>NC_084562.2:40178254-40913254 GCF_033978685.3 Nerophis lumbriciformis
ATTTAGCCACCTGCCTTGACTCACATATAAACTTGAAGTGCCATGTTGGAAGAGGAAGGGGCTCGCTCCAAACTGTTCGCACAAAGATGGGAGCATGGAATTGTCCAAAATGTTTTGGTATTCCTTTCACTGGAACTAAGGGGCCAAGCCCAACTCCTGAAAAACAACCCCACACCATAATTCCTTCTCCACCAAATTTCACACTCGGCACAATGCAGTCCGAAATGTACCGTTCTCCTGGCAACGTCCAAACCCAGACTGGTCCATCAGATTGGCAGATGGAAAAACGTGATTCATCACTCCAGAGAAGGCGTCTCCTCTGCTCTAGAGTCCAGTGGCGACATGCTTTTACACCACTTCATCCCACGCTTTGCATTGGACTTGGTGATGTATGGCTTAGATGCAGCTGATCGGCCATGGAAACCCATTTCATGAAGCTCTCTGCGTACTGTACGTGGGCTAATTGGAAGGTCACATGAAGTTGAGAGCTCTGTAGCAACTGACTGTGCAGAAAGTCTGCGACCTCTTAGCACTATGCGAGGAAATTTCACGACTGGATTTGTTGCACAGGTGGCATCCTATGACAGTTCCACGCTGGAAATCACTGTGCTCCTGAGCATACTTGCCAACCTTGAGACCTCCGAATTCGGGAGATGGGGGGGCGATTTTGAGGTGGGCGGGGCCGGGGGCCGGGTTAAGGGGGGAGGAGTATATTTATAGCTAGAATTCGCTGAAATTCAAGTATTTCTTTTATATATATGTATATATATATATATATATATATACATATATATATATATATATATATATATGTCTTAATAAGGTTATCCAAAAAATAGTGCTCGATACCGTAGTAGAGCGCAATATATGTATGTGTGGGAAAAAAATCACAAGACTATTTCATCTCTACAGGCCTGTTTCATGAGGGGGGGGACCCTCAATCATCAGGAGATTTTAATGGGAGCATTCGCATACCATGGTTTATATAGGGCACAGAGTGGGTGGGTACAGGCCCCTACGCCAGCCTGTACCCACCCACTCTGTGCCCTATATAAACCATGGTATGCGAATGCTCCCATTAAAATCTCCTGATGATTGAGGGTCCCCCCCCTCATGAAACAGGCCTGTAGAGATGAAATAGTCTTGTGATTTTTTTCCCATACATACATATATATATATATATATATATATATATATATATATATATATAAATAAAATAAATACTTGACTTTCAATTCAAGTATTTCTTTTATATATATATATATATATATGTATATATATATATATATATATATATATATATATATATATATATATATATATATAAAATAAATACTTGACTTTCAGTGAATTCTAGCGAAATATATATATATTTATTTCATTATATATATATAAATATATATAAATAAAAGAAATAGTTGAATTTCAGTGTTCATTTATTTACACATATACACACATAAAAGTCTGATCTACAAAAATGTGCAGACAGCATACCCCTTCCCCTTCGAGCTGTCCTGGATGAACTGAAATTATTTTTTCCAATCATTTTGGAACTTGCAAGCGTTCTTCTTCTTCTTACTCGTCGTCGCCATGTCTCTTCTTCGTTCTTCTGCTTCGTCTCTGTTATGTTTTTGGACATTACTACTTGCCGTAGTTTTGAAGCAATGCATGATGGGAATCCGGGTGTTGTGTGTCAGTGTATTAACGTGCCGGCTGGAATAAACACACGCTGAGAAATAGCTCCGTGCCTGCCTACTTTATGGGTTATAGATAAACCTATGGATAACGGACACATATATAATAGTCTCCTTTTCAGGTGAGAGAGGACACTAAAGCCCAATATTGTTGTCCGGGTGGAAATCGGGAGAAATTCGGTAGAACGGTTGCCCCGGGAGATTTTCGGGAGGGGCACCGAAATTCGGGAGTCTCCCGGGAAAATCAGGAGGGTTGGCAAGTATGCTCCTGAGAGCGGCCAATTCTTATACAAATAGACATAATTTCTAGGCGCAGTCAGGGCGTTGAGGGTATCTGGTTTGGTGGCTGCAGGATTGGGTCTCTGCTTTTTGCAGATTATGTGGTCCTGATGGCTTCATCTGGCCAAGATCTTCAGCTCTCACTGGATCGGTTCGCAGCCGAGTGTGAAGCGACTGGGATGGGAATCAGCACCTCCAAGTCCGAGTCCATGGTTCTCGCCCGGAAAAGGGTGGAGTGCTATCTCCGGGTTAGGGAGGAGATCTTGCACCAAGTGGAGGAGTTCAAGTACCTCCGAGTCTTGTTCACGAGTGAGGGAAGAGTGGATTGTGAGATCGACAGGCGGATCGGTGCGGCGTCTTCAGTAATGCGGACGCTGTATCGATCCGTTGTGGTGAAGAAGGAGCTGAGCCGGAAGGCAAAGCTCTCAATTTACCGGTCGATCTACGTTCTCATCCTCACCTATGGTCATGAGCTTTGGGTCATGACCGAAAGGACAAGATCACGGGTACAAGCGGCCGAAATGAGTTTCCTCCGCCGGGTGGCGGGGCTCTCCCTTAGAGATAGGGTGAGAAGCTCTGTCATCCGGGGGGAGCTCAAAGTAAAGCCGCTGCTCCTCCACATCGAGAGGAGCCAGATGAGGTGGTTCGGGCATCTGGTCAGGATGCCACCCGAACGCCTCCCTAGGGAGGTGTTTAGGGCACGTCCGACCGGTAGGAGGCCACGGGGAAGACCCAGGACACGTTGGGAAGACTATGTCTCCCGGCTGGCCTGTGAACGCCTCGGGATCCCCCGGGAGGAGCTGGACGAAGTGGCTGGGGAGAGGGAAGTCTGGGCTTCCCTGCTTAGGCTGCTGCCCCCGCGACCCGACCTCGGATAAGCGGAAGAAGATGGATGGATGGATGGATGGATGTTTGTAGAAACAGTCTCCATGCCTAAGTGCTTGATTTTATAGACCTGTGGCCGGGCCAAGTGATTAGGACACCTGATTCTCATCATTTGGATGGGTGGCCAAATACTTTTGGCAATATACTGTATATATTTTTTCATTTTTTATTGAGTACGTGTCACGGTGGCGCATTGCGAATGTTGGCATGACCACAGGATGCAGAGACAGCAAGAGACTCGCAGATGAGTTTGTTCCTTTATCCGGAACGTCAGGCAAAAACAACACGTAATGCAGGAACTCAAGAATAATGCCAGAACACTGTGGCATGAAGAGGGTGTAGCACACAGGACATAGCAGAAACAACACAATGAACCAGCACCGTCTGGCACTTGGTGCTCGCAAATAAACTCTCCTAATTACAAACATGTCACAGGTATAGAGGATCAACACTCCAGTCAGAGAGAGTGGACCAAAAAACAAAAGTGCGCAGGACAGGAAAGCATAATACAAAATCAAAACAGTCATGATGGAATATGACAAGACTCTTCCCAAAAATAACAGATTTTAGACATTTAAAGGCAGTCTTAGATGTAAAACAAACGTTCAAAACCAAGTGAGGGTGGAGGACTGCCAAACTGTGCTCCCCGCCAGGAAGGACTGAAGGGACTGTCATCCATCCGGCCAGGAGTCCACGCAGCCGACAGAGTCAGATGGCAACTTGAAAGTGAGATGGTCCCTTCATTAGGAACACAGGTAATGCATACTTTAAAAGAAGAACATTAAAAAGACTATTGAATTAAAGCAACAACTCGTTGCAAAACACACTGCTGGCGACCGTCTACCTTCCATTTGCTTGTCAAGTACGCTTCGTTTGAGAGGACGATGGTTTGTAGTAGTGTTGTCCCGATACCAATATTTTGGTACCGGTACCAAATTATTTCGACACCTTTCTGTACTTTTCGATACTTTTCTAAATAAAGGGGACCACAAAAAATTGCATTATTGTCTTTATTTTAACAAAAAATCTTAGGGTACATTAATATATGTTTCTTATTACAAGTTTGTCCTTAAATAAAATAGTGAACATACAAGACAACTTGTCTTTTAGTAGTAAGCACAAACCCCGTTTCCATATGAGTTGGGAAATTGTGTTAGATGTACATATAAACGGAATACAATGATTTGCAAATCATTTTCAACCCATATTCAATTGAATAAGCTACAAAGACAACATATTTGATGTTCAAACTGATCAACTTTTTTTTTTTGCAAATAATCATTAATTTAAGAATTTGATGCCAGCAACACGTGACAAAGAAGTTGGGAAAGGTGGCAATAAATACTGATAAAGTTGAGGAATGCTCATCAAACACTTATTTGGAACATCCCACAGGTGAACAGGCAAATTGGGAACAGGTGGGTGCCATGATTGGGTATAAAAGTAGATTCCATGAAATGCTCAGTCATTCACAAACAAGGATCGGGCGAGGGTCACCACTTTGTCAACAAATGCGTGAGCAAATTATTGAACAGTTTAAGAAAAACCTTTCTCAACCAGCTATTGCAAGGAATTTAGGGATTTCACCATCTACGGTCCGTAATATCATCAAAAGGTTCAGAGAATCTGGAGAAATCACTCCACGTAAACAGCTAAGCCGGTGACCTTTGAACCCTCAGGCTGTACTGCATCAACAAACGACATCAGTGTGTAAAGGATATCACCACATGGGCTCAGGAACACTTCAGAAAACCACTGTCAGTAACTACAGTTGGTCGCTACATCTGTAAGTGCAAGTTAAAACTCTCCTATGCAAGGCGAAAACCATTAATCAACAACACCCAGAAACGCCGTCGGCTTCGCTGGGCCTGAGCTCATCTAAGATGGACTGATACAAAGTAGAAAAGTGTTCTGTGGTCTGACGAGTCCACATTTCAAATTGTTTTTGGAAACTGTGGACGTTGTGTCCTCCGGACCAAAGAGGAAAAGAACCATCCGGATTGTTATAGGCGCAAAGTTGAAAAGCCAGCATCTGTGATGGTATGGGGGTATATTAGTGCCCAAGACATGGGTAACTTACACATCTGTGAAGGCGCCATCAATGCTGAAAGATACATACAGGTTTTGGAGCAACATATGTTGCCATCCAAGCAACGTTACCATGGACGCCCCTGCTTATTTCAGCAAGACAATACCAAGCCACGTGTTACATCAACGTGGCTTGATAGTAAAAGAGTGCGGGTACTAGACTGGCCTGCCTGTAGTCCAGACCTGTCTCCCATTGAAAATGTGTGGCGCATTATGAAGCCTAAAATACCACAACGGAGACCCCCGGACTGTTGAACAACTTAAGCTGTACATCAAGCAAGAATGGGAAAGAATTCCACATGACAAGCTTAAAAAATGTGTCTCCTCAGTTCCCAAACGTTTACTGAGTGTCTATGTAGGCTATGTAACACAGTGGTGAACATGTCCTTTCCCAACTACTTGCAGCCATGAAATTCTAAGTTAATTATTATTTGCAAAAAAAATATAAAGTTTATGAGTTTTAACATCAAATATCTTGTCTTTGTAGTGCATTCAACTGAATATGGGTTGAAAAGGATTTGCAAATCATTGTATTCCGTTTATATTTACATCTAACACAATTTCCCAACTCATATGGAAACGGGGTTTGAAAGCAAACAAAGGCTCCTAATTAGTCTGCTTGTTGGGAACTCGCGTGTCTGCCGTTTTGTGACCCCGAGATGCAAGAACCAGGAGAGTGAAGAGGAGGTAAGATGAGTTTTAATCTCAAATGAAGCAGTCTTGCATAAACGTTCCAACATAAAGTGTTATCATCGAGCACTGAGGAGTGCTCGAGACAAAGCATAAATAGGATACATGTTGATTGGCAGCAGGTGTGGACCGGCTGCCAATCAACGGCAGGTGAGGAAAAAACAGTCCTCGCGGAACAAACAGGAAATAATACAAAATAAGAGCATTGACGGGAAGTAAATACAAAAACAAGGAAACAAACAGAAATGAAGTGACAGATCGTCACACTGCTGACATATGCAGGAACATATTGTGTCATTTCTCATTCTATTATTTTGTCAAAATTATTAATGACAAGTGGTAGAAAATGAATTATTAATCCATTTGTTAATTTACTGTTAATATCTGCTTACTTTCTGTTCTATCTACGCTTTTGTTAAAATGTAATAATCACTTATTCTTCTGTTGTTTGGATGCTTCACATTAGTTTTGGATGATACCACAAATTTGGGTATCAATCCGATACCAAGTCAATACAGGATCATACATTGGTCATATTCAAAGTCCTCATGTGTCCAGGGACATATTTACTGACTTTATAAACATAATATTGTCATGTCTGTGATCATGTTTTGTTTAGTTATGTTTTGCTTGGTTTTTGGACACTTTTTAGTTCTTGTCTTCACTCCCTTTGTCACCATAGTAACCATTAGTTTCACCTGGTTCACATCGTCATGTCACGCACCTGTCTCACATTTTCACATTTTGAGTCACGCACCTGTTTTCACTAATCATGTCATCACTATTTAAGCCTGTAGTTGCCAGGCAGTCAGCCTGGCGACATCACTCTCTACACACCCTTGTTGATGATCCATGCTGCTCTTTTTCATGCTCTTTTCTTGTTCCAAGTAAGTTTTCTTTATTCAGGCCATAGCTTGCAAGTTTTGTTTTATGTTCATAGTTCTGCCTTCGTGCTAGTGTTTTATTTTCATAGCCACGTTTTGTACCTCCGCTGTGAGCGCCTTTTGTTTGTTCCTTTTGAGTGTTAAAATTAAAAGATGTCACTACCTTCACGCCATTTACGGTCCAATTCTTTTGCACCATGGGAAAACAAACACACCATAGTCCACGTCCTGACAAATATAAAAACAATTTTAAACAAAGTAAGTTGTTGTGATGCCTAAAATATTGACGTAATCATTGTAGTATCGACTAGATACGCTCTTGTACTTGGTATCATTAGAGTGGATGTCAGGTGTAGATTCACCAGTTGCGTTTGTTTACATTTTGACGCTGGTGAGCTACGGTGTGTAGTGAAGCATGTTTAGCTATTTAGCTAGAAACTTACTTCATTTGTCGCCATGGAGACGAGGATTAGTGATTTAGAAGTAGCTAAATCACTGCCGATTACGGATGGACGTTAGCTGCCAGCTAGCTAGCCATGCCTTAAATCACCTCTTCCTGAGGGCGTTTCAGTGTTATAACTTCACCTTTATCATTAGTTTTTAAGCCAAAATGCATCCATTCTCCCTTTTCTGTCTACACACTGTGTCTGCTTGTAAGTACTCTGTGATTGTGCGCTGCCGAACATGCTCGTCCGCTCCTAAAACCAGCAATGACACGACGTGACGACGACAGGGGTGTGCGGGGGGTGGCAGATCGGTACTTTTAAGAGCCAGTACAGTACAGAATATGATTCATTAGTATCGCGGTACTATACTAATACCGGTATACCGTACAACCCTAGTTAGTGGTGATTTGAAAATGCACAAAGCCGTGGAGGCAGCGGGTAGGTAAAAAGGTATTTAATAACTACACAAACAAAAAGGCTATGTCATGTCTGTGTGATCATGTTTTGTTTTAGTTTTGTTCGGTTTTGTTTTTGGACTATTTGTGCACTCTTGTTTTGTCAACATGACGACCGATTAGTTGCACCTGTCGGTCTCACACACCTGTTGTCAATCATGGCGGTAGTATTTAAGTTTATTGTTTTCAATTAGTCTGTCTGGCAACATCACTCTTTATCGTCACTCTGCATAATGCCATGTTCACAGTCCCATGCCAAGTAAGTTTTTGTTTCATTGTTCATAGTTTCTGCCTTTGTGCAGGTTTTGTTTTCATTAGCCAAGTTTTTTACCTCCGCCATTGTACGCGCCTTTTGTTTGTTCTTTTTTGATAATATTAAATAAAATCATGTACTCACATTTCCGTCTCGCCCGAGCCAACTTTCCGTTGCCTTCCGGAAAAACCAACCCCAAGGACCAAGTCTTGACAGGCTAGAGCAACTGGGAAGTGCTTTGAAAGCATAAGGGAAGCTATGCACGACAAAAACTAAAATCAACAGGCTACAAAGTAAATGAAAACAAAATGCTGGACAACAGCAAAGACTTACGATACTTGTGGAGCAGATACAACTTCCACAAAGTACATCCATACTCGACATGACGAGTAAAAATGTCCTGACGACAAAAGACAGAACACGCACATGTTAAATAGTCTTGATTGATAATAGAAAACAGGTGCGGGGAATAGTGCTCAGAGGGAGCAGTCAAGTAGTTGCGGGGAAACACAAAAACAGAAGGACAGGAACTAAAGCACGAACCACAGGAAAACACTAACAAACTCAAAATAAGGCACGGCCTGGTGTACCAAATATTCCTCAGTGTATGCAAAGTTGTGTCTTTACAACGAAGAGGATGTTTACTAAGACTTTAACTTAACTTAAAAAGTGCAAAAATTATGCAGACTGCCCTATTCAAAAGAGGATTTTGCTGTGCCCAATGAGAGATACTCATTTCTCTCCTTATTCATGACATCGTGTTCTCCAAAGGTCCAACCTGTGCTGTTTCGTTATGTTGTGGAATATGCAGCACACACACACACTATCTATTCTGGGCAAAATACTGCAGAAGTTTGATCTACCAAACAGAATCAATGTTTAGCACGCCAAAGGTGCACTCTGGTACTGCATGTAGGTAGGAGCTTGTTGTTGCATGATCAGATCATTTTAAAGTTTCGAAGATATGCAATTGCATGCAGCGCATTTTTTCTGTCAAAATAAAAATAACAAATACATTTAGCCAGAATGTGCCAGTTTGCACGCACATTTTACAAGTGCCAAATATAAACGCATAACAGTGGCCGCAGAACAGTTTTAGTCTTGATAAATCGCATTGAGAGTGCTAAATGATTATAGTTGCATCTTTTTCTGCCAGTATTGTGGGTGTTTCTAATAGTCAGCATATATTCTGCATATATATACATGAACACAGACACGCTAAATGGGATGCGCTCTCTATTTTGCTCATTTAAAAGATGCAGAAGCTTAGTAGATCAGATCAAATGTGCATGTTTCAATAAGTGCATTAATACATTAGTAGATCAGGCCTTACATGTTTTGGGACTACGGATGGAAATAAGCCTCTGGCTAGAACCTGGTATGTTTACATGTTTCAATGCATTACAGCAGTGTTTTTCAACCACTGTGCCGCGGCACACTAGTGTGCCGTGAGATACAGTCTGGTGTGCCGTGGGAGATTATCTAATGTCACCTATTTGGGTTAAAAATATTTTTTGCAAACCAGTAATTATAGTCTGCAAATGATGTGTTGTTGTTAAGTGTCTGTGCTGTCTAGAGCTCGACAGAGTAACCGTGTAATACTCTTCCATATCAGTAGGTAGCAGCCAGTAGCTAATTGCTTTTTAGATGTCGGAAACAGCGGGAGGTAGTGTGCAGGTAAAAAGGTGTCTAATGCTTAAACCAAAAATAAACAAAAGGTGAGTGCCCCTTAGAAAAGGCATTGAAGCTTAGGGAAGGCTATGCAGAACGAAACGAAAACTGAACTGGCTACAAAGTAAACAAAAACAGAATGCTAGACGACAGCAAAGACTTACTGTGGAGCAAAGACGGCGTCCACAATGTACATGACAATCAACAATGTCCCCACAAAGAAGGATAAAAACAACTGAAATATTCTTGACTGATAAAATAAAGTAGATACAGGAAATATCGCTCAAAGGAAGACATGAAACTGCTACTGGAAAATACCAAAAAAAGAGAAAAAGCCACCAAAATAGGAGCGCAAGACAAGAACTAAAACACTACACACAGGAAAACAGCAATAAACTCCAAATAGGTCAGGGCGTGATGTGACAGGTGGTGACAGTACACCTACTTTGAGACAAGAGCTATAGTGATGCATGCTTGGTTATGGTTTGAATTCATATACAACACTTGCGACAACGACTTTTTACTGTCAACTGAGTTTCGTCTTTTAATGATTTCTGCTGATGGCGTGCCTCTGCATTTTTTCAACGCAAAAAATGTGCCTTGGCTCAAAAAAGGTTGAAAAACACTGCATTACAGTATGTAGAGAAATGTTCATTAACATGCATGCCCTTCTAAATATATTGAATCTAATTGTAGACTTCTATACATACACTATTAATTAAGTTGCTGAGTGCAGAAAATGTTGCGTGTAGTGCTGTTTTAAATCAATTACTGTCGTCACACACTTTAGATCGGAATAATTACCCACTTTTTAATGGTAAATTGTAACCATGCGACAAAGCATGGCGCGGTTGGGAGAGTGGCCGTGCCAGTAAGCTGATGGTTCCTGGTACGATCCCCAGCTTCTACCAACCTCGTCACGTCCGTTGTGTCCTTGAGCAAGACACTTCACCCTTGCTCCTGATGGGTGCTGGTTAGCGCCTTGCATGGCAGCTCCCGCCATCAGTGTGTGAATGTGTGTGTGAATGGATGAACGTGGAAATAGTGTCAAAGCGCTTTGAGTACCTTGAAGGTAGAAAAGCCCTCTACAAATATATATATATAATTTTAAAATAATTACATATAATTGTGTTCATACTTTTTCTTGCTTGTACTCCCTGCTTGGAATGCGGCAGAGATTGCACTGTCACTTTTTATTTGGCAGTCCCTCCTTTCTACTACAGTACATAGCCAAGATGGCGACTATTCAGGGTGACAGGTGTCCACCACTCATACTTGCCAACCCACCCGGATTTTCCGGGAGACTCCCGAAATTCAGCGCCTCTCCCGAAAACCTCCCGGGACAAATTTTCTCCCGAAAATCTCCCGAAATTCAGGCGGACCTGAGTGACGTGTCGACAGCCTGTTTTCACCTCCGCTTTCCCACAATATAAACAGCGTGCCTGCCCAATCACGTTATAACTGTAGAATGATCGAGGGCGAGTTCTTGGTTTCTTATGTGGGTTTATTGTTAGGCAGTTTCATTAACGTCCTCCCAGCGTGGCAACAACACACAACAACAGCAGTCACGTTTTTGTCTACCGTAAAGCAGTTCGTCTGCAGTAAACAGCAATGTTGTGACACTCTTAAACAGGACAATACTGCCATCTACTGTACATGCATATGTGACAATAACATCTATGGCTTTTAGAGAGTGCAGTGCACAACTGCGCACACAACAAGGAGACGAAGCAGAATGCATCATCAGAGAGGGTGTTCAGCATGGTTAGAAAAATAGTGACAGAGAATAAAACAAGGATGGACAATTCAACCCTTAACTCAACAATGAGTAGATGAGTGTTATGTGTGTGTATATGTGTAAATAAATGAACACTGAAATTCAAGTATTTCTCTTATTTTTATATATATATAGCTAGAATTCACTGAAAGTCAAGAATTTCTTATATATATATATAAGCTGTAAATATAGTCCTCCCCTCTTAACCACGCCCCCAACCACACCCCCGCTCCACCCACCAACCACGCCCCCCCGAAATCAGAGGTCTCAAGGTTGGCAAGTATGCCACCACTACGCACTTACTTTGCCTTTTTGACCTTTTTTAATCAATCAATGTTTATTTATATAGCCCTAAATCACAAGTGTCTCTAAGGGCTGCACAAGCCACAACGTCATCCACAGTTCAGCGCCCACATAAGGGCAAGGACAAACTCACAACCCAGTGGGACGTCAATGAGAATGACTATGAGAAACCTTGGAGAGGACCGCAGATGTGGGTAACCTCCCCCCTCTAGGGGAGACCGGATGCAATGGACGTCGAGTGGGTCTGACATAATATCGTGAAAGTCCAGTCCATAGTGGATCTAACATAATAGTGAGAGTCCAGTCCATAGTGGGGCCAGCAGGAGACTATCCTGAGCGGAGACGGGTCAACAGCGCAGAGATGTCCCCAACCGATGCACAGGCGAGCGGTCCACTCCGGGTCCCGACTCTGGACAGCCACTTCATCCATGGCCACCAGACCTGTGCCCCCCGCCCCCCTTCTCTCTCAGATGCAACGTCCTGCATTCTACCATGCTTGTCAGTGTAAAACACTTACAGAATGCACTCAAAAGATGCAAATTGAGACACAGCCAATGTCTACCATGCTGACATTTTTGTGCTGTGACATATTCCTCCAGACATCTTTTTACTCCGCTATGCACCAGCAATCCAATTGCCTGTTAGCAATGACAATGAGAGAAATGTCTGGCACAACTGAAATAAATGCAAAGTGAGAAGATGGAGGCTGAGGAGTTTTTCCAAACTAATTAAATGTGTCTGCAACAGCTTGTCCAAGTTGCTGCTTGGTGGTGTTGAGCTATGCAATTTGTTCCTTCCTGACGTCCCCCGGAAGAAGACAATTACCAAGGGCTGAAGGCACCGAGTGTCATTCGGGTAGGCTTTCATTCAACCAGTGACGTGCAGTGAGGTTGATGGCTGGTGAGGCACTGACTTCATCACAGTCAGATTTACAAACATATGAACCCTAAAGAGTATCTTATTCACCATTTAATTGGCAGCAGTTAACGGGTTATGTTTAAAAGCTCATATCAGCATTCTTCCCTGCTTGGCACTCAGTATCAAGGGTTGGAATTGGGGGTTAAATCACCAAAAATGATTCACGGGTGCGGCGCCGCTGCTGCCCACTGCTCCCCTCACCTCCCAGGGGGTGAACAAGGGGATGGGTCAAATGCAGAGGACAAATTTCACCACACCTAATGTGTGCGTGACAATCATTGGTACTTTAACTTAACTTTAACTTTACATATACAAACTGTAGCACACAAAAAAGCACATTTAATTAAAAAAAACATTAATATGGTCTTACCTTTACTTATAAATGAAGTCCATGCGCAGTTCCTTTTGAACAAAAGCATCGATAACTTGTTTATAGAAGTCTTCCTTATCTTTCTTCAGTTTTAAAAGTCTCTCTGTCTCGATGGAGATCTTCTTTTAAGTATTACCTCCTGCTTCGATGGAAAGTCCAGTTTAGAAAACTGTTTTATTTTAGATACGTAATCCTCCATATTAAAAGTCCAGGCGAGAGGAAAAAATAAACGATCACTGCTGACTGTTGCTGCTTGTTGTCACTTCTTCTGCAGCCGAGTAGTCGCATGAATGATCTCTGGGATCACTAGCGCCCCCTACCACCAGGAGGCGGGATTACTGTGAGCCTCACACAGTGCGTCTTCGCAGCAGTTTTATGATTGCTCAGCACAAGAAATACGTTACACACATACAGTTGTTGACAAAATACACTGTACATTATATACCTCAGCTAACTAAACTATGGAAATGCATAATATAATTCATATGGCAATACGGTCTCACTGCACAGCAGGCCAGCAGTTAGCCGAGTCATTGTGCAATCCATGGTGAGGCTCAACTCAGTGACGTGCCTCAACTGGCTGGTGACTCACCGCAAGTCTCCTCTCAGTATTTGAACGGCAAATGTGAAAATTCAGCGATTTTGAATAAAAATAATCTAAAACTGGTGAAGTTAAATGGAAAATAACTTTATAGTATAATCACTGGATACATATAACAATTTAATTTTTTTTTTTCTTTTTACATTTTTTTTCTTTCCATGGTGGCACGTGAGGCCCCACCTCACCTGCCTCCCCTGACTGCACGTCACTGCATTCAACCCAAGCCTTACATTTAAACCAAAATGACCAAAAACTGAGATTGCCTTGGATGAAGGACAAAGTGGCTGCAGAATAGTTGTTGATAATGGTAATGGTCTTATTTGTTTCGGTCATACTGTAATATCACATGGCTACACTTGCATAATTCATCATGTTTGTTTATTTATCTACCTCGCAGTCGAATTGTTGGACGTTAAACTCCCTCCTGCCTCTATAGGGGGAGAGGATACAGCCGGTGTGTTGGGAAGATAGGATGTTACTAGATGAGGAACACGGAACTTGTCTGGACGCGCCGCCATCATTAACGGAGCTCGCCGTGCCACCTCGCGCCAATGGCAGGCAAAAGCCTGCCGTCGGCCCCAGTGGGACTCGCCTGAAGTGCTTTTCGTGTCTTTCTCGCCAGTTCCAGGTCCTAAATGGCTGTCAAAGTGTCCCAACTTGTCGGAACATATCCTCAGCCATCTACTTTTCAGGTGAGAGGCATGATTTATGATCTACAGTAAACCTACAGGGAGCAGGGAAGCGAGGAAACAGCAGACCAATCGATGATGTAAACATCGGGACACACGGAAGTGATCACATCGCCGCTATACATAGTTTGTCTGCTTTAGCGCTTATGATAACAATATCACCAATACTTGGTTGATATTCAAGTCACAAAATGTGAATGGAGTATTCTTTCCGCTTTTTGAATGGTTGTTCGTCAGATTTTATGGCTGCAATAGTGGAGCTGTCATTGGCTCCACTGTAAGCAGACTTTTATTTACGTTTATTTACGTGATCACTATCGTGTGTGCCTATGTTTACATCATCGAGTGGTCTGCTGCGTTCTCATTTCCTTTCTCCCTGTAAGTTTATTGTAGATCATAAATCATGCATCTCACCTGCACAGAAGACGCTTGAGTAGGTATTCCGACAAGTTGGTACACTTTGACAGCCATTTAGGACCCGAAACTGGCGAGGACGACACAAAGAGACGCTTGTTCCCCCCGTGCCCCCACCCCGTTTCTTTGCGAGGTTTATGAGACATTCTTCACTAAAAGGGCAATATATGAACATCTCAGCAGACAGCATCCCAATGACAGCAGACCTTGTACAGTAAAGGATGTTTTATTAAAGTTGACTTTGGCTAAGCTTGTCATATATAAGCTTGTCTCCAAGTTCCAGATTTATACCCGCAAGTCCCGCCAACCTCACTCTCTTGGCTTCCGTCTTCTCCAACATTTCACCTTCTCTTCGTGTTCACTTCTATAAGCAGTAGTTCATCCTCGGTATGTTCAGGTTCAAAAAGATAAGGTTGTGAATCCTCATTTGTCCAAAAATAGTAGTATTTCTTGACTATTACCAAGTCTGCCATGATTCCAGCACACTCACATTAGTTTTCGAAAGTAGGAACACATTTGTTGCCGAAAGTTGGAAATGCGTTGCTATGGAAATGGAATGAAATGTGTCGAGGAAAGAAGTTCTGGTAATGCATGAAATGACCAAAATATTGTACATATTACATTTTGTTATGAATGTGTCTGTTACTACATTATATGGAGACTTGCAGTGTGTATATAAAACGTTGCTGGAGGGTTTTGCAGTTGTTTTAGAGGGCTTTAAAGGTTACAACGGTGACACCCATTAGCCGCATTTTCCATGCGTTTTTTTATCATCTTCAGGATCATAAAAAAAAATACATGTGTGTTCTTGTCTCTCATAATGGTTGTAAACGATAGGCAAAATTCCAAATAAAAAGAGCAGTTTGATCTTCTCCGAGCTGACGACCTCAATAAACCATCCAATCTCTACCATGTTTATTTGTGGTTCTGTGCGTTTTTGCTTCGAGGTGGAAATATTTTTCAATGAGATTTGTGTTTTGCTCTCTTCAATGTAATGACTGTTTATATAATAACTTTGTAAGTACTGTCTTGGCTTTTTTTTTTCTACGTCTGAGTGATGTTGCTGAGACCAAGAGACTAATCAAATGTATAGCACTTTATACTATCTGTTCATTTCTCTCATAATAAAAAACAATGCCATGGATTTGAGCGGTGACTATGGACAAAATCTAACATAGCAGGTTCAGTGTAAAAATCATTAGTCGAAAACAGCCAGTAAAACAGAATGTTGTGATATAGAGAAAGGGTGAGATTGAATAATCATTGCTTTTTCCTACTCCTTCTCGGACATGTTGATTTAAGCAAATGTGAACATGAGATATGATCCATTTATGGTTGTGCAATATGGATGCTATAAATAATATCATTTTGACTTACGACAGGGCTTTTAATTGCTTGGATTTACATGACGTTACAGCCGGCTCATTAAATATGTGTGCTGGTCAAGCCAGCGTCTGTTCTCAAAAGTATTGTTCATCTTACTTTAAAAAAGTAATTAGTTGCAGTTATAAATTACTTCTCCTAAAAAGTAATAGAGTTACTAACCCAGTTACCTCCTTGTAAGAGTAATTAGTTACTCAGCAAAGTAACTGGGAAATTTTTTTTTTGTTATTTTTTACTCTACGTTTGATAACATCTTTAACATCAAAGATGTTAACTGATTGAAGAATAAAAACACCACAAACAGTATTTTAGAACATTTGACATTTATCTGAACTCAATAGATTGCAGTGTATCATTGATATGCATTTAAATAAAAAATTACAACAACAACAAAATATTCCATATAGTAACGACATTGAATATTAAAGTACAAAACCCAATGAGGTACCAAAAATGTAAACTTACAGGACTGTCTCAGAAAATCAGAATATTGTGATGAAGTTCTTTATTTTCTGTAATGCAATTAAAAAAACAAAAATGTCATACATTCTGGATTCATTACACATAAACTGAAATATTGCGAGCCTTTTATTATTTTAATATTGCTGAATATGGCATACAGCTTAAGAAAACTCAAAAATACTATCTCAAAAAATTAGAATTTTTCCTCAGACCAAGTAAAAAAAAAAGATGTATAACAGCAAAACAAAATCAAACATTTGAAAATGTCAATTAATACACTCAGTACTTGGTTGGGAATCCTTTTGCATGGATTACTGCATCAATGCGGCGTGGCATTGAGGCAATCAGCCTGTGGCATTGCTGAGGTGTTATGGATGCCCAGGATGCTTCAATAGCAGCCTTTAGCTCATTTGCATTATTGGGTCTGGTGTCTTTCATCTTCTTCTTCACAATACCCCACACATTCTCTATAGGGTTCAGGTCAGGGGAGTTGGCAGGCCAATCGAGGACAGTAATGCCATGGTCAGTACACCAGTTAGTGGTAGTTTTGGCACAGTGGGCAGGTGCCAGATCATGCTGGAAAATGAAATCATCATCTCCATAGAGCTTTTCAACAGATGGAAGCATGTAGTGCTGTAAAATCTCTAGAAGCGTCTGACTTGGGCTATGGAAAAGAAGCACTGGACAGTTGCAGAGTGGTCCAGAGTCCTGTTTTCAGACGAAAGCAAGTTTTGTATTTCATTTGGAAGTCAAGGCGCTAGAGTCTGGAGGAAGGCTGGTGAGGAGCAAAATCCAAGTTGCTTGAAATCCAGTGTGAAGTTCCCACAGTCAGCAATGGTTTGGGGAGCCATGTCAGCTGCTGGTGTTGGTCCCCTGTGTTTCATCAAGTCCAGAGTCAATGGAGCTGTGTACCAAGAGATTTTAGAGCACTACATGCTTCCATCTGTTGAAAAGCTCTATGGAGATGATGATATCATTTTCCAGCATGATCTGGCACCTGCCCACAGTGCCAAACCCACCAGTAACTGGTGTATTGACCATGGCATTACTGTCCTTGATTGGCCTGCCAACTCCGATGACCTGAACCCCATAGAGAATGTGTGGGGTATTGTGAAGAAGAAGCTGAAAGACACCAGACCCAATAATGCAAATGAGCTAAAGGCCGCTATTGAAGCATCCTGGGCATCCATAACACCTCAGCAATGCCACAGGCTGATTGCCTCCATGCCACGCCGCATTGATGCAGTAATCAGTGCAAAAGGATTCCCAATTAAGTACTGAGTGCATTAGTTGACATTTTCAAATGTTTGATTTTGTTTTGCTGTTATAAATCTTTTTTTTTTAACTTGGTCTGAGTAAATATTCTAATTTTTTGAGATGGGATTTTTGAGTTTTCTTAAGCTGTATGCCATAATCAGCAATATTAAAATAATAAAAGGCTTGTAATATTTCAGTTGATGTGTAATGAATCCAGAATGTGTGACATTTTAGTTTTTTTAATTGCATTACAGAAAATAAAGAACTTTATCATAATATTCTAATTTTCTGAGACAGTCCTGTATGTAAAAAGACACAAGGGAACATTTGGCTTTTAAGTAGTGCAATTCTCTGTACCTGTATATCTAAATACAGCCTGAAAAACTTTTAGATAAAACTGTTAGCAAATTTGGTGAAAATAAATGACATGCTTTCAAGTAAGATGTTTAAAAATAAAATTCAATTTTTGTACAAATATTGGAATCTTTTCTTAAGCTAATTTTAAATATCATCTGTGATTAATCATGATCAATCCAAATTCCACAATGTGCTGAATCTGATTTAAAGAAATTACTGCATTTGTGGTTGGTTTTGTGTTATGTCGGCATGTGTTGCTCTGAAGTGTGATTTGAATTGCTTGAGGCAGACGTAGATAAACACTTTTTTCCTGGACATAGCGTACATGTTACATAAACATGTGTGCCATTTTTGCAATGAGCGAAAAGTCGTTCCGGTGCTTGCAGTTTGAGAACGCTACTTTTGAATCTCCCCGCTTCCCTTCTCACTGCATGTAGCTGATGTGTGGCCGAAACCTGACATCTTGCGCTTTATTTAACCAAACTGTCGTAACGTAAAGTTCTCAGTAACGGTAACGGCGTTGCAACGATGGCAACAGTAATTTATTAGATTACTCACCATGAACAAATTAACGCCGTTAGTAACGCCATTATACTCTACCGCAGTTATCACCAACACTGGTTGTCACTTGCCACGTGTACATGCACAACATTTATTCAATCCGATCATCATTCGGATTATAATGGTACTATGTACATGGACCCTGAAAAACTCACTCACTGCAGGTGCTGAGTAAGCAGTGACTTTCACTCTAAACAAACATGGATTAGTGAATTTCTGCTTGCCCAACATTATCACGGTATTTACATTTTTTTCTTCTGTTCACTACTTTTGTTTTACCTCTCTTTCTGAAATTGAGCTGTTCTGTGCTTTTTATGTTGTGATTATGTAGGAGTTGCAGCGTTTCTTCATGTTACAAGATTATGTGTCTGTGTTAGAGGCTAGCAGTTAGCACTTGGAGTAGGTGTATTGTCGTGAATAAAACAGCTCGTTAAGACGACAACTGGATCCCTTCTTTTGTTGTTACATCGACACATATCATACTTTTGTTTTTGCTCGTCTTGTCTTAAAGCAAAAAAACTCAACAGCATATAATGCTACTGCTGTACATGCAGAATGGGGGAGACAGCAGCAAGACAATCACTTATTTCTAAGACTATTAAATGTAGTCCCCGCTCCACCACCAAAGTATAGCTGACATCAAAGACATGCACAGTAAGGATAATTCTAACCCAAATTGCTAAACATGCTACTCTACACGCCGTAGGCCATAGGCCATAAGCCATAGGAGGATACAAAAAAAGCCATGCTAAGCGCTAAGCTAGAGTTCTTGAATGTAAACAGGATTGGGGGGATCGATACAAGTATGGACAGTAACTATACCAAATATAGAATCAGTAAATGGTTGATAGATTCATATTTTTTACTATAACTAAATCATTTTTGTTATTGGTTGCAAATGCAGAAATTAAGCTCCAAAAGTAGTTTTTGTTTTTGCTTAATTATTTTGCACTTTTAACTTTATTATTATTTTTCCATGCAATAAAAGGGAATAGGGAAATAATTCAAATATTATTTGATATTGTCGGATTACAGATGCGGTCAAACATTTTATCATTTAATGATCCTGAAAATGTTAAGTATCAGTTTCTACATTGGTATGGCCAATACTGCCCCGTAATCAATGCCCAAAATTGTAGTAGCGCCCAAAACTAATGCCAAGTATCCAAACAACAGGAGAATAAGTGCTAGTACATTTTAACAGAAGTGTGTGTATATTTAAATACATTAATAATAATTTTGAGAAAAGAATACAACTTGAACTGACTTAATAATGTACTGCATAGGGGAGGAGATCTTGCCTCAAGTGGAAGAGTTTAAGTACCTCGGAGTCTTGTGCACGAGTGAGGGAAGAGTGGATCATGAGATCGACAGGCGGATCGGTGCGGCATCTTCAGTAATGCGGACACTGTATCGATCCGTTGTGGTGAAGAAGGAGCTGACCCGGAAGGCAAAGCTCTCAATTTACCGGTCGATCTACGTTCCCATCCTCACCTATGGTCATGAGCTTTGGGTTATGACCGAAAGGACAAGATCACGGGTACAAGCGGCCGAAATGAGTTTCTTCCGCCGGGTGGCGGGGCTCTCCCTTAGAGATAGGGTGGGAAGCTCTGTCATCCGGGGGGAGCTGCTCCTCCACATCGAGAGGAGCCAGATGAGGTGGTTCGGGCATTTGGTCAGGAACGCCCTAGGGAGGTGTTTCGGGCACGTACAACCGGTAGGAGGCCACGGGGAAGTCCCAGGACACATTGGGAAGACTATGTCTCCCGGCTGGCCTGGGAATGCCTCGGGATCCCCCGGGAGGAGCTGGACGAAGTGGCTGGGGAGAGGGAAGTCTGGGCTTATCAGCTTAGGCTTCTGCCCCCGCGACCCAACCTCGGATAAGCGGAAGAAGATGGATGGATGGATGGATGTTACAGCATATTTTAGAAGCCATTTAGAGCCTTTGCAACCTATTTTGAATTGTTTTTATTGTCATGGATATGCCAAATAATATAATTATGAAGCCTCTAATATGTATTGCAATATAGATTTTAGGCCACATCACCCATCCCCAGATCCAGTGTAACCTGATATGCATGTTCAAAATAAACTCAAACTCAGTTTGCATGTGTAATTAGGTTTGTTTTTTCCAGGTATTCCTCCGACATCCCAAAAACATGCATGTTAAGTTAATTACAGACTCTAAATTGTCCATCAGTGAGAATGTGAGTGTGAATGAGTGTGTGTTCATATACAGCATGTCCACAGTCAGCTGGGATTGTCTCCTAATGAAGACAAGTGGTATAGAAAATGGATGAATGGAGGGATGGCTTTTTTTAATCTTCAACGGAGACTTTTATTTGCAGGCTGTGCCTACAATGTTTTGGACTTGAGATTTGGGGGGATTGCTGTCATAAAACATCAGCTATAAAGTTCACGGTAAAGTCATTGAAACACAACTTTGCATCTTTGTAGTACTTAACTAGAGGGCGAGAGGCAGAGATGTCAAAGGCAGCTAATGAGATTTTTTTTTTTTGAAAATATAGACTCTCGGTAACCTCAAACTGCTCAACTAATCAAAGCATGTTCCTGCGAGACCTATATCTCACCCCAGATTACTCAGAAAATAACTTCCATATTGGAAAGCTGACCTGTTATGGCTGCAGAAGCAAATATCTTTCACAGCCCAGTAAACATTATATCAATCCATTCAAGCATGTTAATGTGGCTTTTCATTTAAAGAAGAATGCTCGTCAATCATTCCTTGTCACTCTACCTGAAAAACTGCAATTTTCCAAAGCATCTGTTTACTCAGTCAAAGGAGAGAGTGAATGAAGGTTGGCAGGGGAACATGGAGGTTTGTCTGGTGCCAGTTCGGGCCGGTAGGATGATGGGTGCTTGTCCATCAAGGTGGGAGGCAGCAGCTGCACACGCGAGGGCTCTCTGTAAGGTTGGCGTCTCCTGACTGTGACAAGGCCCCCCAGGTAACCTGTGACTCCAAATAATAGTAATGTGCATCAGACTAAAGTCAATTAACTATGAAGTAAACATTTGTGCTACATTTAATAGTCCCTAAGAGCTTCTTATTTGATTGCCTCCCTATCACCTGTAATGAATAATTTACCTGTCAGGAATGAATGTGCTTGCTGGGAAAAGGACCGCCTTCAAATCAAGAATCAAATCAAAGGGAAGTATACTGAGCAGATTTTTTTTTGTCATCATTCAGAAGCAAGCAAAGACAAAATCATCCATCAAGTCAAAAACATGGCACTTTATAAAGGCAAGTCAGCAAAATTGTCAATGAAATAATGTTTCTCTTGCAAACTGATGAGTGATAACCAGGCCGAGCTGGTACTATTGCCCTGGCTGACGAGATGCATGTGGAGAAAGTGCTAACCACAGCGCAGCATGAGTCCTTGATACAGCTTGTTTAGTCGAATATAAAAATAACGTTATTTCGTTTACAACTAATCTTCATTCAGAAACACACGACTCGCTTTATAATTACCGTATGTTCCTGACTATAGAACTACAACCACTATATTTTAGAAGAAAAAATACTGTTTCATCTAAATAATAAATAAATTGTGGTAGCCAGTGACAGTTTTATTTTTATATCAAGAAGAGTGAAATAATTATGGACTCAGGCTATGTCTACACTAAGCCGGATAACCCCTTAAAGGGGAACATTATCACAATTTCAGAATGGTTAAAACCATTAAAAATCAGTTCCCAGTGGCTTATTATATTTTTCAACGTTTTTTTTTAAATTTTACCTATCACGCAATATCCCTTAAAAAAAGCTTCAAAGTCCCTGATTTTATCTATCGTTATAAACACCCGTCCATTTTCCTGTGACGTCACATAGTGAAGCCAACACAAACAAACATGGCGGAAAGAACAGCAAGCTATAGCGACATTAGCTCGGATTCAGACTCGGATTTCAGCGGCTTAAGCGATTCAACAGATTACGAATGTATTAAAACGGATGGTTGTAGTGTGGAGGCAGGTAGCGAAAATGACATTGAAGAAGAAACTGAAGCTATTGAGCCATATCGGTTTGAACCGTATGCAAGCGAAACCGACGAAAACGACACGACAGCCAGCGACACGGGAGAAAGCGAGGACGAATTCGGCGATCGCCTTCTAACCAACGATTGGTATGTGTTTGTTTGGCATTAAAGGAAACTAACAACTATGAACTAGGTTTACAGCATATGAAATACATTTGGCAACAACATGCACTCTGAGAGTGCAGACAGCCCAATTTTCATCAATTAATATATTCTGTAGACATACCCTCATCCGCGCTCTTTTCCTGAAAGCTGATCTGTCCAGTTTTGGAGTTGATGTCAGCAGGCCAGGGAAGCTAGGGTCGATAGCTCGCTCGTCTGTGGGAACAAATTGCCGCCATTGCTTGCCGTGCTACCGAGGTCCTTTGTCCCTGAATTGCTCACACACTCCGGCAGATTCAATGGGGGTCTGGCGGCAGATTTCTTTGACTTTATCGTTGGAAATGCATCTGCTTTGAGTGTCGCAGGATATCCACACATTCTTGCCATCTCTGTCGTAGCATAGCTTTCGTCGGTAAAGTGTGCAGAACAAACGTCCAATTTCTTGCCACTTTCGCATCTTTGGGCCACTGGTGCAACTTGAATCCGTCCCTGTTCGTGTTGTTACACCCTCCGACAACACACCGATGAGGCATGATGTCTCCAAGGTACGGAAAACAGTCGAAAAAAACGGAAAATAACAGAGCTGATTTGACTCGGTGTTTGAGAAAATGGCGGATTGCTTCCCAATGTGACGTCACATCGCTCCGAGAGCGAATATTAGAAAGGCATTTAATTTGCCAAAATTCACCCATTTAGAGTTCGGAAATCGGTTAAAAAAATATATGGTCTTTTTTCTGCAACATCAAGGTATATATTGACGTTTACATAGGTCTGGTGAGAATGTTCCCCTTTAAACAAATAATGATTTAGCCGAAGCCTCGTTTCAGCCACACTAAATCAGGGTTTAAGGTCCCCCTCCTCGAACAAATTTTTACACGGGTAAGTGCGCCGTGTATTTCTTGAATCTCCGACTCTTATCTTTGTATGGACTCATTGATCGTTTACAAACTGAGTTCGGAGAGGAAGTGACACTAGAAAGACCGCGCCCCACAAAGGAAGTGACGTCAGAAAGATGGAGGCGAGTCATCCAGACATGCCCGTTTGGAAATCACACATCAATACTTTAAGAGAAGGAAACGAGCGATTGCAGCTATTTGGGATACAACACATCTCAGACGGCAACAAAGACAGTTGAGCGACGGTTTTGGATAAGGCCTGGAAGAATGGCAGCCTGGTGGGATATGTTTGTCAACGAGTGTGTTGTGCCAGCTGAGCGGCAAGAGAACTTTCGAATGTCCAGTTCAGCTGTGATTCTACTTAGTGAAAAACTTTGTTATGTTATTAGCCGCATCGGACTATAAGCCACAGATATTTTGTGAAATAAGTTATTAACACTAAAAGATTTTGCAAATGTTTATTTACATACCTTGGCGTGAATCCCTTAGGGGTGATAGACGGCTGGGCAGCGCCTGAAGAGCTGCAGCCTCCCATCGTAACCCCCACTCCCTCCCCTCTGTTGCAAGTCTCAAGATGTATGTTGTAATATGTATATGTGCTTTGCTGTGGAGGTTTTTTCCCCACTCCAGACGTATGCATGAAAAAACTACAATCATCAAACATGTGACGGTATAGTACCTGTAAGTACGAATCTTTTTAGTTATATTGTAAAACTTACAAACATTGTTTGAAATGATGAATGAAGAAACCACGAGTAGAAACACGATGGACGACAAGAAGACGGAATGACATTCTGACAATAAAATTGCATTTGTGTACAAATATTGTTTTTTTCTTAATTAATCATGATTAATTCAAATTCCAAAATGTGATTAATCTGATTTTTTTTTTATTATCATTTGACAGCCCTACTTTTCGCATTTCATTATGTCTCCCACATAGGTATGAGCCGATCGGCCACCGATCAGTATCGGCCGGTTTTCAAAGAAAAGTATGTGGTTTCGTTTGGCTGACACTGTTTATTTTTGTTTTTATTTTCTGACAAGCAGCTTATTATGTTTCTCCATACACGATGCAGACTGTAATCACCTCCAATATGGCAGATATACTGCAGTTCATAGTACTCTTACCACTGCAGGACAATGCTAAACATGTTACACACCAAGAGCAAGCCAGGAGCAGGCATGCTAATAGCTAAGCTAACCGCTAAGCGAGATTTAAACAACACCAAGAAATAAGTGCTTAGTACATATTAGGACGTAGCTGGAACCACGTCGCAGAATAAAGTAAGCGGTTATTAACAGGAAATTAACAAGTAGATTAATAAGAGTGTAACGTAAGAGGAGGGGGGGGGGGTCCATCCGTAAATTGGTGTTTGACACCATATGTCGATACGAAAGTGATTAGGTCTCTATTTGTATTTTCTCAAAATAATTTGTATTTGTTGGGGTTTTTTTTATGTTTACAAACTCAGGGAATAATTCCCAGGACACAGGAGGACTTTGAGGGTAAAAACCAAATAATTAAAATGGGTAGTAGTTTTTGCTTTTGTTTAGTTATTGTTAATGATTGTCTTTGTTTTGCTCAAACAATTGTATAAAGTTAATGTAGAACTAGTTCAAAAATTGTGTTGCTATTGTAGTTAATAGCCCTCAACATAAAGATATGGAAAAGTATACAGTTAATTCATGTGATTGATATCGGCAGATCTCACTCATGGATGATCGGAATTGGCAGATTAAAACCCTGATTGGGACATCCCAACTCCCAACTCTAAGGTGGGCTCTTCTGCTTTCAGTGCACCAGAAAACAGTAGTTCAGTATCATGAAGTTCAGTGATATTAAACAAATGCCCACAGTTTGCCACATTTGTGGAGCATCATTAAAACCTCTAAAGGCGTAGTGACCACATGCGTGGACAGCACCTTTTAGCTCTTATTTCCAAAATTGTGTACACTACGGAACTGGGATCTTATGGCCGCTTGTGTGGACACTTATACCGCCATCTGGTGGGGAGCACTGAGCGCCACGCTCGGAAATCATTTGGTGATATAACCCCCAATTCCAACCCTTGATGCTGAGTGCCAACCAGGCATTTTTTGTAGTCTTTGGTATGACTCAGCCGGGGTTTGAACTCACCACCTCCCAGTCTCAGGGCGGACACTCTAACCACAGGGCCACTGAGCTGGTACTCCGTGATTGTGCAGAAGTATGTTATTCAAGACAGAGTGTGAAGTTTGCACTTTAGTGATCTCAGTGTTGGAGATGATTTGCATGCAATGTACAATGCTACATTTTTGTTAACAAAACAACTATTGCTTTATAAACATTTACAGGTAACACATGTGATCGGTATCGGACGATTTTACTCGTAAATGATCATTATCCGAATCGGCGGCATGAAACCTTGATCTGAACATCCCTAAAACATAAACAACAGGATGTGTAAAAGAAAAAAACAACAACATTTAGAGGTTTTCAAGAATAGGTGAAACTTTTGTGAAAGTGTACTGTGGAAAGCAGTTTTTTATCTATATTCAAGGATTGATATTCATATACTGATTGAAAATAGCCCGCTGAGAACTTTATTACTCTCACATTATCATGAATGTAATCATTCAATAACTGTAGCCACTTCACATCCATTGTAGCTGGTCACCCTGGTGGAGGGTCCCCAGATGCGGCCCCATCCCAAAGTTTCTACTTTTTCATCATCTTGAGCTTTTGGAGTTTTTCCTTGTGGTTTGTGAATCCGTTTGAGGCAGTTTGTAATTAAGGACTGTACAAATAAACGTTGGTCGATTGATTAATTGATTGATTGATTAATTGATCGATAGGGGCATTAAAAGTAAATTTTTGACCCAGCCTCTTAAAACCCAGTCTTTTGGCTATGGAGACCAGCTGCTAGGTCTCTGCCACACCAGAGTCCGTTTGGAGAGACTGGAGGAGATGCGAATGAAGAGACAGGGCTGCGGAGCGCCGGGACGAACAAGCTTCACAGTGTCTCGGCTGAATGAGCAGTTATCGGACACCTCGGTCTCCTTGGACGCATCCTCGCTCATGGACACTGGCCGAGAGCTGGTGGGCGGCCGAGGGTGAAGTCGGCTCTCTTGGTTGCTTTGTTGGGTCTGCTCCTGTCTCTGGCCATGCTCCCCCTACCCCAGCAGACGATGACGTGGAACACCGCAGAGGCCACCACAGTGTATATGTTGTTTTTTTTGTTTGTTTTTTATTGTTTTACTTTTGTGGCTGTGTGTAGAAGTGGCTGGTTGCATCAGCTCTGCTCTTTTAATGTCTTTAATGTGCTTTGTGTTCTTTGATGTTTCCTTATTACACACGTTTATGTGTGCCATGGCTATGAGGTTTTTTTTCTTCCCTGGCCTCAGTCTGGACACCCTCTCCAGGGGCCCAGGCTTATCAATCAATATCAATCAATGTTTATTTATATAGCCCTAAATCACAAATGTCTCAAAGGGCTGCACAAGCCACAACGACATCCTCGGTACAAAGCCCACATACGGGCAAGGAAAAACTCACCCCAGTGGGACGTCGATGTGAATGACTATGAGAAACCTTGGAGAGGACCGCATATGTGGGTAACCCCCCCCCCCTCTCCCCCCCTCTAGGGGAGACCGAAAGTATTGGATGTCGAGTGGGTCTGACATAATATAGTGAGAGTCCAGTCCATAGTGGATCCAACATAATAGTAAGAGTCCAGTCCATAGTGGGGCCAGCAGGACACCATCCCGAGCGGAGACGGGCCAGCAGCGCAGAGATGTTCCCAGCCGATGCACAGGCGAGCGGTCTACCCCGGGTCCCGACTCTGGACAGCCAGCACTTCATCCATGGCCACCGGACCTGTGCCCCCCCCCCCCCCTCCACAAGGAAAAGGGGAGCAGAGGAGAAAAGAAAAGAAACGGCAGATCAACTGGTCTAACAGGGGGGCTATTTAAAGGCTAGAGTATACAAATGAGTTTTAAGATGGGACTTAAATGCTTCTACTGAGGCTTAGACTGAATTTTTTTTTTTTTCTCACCCCCCCCAGCGTTTACCTGTTTCTCACCTTTTTTGTAAGGGGCGCCGGAAGTTGGCAGACCTGTCAGCGATCCTGTTCTGTCTCCCTGTAATGTTTGTCTGCTCTTGAATGGGATTGTGCTTAAAATCTTAACTTCCCCTCGTCGATTAATAAAGTATTTCTGATTCTGATTGTGATAATCAGAATCATGAATTGTTTGAAACCGGAATCTAAACGAGGAACCGGAATCATTATAATTGAAACGTGCCCAACTGTGGATAAAGGTAATGAAGGTTTATCTCCATTTTTTTTTATTACAAATTAATGTAAGTATTAAATGTGTTTGCTAGCTCTGGTTGACTTAATTGACTTGATTGTTGATTTAGGCATGAGTTCTGATTTAAACTTCTTACTCGACATACAACATGTCTTAGGAACGCAACCTGTTCGTAACCCGAGGACCATCTGTGAGTATGACTCTTCGATTTTTTTTTTTTTTTTTGCACAGTCCGACCAAGGAGAGAAGCAACAAGGAGAACTATAATAAAAAATGTGACAAGAAATGAAAGATCAGGTGATGGCGACAGCAATGCAATCTCTTGAAATCCCTCATCATGACTATAACAAGTCCGGGGCTGCTATTGAATGCGTCTGTCACGTCTGTCTGGCTCCCCTGTATTGGCAGGAGGATCATGTCTGTGCATAACTCCATCTCACCATCTGTTCCTGGCCAGACTGCTAACATCTATTCTCACAACATCCTGGTCACTTCTCTTAGTCTGATCTTGGGTGCCTGCATTTATATACGAACCCCTTTTACCCTTTGTCACCCTGCCAACCAAACAACAGTGGGCCACTTAACAAGCTGCACTTGAAAAGTAATTCCTGTAACCTGTTCAATAGGATTATCAAAGCTCAGTTGGTGTCTTTGAAAGTGACACATGCAGCTTCTCCTATCCTCCATCCGGGCTTAATAAGAAGTCACAAATAGCTTCATCATGAGAACTTTTCTTTCTAAACACAGCAAACATCTGTCTCATTAATTGTTTATTCCTCTATTCTACAAATTAGAAATGGGTAATTAAATAAAATGCATTTTATGATTAAATGTATGCTAAATATCAGTGACGTGCAGTCACTAGAGGCAGGTGAGGCAGGGCCTCACCTGCCATCATGGAAAGAAAAAAAATGTAAAAAGAAAAAAATATGTATTAAATTGTTAAATGTATCCAGTGATTATACTATACAGTTATTTTCCATTTAACTTCACCAGTTTTAGATTATTTTTATTCAAAATCACAGAATTTTTCACATTTGTCGTTCAAATACTGAGAAGAGACGGTGCGGTGAACAGCAGCCAGTCGAGGCACGTCACTCAGTGCCTCAACATGGACGGACTCGGCTAACTGCTGGCCTGCTGTGCAGTGAGACCGTATTGCTATATGAACTATATTATACATTTCCATAGTTTAGTTACAGTCAACTGTATGTGTGTAACGCATTTCTTGTGCTGAGCGATCATAAAACGGCTGCAAAAGACGCACTGGCTGAGGCTCGCCTCCTGCACTCCCGCCGTAGAATGCACGGCAACCCCTGACGGGAGTGTTATATCAACTAAAGCCCACACTTAAACTTTCCACGTGCAAGATTGAATCTATTTAAAAAAGTTATTTCATAAGAAGCCAAAAAGTGCAAAAACAATAATGTTCGTGTTGGAGGAGTTGTGAATGACTGCAGGGCCACAACATTAGGTACGCCTGCAGACTGCAGGTGTACCTAATTCACAACTCCTCCAACACGAACATTATTGTTTTTGCACTTTTTGGCTTCTTATTAAATAACTTTTGTAACCTATTTTTATGGGCTTTCCTCTTTGTGATGTTAAGTTCCTGTTATGCGCTGTTATACAGTATATGCCTTGAGCTCTTATTTTGAAGGCGCTAAGACCGGAATTTTGACACGTTGGAGTGGAGCGGAAGTTTTTGAAAGAATGTAAATAAAGTGGTCCTCGTGTAAACTGGAGCCTACGTGTTTGTTATTTTGTAGTTTCATACAGTATAGGCGACATTTATAAACCCTCGGTTACACTTTTTTAAATAGATTAAATCTTGTACGTGGAAAGTTGAAGTGAGGGCTTTAGTCAGTGACGTGCGGTGAGGTTCATGACTGGTGAGGCACTGACTTCATCACAGTCAGATTTACAAGCATATGAACCCTAAAGAGTATCTTATTCACCATTTCATTGGCAGCAGTTAACGGGTTATGTTTAAAAGCTCATACCAGCATTCTTCCCTGCTTGGCACTCAGCATCAAGGGTTGGAATTGGGGGTTAAATCACCAACAATTATTCCCGGGCACGGCGCCGCTGCTGCCCACTGCTCCCCTCACATCCCAGGGGGTGATCAAGGGGATGGGTCAAATGCAGAGGACATATTTCACCACACCTAGTGTGTGTGACAATCATTGGTACGTTAACTCATTGGCGTTGTTAGGCCTATTTTAGGGGGGCTCAAGCCCCCCTAAAATATTCTTAAGCCCCCCTAAATAATTTGGTGTTTTTTTGTTTTTTTTTACAAATAAATGCCGACATATTCATTATAAAGTGGCCCAAATATGAGTTTAAATAAATAATCATATAACCTGTTATTATTCACTCAGTTTCCCCCCCTTCGTAGCGTAAGGTAGAGAGCCCCTTTCGTGCATCGGTATCCAATCCATTCCACTTGTTCATATAGAAAATGCCCACATCACTCAAATTCCAGCCCGCATTTTCTCTGCGACCTTGCTTGCAGTCCTGCAGGTGTACGAAGCACATTATCTTCCTTTACAATGAGTGAAGCTGCACAAAAGCTTGTGTGTACAATTGTAAATCATTTATTTTTTAAGTTTTGTGTTTCTTGTAGAATCTATATAAAGTAATATACATAAGCCTATTGTTAAAATAATGAAAAAAACATCATTAAATATATTTGTTTTATTGTATTGTTACATTAATAGCTGTTTTATTATTATAGGATGGCTTGTTAAACATTTAATAGGATTTTCAGAGGGAGGAAAAACCAAGACATTTAATATAAAATGTAAAATGAATAAATACATAAAAAGAAAAAGAAAATATATGGTTAAAAACCATCGTCCCGGGGAGCATTTCTTTTCGTCCCGTGCATTTTTTTAAAATAATTATAATAACAATGAATAATTTCTAAGTCTTTGTTAGCCGTTTGTGAAGTTTTGTGCTCGTGCGTAACATTCGCTCGCATCCTGTGCATCTCCTGGGGGAAAAGCCCCCCCTGTCCTTAAAAGCTAGTGACGCCCCTGCTTTAACTTAACTTTAACTTTACACATACAAACTGTAGCACACAAAAAAGCACATTTAATAAAAAAAAACGTTATTATGGTCTTACCTTTACTTATAAGTGCGGGTACAGTGGTGTTCGGTGTGGAGGAGTTGTGAATGAATGAAATATGAAATCCGTGCTGCAGTCTGCAGGTGTACCTAATGTAGTGTCCTTGCAGTCGTTCACGGCTCCTCCGGCGCGAGCAATGTTGTTTTTGCACTTTTTGGCTTCTTGTTAAGTGACTTTTTTTGGGTGGATTCGGTCTTGCACGTGGAGGGTTTGGGTGTGGGCTTTGGTTGGTGTGGCGTTCCCGTCCGTGGGTGCAGTCTGCGGCGAACGTGTCTTAAGCACCAGGAGGCGTGGTTACGCGTGCCTCAGCCAGTGCGTCTTCGCAGCAGTTTTATGATCGGTCAGCACAAGAAATACTTTACACACATACAGTTGTTGACAAAATACACTGTACATTATATACCTCAGCTAACTAAACTATGGAAATGTATAATATAGTTCATATAGCAATACAGTCTCACTGCACAGCAGACCAGCAGTTAGCCAAGTCCGTCCATGTTGAGGCACTGAGTGATGCGCCTCGACTGGCTGCTGTTCACCGCACCGTCTCTTCTCAGTATTTGAACGGCAAATGTGAAAATTCAGCGATTTTGAATAAAAATAATCTAAAACTGGTGAAGTTAAATGGAAAATAACTTTATTGTATAATCACTGGATACATATAACAATTTAATATATTTTTTTTCTTTTTACATTTTTTTCTTTCCATGATGGCAGGTGAGGCGGGGCCTCACCTGCCTCTAGTGACCGCACGTCACTGGCTTTAGTTGATATAACACTCCCATCAGGGGGTTCATTAATCCAGCACAACAGTGGCGCATTTATAAGTAAAGGTAAGACCATAATAACGTTTTTTTATTAAATGTGCTTTTTTGTGTGCTACAGTTTGTATGTGTAAAGTTAAAGTTAAGTTAAAGAACCAATGATTGTCACACACACACTAGGTGTGGTGAAATTTGTCCTCTGCATTTGACCCATCCCCTTGTTCACCCCCTGGGAGGTGAGGGGAGCAGTGGGCAGCAGCGGCGCCGCGCCCGGGAATCATTTTTGGTGATTTAACCCCCAATTCCAACCCTTGATGCTGAGTGCCAAGCAGGGAAGAATGCTGGTATGAGCTTTTAAACATAACCCGTTAACTGCTGCCAATCAAATGGTGAATAAGATACACTTTAGGGTTCCTATGTTTGTAAATCTGACTGTGATGAAGTCAGTGCCTCACCAGCCATCAACCTCACCGCACGTCACTGCTAAATATGTAAATAGTATCTTGCCTATATGATCCCTGGTTAAAAAGAGGAGAGGATGTTCATTCAGTTGTTTGATTTTTCCAGACAAAAAGCAGATAACATACCTGCCACCAAACTACAGACATTTTAAATGGCAACTTTGTGGCTTTAAGAAACACTAAAATAAATCAAGAAAATAAATTGTGGTAGTCAGTAACAGTTTAATTTTTAGATCAAGAAGAGTGAAATAATTATGGACTCAGGCTATGTCTACACTAAGCCGGATAACCCCTTAAATCATGGGTGTCAAACTCTGGCCCGCGGGCCAAAATTGGCCTGCTGTGTAATTCCACTTGGCCCTTGAGGCAATATCAAATTAACACTAGAGCTGGCCAGCCGATTATATACAGCGGCGGTGAATCCACACCAAACAAGAATGACAAGCACATTTCGGGAGAACATCCGCACCATAAGACAACATAAACACAACAAAACAAATACCCAGAATCCTATGCAGCCCTAACTTTTCCGGGCTGCAATATACACCCCCGCTACCACCAAACCCTGCCCCCCCAATTCCGCCCACCTCAACCGACGCACGGAGGGGGGTGGGGGGAGGGGGTGGGTTTGGTGGTAGCGGGGGTGTATATTGCAGCCCGGAAGAGTTAGGGCTGCATGGGATTATGGGTATTTGTTTTGTTGTGTTTATGTTGTCTTACGGTGCGGATGTTCTCCCGAAATGTGTTTGTCATTCTTGTTTGGTGTGTATTCACAGTGTGGCGCATATTTGTAACAGTGTTAAAGTTATTTATACGGGCACCCTCAGTGTAACCTGTATCGCTGTTGGTCAAGTATGCATTGCATTAACGTGAGTGTGCGTACAGAAGCCGCACATATCTTGTGACTGGGCCGGCACGTTGTTAGAATGGATGAGAAGCAGACGTGACGACAGCTCGTAGAGGACGTTAAACGCAGTGCCTTTAAGGCACGCCCCCAAGACTGTGGTCCGGGTGGACTACGAGATATAATGACTGATGAAAAACTTCGTTCGATAATGAAGGTTGCCTCAGCTCAAAGCCTGAGCCCCAACATTAATGAACTAGCATTCAAGAAAAGATCCCAGGTATCTGGCTTGGGCACATCAGATTAGATCAGTGTGTTGCAAACTGAGCAGTTTAAAGTCCTGAATGGTTGGTTTATTCATTGTTATTTTATTTTCTAATTAATTAACCTGTGGAAAAAGTTAATGTTGATATTTACCTCAGAAGGCTGCAAATAGAAAAGAGGCATTACATTTTTATTTAAATTGTATTTGATATGCCATTGATATTTTTTAATTATTATTATTATTATTTGAAACTCGATTTTGCATGTCACTATAAAGTTATACAAGCCTTGCTTGTTCAATATTCAATGCAAAACTTGTTTGGGTCACTTTTAAAAGATTACCGGTAATTTGTTCAACCTTGGCCTGCGGCTTTGTTCAGTTTTAAATTTTGGCACACTCTGTATTTGAGTTTGACACCCCTGCCTTAAACAAATAATTATTTAGCCTAAGCCTCGTTTTAGCCACACTAAATCAGGGTTTAAGTCCCCTTCCACGAACAATTTTTTACACGGGTAAGTGCCTCTCTTATTTCTTAAATCTCCGGCTCTTACCTTTGTATGGACTCATTGATCGTTTACAAACTGAGTTCGGAGAGGAAGTGACACTAGAAAGACCGCGCCCCACACAGGAAGTGACGTCAGAAAGATGGAGGCGAGTCATCCAGACATGCCCGTGTGGAAATCACACATTAATACCTTAAGAGAAGGAAACGGGCGATTGCAGCTATTTGGGATACAACACCATCTCAGACGGCAACATAGACGGTTGAGCGACGGTTTTGGATAAGGCCTGGAAGAACGGCAGCCTGGTGGGATATGTTTGTCAACGAGTGTGTTGTGCCAGCTGAGCGGCAAGAGAACTTTCGAATGTCCAGTTCAGCTGTGATTCTACTTAGTGAAAAACTTTGTCCATTTGTCGAAAGCGAGACAAAGACAGACTACGAAAAACAGCGAATGCATTTGGACTGGCAAAGCAGACTATCATTTATTGTCCGCAATGTTTGTCGAGCGATTACTCAACGTCTAGTTGTGTACTCCATAACTATTGTATTGAAGTGGTTGCGGCCGCCAAGTACAACAGCCAATTTCATTCTATAAGCACAGTGTCCTGCTGTTGGTTGTTTTAAAATATTTTTTATCACATTGTTTACTTTCACACATCCATTAAAGATATGATCCATGTATGATGGCTCAGGTGTGATTCACTACAATAGTCTAACAGCTGCTGATGGTGAGGCAAGCAAGGTTTACTGTTAAAAGAAATGTGGCAATAGACGAGGGGCGAGGGGATCTTAAACGGTGGCATTGTGGGGTGTGTGGACAAGGATAAGGTTAGGTGGGATATAGCCTGGATAACCTAAGACCTAAGACATGGACCAAACGAGTGTCAAACTACTCTTAATCAATCTTGCTCCAACTTTCTCTGATTGCTGTTGTCAGCACAGCCTTGCAGTTTGGATACTTTTCAGGGACAGTTTTCTTTGATTTCCACCACAGATTTTCAATTACATTGAGATCCAAATTATTTGCAGGCCATGCCATTGACCAGGGGCGTCACTAGCTTTTAAGGACAGCGGGGGCTTAGCCCCCAGGAGATGCACAGGATGCGAGCGAACGTTACGCACGAGCACAAAACTTCACAAACGGCTAACAAAGACTTAGAAATTATTCATTGTTATTATTATTATTTTTTTTAAATGCACGGGACGAATTGAAATGCTCCCCGGGACGATGGCTTTTAACCATTTTTTTTCTTTTTCTTTTTATGTATTTATTCATTTTACATTATATATTAAATGTCTTGGTTTTTCCTCCCTCTGAAAATCCTATGAAATGTTTAACAAGCCATCCTATAATAATACAACAGCTATTAATGTAACAATACAATAAAACAAATATATTTAATGATGTTTTTTTCATTATTTTAACAATAGGCTAATGTATATTACTTTATATAGATTCTACAAGAAACACAAAACTTAAAAAATAAATTATTTACAATTGCACACACAAGGTTTTGTGCAGCTTCACTCATTGTAAAGGAAGATAATGTGCTTCGTACACCTGCAGGACCGCAAGCAAGGTCGCAGAGAAAATGCGGACTGGAATTTGAGTGATGTGGGCATTTTCTATATGAACAAGTGGAATGGATTGGATACCGACGCACTAAAGGGGCTCTACCTTACGCTACGAAGTGAGGGGAAACTGAGTGAATAATAACAGGTTTAATGATTATTTATTTAAACTCATATTTGGGCCACTTTATAATGAATATGTCAGCATGTATGTGTAAAAAAAAACAAAAAAACACCAAATTATTTAGGGGGGCTTAAGAATATTTTAAAATAGGCCTAACAACGCCAATGCCATTAACCTTATGTATCTATCTTCAAGGAGTTTTGCAGTTTTTGCTCTATGCAAATTGCATTATTGTCTTGAAAAATTATGTCCTCATCCCCAAACTTCCTTTCAATTGATGGAATGTATAATGACAGCCATCTCCCCAGCGCAATTAGCTGACATGCAGCCGCATATCATCAATGATTGTTGAAATTTGCATGTTTTTTTCAGGCCATCGTCTTCATAAATCTCATTGGAACGGCACCAAACAAAAGTGTCAGCATTATCACCTTACCCAATGCAGAGTCTCAATTCATCACTGAATATGACTTTTATCCAGTCATCCATAGTCCATTTGCCATTGAAAATGACTATAGTATTGTGTCTTGTCTGCTATCTACTTTGTTTCTACAAAATTAAACAACTGAAGGAACATCCTCTAAATCTGGCAATTTCACTTTTTTTTCCGGGGGTTGTATGATGAGTGAGCTACTGTGTCTCTGAAGTCCTCTGTCAATGACACGGTCATATTCAGCAGAATAATGCTGACACAGGAGTTTGGCAGACACACACACACTTACACAGCATTTCACAATTGAGTATCTACTTTGTATTAAGTAGAGCATGCAAAGAGCACTCTGCATTAATGTAGCCTACAAATTGGAACGAAATAATAACTACATAATTACTATCCCCTTGTTTACCACGTTGTCGTTGAGTTGTAAACATTATGCCAAAGACATGGTCTAAACCAACTACCAAGGCCGAGAGTTTTTCTCAGCAGTCATTGTGACAATGAGGAGGTACTGTAAATTAAAATCATAAGTAATGTATTATTGTTCCATACATTATTTTCCTTTCAGATGTATATTAACATTTCGCATTTGCCTGTTTGTATCAGACTCATATTAGTTATACTACAGCAAGCCACCAGTGCTATTTGAAGGTTCATATTTGTGAGTCTGCCATGCTCTCTATTACTGTCGAACGCAGTGTTGTAGTTTGTGGAGAACACAGGCATGGGAAAGGTCATTTGCTGGCGTGCAACAACTGCACTTACTCAGCGTTCCTCAATTATGTGAACGTAAAAGATTGAGGCCATGTCCACAGGTACAATGATATTTTCAAAAATGAAAATATTCCCTGCACTGGTGTTAAAACATTTTCGAGGGCTGTCTTTGACGAGAGATAGTCGAATCTGATTCAATAGATTCTGCCCATCGTCGTCGATCTAGGTAAATAAACAGACTGGTCATTCACTAGGTGTCGTTAACATCACATGGATGTGCATTAGCACAGGGGTTTTCAAACTAAAGCGGCCTGCCGACATCAAATCAAATCAAATCAACTTTATTTATAGAGCACATTTAAAATTTACCACAGGGGTAGCCAAAGTGCTGTACAATGAGCAGGTTAAAAGATAAAACGAGTACCGAGCAAACACAACACAACACAAACAGAACACGATAAAAAATAAATAATTAAAATAGAATTAATAAAAACATAAAAACATAAAAACAGGATCACAGCAGGTGTATTATGGGGCGCCATTGCAGGATGGATATCACTCAGTGTTAAAAGCCATGGAATAAAAGTATGGTTTTAAGAGAGATTTAAAAACAGGAAGAGAGGAGGCTTGTCTAACACTCAGGGGTAGGTCGTTCCAGAGCTTGGGAGCAGCAACGGCGAAAGCTCTGTCACCTCTAAGCTTCAGCCTTGTGTCAGGGACCGTCAACAGCAGCTGATCGGCTGATCTTAAGGATCGGGTGGGGCAGTAAGGCTGAAGGAGGTCGGAGAGATAGGTTGGCGCGAGGTTGTTTAGACATTTAAAAACAAATAAAAGGAGTTTAAAATGTATTCGGTAACGCACAGGGAGCCAGTGAAGGGACGCTAAAATAGGGGTGATGTGCTCACGTCTGCGGGTCTGTGTTAGCAGACGAGCAGCAGAGTTCTGCACGAGCTGCAGGCGGGCGAGGGAGGCCTGGCTAATGCCAACATACAGGGCATTACAATAATCAAGACGAGTCGAGATAAAAGCGTGGATTAATTTCTCAAGATCATGTCTTGATAGAAGCGGTTTCACTTTCGCTATTTGGCGTAATTGATAAAAGCTTTTTTGAACGACGCTGCTGATTTTTTTTTCGAATTTAAAATCTGAGTCAAACTTTACCCCCAGGTTTGTGACAGAGTCGCTGAGATACGGGGTCAGAGTGCCGAGGTCAACGTTGGGGGAGGGAGAGCGACTTGGACCGAACAACATTACATCTTTAATTTAGCCCGTGAGAGGGCACAAGTTCAAAAGGCACTTAATTCGGGGGTGGTGTTTTCATAATACCTGCTATTTCTGTTGTGATGCCATTGTGAGTAACTCAAGTTAGTGACCATTCATTACAGAAATCCAGCACAGCTATTAATTATATCTCACAATCCAAACAACCTTCCCTAGTCATGGTGCAGGGGGAAAAAATGCAACCAGCAAAAAAATCAACATGGGAACAGATGACTTTGTGGATAATATAAAAAAAACGTCCTATCACCTTAAAAAAGTAAAATAAAATTACATTAATTTAAATCTATTACAAGGGATGATGGGGAAAATGCAAAACACTCTCAACACTTATCAATGTTTGGCACATTTTAGCTGCTTGATATTTTTAAATGATTTAGGAAGGTTGTCACGCAAGTAAACAAGGTAGGAGTTGAATGTTCACATAGTCTTTATAACCAATTATATATATATATATATATATATATATATATATATATATATATATATATATATATATATATATATATATATATATATATATATATATATACATATATATATATATATATATATATATATATATAAACCTGCGAAACAGGCTTGTAGGGATGATATGATATAGCCTCTGTGTTTTTCCTTGACCTAACGTATATTCCGCTCTACTCCGGTATTGAGCACTGTATAATGGATAAACCACAGAAACCTTGAATATATATATATATATATGTATATATACATATGTATATATACCGTATTTTTCGGACTATAAGTCGCAGTTTTTTTCATAGTTTGGCCGGGGGTGAGACTTATACTCAGGAGCGACTTATGTGTGAAATTATTAACACATTACCGTAAAATATCAAATAATATTATTTAGCTCATTCACGTAAGAGACTAGACGTATAAGATTTCATGGGATTTAGCGATTAGGAGTGACAGATAGTTTGGTAAACGTATAGCACGTTCTATATGTTATAGTTATTTGAATGACTCTTACCATAATATGTTACGTTAACATACCAGGCACGTTCTCAGTTGGTTATTTATGCGTCATATAACGTACACTTATTCAGCCTGTTGTTCACTATTCTTTATTTATTTTAAATTGCCTTTCAAATGTCTATTCTTGATGTTGGGTTTTATCAAATAAATTTCCCCCAAAAATGCGACTTATACTCCAGTGCGACTTATATATGCTTTTTTCCTTCTTTATTATGCATTTTCGGCAGGTGCGACTTATACTCCGGTGCGACTTATACTCCGAAAAATAGGGTATATATATATATATATATACATATATATATCGGCCCCCAGCCAAATCTTTTAAGCCCAATGCGGCCCCCCAGTCAAAAAGTTTGGACATCCCTGATCTAGCACTTATTTACGTGACTATCCCAAAGTTAATTAAAAGTATGTATTAACTAGGCTTGGGCGATATGACCTAAAAATAAATTATTTTACGATTCTTTCTGTTTTTTTCCCCTACTTTTTAAAGAAACCATTAATATAAATGAAAGAGATAATTGAAAACAAGTATATCTTTTACTGACTAGTAGTTTGAAATGACACTACATACACTGCATCTTACTCTAAGCAAATGTTATTATTTTTAGACTATATATATACATTTTTACTTTTTTGGAATCATTTTTAAAGAAATAAATTAAGATAAAATACATTTGCTGGGGGGAGCCCAGGCAAGGATGATTTTGACATCTGGGAAAAATAACGCTGATTAACTTAAAAGATGAAAGAACAAAGTTAACCGTGTGTGGGTAAATAGCACAAAGACAGACAATGTAGGGATTTATTTACAGTCATCCATGTCCATTTGTTTGGACCAAATAGGTCCTAAATTAAGTCTAATTTGTGTCTAATACATATTACAGTACAGTATTTGTCTTGTTTTCTATTATTACTTTGTGGTGATCAAAAAAAATAGTCAACAAGCAAGACTTTTGTTTCAACAACAGGTCAACAATAACTTCCTAGCCATGGAGATGAGGCCATTGATTACTTTCATGTTAAGCTGAGCCCTTTAACGTGGGCAATTTTAAAAAGCTACAGCAGGACCAATGTGGCTATTTTCATTGCAAAGTGTCAAGTTTTTGCAGAACACACGTCCATGGTTTCAGCACGTGGAAGTACAGTTCTTTTTTTTCTTTTTAACATGTCCTGTCTAGCTTCTGAGGCAGTTCATATAGTTGGTGTAGATGCCAATACCTCCTGTGCAGAATTGATATAAAAAAAGAGCAGTGTGGGATACTATATTGTTGCCTCATTTTTATTTGACTTTTTTAAATGGATGTGTTTAATGTTTGGCCAGCTGGACCGGCGCAGCAAGGGATCGGAAGAAGACAATAAAGAAGAGAGAGAGGGAAATTGCGGGGACAACAACAAAAAAAGAGAACACCAGCAAATATGATATGTACAAATATGATACAAACAATTATAGCAAAGATCCAGCTACTGAAGTAGATAGTAATAACACAGAAATGACAATGAACATTATTGCACTACATAGGAATAAAAATAACAATACAAATAACACTATTGATACTAAATAATAAAAAATAATTACCTATATTATCCAAATTACTATTGCTTCAAATGCTACAATACATACATTTTGTGAACAATTGAATGACCAAAAAATGCAGATAAATGCGGGGGGAAGAAAGAGGAGCGGACTATATTAACCTTAAAGGCCTACTGAAACCCACTACTACCGACCACGCAGTCTGATAGTTTATATATCAATGATGAAATCTTAACATTGCAACACATGCCAATACGGCCGGGTTAGCTTACTAAAGTGCAATTTTAAATTTTGCGCGAAATATCCTGCTGAAAAACGTCTCGGTATGATGACGCCTGCGCGCGGCGTCACGGATTGTAGAGGACATTTTGGGACAGCATGGTGGCCAGCTATTAAGTCGTCTGTTTTCATCGCAAAATTCCACAGTATTCTGGACATCTGTGTTGGTGAATCTTTTGCAATTTGTTCAATGAACAATGGAGACAGCAAAGAAGAAAGCTGTAGGTGGGAAGCGGTGTATTGCGGCAGGTGTTGTGCCGGATAACGCACCCCCGCCGTAGAATGCACCCCCTGACTGTTGTACCGGATAACACAGCCGGTGTTTCATTGTTTACATTCCCGGAAGATGACAGTCAAGCTTTACCATTGGCCTGTGGAGAACTGGGACAACAGAGACTCTTACCAGGAGGACTTTGAGTTGGATGCGCAGACGCGGTACCGTGAGTACGCATGCAGCTGCGGCTTCCAAACATTTGATCGCTTGCCCGTACGTGCGTGCCACTATGTGCATGTCACGTACGTAACTTTGGGGACTTTGGGGAAATATATGTGCTTTATTAACTTTGGGGAGGTGAACTGCACTTTGGGCTGTGGGATTGAGTGTGTTGTGCAGGTGTTTGAGTTGTATTGGCGGGTTATATGGACGGGAGGGGGGAGGTGTTTGTTATACGGGATTAACTTGTGGCATATTAAATATAAGCCTGGTTGTGTTGTAGCTAATATGTCTTTTGTTTATTTACTGTTTTAGTCATTCCCAGCTGAATATCAGGTCTCATCTGAATCGCTCCCACTGCCCTCTAGTCCTTCACTCTCACTTTCCTCATCCACAAATCTTTCATCCTCGCTCAAATTAATGGGGAAATCGTCGCTTTCTCGGTCCCAATCGCTCTCGCTGCTGGTGGCCATGATTGTAAACAATGTGCGGATGTGAGGAGCTCCACAACCTGTGATGTCACGCGCATATCGTCTGCTACTTCCGGTACAGGCAAGGCTTTTTTATCAGCGACCAAAAGTTGTGAACTTTATCGTCGATGTTCTCTACTAAATCCTTTCAGCAAAAATATGGCAATGTCGCGAAATGATCAAGTGAGACACATAGAATGGACCTGCTATCCCCGTCTGAATAAGAAAATCGCATTTCAGTAGGCCTTTAAAGATTGTTATTGTAAAAATAGGTTAAGCTTTAGCAGTGTGCTGTGTTTTACCCAGTTTCCCCTGGGGGGGACAGCTTTAATATAAATTTGATGAAATGTGATTATATGCCTGAGTGAATGTATGTAAATGTGCATGTGTATGTACAGTACGTGTATATGTATGTTTGTACAGTGAACGTGCTTGTGGATGTATGTATTTTTGTATGTGTGTTTGCATGTACAATATATTTGTCTCCCAGTATGCGCGGGAGCCAAAGTATGGCTCCAACCACCCAGAAAGTCCAAACCAAAACAACAGGTGCGGTACACAGGGAACAAGGGACCACTGGTGCCACGCAGGCAGGCCGGCAGAGGACAAGGCACGGGAGAAGCAGGAGACAACTAGCCTCTTAGTCAGCGAGAGACCACACCCTACGCAGGCAGACAGATGGGACCCCCTGCCCTGAAGGGCCCAGAGACTCCCCGCAGCCGGACGAGAAGACCGCCCCGCCACCTAGAAATGACACTTGGAGGATCCTCCGGGCTATCGGTGAGTACTGTAATCTACAGTAGAACACACTCAAGGCAACTATAGTGGGTGAAACGAGCGTAGAGGTGACTTTATGGGTGTTTTTTTATGTTTAAAGAGCTCAAACTATGTAAAAAAATTAAAAAAATAAAAATAAATAAACATTATACTTTGCTAAAATCAATTTAGCACAATCAGGCCTGGACCTAATTGGCCACGATAAACGAGGGACGATTATAATTTGAACTGAAGGACACCTTGCAACTGCAGTTTGAAAAACATAAGTAAATCAAACGTTTCCCAAATAAATCCTTTCTACAATTCTATGGTTGTGCAGACCAGGGGTCCCCAAACTTTGGCCGTATATATATATATATATATATATATATATATATATATATATATATATATATATATATATATATATATATATAAATCAAATCAAATCAAATCAACTTTATTTATAAAGCACATTTTAAATTTACCACAGGGGTAGCTAAAGTGCTGTACAATGGGCAGGTTAAAAGATAAAATGAGTACCGAGCAAACACAACACAACACAAACAGAACACGATAAAAAATAAATAAATAAAATAGAATAAATAAAAACATAAAAACATAAAAACAGGTTCACAGCAGGTGTATTATGGGGCGCCATTGCAGGATGGATATCACTCAGTGTTAAAAGAAATGGAATAAAAGTATGTTTTTAAGAGAGATTTAAAAACAGGAAGAGAGGAGGCTTGTCTAACACTCAGAGGTAGGTCGTTCCAGAGCTTGGGAGCAGCAACAGCGAAAGCTCTGTCACCTCTAAGCTTCAGCCCATATATATATATATATATATATATATATATATATATATATATATATATATATATATATATATATATGTACATATATTATATATATATATATATATATATATATGTATGTACATATATCATATATATATATATATATATATATATATATATATATATATATATATATATATATATATATATACATATATATATATATATATATATATATATATATATATATATATATATATATATATATATATATATATATATATATATATGTATGTGTGGGAAAAAAATCACAAGACTATTTCATCTCTACAGGCCTGTTTCATGAGGGGGGGTACCCTCAATCGTCAGGAGATTTTAATTGGAGCATTTGCATACCATGGTTTGTATAGGGCACAGAGTGGGTGAGTACAGGCTGGCCTAGGGGCGTGGTGATTGGCTCATGTTACCTAGGAGGTGTTTCCGTCTATGGCGGCATGTTGTTACAATTTCGCTGCGCTTGTTGAGGGATGACAGGTCTGGACGGTAAATAATAAACAGTTTCTCTTTCAAGCATAGGTTGCATCTTTTATTACCACTATTGTAAGGTGTGCTGGATGCAAGAATTTGCCATGTTATTGAATATTCAACATTATTGTCTTTGAGGTCCCAAATGTGTTTGCTGAGTTCTGTGGTATTTCGCAGGTTTTTGTTCCTGAAAGAAGCCTTGTGATTGTTCCATCTGGTTTTGAATTCTCCCTCGGTTAATCCTACATATGTGTCGGATGTGTTATATATATATATTTCAAGCGTGATGATTTCACATTATCAATGAGAAAATGCATTTTTAGACAATATGATTTGCCTGAGCGGCTAGGAGACACCGAGAGTAATAAGCGGTAGAAAATAGATTAGAAACGACAGATTTATAAAAAATAATAGTGGTCCCCCGTAGTTTGGGGACCACTGGTGTAGACTAATGTGTGTCATGATCCCACCGCAAATGCCGCGCCCTCGCGCTGCAAAACCAGGTGACTAAATGATATCCGCTCTATTTTAGGGCTATCTCTGATTTTTACAGGACAATAAAAGCAATATTGCCTTCGGTATGCCATAGATAGCCATACCCATTAGGTATGTGTGGGTACCCAACCTGTTGCAGGCCTCAATACTGAATTCAGTAACATTAGGTGGGCTAAGTGGAAACCCTGTGGACTGCCAGTTGACGTTGACTGATGTAAACTTCCACAAACTCCTCTTGTTTTTAAACACTCAGTGTTAGAAATAAAGGGCAGCCGGCTTGTACTTGTCCACTTTTTTCTACGTCTCATCTTTGTGCATTGTCTGGAGACCCAAGTTGCTTCAATTAAATTAAAAAAGCAGAGTGTGTGTCTCCTTCTCCCTTTTGCCTCCTCTTCAAAAGAACTGCATTTTGGGAAACATAACAAAAGTTTTTTTTTCTCAAAATCTACACTCTTCTCTCTTCTTCTGTACCGCCTCAGTCTCCAGCTTTCTATTTTGGTCCCTGTATTTGTCAGTAATGCTTTCATCCCACACTCTTAGTGTGTAGGCTACTTCCTTGATGCAACCTCATCCCTATCGCAGAACGTTCTCATCCCCTTGCTTGTTATCATTTATCGGTAATTGAAAAGCAGACGTGCTGGCAAATGGGGTCAAGTGAGAGGAGGCAAAACAAAGGTAAAATGATGAGGACTGAATTTAGTGTGGTCATACTTGTACTGATGTAACGGAGTTATTATGTAAGAGCACGGGCCGTTTCAAACCATTATATCTACACCGAAAATAGCAATTTGTCTTCATTTGAAATCTTCGGTAAAGTTTAAACCTAATCAAAATTGACAATTCCGGTTGTATATTTTATACACATTACAATTATGGGCCAGCATTATTATACCTCATTTATACAACACGGACATGCTGGAATGCTATTTTTTTTAACATCATATCTTATTCTGCCGTGACTAATTCTAGACAAACTCACGTTATATCACTGGATAGGTGGAGGAAGGTGTGCTCTTTACATTTGATTACAATAGGTTCTAACCACGTCCATGTCAATTCATACTAGAGATGTAACAATACATGGTATTAATGTAACATCAATCAATCAATCAATCAATCAATTCCTTCTATTGTTATTGTCATAATAACACTTAAGTCATACATGTCAACGAGATTTTGTTTGGGCTTAATGATAATTGCGGTTAGGATTACCATTTTCAATAAAAAATTTCAAAAAAAACGTAACTGATAGCCGCATTTTGATTACCTCACAGACCGACTAAAAAAAGTAATTTTAGCTCAGGAGCCACATAGAGGAACATGTATTCCCAAGCGGGCCGGACTGGTAAAATCATGGCATTATAACTTAAAAATAAAGATAACTTCAGATTGTTTTTTGTTTAATATTAGACCAATCACATTGTGAAAATGTACAAATCATAATGGGTTTTTTTACACTCACATGTTGCAGTTAATTGTAGTCTATCTTCATTAATTGTTATTTATACTTTCTGAATAAATGATGTGATAATGTTCATTAGTCAAATAGGTGGAATTGAGTCTGGCAGAGTTTTAAAGTGCTGCCATTGATGTTATATTTGTAATCTATCAGATTTTCCTCAACCGATGTACAAACCCCATTTCCATATAAGTTGGGAAATTGTGTTAGATGTAAATATAAACGGAATACAATGATTTGCAAATCCTTTTCAACCCATATTCAGTTGAATATGCTACAAAGACAACATATTTGATGTTCAAAATGATAAACATTTTTTTTTGCAAATAATCATTAACTTTAGAATTTGATGCCAGCAACCCGTGATAAAGAAGTTGGGAAAGGTGGCAATAAATACTGATAAAGTTGAGGAATGCTCATCAAACGCTTATTTGGAACATCCCACAGGTGTGCAGGCTAATTGGGAACGGGTGGGGGCCATGATTGGGTATAAAAACAGCTTCCCAGAAAATGCTCAGTCTTTCACAAGAAAGGATGGGGCGAGGTACAACCCTTTGTCCACAACTGCGTGAGCAAATAGTCAAACAGTTTAAGAACAACGTTTCTCAAAGTGCAATTGCAAGAAATTTAGGTATTTCACCATCTACGGTCCATGATATCATCAAAAGGTTCAGAGAATCTGGAGAAATCACTCCAACATTGAATGACCGTGACCTTCCATCCCTCAGACGGCACTGTATCAAAAACCGACATCAATCTCTAAAGGATATCACCACATGGGCTCAGGAACACATCAGAAAACCACTGTCACTAAATACAGTTGGTCGCTACATCTGTAAGTGCAAGATAAAGCTCTACTATGCAAAGCGAAAGCCGATTATCAACAACATCCAGAAACTTCGCCGGCTTCTCTGGGCCCGAGATCATCTAAGATGGACTCATGCAAAGTGGAAAAGTGTTCTGTGGTCTGACGAGTCCACATTTCAAATTGTTTTTGGAAATATTCGACATTGTGTCATCCGGACCAAAGGGGAAGCGAACCATCCAGACTGTTATCGACGCAAAGTTCAAAAGCCAGCATCTGTGATGGTACGGGGGTGCATTAGTGCCCAAGACATGGGTAACTTACACATCTGTGAAGGCACCATTAATGCTGAAAGGTACATACAGGTTTTGGAACAACATATGCTGCCATCTAAGCGTCGTCTTTTTCATGGACGCCCCTGCTTATTTCAGCAAGACAATACCAAGCCACAATCAGCACGTGTTACAACAGCGTGGCTTCGTAAAAAAAAGGGTGCTGGTACTTTCCTGGCTCGCCTGCAGTCCAGACCTGTCTCCCATCGAAAATGTGTGGCGCATTATGAAGCGTAAAATACGACAGCGGAGACCCCGGACTGTTGAACGACTGAAGCTCTACATAAAAAATGAATGGGAAAGAATTCCACTTTCAAAGCTTCAACAATTAGTTTCCTCAGTTCCCAATCGTTTATTGAGTGTTGTTAAAAGAAAAGGTGATGTAACACAGTGGTGAACATGCACTTTCCCAACTACTTTGGCACGTGTTGCAGCCATGAAATTCTAAGTTAATTATTATTTGCAAAAAAAAAATAAAGTTTATCAGTTTGAACATTAAATATGTTGTCTTTGTAGCATATTCAATTGAATATGGGTTGAAAAGGATTTGCAAATCATTGTATTCCGTTTATATCTACATCTAACACAATTTCCCAACTCATATGGAAACGGGGTTTGTACTAACATCATGTGGTTTATTCTGTACATATGTAGCATCGTCTACAACAAAACTTGTGAATTTGGACTCATTTCATTTATCACACGTGACGTAAGAGGGGTATACATGTTATTTCAGAATATTTATGTGCGCCCAGAAAATGTGTCTCCAGTCATAAGCACAACACGAAATGCACAGATTGTCAATTTGTATACTATCACTAGTAAGCAGCGTACTCAGTGGCCTAGTGGTTAGAGTGTCCGCACTGAGATCAGTAGGTCGTGAGTTCAAACCCCGGCCGAGTGATACCAAAGACTATAAAAATGGGACCCATTACCTCCCTGCTCGACACTCAGCATCAAGGGTTGGAATTGGGGGTTAAATCACCAAAATGATTCCCGGGCGCGGCCACCGCTGCTGCTCACTGCTCTCCTCACCTCCCAGGGGGTGATCAAGGGTGATGGGTCAAATGCAGAGAATAATTTCGCCACACCTAGTGTGTGTGTGACAATCATGGGTACTTTAACTTTAACTTAAGTACCGTATTTTTCGGAGTATAAGTCGCACCGGAGTATAAGTCGCACCTGCCGAAAATGCATAATAAAGAAGGAAAAAAACAAATATAAATCGCACTGGAGCCAGGCCAAACTATGAAAAAAACTGTGACTTATAGTCCAAAAAATACGGTAAGTATGTAGTGCTTCTATCCTAACATAGCTCTGACCCCTCTGAAGTCATGCGTGTGGTAGGGGACACAAATAATTGCTCTGGCGACATCCAGTGGACACATTTAGAAACAGCATTTTTGTTCATTCAAAAATTTCAGCTCATTTTTATACTTAGCAAACTCATCACGTGGGCCGTAGGAAATCTGTTGGTGGGCCTGATTCGGCCCGCGAGCCGTACCTTTGCCATCCCTGGACTAGAGGGACTTAAATGCTAACATGAATAAAGGACACGTTAACGTCTTTTCACATTAAGAAACGACACATCACAAGCTGAACTTGTATAAACACATTACTGTCTGAGCAACTAAGATATTCAATTGTGCACATTAAACTTCCAGGCTATGGTCAGTCTATACTCAGAGAAATATGACACAACGTTGTTTTATTTAGGCACTCAATTTGCCTGTATCAATATAAAATTATTTAAAATGGAAAATGGAAAAAAAAACACTCAAATAAAAATATTGCTGTAAAGAATCCAGAACTGTATTTTATGTTTCTTCTGCCAAGAAAGTATATTTTGTGTCAATGTGTACTAGTTATTTTTATTTAAAAATGTGTGTAAATGCATTATGATCACATTTAACAATACTGCGATAAAGTTCAAGTTAAAGTAACACTGATAGTCACATACACACTAGGTGTGGTGAAATTACTCTCTGCATTTGACCCATCCCCTTATTCCACCCCCTGGGAGGTGAGAGGAGCAGTGAGCAGCAGCGGTGGCCGCACTTGGGAATCATTTTGGTGATTTAACCCCCAATTCTAACCCTTGATGCTGAGTGCCAAGCAGGGAGGTAATAGGTCCCATTTTTATAGTCTTCGGTATGACTCGGCCGGGGTTTGAACTCGCGACCTACCGATCTCAGGGTGGACACTCTAACCACAAGGCCACTGAGTATAATAATGATAACTTTGATCATTTTGGTCACAATAATCATAATATGAAATGTTCATATTGTTACACTTGTAATTCATACCTGTCAACCTGTGTGTGACAGTGGTACTTGAACTCACTTTAACTTTAACTTTCTGTTTTACCGGGAAGTCAAATTTTTTTGTCCTTCTTTCCCAGCGTCTTTTCGACCCCAGATTTTGCACTCCACGTAAAAATAAGCAATCGCGTCCATTCGGCAATAGTCGGGGTGCACAAAGTTGCAGGTTGGGTAATTCAATCAAATCAACAACCCGAGCGAGATGGACAGACATGAAGACGAAAGAGGAGGCATCGCCACTAAAAATCCAAACTTTGTTTAAATATCTTGACAAATAGGAGATTTATTGTCTTTACCAAAAGAAAATAAGGCAGCTGCTCAAACAGCCTCACGTTGTCTGCAAAAATCGAGGAAGAAGCAATGGAAGCTCCGTATAACAGAGTTCATGACTAGGAACCAAATATACAGCTTTTCCACTTTAGTTATAATTTTTGCGCTTAAGAAACTTCTCTATGACTTTACCTCCAGACTTCTTCTGTTTGTTTGATACTGTGGTGGAAAAGTGTATTACAACTATAACCTCTAGGGGGCGCTCAAAGTACTTCAGTAAGAGACAGTATCCAGTGAAAAAATAACTCAAGTACTGAGTAACTGGTAACTAACTTCAAATTTATTTAGCAGCTAATTTTTAATGGTACTTGCACTACAACCATAATTATCATTTGTGTTTGTGTGCGCGTGTGCGCACATGTAAGAGACAGAGATACTCTACAGTAGCATGTACTACAAAAGATTCACATTTTACAGTCATTTATGACATCATGACAGGGTTAATGTTAACATATACGCAGTTAAAACATTAAAAAAAAAATATCTACAACTTACAACCTTTTTTCTCTAGTTGGACGTGGAATTATTGCAGGCCGAAATATGAAAATTTCTACTGACACAGATGACAGCGTATGATATAAATGTTATTTTTCCTAGTTTCCTAGGCTCCTTTTGATTGGTGAAAAGGGGTCAAACGTCACTAGTACTTACAGTACGTTGGATTGGTGAAACAGAGTCAAGTGACCATGCCATCTGAAAGAAGCTTTTACAACGAGACCAAGGTACATCTTTGCAAGCAGTAATCAGTAGATTACACATAAATATAACGAGTGATATAGGAATCGGAATGAAACTGAATGTAACCGAGTAAATGTACTGTTTCTTCTTTACAAAAATACACACGCACACACACGCACACACATACACAGCACTATTGACAATAACAAAACAAAAACAAAACATTGCATGGCACTGAGGATTTGAGGAAAAACACCAACTTTAAGATGTCTACACCAGAGAATAACTCAAATTAACGCCATTCAAAAAGAATTAATAGTATAAAACATATGATAAAATATAAATATTACATTAATAAGTCAATAAAACATACATCATTGAGAGCATAATAGTAGAAATACTCATGATTAAGATAGAAAACAACACAACACAACTTTACAAAAATACTCAAGTAAAAGTAAACAGTAGGTTGCTTAAAACTACTCTGACAATTAATCCAAAAAGTAAATGTAACGGCGTAAAAGTAGCGTGTTACTACCCACCTTAAATGTTATTTTATCCATTTAATTATTGTAATTCAATGTGTTTTGTGTTGTAATTGTTGGGTGTCTGGAGCAGATTAACTGCATTTATCAAATCAAACTTTATTTATAAAGCACTTTTCATACACAGGCAAGTGGCAAACACAAAGTGCTGTACAAAACAAAACAAAACAAACAAACAAAGAAAACATGCACACACACATTCAGATACACACACACACACACACATATGCACAGACACACGCACACATTTGACAATAACAAAAGCAAAAACAAAACATGGCATGGCACTGAGGATTTGAGGAAAAACGCCAACTTTGAGGCGTCTACACCAGAGAATAACTCAAATTAACGCCATTCAAAAAGAATTAATAGTATAAACCGTATGATGAAATATATGTACAAATTCAAATATAAAGAATATACATATTACATTAATAAGTCAATAAAAGATAACATTGAGAGCATAATAGTAAAAATACTAATGATTGAGATAGAAAACAACACAACACAACTTTACAAAAATACTCAAGTAAAAGTAAAAAGTAGGTTGCTTAAAAGTACTCCGACAATTAATCCAAAAAGTAAATGTAACGGAGTAAATGTAGCGCGTTACTACCCACCTTAAATGTTATTTTATCCATTTAATTGTTTTAATTCAATGTGTTCTGTGTTGTGATTTTTGGCTGTCTGCAGCAGATTAATTGCATTTATCAAATCAAACTTTATTTATAATACATACACAGGCATGTGGCGAACACAAAGTGCTATACAAAACAAAACAAATCAAATTTTAAAAAATAATAGAAGAAGAGAAGAAAACATGCACGCACTCACACACACACACACACACACACACAAACACACAAAAACACCAACACACACATTCTTGTATGTGTTACCTTCTTGAAACCTCCGAAAAATGCCTACCTCTTTAGGACCACCCTTTCTAGATATATACAGATTTGTATTTACAACATTAATAATATATACATACTATGCAGATATAAAAAAGCTTGTGGTGAAAAATGAGTTGGAATTTCACAAGAAAAATGTCACAATTTTACAAGAAAAATTTGGAATTTTGGCAGTATTATAATAAAAGTCGTCATTTTACTCAATGCAAGTCAACATTTTAAAAGAAAAGCTGAACATTTGTGTAATATTATGATACAAGTTGGAATTTTACTCAATAACAGTTGCAATTTTACAAGAAAAGCTTAAAATCTTGGGAATTTTATGAAAAGGGTCGTAATTTTACTCGACAAAAGTCGCAATTTTATAAGAAAACTTTAAAATGTTGGCAATATTATAATAATAATTGGAATTTTTCTCGACAAAATGATAACAAAAGTCAAAAAATTTTACTATATTACAATAACAACAACAACAATTGGAAATATTGTGAAAAAAGTCAGAATTTTATATGACAAATGTTACCATTTTGCATTAAAAAGTAACAATTTTACATAAAAAAAGTAATAATTTTACGAGAACATATTGCAATATTACAGAAACAGAAAGAATATGAGAAATTGCTCCCAATTTTAAAAGAAAAAAGTCGACACATTGTGAGAAAAAGACTGCTTTTAGTTCATTCCGTTTTGCCACCCTAATGTTGATAGATTTCACCAGCAGGGGTGCAAATGAGACATTCTCTATTAGATGCAATGGTTTTCCTTATTGGGACCATGATTTCGGTCCTAACTTGTTCCCCGGTCCTCATATGGAAGGTACTTTTCTTTGTTGGTGTCGCAAGAAGGGTAGAAATACAAGAACACACACACACACTTACACAACACTATTGACTATAACAAAACAAAAACAAAACATGGCATGGCACTGAGGATTTGAGGAAAAACACCAACTTTGAGGCGTCTACACCAGATAATAACTAAAATTAACGCCATTAAAAAATAATTAATAGTATAAAATATATGATAAAATATATGTACAAATTAAAATATAAATAATATAAATATTACATAATAAGTCAATAAAACATCAAATTGAAAGCATAATAGTATAAATACTAATGATTAAGATAGAAAACAACACAATAAAATAATATAAAACAGATGATTATTAAAAAGCCTGATTAAAAAGGGTGTGTCTTTAGCACATATTTACATTCTGCCTTATTTCGGGAAATGTTCCACTTGATTTGGTTCTCCTCAATTTTTTTTTAGAACAGATTACTAAACAAAACCAAGGTACCACAGTATTGGCTCTGTATGTGCTCGGATTGACACCAACATGTTCAGCCCGAGTGACCAGTCCAAGATGTTTGCGTCTGCAGGCTGCAGGGTTTCGCCATGCTGCACAGGATGAGTAGATTAGATAACAAATGCTGGCTCTTTAACCAAAAAGCCTCAACTTGTAAAGTTGCAGCATCCATCTATGTTTTTGAAGCAACACTGGCGGGCCAAGCTGTGCAGTTTATGACTGTAAATATGCACCTCATAAGGTGCGCTGTTGCATTGTTTTCAAGCCCTTGTTGCTGTTTACAGTATACTACTACTTACACTGCTATACTACCCACGGAGCTCAAGGAGGTCTACTGTGGGTTTATATGGCTTTTTTATGTTGATGGCCTTTTGATGCTACTAGAAGATCAGAACAGCACTGGCATACATGCGCAGTGCTTATCTCAGATTGTGTGTGTTATTGTATTCTCACTGTATGCACTCATTAGCCACACAGCAGACTAATGGCTCAGTGCACCCAAGGGGTATGGTGAAGTATTTTCACGGCAATATTGCGATGCAAATATGAATAAGAAATGTTCTTAATAACGTTCCCCGCCGTGTTTTTATATAATTCATATGATGATAATAAATACAGCTATTTCATGCTGATAAAGTCTGAAAGGGCGCACGTAGATATTGATATTTTCCACAAATAGACTGACAAATCTGAGAATACATTAGGATGTGACTGCTCGTACACCTCGGGGTCCCTTTGTGTCTTTTTATTGGCTCCATCTTTTCTGACTTGTCTTCGCTGCCATCATGTCGAGGGCATCTTTTATCATATTGAGCTTTGGTTGTAAATGTACGCCTCGCAAAATAGAACAAGGCAGTATTTTACTTTGCAGAGCTGCACTGCTTTTGTTCCTTTTGTCAGTAAATCTACTGTGTGAGTCTAGCCCACTAATATTGTGCTTCAGCGTTATGGATTCTGTTAATTATAGCTCACTTTTTTGGAACTTTTAATGATTTTCTTGTACCAGTAAAATATTAACATACCCTACATTTTGAAAAATACTGCCTTAGGCTTTTTTCTTTTTTAATTACACTATACAGTTTATCTTATTACAACTGTAATGAACAAAACTATAAACGCAACACTTTTGTTTTCGCTCCCAGTTTTCATGAGTTGAACTCAAAGATTTTGCTCGCCACGTGAAAATAAGCAATCCTGTCCACTCGGCTATACTCGGGGTGCACAAAGTTGCATGTTGGGTAATTCAATCAAATCAACAACCCGAGCGAGACGGACGGACAGGAAGACGAGAGAGAAGGCATCTCTACCAAAGATTTTGCTTTCCACGTAAAAATAAGCAATCGCTTTAAACTTTGTTTAAATATCTTGACAAATAGGAGATTTATTGTCTTTACCGAAAGAAAAGAAGGCAGCTGCTCAGACAGCCTCACGTTGTCTGCAAAATCGAGGAAGAAACAACGGAAGCTCCGCGTAACTAGAGATGATGTTCGAAATCGGTTCTCCCGGTTGTTCGATAAGAAAAGAACCGATTCCATGGACTCGAATCCCTTTTTGAGAACCGGTTCCCGTTATCGAGGCCACTATAGTAAAGAAAAAGAGTTGGTTCTTTATTCGAATCCCTGGGAACGAATCCCTTCCCACGTACAGGAAATGCCCTGTGGGACCTGCAATGTTATGCCCATTTGATTGTAGACTCTTACTGACACCTTGTGGCGATATGAAAATACTACGCGTCCTTAGTTTGGGCACTTCCGGGTTGAGACAATTGAGAAGTAGACAAGTTGTGTTAGCTCTTACAAGCCTTGGAAAAGATACGTCTGTAAGTAAAGTGTTTAACTTGTTTATGTAACTCAATATTAAGGTGGAAAGTGTTAAAGTTTGATACTAAGATGTTTATTTAAAAACGATTTTTGTGCACTGTTTCAATGGATGTTTTGAGGACTTAAAATGGCTGCCGGTCGTGTATTTCCACCATCTAAATAGTTTCAACACTCAGAAGTATTTGTTTGATGATAGTACTGTATATTAGTGTGAAGCTAATATTTACATATTGTGTATTACATTTCAGTATGTTAATTGAATCACATAGCTTATACATTTGTCATTATGTGTATTTCAGTTAAAAAAAATAAAAATAACAGTCCAGTGCAAGACAAAAGCAAAGATAGGAAAAGACAAAGCAAGATCAACAACAATAAAGAGCCTAAATGGATTAATCTGCTTTGAATTGTTTGTTAGCTGTCTGCCAAGCTGTATAACCTCAACACGTATAGTGAGGGCAGAACAGGCAATATGCAATTATTGCCAGGCTTCGCTCTCATGTAAGGGGGGAAGAATTGTTGATTGATGACTGTGGTGTTCTTAGTGTCATAGTGTGTGTAGTTAGTATGTTCCAATAGCAGCAGAAGTGCACTTTTTGGAGAGCTGTATTATTTTCAGTTTTGTGCCCAAGGGACTGATTTTATTTAACACTATAATATTATTTATACACTTATAGTGATCACAGAGACAGGTTGTTTTTGTGTTACTGTATATATTTGTTTTTCTGAAAAATCCCACTTAATATACTTTGCGTAACAACAGTCAATATTTTATTTTATTTTTTATTTTTACGGGGAGCACGGTGGAAGAAGGGTTAGTGCATCTGCCTCACAATACGAAGGTCCTGAGTAGTCTTGGGTTCAATCCCGGGCTCGGGATCTTTCTGTGTGGAGTTTGCATGTCCTCCCCGCGACTGCGTGGGTTCCCTCCGGGTACTCCGGCTTCCTCCCACCTCCAAAGACATGCACCTGGGGATAGGTTGATTGGCAACACCAAATTGGCCCTAGTGTGTGAATGTGAGTGTGAATGTTGTCTGTCTATCTGTGTTGGCCCTGTGATGAGATGGCGACTTGTCCAGGGTGTACCCCGCCTTCCGCCCGATTGTAGCTGAGATAGGCTCCAGCGCCCCCGCGACCCCGAAGGGAATAAGCGGTAGGAAATGGATGGATGGATTTTTACGGGGGTAACAATCAATATTTTTTTTTTTTTTTTTTTTTTTTTCTTATAAAATAAAAGTGAGCTTTTGTTAAACCAAATATTGTGTTTTTTTCCATATACAACCGATAAGATAATCGATAAGGCATCGGTTCGATAAGAGGATTCGATAATGGGCTCGAACTCGATAATTTCTTATCAAACATCATCCCTACATGTAACAGAGTTATATAACATACACAGATTTTCCACTTTAGTCATAATTTTTGCACTTAAGAAACCTCCAGACTTCTTCTGTTTGTTTGATATTGTCATTACTGTGGTGGAAAAGTGTATTACCACTATTTCCTCTAGGGGGCGCTCAAAGTACTTCAGTAGGAGTAAGTACCCAGTGAAAAAATAACTCAAGTACTGAGTAACTGGTAAATAACTTCTAATTCAGTAATTTTTCATGAGTTGAACTCAAAGATCTAAAACTTTTACTGCTTACACAAAAGACCTATTCCTCTCAAATATCGTTCACAAATCTGTCTAAATCTGTGTTAGTGAGCATTTCTTCTTTGCCAAAATAATCAATCCCACCTCACAGGTGTGGCATATCAAGATGCTGATTGCACAGCATGATTATTGCACAGGTGTGCCTTAGGCTGCACATAATAAAAGGTCACTCTGAAATGTGCAGTGTTGCTTTATTGAGGTTCTGGGGGGTTCAGAAAAGCAGACAGTATCTGGTGTGACCACCATTTGCCTCACACAGTGCAACACATTTCCTTCGCATAGATTGATCAGGTTGTTGATTGTGGCCTTTGGAATGTTGCTGCATATTGGCAGGAACTGGAACACGCCGATCCACAGCACCCCAAACATGCTCAGTGGGTGACATGTCCTGTGAGTATGCTGGCCATGGAACAACTGGGATATTTTCAGCTTCCAGGAATTGCGTACGGATCCTTGCAACATGGGGCCGTGCATTGTCATGATGCAACATGAACTGATGGTCTCGTTTGAACGGCACAACAATTGGCCTCAGGATCTCATCGCATGCCATCAATAGAATGCACTTGCGTTCGTTGTCCATAACATACGCCTGCCCATACCATAATCTCACCCCTACCATGGGCCACTCGGTTCACAAAGTTGACATCAGCAAACTGCTCTCCCACACGACACCACACACACTGTCTGCCATCTGACCTGAACAATGAAGAGAACAGTCTCTCCAATGTGCCAGATGGCATCGAAGGTGAGCATTTGCCCACTGAAGTTGGTTATGATGCCGAACTGTCAGATTGAGACCTCGATGAGGACATTGTTCAGAAATTATTTGGTTATGCAAACCATTTGTTGCAGCAGCTGTCTGGGTGGCTGGTTTCAGACGATCATGGAGGTGCACGTGCTGGATGTGGAGGTCCTGGTCTGGTGTGGTTACACGTGGTCTAAGGTTGTGAGGCCGGTTAGATGTACTGCCAAATTCTCTGAAACACCTTTGAAGACGGCTTATGGTAAAGAAATGAACATTCAATTCACGGCCAACAGCACTTTTGGACATTCCTGCAGTCAGCATGCCAAATGCACACTACCTCAAAGTTTGTGTCATCTGTGGCATTGTGCTGTGTGATAAAACTGCACATTTCAGCGTGGCCTTTTATTGTGTGCAGCCTAAGGCACACCTGTGCAATAATTATGCAGTTTAATTAACATCTTGATATGCCACAACTGTGGGAGGGATGGATTATTTTGGCAAATAAGAAATGCTCACTAAAACAGACTTTGACAGATTGGCGAGCAATATTTGAGAGAAATATGTCTTTTGTGTATACAGTAAAACTTTTAGATCTTTTGAGTTCAACTCATGAAAAATGGAAGCAAAAACAGAAGTGTTGCGTATTTTTGTTCAGTATTTTTAATGATTGACGTTTAATACATGATTTTGTATAAAATGTGAAAACATTTTCAAAACAGGTTACAGGTTACAAAAGCTGCTCTTGGCTGCTGAAGTATGACGTATTGGTGCAGTAAGTAATCGCAGCAATGTTTTTCTATTCTATTTTAATTGTATTTTAATATATTTTTTGACAATAATGAATCGATTTAGAATCGAAATAAGTAAGAATCGTGATTTGGATATGATCCAATTTGTTCCGCATTTTTTTGTGTAGATTAAACAGTCCCTCCAGGATTTGGCAATGCGTCAACTCATGCAAACTCAACTAATCTCTGTGTACTATGTGCGGACTCACAACTTTGTCCAATGCCCGCAACTTCTAATCAAAACTTGATTGTTGTGCAGACTTGTGTCTCTTGTGCTGTTTAATGTTGGAACAGCATTCACATGATACAGATGTTGATGTGTGATGATAATCTCTCATCATCTCTCACTTAACAAACATAAATTACCACTATAGATTGCTCTCAACAGTTCACAAATACTCTTAACGTGTGGGGTTAAATGCGTTGGAACATATATTAATGTTTAAAAAGGGACAAACACTTTTTGAGCGTAAAAAAAAAATGGAGAGTGTCTAAAGTTGTCTAAATCCACAAGTTGCGATTTATTTCTGTAATTATAAATTATTATTACTATTATTAATTTTTTTATTAAAACAGTACAGTAATTTGCTGATGGATATATGGTTTTACTGCTACTTAGTGTCTACTTTATAAGACTGTGTTGTATAAAATGAGTAAAACATCAACACAGTGTTTGTTTTCCAATTGTTGTCCCAATCCTGTGCTTTATATAGTTGGGTTTAAATGGAATACTTAAAACATTGATCGTAAAATCACAAGTTAATTCAATGTTATAGAAAAAAAATAAGCATTTTGCTGCAACTTTAAAAAATTTAAAAAAACAGCTGCCATAACAAAACATTCCCTGAAAATCCTAGAGAGACTGATTGTATACATTTCTTTTTTTAAGTAGAATTGATAGAGCAAGTGTTAAGTATTTGGACGCTTTAAGATAGACTGCTTTAGTTGAGTTAGTCGTACAAAAGTAGGGCAATACTGTTGCACTGTCCAAAAATGCTGAAGGTGTTTACATTTTATTTGATCTTATTCATGCTTTTTCTTTTTTTTTCTAACTTAAAATCTGCCCCGCAAGCAGAACAATTGTCCCCAGCCTGGGAGTGGTTCCAACAGAGATTAGAACCCTTGATCTCCAGAGAGGTTAGACTTCATTATCAGTTTCCTTAGTATCTGTGTTATTTGCTGTCCAGCGCTCTTATTTTTGTTTCCACTTCCTGTTTACCTCCCCAACTCTTGTCTGAGCCCCTTCCTCACCTGATTGACAATCAGGACACACCTAGCTGTCCCTGGTTGCCAATCATGATGCTCTTTTTTTAACCAATAAGACTCAGGATGTATATTTGTAGCATTCATCTGTTTTCTAAGCAACACTGGTGGGTGCTCTATACTGGGCTGGATCATTTGGCTGCTGAACAGCTTTCCCTATGCTTCCTGTGCACTTCCCTGCTGCACTTGTTCAGTTTTGTAAAATACAAGGGTTTTTACTTGCACTTTGACTGATGTCTCTGCATCCTAGGGTCCAGACTAACAACACCGTGCTAATTACTAAGTCACTGCGCTGCCCTTCCATTTAAGTGACAAGGTTTTCCATGAATGAATGTTTTATGGCACAACTACATTTGGACCGCCACAAATATATTTGCCATTACCTGTTCACCCTTGCTCGTAAACACTTTATAATGGGACTGTCTGTGGATGGGCAGCACGGCGAAACCGGGGTGAGTGCACGTGCCTCACAATTTAAAATGGGTCCTGGGTTTAATCCTCGGACTCCGGGTCTTTCTGTGTGGAGTTTGCATGTTCTCTCTGTGACTGTGTGGGTTCCCTCCGGGTACTCAGGCTTCCTCCCACCTCCAAATACATGCACCTGGGGATAGGCTGATTGGCAACACTAAATTGGCCCTAGTGTGTGAATATGAGTGTGAATGTTGTATGTCTATCTGTGTTGGCCCTGCGGTGACGTGGCGACTTGTCCAGGGTGTACACCGCCTTCCGCCCAAATGCTGCTGGGCTAGGCTCCAGCACCCCTGCAACCACGAGAGGGACAAGCAGTAAAAAATGGATGGATGGATGTCTGTAGATGTAGCTTAACTTCGTACAGTAATGGCATCAAAACTGCCAAAGGGTAAGCAGTAGGGATCAGTGTTGTCATGTCACTCTGCATAGCGAGTATTTAGAACCCTGGTGACTAACGACAAATCTAGAACCTTTTTTTGGTCGTACCGAACAACTTTGGAGACCAACATTAAAGCGCATATTGCTCTTCTCATTTAGCAGCAGGTCCTGCTGTGCTTCTACTCCCAACTAAACACATTAACCGACAAAATAAAAGCTATCGTAAATTATGAGCCCCTCCTTTTTTTCCTACACTTTGAACCCTACGGCTTATAAGACGGAGCAGTTGTGGATTTTTCTTTGCTGGCGGCTAATATAAAATAATTTTACAAAAAAAACAAGCAAAAACACTGAGAGGGTGTTTTATTGTTTGCTGCTGTGTCCTTCCATTTACCCGTAATGCTTTTTTTTAACCGAAGTGTGGTTCAGTCTTCTAGCCGTCCATAGTGTTCTTACTCATATGGATTATTCATTCATTACTCCAAGCAACGTTTGTAAGTTTTACAGTATAAACAGCAGTGTTCTACTAAACGGTACCATGTGTGATGTCTGTAGGAGTGTTTTCATGCATATTTGTACGTGCTATCATAATGAAATGACGCTAGCGTCGTTAGCATTAGCTAATATGCTAACACGTTTACAGGTGTCTGTGTTAGTATTATTATCTTACAACGGCATTCTTTTTGTATTGTTTCGGACTATAAGCCGCTACTTTTGTCTTATCCTTTGAACCGTGTGGCTTATAAAACAATGCGGCTAATTGATGGATTTTTTTCCGTCGTAATGTTTTGCATTCAACAAATAGTTTTCATAAAACACCCACTGAAAAGGTGTGCTATTGTTTATGCCGTGGTGCCATCTTTTTGATGAATTGGCGCACTGCAGGTGATGCGAATTGACATACTTGCCAACCTTGAGACCACCGAATTCGGGAGATTGGGGTGGAGGGGGTTAGGTGGTCGGGGTGGGCAGGGCCGGGGGGCGGGGTTAAGGGGGGAGGAGTTTATTTATAGCTAGAATTCACTGAAATCCAAGTATTTCTTATATATATATATATATATATATAAATAAAATAAATACTTGGGTTTCAGTGAATTCTAGCTATATATATATATATATACATATATATATATATATATATATATATATATATATATATATATATATATATATATATATATATATATATGTATATATATATATGTATATATATATATATATATATATATATATATATATATATATATATATATATATATATATATATATATATATATGTATATATATATATATATATATATATATATATGTGTATTTTACTATATATATATATATATATATATATATATATATATAAATAAAATAAATACTTGAATTTCAGTGTTCATTTATTTACACATATACACACACATAACACTACTCTATTTATTGTTGTATTTGAAAGTGCAATGCTTTGCAGCCAGTAGCACAACCTTTGAAGGAACATAGGTACGGGCAGTGTAATATTCTGGGTTGGAGTCAATAATCAGGCGAGGTGACGAAGTTACGTCTCTTTACTTCATACTTCAGAACCGACTCCTACACTTGCCGTCAGGGTGCGCAATACAACGTAAACCGTTGGCAAACCAAAAAGTAACCACAAAGCACTATACCCAACATTCACCAGGAGATGGAAACAAACAACTTAGATCACTCTATTACAGGCAGCATCTGTGAAATTTCATTTGCAGGAAAGGAGTGAGTTTAGGGTTGAATTGATCGTATGCGAATTGAACGTCTACAGCAGGGATGTCAAACATGGGGCCCGGACAGGTTCAATTCGGCCCGCAAGATGAGTTTGCTAAGTGCCAAGTGAGCTGCATTTTTAAATGAAAGAAACAGCTGGATGTCTCAATAGCAATTCTGTTAAGCAAGCAAATACTTTATACCGGGCGAGCAAGTATACCAAGCATGAGTTACAAGGTAAACCGGGGCTGCGACTCCTCCCCCTCAACCCAACGTAAAACAAACAGGAGTCAAATAAACAATTGGTAGCCACGCTTAAAATGCTGCATGAGACACTGCACATTGTTATAGTTCTGTGAAAATGATTGTCTTCTGTGCAAACCTAAAGAAAGTGAACAGTGGAAATGACAAATGAAGTAGTTGATACATAGAAGCATTTTTATTTATGCTTTTTTTTTTTTGTTGTTCAACCCTAGATGGGCTGTGACTTAAAGTTTAATTGCTTTGCAGATACACTGAGGTTTAGTCAATGTTCATTGTGTTCTTCATGGTGTTTTTAAACTGCACCAATTTTTTCCTCAAAATGTTCAACTAACTTCAGGTGTTTTGTCCAGAGGATTATTTGTGACATGTACATTTTCAATGTGCTCGTTGTTTTTCGGGCCGAAGTAAAACAAATAAAACAAAAGTAGTCGTAGTTATATTTTTAAGTTATTATGTCATGATTGTAACCGTCCGGCCCTCGTGGGAATACATTTTCCTCCATGCGGCCCCTGAGCTAAAATGAGTTTGACACCCCTGGTCTACAGTATTACATTCTGTTTAGTGCAGTGAACCGGAAGTACAAGTGCCGTTCCGTCTTTTAGTCGTATAGTTTCTTCATTCATCGCTCCAAGCAAGGTGTGTAAGTTTTATAGTATAACTAAAACGATTCATACTTACGGATACTAAACCGTCACAAGTTTGATAGTAGTGTTTTCATGCATATTTGTACGTGCTATCGTAATGTAATAAACCTAGCGTCATTAGTGTTGGCTAATATGCTAACACATTTACAAGTGTCTGTGTCAGTAATATTAACTTACAATGGCATTCTTTTTGTATTATTTCAGCTTCACAAATTCGTCAGTAAATTCACCAAAATGATTGAGTCTGTTTAGCTGATTGGAGAGATAGCTTCCGCAGCTCGTGGGTCCATGACGAAGATTTCTGTTTTGTTTGATCAGCAGTTTTACTGCTGTGTTGCAGGCACCATTTGGAAACAATTAAGGTATGTAAATAAACCTTTACCGTATCTTTTTGTGTTTTCGCAACAGATATATTTGCGGCTTATAGCCTGGTGTAGCTAATATATGGAAAAATATTTTTTTCTTCTAAAATTTAGCGGGTGTTGCTTATATCACAGTGCGCTCTATAGTCCGGAAAATATGGTACATTTGTTTTTTACTTCATGTTTTTTTTTCTATTTTTGTCCCTGACAGTGTCCATAAAATTTTACTTGCACATGCGTCACAGCCGATTATGCAAATTAGACCATGACATCAACACGTCGCCCACATGTAGTCTGAGTCTACAAGGTGCATTCAGGTACTTCAGTGGCCACCTTGAAAGGTGATGTTGAACAAAGGGGCCCTGCTCACAATTCCTGTTAAAGTGAATCATGAAGGTGTTGAGGTCAGGGCTGTCAAGTTCTTCCACACTGAATTCATCCAACCTTGTCTTCATGGACTTTGCCTTGTATGACAACTGATAACAGCAAACGGTCCTCCAGCAAGTCATTAGAAATGCAATCTACAATTTAAAGAAATACATCCAGAGGAAACTGGATATTAGTTAAGTAACTGTGTATAAAGGGGGGGTTCAAAAAGTTGATACTTCTTTCCATTACCATTTTGAGATACGTTTAATTTAATTTAATTTAATTTTCTTAATACAATGTTCTTTTTTTTTTTGTGAAATAATAATATCGCCATTGAGCACAAGACTGTTCAATGGAGATATGTATGTACAGTCGCGATCAAAAGTTTACATACACTTGTAAAGAACATAATGTCATGGCTGTCTTGAGTTTCCAATAATTTCTACAACTCTTATTTTTTTGTGATAGAGTAATTGGAGCACATCCTTGTTGGTTACAAAAAAACATTCATGAAGTTTGGTTCTTTTATGAATTTCTTATGGGTCTACTGAACATGTGACCAAATCTGCTGGGTCAAAAGTATACATACAGCAATGTTAATATTTGGTTACATGTCCCTTGGCAAGTTTCACTGCAATAAGGCGCTTTTGGTAGCCATCCACAAGCTTCTGGCAAGCTTCTGGTTGAATTTTTGACCACTCCTCTTCACAAAATTGGTGCAGTTCAGCTAAATTTGTTGGTTTTCTGACATGGACTTGTTTCTTCAGCATTGTCCACACTTTTAAGTCAGGACTTTGGGGAGGCCATTCTAAAACCTCAATTCTAGCCTGATTTAGCCATTCCTTTACCACTTTTGACATGTGTTTGGGGTCATTGTTCTGTTGGAACCCCCAACTGCGCCCAAGACCCAACCTCCGGGCTGATGATTTTCGGTTGTCCTGAAGAATTTGGAGGTAATCCTCCTTTTTCATTGTCCCATTTAAAACACCAGTTCCATTGGCAGCATAATACTACCACCACCATGCTTGACGGTAGGTATGGTGTTCCTGTTATTGGAAACGCAAGACAGCATGACATTATGTTCTTTACAAGTGTATGTCAATTTTTGATCGCGACTGTATATTATGTACTACATGTATGATGTGGAGCTGACTATGACATACTCAATAAATAACGTACAATGTAAAAAATATAAACATCCTTAGCACTGACCTCATAATGTGATGGTTATAACCATACCAGTAGCTCGATACCAGTGACGTGCGGTGAGGTTGATGGCTGGTGAGGCACTGACTTCATCACAGTCAGATTTACAAACATATGAACCCTAAAGAGTATCTTATTCACCATTTGATTGGCAGCAGTTAACGGGTTATGTTTAAAAGCTCATACCAGCATTCTTCCCTGCTTGGCACTCAGCATCAAGAGTTGGAATTGGGGGTTAAATCACCAAAAATGATTCCCGGGCGCGGCGCCGCTGCTGCCCACTGCTCCCCTCACCTCCCAGAGGGTGAACAAGGGGATGGGTCAAATGCAGAGGACAAATTTCACCACACCTAGTGTGTGTGTGACAATCATTGGTACTTTAACTTAACTTTAACTTTACACATACAAACTGTAGCACACAAAAAAGCACATTTAACACAAAAAAAACGTTATTATGGTCTTACCTTTACTTATAAATGCGCCGCTGTTGTGCTGGATTAATGAACCCCCTGACGGGAGTGTTATATCAACTAAAGCCCTCACTTCAACTTTCCACGTGCAAGATTGAATCTATTTAAAAAAGTGTAACCGAGGGTGCGATGTGAGCTGGGCGGAAGCCGAAGGCAGGGCACTTGGCGGTCCGATCCTCGGCTACAGAAGCTAGCTCTTGGGACGTGGAACGTCACCTCGCTGGGAGGGAAGGAGCCTGAGCTAGTGCGCGAGGTGGAGAAGTTCCGGCTAGATATAGTCGGACTCACTTCGACGCACAGCAAGGGCTCTGGAACCACTTCTCTCGAGAGGGGCTGGACTCTCTTCCACTCTGGCGTTGCCAGCAGTGAGAGGCGACGGGTTGGGGTGGCAATTCTTGTTTCCCCCCGGCTCAGAGCCTGTACGTTGGAGTTCAACCCGGTGGACGAGAGGGTAGCTTCCCTCCGCCTTCGGGTGGGGGAACGGGTCCTGACTGTGGTTTGCGCTTACGCGCCAAACCGCAGCTCAGAGTACCCACCCTTTTTGGATTCACTCGAGGGAGTACTGGAGAGTGCTCCCCCGGGTGATTCCCTCGTTCTACTGGGGGACTTCAATGCTCATGTTGGCAGCGACAGTGAAACCTGGAGAGGCGTGATTGGGAAGAATGGCTGCCCGGATCTGAACCCGAGCGGTGTTTTGTTATTGGACTTTTGTGCCCGTCACAGATTGTCCATAACGAACACCATGTTCAAACATAAGGGTGTCCATATGTGCACTTGGCACCAGGACACCCTAGGCCGCAGTTCCATGATCGACTTTGTAGTTGTGTCATCGGATTTGCGACCTCATGTTTTGGACACTCGGGTGAAGAGAGGGGCGGAGCTTTCTACCGATCACCACCTGGTGGTGAGTTGGCTGCGATGGTGGGGGAAGATGCCGGACAGACCTGGCAGGCCCAAACGCATTGTGAGGGTTTGCTGGGAACGTCTAGCAGTCTCCTGTCAGAGAGAGTTTCAATTCCCACCTCCGGAAGAACTTTGAACATGTCACGAGGGAGGTGCTGGACATTGAGTCCGAATGGACCATGTTCCGCGCCTCTATTGTCGAGGCGGCTGATTGGAGCTGTGGCCGCAAGGTAGTTGGTGCTTGTCGTGGCGGTAATCCTAGAACCCGTTGGTGGACACCGGCGGTGAGGGATGCCGTCAAGCTGAAGAAGGAGTCCTATCAGGTTCTTTTGGCTCATAGGACTCCTGAGGCAGTGGACAAGTACCGACAGGCCAAGCGGTGTGCGGCTTCAGCGGTCGCAGAGGCAAAAACTCGGACATGGGAGGAGTTCGGTGAGGCCATGGAAAACGACTTCCGGACGGCTTCGAAGCAATTCTGGACCACCATCCGCCGCCTCAGGAAGGGGAAGCAGTGCACTATCAACACCGTGTATGGCGAGGATGGTGTTCTGCTGACCTCGACTGCGGATGTTGTGGATCGGTGGAGGGAATACTTCGAAGACCTCCTCAATCCCACCAACACGTCTTCCTATGAGGAAGCAGTGCCTGGGGAGTCTGTGGTGGGCTCTCCTATTTCTGGGGCTGAGGTTGCTGAGGTAGTTAAAAAGCTCCTCGGTGGCAAGGCCCCGGGGGTGGATGAGATCCGCCCGGAGTTCCTTAAGGCTCTGGATGCTGTGGGGCTGTCTTGGTTGACAAGACTCTGCAGCATCGCGTGGACATCGGGGGCGATACCACTGGATTGGCAGACCGGGGTGGTGGTTCCTCTCTTTAAGAAGGGGAACCGGAGGGTGTGTTCTAACTATCGTGGGATCACACTCTTCAGCCTTCCCGGTAAGGTCTATTCAGGTGTACTGGAGAGGAGGCTACGCCGGATAGTCGAACCTCGGATTCAGGAGGAACAGTGTGGTTTTTGTCCTGGTCGTGGAACTGTGGACCAGCTCTATACTCTCGGCAGGGTCCTTGAGGGTGCATGGGAGTTTGCCCAACCAGTCTACATGTGTTTTGTGGACTTGGAGAAGGCATTCGACCGTGTCCCTCGGGAAGTCCTGTGGGGAGTGCTCAGGGAGTATGGGGTATCGGACTGTCTGATTGTGGCAGTCCGCTCCCTGTATGCTCAGTGCCAGAGCTTGGTCCGCATTGCCGGTAGTAAGTCGGACACGTTTCCAGTGAGGGTTGGACTCCGCCAAGGCTGCCCTTTGTCACCGATTCTGTTCATAACTTTTATGGACAGAATTTCTAGGCGCAGTCAAGGCGTTGAGGGGATCTGGTTTGGTGGCTGCAGGATTAGGTCTCTGCTTTTTGCAGATGATGTGGTCCTGGACACGTTTCCAGTGAGGGTTGGACTCCGCCAAGGCTGCCCTTTGTCACCGATTCTGTTCATAACTTTTATGGACAGAATTTCTAGGCGCAGTCAAGGCGTTGAGGGGATCTGGTTTGGTGGCTGCAGGATTAGGTCTCTGCTTTTTGCAGATGATGTGGTCCTGATGGCTTCATCTGGCCAGGATCTTCAGCTCTCGCTGGATCGGTTCGCAGCCGAGTGTGAAGCGACTGGGATGAGAATCAGCACCTCCAAGTCCGAGTCCATGGTTCTTGCCCGGAAAAGGGTGGAGTGCCATCTCCGGGTTGGGGAGGAGATCTTGCCCCACGTGGAGGAGTTCAAGTACCTCGGAGTCTTGTTCACGAGTGAGGGAAGAGTGGATCGTGAGATCGACAGGCGGATCGGTGCGGCGTCTTCAGTAATGCGGACGCTGTATCGATCCGTTGTGGTGAAGAAGGAGCTGAGCCGGAAGGCAAAGCTCTCAATTTACCGGTCGATCTACGTTCCCATCCTCACCTATGGTCATGAGCTTTGGGTTATGACCGAAAGGACAAGATCACGGGTACAAGCGGCCGAAATGAGTTTCCTCCGCCGGGTGGCGGGGCTCTCCCTTAGAGATAGGGTGAGAAGCTCTGCCATCCGCGAGGAGCTCAAAGTAAAGCCGCTGCTCCTCCACATCGAGAGGAGCCAGATGAGGTGGTTCGGACATCTGGTCAGGATGCCACCTGAACGCCTCCCTAGGGAGGTGTTTAGGGCACGTCCGACCGGTAGGAGGCCGCGGGGAAGACCCAGGACACGTTGGGAAGACTATGTCTCCCGGCTGGCCTGGGAACGCCTCGGGGTCCCACAGGAAGAGCTGGACGAAGTGGCTGGGGAGAGGGAAGTCTGGGCTTCCCTGCTTAGGCTGCTGCCCCCGCGACCCGACCTCGGATAAGCGGAAGAAGATGGATGGATGGATGGTAACCGAGGGTTTATAAATGTCGCCTATACTGTATGAAACTACAAAATAACAAACACGGAGGCTCCAGTTTACACGAGGACCACTTTATTTACCTTCTTTTAAAAACTTCCGCTCCACTCCAACGTGTCAAAATTCCGCTCTTCGCGCCTTCAAAATAAGAGCTCAAGGCATATACTGTATAACAGCGCATAACAGGAACTTAACATCACAAAGAGGAAAGCCCATAAAAATAGGTTACAAAAGTTATTTAATAAGAAGCCAAAAAGTGCAAAAACAATAATGTTTGTGTTGGAGGAGTTGTGAATTAGATACACCTGCAGTCTGCAGGTGTACCTAATGTTGTGGCCCAGCAGTCATTCACAACTCCTCCAACACGAACATTATTGTTTTTGCACTTTTTGGCTTCTTATGAAATAACTTTTTTAAATAGATTCAATCTTGCACGTGGAAAGTTTAAGTGTGGGCTTTAGTTGATATAACACTCCCATCAGGGGTTGCCATGCATTCTACGGCGGGGGTGCAGGAGGCGAGCCTCAGCCAGTGCGTCTTTTGCAGCCCTTTTATGATCGCTCAGCACAAGAAATACTTTACACACATACAGTTGTTGACAAAATACACTGTACATTATATACCTCAGCTAACTAAACTATGGAAATGTATAATATAGTTCATATAGCAATACGGTCTCACTGCACAGCAGACCAGCAGTTAGCCCAGTCCGTCCATGTTGAGGCACTGAGTGACGTGCCTCGACTGGCTGCTGTTCACCGCACCGTCTCTTCTCAGTATTTGAACGGCAAATGTGAAAATTCAGCGATATTGAATAAAAATAATCTAAAACTGGTGAAGTTAAATGGAACATAACTTTATAGTATAATCACTGGATACATTTAACAATTTAATATATATTTTTTTCTTTTTAAATGTTTTTTCTTTCCATGATGGCAGGTGAGGCGGGGCCTCACCTGCCTCTAGTGACTGCACGTCACTGCTCGATACTACTACAGATTCACAAGAAATGTGATCTGATGATAACCCACATATGACCTTATTTAACACTACTTGGCCACCTGGATCATGAATTTAACAGTTGGAATGGTTGGATGACTTTTTTGTGCTTTTTTTCTGTTCAAGTGATGCTCTTTTTTTTAACACCATAACTTTTTGGCAATCACCACTTTAGAAAAGAAACAAGTCCCCGGAGAACCCTTATAAATCCATAGGCTTTAATGAGTCACTTCAGACTACTGATCCGGGGAATATGCCTCAATCATCACAGCTGGCAATGTCCTTTTTTTTTCAGCTGCTAAATAAAAAAAAGCTATAATATCCATACACTTGGGTGTTAACAAGGCTTCTTCAGGGCAGGCCCAGGCAAGGCTGCACATTACACACAGGCTACTTAACGCAGGCATGCCACTTTGCTGGACTCCGTATTGCAGAGCTCAAGTAGCCATCGCATATAATAGCTCAATCCCTGACTCTCTCATCTGAGATGCAGTATATATGAACATCATATTGCAGTGCAATATAATTGCAACTTTGAGATTTTCCACATGTAACTAATTTCGTATAATATGTCAAGTGCGTTTAATTGCTCGTATTTAGTCGCATGTATTCTATTATACTTAGTCTTTTAAAATCAAGGACTGCCTTTTGTCGTGCAGTTGAACACTTCCTTTCTGTCTTACAACCGGGACTCTATCATTATCCACATTTGGTGACTCATCTTTAGTCCCTACTGTGGCCATATTTATCGAGTATAAGACGAGGCACTAAGCAGTGGGCTCGCCGCAAGGGAAAGTTTTCAGCATTTTTTTTGCAGCATCAAAAACCAAGATATCAGCTGCCTCTAAAGCTTGCGGTTTCACACAAGAATTAAAGAAAATTAAACAATAATCCCTTGCTGGAGTCATAATAACCTAATGAGACAGCTGTTGAGACACAGGTTTTTAGACCTTGACATTAATAGTTAAGTTCTATTATACACTATAAATTCTGTTTATATACTCTATATGAAGACCGTATTTTTCTGACTATAGAGCGCACCGGTATAAATGCCGCACCCACTAAAGTTTAGAAGAAAAATATAGATAGATATATAGATATAACTCATGTGAAATTAGTTATTTACATAAAAAGACCTTAATTGTTTCTAAACGGCGCATGTAACACGGCAGTAAAACAGATGATCATACAAAACAGAAGTCATTGTTATGGACCCACTAGCTGTGGAAGAGAGCTCACCAATCAGCTAAACAGACTCAATAACTCCACGGTGACGGTGAATTGGTGAAACAATGCAAAAATAACGCAATTTTAAGTTATTAATACTAACACAGACAGTTGTAAACGTGTTAGCATATTAGCTCATGCTAACAACGCTAGCTTGATTACAATGGCACGTACGAATGTGCATGAAAAAACTCCTACAGACATCACACATGGGACGGTTTACTAAGTATGAATTGTTTTAGTTAGTTTGTAAAACTTACAAACGTTGCTTGGAGAGATGAATGAAGAAACCATGCAAGTAGAAACGCTATGGACGACTAGAAGACAGAACGGCACTTGTACTTCCGGTTCAAGGCACTAAACAGAACAAAATACTTTAGACAAGCGGTGCTCACACTTTTTCAGCAGGGGCGAGCTACTTTTCAAATGAGCAAATCGAGGTGATCTGTGTATGTATGTATATATATATATATATATATATATATATATATATATATATATATATATATATATATATATATATATATCTTTTTGATGATCACTAATTTTAAGTCTAATTTCTTTATTGCATGGCTGGCGATCGACTGACACCCTCCGCAATCGACCGGTAGCTCGCAATTGATCTAATAGGCACCCCTGCTGTAGACATTTGACCCACCGCACCTGCAGTCCGATGGCACCATAGCACAAACAATAACACACGTTTTCAGTGTCTCTGCTTGTGTTCTATAAAAACCAGTTGTTGAATACAATACAATATGACCGTTAGCGAAGAAAAGCCATAAATTAGCCTCACCGTTTTATAAGCCGCAGGGTTCAGAGCGCAGGAAAAAATAGCGATTTATAGTCCGGAAAATACGGTAGTGCGTTGTGAACCAACACCCTTGTCATTTCCTGCTGTTAGCTGATTGGCCATGAGCTCAAAAAGTTGTCTTGTACAGTTCCCCGATTGTTTCCTGTGAGCTCAAAAGGTTGCCCAGGGGTCGGCAATCCAAAATGTTGAAAGAGCCGTATTGGACCAAAAATACCCAAAAAAAATCCGTCTGGAGCCGCAAAAAATTAAAAGCCTTATATAAGTGATCTAATTAAGTCAACACATGATGTAAGTGTCTTTATTAGCTATATTAGCCTACTATCAAAATTACTATGTGTCGCAGGCTGAAGCAAATCTTCGTTGACAGAAATGTTGAAATGTAATATTTATTCTACACATTTTTACAAACATTTGTAACATGGAGGCTTCTCAGAGGTTGAGATAACTCCTGGAAATGATTGGCTTAGAATGGCCAAAGGTATAGATGTGTGTGTTCAAGTTAAAGGAAACGGCAGGCTGTCTTCTTCTAATGGATTTATAACAATCTTTGCAAGCTGGGTAACGTTTGCTGCGGTCTGGAACAACGTGTCACACAAACAACTATCAGACATGCAGCCAATGTTACATACAGATAATATGTAATGAGAAATGCTGATATAAAATAAATACACAGAGGAAATAGGAAAATAAATTAGCTCAAATATACCTACAGGTGAGGCATACTGATGCAATATGTACATACAGCTAGCCTAAATAGCATGTTAGCATCGATTAGCTTGACCAAATATGCATGATTAGCACTCCAACAAGTCAATAACATCAACAAAGTTCACCGTTGTACATTCACGCACAGTATACAACGTTTGGTGGACAAAATGAGACAAAGAAGGAGTGGCATAAAATATGTCTTTCTTTGGCATCGTCAAAGAAAGTTAAACAAACTATGGTGAGTTCAAGGACCACCAAAATTAGTAGGTCAAAACGGTGCTCGCCAAATACTGTCATCAGAGAATCATGTTTATTATAAACAGTGGGATTTCTAACAATTAGGAAGGTTTGTGTTATGTTGTCCTCCTACAGAAACCATATTAAAACAAAAGTAGATTTTTTTTGGCCACAGGTTGCAGACCCCCGATATAGCCATACTATATTCTGCCCGTCATTCTGATCGTAGGGCAGAGGATGGCAATATGAAATAATTCATGTCATAGCGATTATATTACACAATTTACTCCAGGTCTGTGTGTTGAACCAATAAAACAGCATGGGGGTGTTAAATCACAAGTGTGCGTCTGAGTCATAAAGATGCAGACATTGCTTGTAAATGGATGGACGTTTGTTTTTACAGGGGATAAGTAAGTTAAGGTGGATTCCAGTTGGATTGCTGATCACACCGTTGAGCAAGGCATAAACCCAGAATGACATGTAGCATAATCAATCGTACGATTTCCTATTGTACAGGATCACAAGTGTGCATGTATCTAGCTGTGTATGCATTAGGGACGCAACGATATGAACATTTTGTATCAATGTGACCAGAATTATCACACTATTATTGCAAAATGGTATATTATTTTTTAAATAACTAAGCTAAATAGACCCACTGTTGGAAAGTTCACTACATTGCATGTTTTGAGTTCTTTATGCTTCACTGATGAGAGTGGTCTGGCAGGCTTTGTGGCGTCCCACTTTTTGTAGCAGTCCTTAAACACATCGTAAAGACACACTGTCATATTCTTTTGAGTATAGCTCGATCACTCTGCGTAGTAGCAATGTGCACAATACTGCAAGGGCATCTACAATGATCATACGCCATGTGCCTCCCGTACACTGGGGGGGTACTTATTTCATTTTAGTACAAATAACTGAATTACCTTTACGGTTGACCTATGACGCTACACTCAGTGTCGTAACTAGGATTTGACAAATACCAATGTCAAAAATTGGCTGTCCCAGAGGAATTTTGAAGGGAATCATGAGTGTCCCAGCACCATATACATTATATTACCTTGAGCAAGACAATTCATTTCCAGAATAACAAAAGCTGTAACTGATCTATATCAGGGGTGTCAAACTCATTTTAGCTCAGGGGCAGCAAGGAGGAAATTATGTGCACACGCGGGCCGGACTATTAAAATCATGGCATTACAACTAAAAAATAAAAACCTCATATTGTTTTTTTGGTCTTACATTGGCCAAAAATAGAACAAATGTCAATAAGTGGTCCTTGGGTTGTGTTTTCCCGGAATGCAAAGGAAAGTTGGCGCGGGCAAGGCGTGAATGTGAGTACATTTTTATTTTAACACTAACAAACTACAAAAAGGGGTACAAACAAAAGGCGCGCTCACAGGCGGAGAAAAACTTGGCTAAGAAAACAAAACTAGGACAAAGGCAAAACTATGGACGTGAAACTAATAAACACTTACTGTGACAAGAGCAAAACAAACACTTACGTGGCATGGCATGAAGCTAACACTATGGAATAAGCAGGGCATGATAATGACAGAGGTACACAGAGTTGATAGATACAGGGTAGATAGATATGATAATGTCACCAGGCCGACTGCCTGGCAACAACAAGCTTAAATACTGGTGACATGATTAGTGAAAACAGGTGCATGACTCAAAATGTGAAAACGTGGTGCGTGACATGAGGATGTGAACCAGGTGAAACTAATGGCTACTATGGTGACAAAGCAAGGGAGTGAAGACAAGAACTAAAAAGTGTCCAAAAACCAAGCAAAACATAACTAAACTAAACATGATCACAGACATGACAACAAACACATACTGAAAATATTACATTAAAAATATAGAAAAAAAATACTAAATAAAGTTTAGATCCATGAAGGAAAGAAGAAAGTGAATGAATGTTTATAACTGAATAAATTTACATATGCATAACAAATTGTTTTCTTTTGTATTACTTTTTTTTTTTATGAATTAAGTACCGTTGATGCCAACCTTTTACCAAAACATAATATAGAATAATGCATCATGCATACATTTATAATTTATTTTCAAAACGCTTACAAAAAAGTGGGACCCCAAAAATGTACTGTGAGACTCCATTTTTATGACTTGATGGGGGTCCCAGGGACCCCATTTTGAGAATTCCTAGCGCCAACACTGATGGAGTATTGGTGCGTGCAAAACAACAGCAGGCGGCTGTGGCCTGCGGGCCGGTTCTAATACTAATCAAATATCCTCCCAGGGGCCATAGATAATTCATTCGCGGGCCGGATTTGGCCCGCGAGCCTTGACTGTGACACCCCTGAACTATAACTATCTATCACTCATCTAACATATTTGATAATCAGCATGATTTTATAACAGTCAACTTTTTAATTGATATCCTAAAGTTTAGCATATTAAATAATTTTAACATCATCCATCCAGCCATCCTTTTTTTACCACTTGTCCCTTTCGGGGTATCAGGGGGTGCTGGAGCCTATCTCAGCTGCACTCAGGCGGTCGGCTGGGTACACCCTGGACAAGTCGCCACCTCATCGCAGGGCCAACACAGATAGACAGACAACATTCACACACTAGGGCCAATTTAGTGTTGCCAATCAACCTATCCCCAGGTGCATGTCTTTGGAGGTGGGAGGAAGCTGGAGTACCCGGAGGGAACCCACACAGTCACGGGGAGAACATTCAAACTCCACACAGCATTAAAAAATACATTTAAAAAACACACAAACTTTTCAATCAGTCATATCATCATCCTTTTGTCACATGACATGACATGACATGACTTCGGTGTCCTCAATTGCAGTTACGGCCATGGTCACACTAGGATTTGCGGATCCTTAGAACTTGTTTTAAGTGATGTCCTCTGTAATATTGGCACAGATTACAAATATTGCATCTCTAATGGCTATGCTGATGTTAAATAGTAGACAGCATCAAAATAATTATCTTGGACTGCGCTACGAACATGACCCCAATACCAAAAATGTATCGGGTCAGATGCAAAGAAAGCCAGCGGAAGAGTTTTTTTCGAAGGAATTTTCGGACGTAAATCAATTGAAACAAAACTTTGGAATGTCTCAAAGTTAATTCAAAAAGCTCTGCGGAGAGAGTTTTAAATCCGAAGTATTTTAATTTTTGACAGTCCGTATTTATTGACAAGCATACGTCGGACAAAGCTGCAGCACAATCGCCTGCGTCCTCACAGCCATATCTGCGCAACTGCTAGTTTGCACTTTCTTTCCAGACCTACTACGTTTGTACATAAAGTCGCAAAACAGCGGCTGCAACACAATTTCAGTCTTAATAGATCACCGTGCGTGTGTTAAATAATTAGATTTACATTTTCTCCTCCCACTATTGTGGCCGTTTTGATGATCAGCATATATTCTGCATATTCATGAAGACAGAGATGCAAAATGGCTTACGCTCCTTATTTTGATTATTTAAAGGGGCCCCATTATGCAAAACCAACTTGTCTTACCTATTGGTATCTGCTGTTGTGTATTTGGAATCTGCATAAGTCCAATAAATGTTTAATTGAACTGTAGAGGCACTGCGGAAATATTTATAAAACAATCGTGCCTTGCGTCATACTTCCACTTAACGAGCTGTTTGTAATTTGCTCTGTCCTGTGACGTTTTCTGACCTGTGACATCAGCGGATTATCCATATATGGTATAAATTAACCCAAATGCTTTGCGCGTGTCCGCCATTGCAGTCCTACTGTGACGATATGTCACATTTACATCTGGTTATGCTTCCTTAGTTTGTTATTTTCCTGTGTAGCGCTCTTATGTTTGGTTCCTTTTCCCGCATGTCTCCTGAGCGCTTGTTCCCTCACCTGTCCCTGATTAGCAGCCTGGCACACCTGGTTGCAGTTGCCAATCAGGCTGCCATTTATTCCTGCTTCGCCCTCCAGTCAGGGCTCGAGGATTGTAAATGTCACTGACTTTTAGCTGCGTGCTGTGTGCTGCTCCTCCCTTGGTTGAATATAATTAAATATGTGTGTTACCTGCACGTCATCCTCCTGTCTCCTGCATCTTGGGGTCACAACTACCACAGCCATGCGAGTCCGTGACAGTCAAGAAAGTTCTTCCTTTTCGCTATCCACTTGTTGTGGGGCAGACTGGCCCGTACATGCACACGCATCCTTCACTGTTGCCATTTTTAATACAATGTAGGGCAGGGGTCTCAAACTCAATTTACCTGGGAGGCACTGGATGCAGAAACTGGGTGAGGCTGGGCGGCAAGAAAAGATTTCTTAAAAAAAATCTAACATGACCTTTTTAATGAATTCACCTTCTTTGAATGGCTTTCCCGCCCTAGCAACCATCTCACTCACCATGTAGCTAGCTTTGACTGCTGCATCGTTCTTTTCGCTTGCTTTCTTGACGAAATCTTGTTGCCTCAGTAGACTGGTTTTAAAATTTGCAACCTGTTTCACTCTCTCATCTACCTAGTATTTTGCATACTCCTCAGCATGTCTAGTTGTATAATGACGTTTCAAATTGTATTCCTTGTGCACCGCAACTTTCTCTGTATCAACTACAGAAAAGAGCTATAAGGATTATTCATAAAGTATATTACTTAGAACACACTAACACAGTATTTATTAATTCGGGTTTATTGAAATTACAGGAGCTAGTAAAGTTACAGACATTATGTGTCATGTTTAAGGCTAAAACTAAAACATTACCAGCAAATTTACAAAAAATGCCTCATACAACGTGTGTCCGGGCCGGCACTCTGTTAGTGTGGAGAAAAAGATGATGCGGTGACAGTTTCTAGAGGACACTAAAGGCAGGGGTGCTGGAGCCTACCTCAGCTGCATTCGGGCGGTAGGCGAGGTACACCCTGGACAAGTCGTAACTGCACATTACCCTTCAAATAAACAAATACAAATACAAGTGGAGCGACGTAAATAGGACCCTCCACAAAACGGAGCGTCCTAAAGAGACGGTCAGAAAGCTGCTTGAAATCAGTCTGTAAAACATGATCTGTGCAAATTGTGACAAACGAACCACCATTACATGCTATGTAGACCACTAAGATGTTTTTAAAAGTAGAAAAATAATCATAATATATATTTATTGAATCACAATTATTGAAATTCAAAGATTTGGTGCTTCTGCAAACAGCTGAAAGTATGTACAAAGCAAACTATAACCTGCTACCCAAGAATGTACAACAATTATTCTCAACAAAAGAGGAGAAATGTAATCTTAGAGGAAAATCTAATTTAAAACATGTGTATGCTCGTGTAACACTTAAAGCCTTTAGTATATCTGTATGTGGAATTAAAATATGGAATGGATTAACCAAAGAAATCAAACAAAGCACCAATATGATTCAGTTTAAGAGACTGTTCAAACTAAAAGTGTTCACAAAGTACACAGAACAACAATAATGATGAACATCTTGAACCCTTTTTTTTTTTATTGAGACAAAGATTATTTATGTATTTAGTATGTGTTTGCTTACTAAAGTATATTATTTATGTATTATGTATTTGTTCACTGTTCCGTTGCAGAGAACAAGGAAATTGGATGACATTGCTATGGTATGAAAAGGGGTAGGATTAAACTGAAACTGAACTGAACTAATATGATCCCTCTTTAAGAGACGCAAAGCCTCCGCGTGCACGTTTAGTAGATGCAAGTGTTTTAACACAGGCAAACTTCTAGTAGAAATGAATATCATTTGACTGTTCCGTCATGGGTCACGTCTTTTGTTTTGGTAATGTTTTGATATGGTTTTAGAATAGAATAGAATAGAATGCCTTTTATTGTCACTATGCACAGGTACAATGAGATTAAAAGCAACTCCAGTATCAGTGCGAGAGTCTACAAATATGCAAAACATAGGAAGAAAAAAGAAAGAAAAATAGTGCAAAAGGAGGTAAGGTGCACAGTCCAGTCCTGAGAACGAAGGTTCAGAATGTGTTGTTTACAGGAATAAATAGTATACTATATATATATAGGATTTTTAAGTCATTCTGCTCTGTAGATAGGTTATTTGCATTCATGTATTAAATCATATAAATAATGATAGCTTTACCCACATTAACCTGTTTATTGTGACAGCCCTAGTTTAATGATAAAAAACAACAACTACTGAACTCAACGTGCTTGGCTTTTCTTCCTAAAACCACAATCAGCAGCAGGTGTTATGTGACCTTAACCTGGCGTGACACACAAAACACACATTCTATTTATTAGTACTTGTTTCTCATGTGCACAAAAATGAACCGTCAGACAACAACAACATGGCACAACACACAGCGGAGAGAGCCGCACACAGACATGCAGACTGCTCATTAATATGACCGGAGCCTGCATGACCTTGTGGTGTGTGCTTAGGCCACCACATTAGACACAACAAGTGCCTGACTGACTTGGCACCTCGGGGTGTGTGCAGCATCCCATCTCACTGGTTGTGAGTGTGTGTGCGTGTGTGTGTTGTTTTCTTTAGGGGAGTGGGCAAAGAGGCAGACTAGCAAAATATGACATGGCAGTTGGCAGCTTGTTGCAATGACCCCCCCAGCATCCCTGCTTGACATGACACACTCAAGGGCATCTGCCAACCAACGCGAGATCTGTGAACTATGAAAGAAAGCATGAGGAAAAAAATGTCACCCACCTTTGCTGCTCTCTTCCTCCCTGTTGAGATGCATGTCTCCTCTTTGTTTTTCTTTTTTTTTTGTTTAGACTGTTCTCTCCGCCAAAGAGTAAACTCTCATTCTTAGCTTCTCGACGTCCTTTAATTGCCTTGCCTCGGTTTGGAACGCATGAACGCGCTTGCCCGGCACTTGCGCGCGTCCCTGCTAGCCGTTGCCGAGCTGGAGCAGGTAGTCTAGGTGATGCGTGTATAGATGGGTGTCTGCGTGTATTTTTGGCTCGCTCACTTCGCACCCTCCGTCCCTTGTTTTCCCAGCCCGGAGTGGCTCTCAGGAATGATTGTGAGGGGTTTGAGGGAGGATCCGGCAGGCAGGCAGGCAGGCACAGACGGGCGGGGTGACGCCAAGAAAGTCGGGAGGAGGTCGATAGGCGCTCGTTTCATCACTCATCCTAATACATGCACCAACAAAAAGTCGTTTTTAATGCGTCCATTTGTTGCACGAACTGTTCTTTCAACGTCTGCAAAAGGAGGATGCTTGGATGCGTGGCTTAATCGCACCGTTCACGTCGTCTGTAGCTATACTCATAATTCATTGAGGTGTATTCTTATTGTTTTTATTTTGCATTTGTTCCGCTGTTATTTGACGCAAGTTCTTCACTGCTCACGTAAGTGTCAGTTTCATGAGGACCTCCATGTGCTGCCATTACGGTCATCTTGTCATTACAGCCAATAGGTCTGTCCTGTCGATATCACAGCACATTAACTCACCGTTCACGTTCTCTGGTGGCACGTCTGACGCAGCTCGTTGGTGACCTCTAGTGTCCTATTTGAGTCAGTGCCCCCTTAATCAAATTACAGATAGAACTGTCATTCCGCCTTTACGAGAGAGAGCCAATATTTTAGCAATATATTTTTTTATGCAGACGTCATACCGGTTTGTATTCATTTAAATGTGGATTTGACGTGGATTTTTGTTGGGTGTGGTAATTTATTTATGAAACAAATGAAAACCTATTTGGACGTGTATTTGTTTGTAATGCAAAATCGTGTCCGCTAGGTGTCAGTATTGACGGGTGAATCAAATGTATGTATTATATACACTATATTGCCAAAAGTATTCGGCCACCGGCCTTGACTCACATATGAACTTGAAGTGCCATCCCATTTCTAACCCATAGGGTTCAATAGGATGTCGGTTCACCTTTTGCAGCTATTACAGCTTCAACTCTTCTGGGAAGGCTGTCCACAAGGTTGCGGAGTGTGTTTAGACTTAGACTTAGACAAACTTTAATGATCCACAAGGGAAATTCTTCAACACAGTAGCTCAGTTACAATGATGGAAAGTGTAAGGATGGAAAGGACAATGCAGGTATTCATCCATCCATTTTCTACCGCTTATTCCCTTCGGGGTCGCGGGGGGCGCTGGAGCCTATCTCAGCTACAATTGGGCGGAAGGCGGCATACACCCTGGACATACGGTATAGCTCGGTTGGTAGAGTGGCCGTGCCAGCAACTTGAGGGTTGCAGGTTCGATCCCCGCTTCCGCCAGCCTAGTCACTGCCGTTGTGTCCTTGGGCAAGACACTTTACCCACCTGCTCCCAGTGCCACCCACACTGGTTTAAATGTAACTTAGATATTGGGTTTCACTATGTAAAGCGCTTTGAGTCACTTGAGAAAAAGTGCTATATAAATGTAATTCACTTCACTTCACTTCACATGTCGCCACCTCATCGCAGGGCCAACACAGATAGACAGACAACATTCACACTCACATTCACACACTAGGGCCAATTTAGTGTTGCCAATCAACCTATCCCCAGGTGCATGTCTTTGGAGGTGGGAGGAAGCCGGAGTACCCGGAGGGAACCCACGCAGTCACGGGGAGAACATGCAAACTCCACACAGAAAGATCCCGAGGCCGGGATTGAACTCACGACTACTCAGGACCTTCGTATTGTGAGGCAGACGCACTAACCCCTCCTCCACCGTGCTGCCCCAATGCAGGTATAAATAGACTAATATAGCGATAAAAAATCTAACATATATACGAATATATACATAATATGTGTACAGAATAATATATATACAGATATATTATGTCAATAACATATATACAATATATACCAATGACCATGTACAATATTACAGTATATAGAGTATATGTGACAGCAGCAGCATAAAATAGAGAGTAGATCCAGCAGGAAATAGAAAATAGACATTATAAACATTATAAACAAAGCGAAGTAGCTAACATGTCAGGTGTCAGGTAATAGGCAGATGTCATCTATTGCTGTATGGCGAGTGATTATACAGCTGGATGGAGTGTGGAATGAAGGAGTTCTTGAATCGCGCAGTGCGGGAAGGAAGCTGAAGGAGCCTGTTGGAGTATTAGCTCCGCTGTCCCTTAATTGTCAGGTGGAGTAGATGGGCAGGATTGTCCATGATGGCCAGCAGTTTGTCCAGTGTCCTCCTGTCCCTCACTGACACAAATGCCTCCAACTGCGTGCCAATAGTTTGGCCGGCTTTCCGGATCAGTTTATCAATCCGTTTTGAGTCCATTTTGCTGGTGCTGCTCCCCCAACAAACCACTGCAAAGTACAGTGCACTGGCCACAACAGACTGACAAAATATCTCCAACAGCTTGCTGCACACATTAAAGGACCTAAGCTTCCTCAGGAAAAAAAAGTCTGCTCATGCCCTTCTTGTAAACAGCTTTGCAGTTGTCCTTCCAGTCCAGTCTGCTGTTCAAGTGGACTCCCAGGTACTTGTACTACTCCACTACTGCCACCTCCTGGCCCTGGATATTGATGGGCTCCACCGGGGTCACTCTCTTCCTGAAGTTGATGACCAGCTCCTTGGTCTTGTCCACATTAAGGACCATTATAGGAATTTTCCACCATTCTTCCAAAAGTGCATTGGTGAGGTCGCACACTGATGTTGGTCAGGAAGGCCTGGCTCTAAGTCTCCGTTCTAATTATAAATAAATGATAAATTCATCCAAAATGTGTTCTATCGGGTTCAGGTCAGGACTCTGTGCAGGCCAGTCAAGTTCATCCACACCAGACTCTGTCATCCATGTCTTTATGGACCTTGCTTTGTGCACTGGAGCACAGTCTTGTTGGAAGAGGAAGGGGCTCGCTTCAAACTGTTCCCACAAAGTTGGGGGTATTGAATTGTCCAAAATGTTTTGGTATCCTGGAGCATTCAAAGTTCGTTTCACTAGAACTAGGGGGCCAAGCCCAAATCCTGAAAAAACAACCCAACACCATAATTCCTCCTCTACTAAATTTCACACTCGTCACAATGCAGTCCGAAATGTACTGTTCTCTTGGCAACCTCCAAACCCAGCTCTGTAGTAACTGACTGTGCAGAAAGTTGGCAAACTCTTTGCACTATGCGCCTCAGCATCTGCTGACCCCTCTCTGTCAGTTTACGTGGCCTACCACTTGGTGGCTGAGTTGCTGTTGTTCCCAAACTCTTCCATTTTCTTATAATAAAGCCGACAGCTGACTTTGGAATATTTATGAGCGAGAAAATTTCACGACTGGATTTGTTGCACAGGTGGCATCCTATGACAGTTCCTCGCTGGAAATCACTGAGTTCCTGAGAGCGGCCCATTCTTTCACAAATGTTTGTAGAAACAGTCTCCATGCCTCAGTGCTTGATTTTATACACCTGTGGCCGGGCCAAGTGATTAGGACACCTGATTCTCATTTGGATGTGTGGCCAAATACTTTTGGCAATATAGTGTATGTATATGCGCGTGTGTGTGTGTGTGTGTGTGTGTGTGTGTGTGTGTGTGTGTGTGTGTGTGTGTGTGTGTGTGTGTGTGTGTGTGTGTGTGTGTGTGTGTGTGTGTGCGCGCATGTATATATGATTATAATTATGTATTTATGATTATAATTAGGTATTTATATTTTTATTTATTCAGGACAATGGACATTGATGAACAATCTCATATACAGAACGTAAATGAGCCAGATTAGCTTATATTTGCTCATTTACATCTCTAGTCCAATAACACAAAATTAGTGGGACATTCTCCCATATTTATGACTTTGTTGGACTGTTTGTTCAAAGGTTTTTTTTCCTCTAGTGGATGTAAAGGTGTCCCCTGGAGGATGTTCTGGTGAAAAAACAGTCCTCCGTAAATGCAGGTGGAAAGTGGGGGTGGAGCTAGTCCATGAAGAACTTTATAAATCAAACAGATATTTTGAAAATGTAACATTTTAGAATGTACCAAAACGTTAAATATAAATAATTGTTATTGTTTTGCCTGGGCATTAGGGAAATTTCAATGTTGCAGGGTAAAATGTATATACAAGACAAATAAGACAACAATACAAAGAATAAAAGCTTAACAAAAAAACTTAAAAAATAAAAAAATCTGTTGATTTTACATTTTAAAAAAACAAACTTGACAGCTCAGTTGCAAGAATGTTACCATAAAATTTAAAGTGGTTCTTACACCATATAAATGGAAAAGAAAAAACAGTACCACTGTTTTTACTGTAAAATCTACGGTTGTAAAAAAACAAAACAAAACAAAAAACATTCCACAGTTTTGTGTTTTTTACAGTAACACTCCGCGACCCCAAAAGAGACAAGCGGTAGAGGTAGAAAATGGATGGATGGGATGGATTTTGATGACCAAGCTACCAGTTTCTTACCGTATTATTTTATTTTAACAACAACATGTTTGGAATGTATGATAATATACATATGTGTTGTAATATTAAATACAGTTTAAAATATATGTAATTGCATGCAGTACGTGTATTTTTTTTTCTGTTGGCGGAAATTTAGTACAGAAAGCCGGGTGTCAAATCCAGGTTTTGGCAGAGCCATTGGAGCTGTCCAGTGCTGATCCTCAGCCTGCACGATGGGAAGGTTGACATCTCAGGATGCGCATCCAGTGTAGAAATTGAGCCAAATCAAAACATGCTTAGACTCACTGTGATGAACCTTGATGGGACAAAGCTGAAAGAACACAAATATATTATATTATTGAACAATTTTATATTGTTTGGTGTGTATTTGGCAAAAAGACAGATGTTTTAATGCAAATCCTTGATAGTTTTTGTGATGGTATTTTTATCACTGTAAAGCTTTTTGGGTATCATTCCAGGTATAGTAATGCGCTATGTAAATACAGACCATTTACCATTAAAGGCTGTTACGTGGATGCCTCTATAGAGGGCACTATCTTTCCATTGCGTTGTAAATGTTATAGCCCGCCCTCTTACAGCTCTCATTATGACATAACTAAGCCTGCGTGTAACACACCCACATTTGTGTGTTGTTAGCAATCATAGGATGTATATTTATAACATGATTAGTTAGTCCAGGGGTGTCAAACGTACGGCCCTTGGGCCGGATCAGGCCCGCGAACAGGTTTTATCCGGCCCGCGGGATGAGTTTGCGAAGTATAAAAATGAGCCGACATTTTTTAATGAAATAAACTGCTGTTCTAAATGTGTCCACTAGATGTCGTGATAGCAATTCTTTGTAGATGATGCTACATATGTAAAAAAATAAAAAATAAATAACCACATGATGTTAGTGCACCAGTCAAGGAAAATTAGAAAATTACATAAATAGCATCCTGTAATTTGATTTTTATATTTTTTTTTTATCTTGATAGGTTGAAACTTAACACCAATGAGTCAACTGATGAAAATTGTCACATAATTTATTCAGAAAGTATAAATAATGACAAATAAAGATGGAATACTATTAACCGCAACATGGAGGTGTAAAAAAAACCCCAACAACATTATGATTTTTACATTTTCAGAATGTGCTTGTTCTATTTTTAACCAAAGAAAACAATCTGAAGTTGTCTTTATTTTTAAGTTATCGTGCTGTGATTTTACCAGTCCGGCCCACTTGGGAGTAGATTTTTCTCAATGTGGCCCCTGATATAAAATGAGTTTGACACCCCTGAGTTAGTCATTTCTCTTGGACTGCTTTTGTACATGTGCTCCTTGCATGTATATATATGTGTAGTGTACAAGACAGCGGTGAATGACAAACATGAACGCCATACAAATACAATTGTATTCAATATGATTAATAGTTGTGAAAAATATAGACACTTTTATGAAATATGTGTTCTGTTCAACCACTAATCAGTCCTTTCAGGATTTCACAAGATTGTTTGTGATGGTTTTGGCCTAACAATGCCTCAATTCACAGCAGCTTTTTCCAAAAAGTTCTGGCAAAAGTTGCAATTTTTTAAGGCTTCAATAACATTGAGTCAACTAAGGATTTTATGAATTTGAATCAATGTTCCGCGTAATCTTGACCTCCAAAAAAGCACAGGATTGCAACAAAATCCATATACAAACATCCATACATCCGTAGCAGGAGCTTATCCCAGCTAACTTCGGGCGAGTGGTGGTGTACTCCCCAGACTGGTAGCCAGCCAATTGCAGATCACATACAGTATACTATACAGTAAACAACCATTCACACTCATGTGTACATTAATACCTATTGACAATTTAGAGTCTTCAAATAACCTAACATGCATATTTTTGGAATGTGGGAGGAATATTACTAAATTATTGTGTATGCACCTTAGGGGATCTGCTCCAATTCCGTTGCTCTTTGAACCTGTTCACTGTAATAATGACAAATACAACTCTATTCTATTCTATTCTATTCTATTCTATTCTATTCTAAGAGTACCAAGAGAAAATACAAAACATGCAAACTCAACACAGAGATGTCCAAAACAGAGATCTGAAATAAATGGCAGTAAACGCACATACTCAGAGCTCATTGTCAAACTACTGTATAACTAAGACTAGTGATAATTAACTATAATTCCAACAAATGTACCCCTGCATGTTAAAAGCATTTATGGTATATATAGCGATAATTTTGGATTATCATCAAACTTCAACATCTCAGTCATTTAAATGCTGCCCCTTTGTTAAGTCGGAATTGCAAATACTATGATCTTAATTGCTTTACCTGGATAAATAAAGGTTAAATAAATGTAAACTAAGGTGTCAGGATGCCAGTGTGTTGCTAAATGTTTAGATCCTACCCATGGGCTTAGGGCACAAAAGATGACATTTGTGCCATTGGATCAATAACGAATTGATATATGTACACATGTTGTTGTTCCTGTTTCGTCACACGAGAAGCAAACATGTGTTTTGATTAGACCAGTCGTGTCAAACGTACGGCCCGTAGGCCGGAACAGGCCCGCGGACAGGTTTTATCCGGCGCGCGGGATGAGTTTGCTAAGTATTAAAATGTAACTTGAAATTGTTTAATGAAAGAAACAGCTGTTCTAAATGTGTCCACTGGATGTCGCAATAGCAATTCTTTGTATCTTTGTAGATGATGCTACATATGTACAGAATAAACCACATGATGTAAGTACATCAGTCGAGGAAAATGATGAAAACTACATAAATAACATACTATAATTGGATTTTGATATAATTTTTTTATCTTGATAGATTGAAAATGAACACCAATGAGTTAACTGATGAACATTATCACATAATTTATTCAGAAAATATAAATAACGATAAATAAAGATAGAATACTACAAACCCCGTTTCCATATGAGTTGGGAAATTGTGTTAGATGTAAATATAAACGGAATACAATGATTTGCTAATAATTTTCAACCCATATTCAGTTGAATATGCTACAAAGACAACATATTTGATGTTCAAAGTGACAAACATTTTTTTTTTTTGCAAATAATCATTAACTTTAGAATTTGATGCCAGCAACACGTGTCAAAGAAGTTGGGAAAGGTGGCAATAAATAATGATAAAGTGGAAGAATGCTCATCAAACACTTATTTGGAACATCCCACAGGTGTGCAGGCTAATTGGGAACAGGTGGGTGCCATGATTGGGTATAAAAACAGCTTCCCAAAAAATGCTCAGTCTTTCACAAGAAAGGATGGGGCGAGGTACACCCCTTTGTCCACAACTGCGTGAGCAAATAGTCAAACAGCTTAAGAACAACGTTTCTCAAAGTGCAATTGCAAGAAATGTAGGGATTTCAACATCTACGATCCATAATATCATCAAAAGGTTCAGAGAATCTGGAGAAATCACTCCACGTAAGAGGCATGGCCGGAAACCAACATTGGATGACCGTGACCTTCGATCCCTCAGACGGCACTGTATCAAAAACCGACACCAATCTCTAAAGGATATCACCACATGGCCTCAGGAACACTTTAAAAAACCACTGTCACTAAATACAGTTTGTCGCTACATCTGTAAGTGCAAGTTAAAGCTCTACAATGCAAAGCGAAAGCCATTTATCAACAACTTCCAAAAACGCCGCCGGCTTCTCTGGGCCCGAGATCATCTAAGATGGACTCATGCAAAGTGGAAAAGTGTTCTGTGGTCTGACGAGTCCACATTTCAAATTGTTTTTGGAAATATTCAACATCGTGTCATCCGGACCAAAGGGGAAGCGAACCATCCAGACTGTTATCGACGCAAAGTTCAAAAGCCAGCATCTGTGATGGTATGGGGGTGCATTAGCGCCCAAGGCATGGGTAACTTACACATTTGTGAAGGCACCATTAATGCTGAAAGGTTTTGGAACAACATATGCTGCCATCTAAGCGGCGTCTTTTCATGGACGCTCCTGCTTATTTCAGCAAGACAATGCCAAGCCACATTCAGCACATGTTACAACAGCGTGGCTTCGTAAAAAAAGAGTGCGAGTTCTTTCCTGGCTCGCCTGCAGTCCAGACCTGTCTCCCATCGAAAATGTGTGGCGCATTATGAAGCGTAAAATACGACAGCGGAGACCCCGGACTGTTGAACGACTGAAGCTCTACATAAAACAAGAATGGGAAAGATTTCCACTTTCAAAGCTTCAACAATTAGTTTCCTCAGTTCCCAATCGTTTATTGAGTGTTGTTAAAAGGAAAGGCCATTTAACACAGTGGTGAACATGCCCTTTCCCAACTACTTTGGCACGTGTTGCAGCCATGAAATTCTAAGTTAATTATTATTTGCAAAAAAAAAAAAAAGTTTATGAGTTTGAACATAAAATATCTTGTCTTTGTAGTGCATTCAATTGAATATGGGTTGAAAAGGATTTGCAAATCACTGTATTCCGTTTATATTTACATCTAACACTATTTCCCAACTCATATGGAAACAGGGTTTGCATTAACCGCAACATGTAAGTGTAAAAAAATACAAAATAAATTATGATTTGTACAATTTTAGAATGTGCTTGTTCTATTTTTAAACAAAGAAACCAATCTGAAGTTGTCTTTATTTTTAAGTTATTGTACCGTGATTTTACCATTCCCAGGGCCCCTTGGGATTATATTTTTCTCCATGTGGCCCCCGATCTAAAAGGAATTTGATACCCATGGCATCCTCCCACCCCCCAAAACATGCACCTGGGGATTAGTTGATTAGCAACACTAAATTGGCCATTGTGTGTGAATGTGAGTGTGAATGTTGTCCGTCTATCTGTGTTGGCCCTGCGACGAGGTGGTGATTTGTCCAGGGTGTACGCCGCCTTCCGCCTGAATGCAGCTGAGATAGGCTCCAGCACCACCCGCGGTAGAACATGGATGGATGGATGGATGGATGGATTAGACCAGTGGTTCTCAAATGGGGGTACGCATACCCCTGGGGGTACTTGAAGGTATGCCAAGGGGTACTTGAGATTTTTTTTAATATTCTAAAAATAGCAACAATTCAAAAATCCTTTTTAAATATATTTATTGAATAATACTTCAACAAAATATGAATGTAAGTTCATAAACTCAGTGAAGCACAAGCTCAGGTTTCTCACTAAACTGTCTGTCAAAAAGAACTGTGAAAAGAAATACAACAATGCAATATTCAGTGTTGGCAGCAAGATTTTTTGTGGACATGTTCCATAAATATTGATGTTACAGATTTATTTTTTTGTGAAGAAATGTTTAGAATTAAGTTCATGAATCCAGATGGATCTCTATTACAATCCCCAAAGAGGGCACCTTAAGTTGATGATTACTTCTATGTGTAGAAATCTTTATTCATAATTGAATCACTTGTTTATTTTTCAACAAGTTTTTAGTTATTTTTATATCTTTTTTCCAAATAGTTCAAGAAAGACCACTACAAATAAGCAATATTTTGCACTGTTATACCATTTAATACATCAGAAACTGATGACATAGTGCTGTATTTTACTTCTTTATCTCTTTTTTTCCAATCAAAAATGCTTTGCTCTGATTAGGGGGTACTTGAATTAAAAAATATGTTCACAAAGGGTACATCACTGAAAAAAGGTTGAGAACCACTGGATTAGACTGTTGACGCGCGCGTTTGAGATTGGCAAAAATGACAAAAAAAACCAACAAAAAATATTGTATGTAATAAAATGAAACACCAGCCTTGTTGTGTTTTTTTAAAAACAAAATGAAAAAAAATATATGTATATTGGTATCAATATCGGTAGTGGCACAACTGGCCTTGTATCGACTTGCTACTAGATCGATACCAAAACCTGCAGTATCGTCCAACCCTCTCTGGCAGCGAGACAGCCGCAGTGAGCTGCTATAATGCTATGCTGGTTCCGGGGCGGCACTACAGTCGGCTCCGGTACGCTTTCTGTTGCCGCGACGAGAGACACTTTGAGCCCGCCTGCCAGCACCACCCCGCACCCTTCTCGAATGAATCGTTCCTTTCTCCCAGGTAAGACTTTTGAGGTTTTTAATCCCACGTTATGACAGTGGAGTTATTCGTCCGTAAACGTCGACTAGGGGGGGCGTCGGTGGAGCGTAACCTCCTCCAGGGCATCCCGGGGAGCAATGGATGCTGATCCGCTCACTCAGTCAACGCTAACAATGGAGCGCGAACAGATGATGTGTGTCTGTTATCATAACACGCAGCCAGAGCTACCACGCCAACCAGAATCACCTTGTTTAGGTCCATAGTGGCTCTTAAGATTCATTTTCATATTGATGACTCCTTTATTTATTTTTAATCAATGCATCAGTGCTTGGGCTCCAGAGCTCATTGACTTATCCAGCACACCCCCACACACACTTGTGAGATAGATGGATGCATAGTTGTCAGTGTCACATCGTGTCAGCCTCCACACACTAAGTCAGTCTTGTATCAAAGGTGCTTATAATGTCCTGCAGTGTTGTTTCCCCCTTCTCTCATTGTCACTAGTACATCATTTTCTATGCAATTTGTTGCCATTAAGGTCCCATGTGAGCTGGAGTCTATCCCAGCTGACTTTGTGTGAGAGGTGTGTCATCTCAATTGATTGTGTTTTAGTGTAGTTGTAGTCAACACAATTACATTACGTTTTAGCAATAGATGATATCTGTCAATGACAAGGGTGTCAAACTCTGGCCCGCGGGCCAAATATGGACCGCCGTGTAATTTCATTTGGCCCTTGAGGCAATATCAAATTAACATTAGAGCTGTAACACCGCATTCACTGCTAATACTCATACTTGCCAACCCTCCCGATTTTCCCGGGAGACTCCCGAATTTCAGTGCCCCTCCCGAAAATCTCCCGGGGCAACCATTCTCCCGAATTTTTCCCGATTTCCACCCGGACAACATTATTGGGGGTGTTCCTTAAAGGCACTGCCTTCAGCGTCCTCTACATCCTGTCGTCACGTCCGCTTTTCCTCCATACAAACAGCGTGCCGGCCCACTCACATAATATAAGCGGCTTTTACACACACACACAAGTGACTGCAAGGCATACTTGATCAACAGCCATACAGGTCACACTGAGGGTGGCCGTATAAACAACTTTAACACTGTTACAAATATGCGCCACACTGTGAACCCACACCAAACAAGAATGACAAACACATTTTGGGAGAACATCCGCACCGTAACACAACATAAACACAACAGAACAAATACCCAGAACCCCTTGCAGCACTAACTCTTCCACTCTACCACCAAACACCCCACCCCCCAACCCCACCCCCGCCCACCAAGTTAATGTTGATATTTACCTCAGAAGGCTGCAAATAGGAAAGAGGCATTCAATTTTTTTTATTTAAATTGTATTTAGTATACCATTTATGTTTTTTCGTTTGTTTTTTGAAAGTTGATTTTGCAGTATTAAGTTATATAAGCGTTGCTTGTTCCATATTCAGTGTTAAAGCAAATCAGTGTAGCAAACTGAGCAATAATTTACGTTTTATTCATGCACTTTCTCTTGCTACTTCAAGGCTCGAATGTTTGATTCATTCATTATTGTTATTTTATTTTCAAATGTATTATTAGCCTGTGGAAAAAGTTTATTTTGATATTTACCTCAGAAAGGTGCAAATAGAAAAGAGGCATTACATTTTTAATTTACATTTTATTTGATATGCCATTGATATTTTTTAATTATTATTATTATTATTTGAAACTCGATTTTGCATGTCACGATAAAGTTATATAAGCCTTGCTTGGTCAATATTCAATGCAAAACTTGTTTGGGTCCCTATTAAAAGGTTAATTTGTTCAACCTTGGCCCGCGGCTTTGTTCAGTTTTAAATTTTGGCCCACTCTGTATTTGAGTTTGACACCCCTGGTCTATGACCTGTGAACTGAATTATATTTATATAGCGCTTTTCTCTCGTGACTCAAAGTGCCTTTACATAGTGAAACCCAATATCTAAGTTACATTAAAGCCAGTGTTGGTGGCACTGGGAGCAGGTGGGTAAAGTGTCTTGCCCAAGGACACAACGGCAGTGACTAGGATGGCGGAAGCGGGGATCGAACCTGGAACCCTCGAGTTGCTGGCACAGCCACTCTACCAATGGAGCTGATGATACCACAAATTTGGGTATCAATCCGATACCAAGTAGTTACAGGATCATACATTGGTCATATTCAATCAATCAATCAATCAATGTTTATTTATATAGCCCTAAATCACAAGTGTCTCAAAGGGCTGCACAAGCCACAACGACATCCTCGGGACAGAGCCCACATAAGGGCAAGGAAAAACTCACCCCAGTGGGACGTCGATGTGAATGACTATGAGAAACCTTGGAGAGGACCGCATATGTGGGTAAACCCCCCCACCCCCCCACCCCTCCCCCCTAGGGTAGACCGAATGCAATGGATGTCGAGTGGGTCTGACATAATATTGTGAGAGTCCAGTCCATAGTGGATCCAACATAATAATAAGAGTCCAGTCCATAGTGGGGTCAGCAGGAAACCATCCCGAGCGGAGACGGGTCAGCAGCACAGAGATGTTCCCAACCGATGCACAGGCGAGCGGTCCACCCCGGGTCTCGACTATGGACAGCCAGCACTTCATCCATGGCCACCGAACCTGTGTGTCTCCCCCTCCACAAGGGATAGGGGGGAGCAGAGGAGAAAAGAAAAGAAACGGCAGATCAACTGGTCTAAAAAAAGGGGGGCTATTTAAAGGCTAGAGTATACAAATGAGTTTTAATATTTTTATATTCAAAGTCCTCATGAGTCAAGGGACATATTTCCTGAGTTTATAAACATAATATCCATCCATCCATTTTCTACCGCTTATTGACGTAATCATAGTAGTATCGACTAGATACGCTACTGTACTTGGTATCATTACAGTGGATGTTAGGTGTAGATCCACCAATGGCGTTTGTTTACATTTTAACGCCGGTGAGCTACGTTGTGTAGTGAAACATGTTTAGCTATTCCTAGTCCCGCAGGGATGATACTTGTAAGAAACTTTTTTTATTTGTCACCATGGAGGAGGACCGGTACTTTTCAGAGGCGGTATAGTACCGAATATGATTCATTAGTATCGCGGTACTATACTAATACCGGTATACCATACAACCCTACTGCACATTAACGTTATCATGCTCCTACCTTTCAAACATGCAGGAGACATCCACCACTTTTATGGGCTTTTTAGAAGCAGTCGTTTAGTGCACAATTAAACCACTTTTAATTAATCTATTTTTACCGCCGAGGGTGCGCTCATTGGAAAGAGGCTGGACTTGCTCGACTCAAGACGCAAAAAAAATCCATATTTAAATATGTTTTTTATCATTTAAGAAATATTCTAAGAATATATAATCTATGTGAAAAAAACGAATGTCATTAAATGCCCAAAACGTATCAATTGAGTTTGTTTTAATCAGCCCCTTAACTCCTCTAGCAGTTATAACATTATATAATGATCTTGCTGTATAGACCATATTTGTAATATTTTTTTTATTTCTGATTCTCGTCTGTCCATTGTCTGTCTGTGCAGCGCGAGCACCGATCCTGCAGCCGTGTGTGGAACTTTCACTTTGCACATCCTTCTGACACCTGCTAAATAAAACGCAAACTAGTGCTCGCAAAACAGTGATGAGTGTTGATAAACCACACTGCGCATGCTAATTAATTATATTTGCATCCTCTCCTTCCAGTATTGTGGGCATTTTGATGAACAATATTCTGCAGATTGACTAAGACAGAGACGCAAAATGGATTGCACAATTCTGCTCTCTTAACAGACGCAATCCACTTTGCACTCTAGAGTTGGGGGAAATAATTGATTTTTAGACGCATCGCAATTCCGGACATGGACGAGTATAAAATCGATTAGTAAACATCAACAATCAATAATCGATATAAATCTATGTAAATAAAGCAATGCAGACAGTTCTGAAATTTGGCTGACCACAGCGAACCACCTCACCGAGAGATCCGACCAGCTCCTTTATTTTAGGGCACTTACGTTTTAGTTTTGTATACATTTCCATTATTTATTAAATGTGATAGGAATGAATTTAACTGTTTCTTATTCCAAATGCACTGTTTTTAAGAGTTGCAAATAATAAACACGAAATGTAAAACTGCATCAATATATATCAATTAAATGTGCCTCAATAATTGATTTTTAATCGAATCGTTGCTCCTGAATCGTAATCGAATCGTGAGGTGTCCAAAGATTCCCACCTCATGTGTTGAGTAGGTCAGCTTTACGTGTGCTATCAGGTTTGCACGTGTTTTTAGTACGCGCAAACTTCAGTAAATCAGGCCCTTAGTCCAGTGGTCCCCAACCACCGATTGGTACCGGGCCGCACAAGAAATAAAAAAAAAAAAATATATATATTTTTTTTTTAATGAAATCAACATAGAAAACACAATATATACATTATATATCAATATAGATCAATACAGGCTGCAGGAATACAGTCCGTAAGCACACGGATAGCCCCCCCTCCAGGTCCGTGGGACAAACTTTCAAGCGTTGACTGGTCCGCAGCTACAAAAAGGTTGGGGACCAGTTAGTCGACGAAACCATAAAGTATAAAAATAAAAGGCCTCTTTAAAGTTGATTTTAAAGTACTTTTTTTTAGACTACCTGCAAATAATTTGTTTAACACAAATGTCAGTAAATATTTTTCAGGCATTTTTTCTACTTTATAATGCTATGTCTCTGGCAAAACATGTATGTATGTGTGTTATGTAACAGAGTTACGATGCATGCTTTCATCATAATTTGTTTATGAGCGCGAGAGAACCGGAAGCAGCAAATACACATATGCGCCATGGCAAATTTCATCCATCCATCCATTTTTTACCGCTTGTCCATCTAGGGGTCTTAAATAAATTATTCCTTCAAGTAGATAGAATAATTTGATGGAATTTGGTTTTAACTTACAGATGTGTAGATGTCACGATGACTAGCCTGCTGAAGGCATCACATAGCGTTGAAAAAAAAGTGTCCTCTTCACTTTCTCCCAGGTGTGCACATATTCCGATGTGGAACACGTTGAATCCACACAGTTTTTGTTTTGGCGGTGAGAAATCCAACTTTTTTATCTCACAAAAAAGCATCTGATTGGCTCTCCTTCGTAACTAACTTCTGGCTCCTCTTTCATATGTACGCTGTTAAAGAGCTGCATGATTTGATATATTTCTTACTTGTCCCCCTTATCTATGATTGGATTTCTCATTTTTATTTGTTGATTAAAATGTCAGTTAATTTTGTTGTCGTCTTAGTCAATGTGCATTTGTGTTGATTCGCTATCGTCTTATTTTCGTGAGGGGAAAATTGACAACTAAGATGAAAATTATTAGTCAACAAAATTAACGCTGGTGTCGGCAAACAATCACACTTATGGACAGTTTTTAGATGCTTTGGTTTTGGCCTGTTTACAAAAAACAGTAAAATTAAAATATCAGAATGGTACACAGTACGCCCATGGGAAAAAAAAGTGGTTAAAAAAAGTTATTCATGGTTGGCAGAAAATTTAGCCTGGTGCTTTTAATCAAAGTTTTAGTAGTTTAATGTTGATGAAAAATGTTACTTGGAAACAACATACTGTCTTTAGCAAGATGATGAAATCGCTAAGTATTTTGAGTAAAGTTTGTGATTTTATGAATCATTCTAGTATGTTGTCCTTTGTCATTAGGGATGTAACGATATGAATATTTCATATCATGGTTATTGTTACCAAAATTATCACGGTTATCATTATTATCATGGTATTGTTAAATCAAGCTCAAAAAGTACTTATACACACACATATTTTGATGGATTTTATTAAATAACTAAAATAAATAGTACCACTGTTAGAAAGCCCACTACTTTGCATGTTTTGTGTTTTTATGCCTCACTGAGTGTTCTGGCGGGCTTTGTGGTATCCTATTCTGTTCAGCAGTCCTTGAACGCACCGTTAAAACACCTCTGTCTCTTCGAGTATAGAATAGGGATGTAACGGTAAACGGTATAATGATAAACCGCGATAAAATTCCAGATGGTTAGTAATACCGTTTAAATGTTTAATTACCGAAAAACAGTCATATGTTAATGCATTTTAGGCAACACTGCTTACTTCCTGAAAACTGAAGCGCATGCGTACTTGCGCATGCAGACTTGCGCATGCAGACTTGCGCATGCAGACTTGCGTCGTTAGGCTCGAGAAAACATGGCGGCGGAGTTTACACGGACTTTGCGTTGAAAATGTTCCCTCCGAGTTAACGGAGCCGATCGCTTCGTTTCACTTCATTTCAATTGCTTCTACTTCCGTGGGGTCTCAGTGTGCGTTTAAGAGTAGGAATGTCCCGATCCGATATTTGGATCGGATCGGCCGCCGATATTTGCCAAAAAATGCGTATCGGCAAGGCATGGGAAAAAGGCATGGGAAAATGCTGATCCAGATCCAGTTTAAAAAAAACTCCGGTCCGTGTTTTCCAACGCACAGATTTAAATAATACATTCCACTTTTCTGCTGCTCCCTATTTCCTTTCCGCATTTTCCAGCACACCTTCAACACATCCACGGGTCTGTGGATTCTCACGCAGTTGCTTTTAGCTGCTGGCATTGCACTACAGGCTCTTCCCACTCCTTCTTCTGTCTCCTTCTCACAGACAGCAAGCGCAACTTCTTACACACGTCACACGTCACATACGTATACGTCCTCTCCCAGCAGAAAGGTAGCAGCATGGCTAACGTTAGCTGTGATGCTAGCGCAGCCGCTAAGGTGCGCGCCTGCTCAAACGTCCTCTGCGCACGGCAAATCTATGCCACGCACAAAATCAAATAAAAAAATAAGCGCATAACAATTTTCGACACACGGACACGACAGAGAAAACAGTTTTCGTCATCATTGTTCAAATATTGTAACCTCTGTCGAGACGCTTATCTTCATTCGGTGCCACACGTCCACACCATCAAAATGCCCAGGCAAAAATTTCCAGATCAACACCGTATGAAAAAAATAGTGATTTTTTTAGTTGTGATTTCCTTCTCTGCATGAAAGTTTAAAAGTAGCATATATTAATGCAGTATGAAGAAGAATGTTTTAATGTAGACATCCAAGCCTTGAAAGAACATTTTGAAAATCAAGACTACATTTCCTGCAAATGGGTGCATTTCTACCCTATATTTTAACTTTAGATTTATTCTCATATCAAACTCTTTTGGCTGTCTTTTTGACACTTACATCCGGCGCCCCCCTCCACACCCTGGATTATAAATAATGTAAATAATTCAATGTGATTATCTTGTGTGATGACTGTATTATGATGATAGTATATATCTGATAGTATATATCTGTATCATGAATCAATTGAAATCAATTGAAAAACTTATTGGGGTGTTACCATTTAGTGGTCAATTGTACGGAATATGTACTTCACTGTGCAACCTACTAATAAAAGTCTCAATCAATCAATCAAAACACATAGAATCATCATACTGCTGTGATTATATGCATCAAGTGTTCATTCAAGGCTAAGGCAAAATATCGAGATATATATCGTGTATCGCAATATGGCCTTAAAATATCACAATATTAAAAAAAGGCCATATCGCCCAGCCCTAGTTTCAATGATGCCATTTCTGTTTGTCATGTATAATTTTGTCTATTTTGTGTTTATCCTTGAATAAACAGGTCAGTTTCTTGTTACCAACCATTGTGTATTATTCAAACTCCCCTAATTCAGCTGGCTAGTTGTTATCAAGAGTACTAAAACCCTTTTCAACATGATTCTGACAACTAAGTAGGCTAAATAACTTTAAACTTTAATACATGCTCGGATAGGCCAGTATCGGTCAGTATCGGTATCGGTCAGTATCGGTATCGGATCGGAAGTGCAAAAACAATATCGGTATCGGATCGGAAGTGCAAAAACCTGGATCGGGACATCCCTATTTAAGAGTGCAATGCTGTTGGAGGAGAAACATATTTGATGTTGCGGTTTCATTTTAAAAGTGTTGCGTTAAAGCGAGCGCCAATCTGTCCGTGAGTTTGTCAAAATGCAGTTATTAATCATGGTTTTTTGATACATTTAATTGAAAACGATAATACTAACTGTCAGGAGTTTTACAGCTGTTATCATTTATATTGTTTATCGTTACAAGCCTATTTGGCATTAAGGTTGCACCTATCGATTATTTTAGTAATTGCGTAATCTATTAGTTTGTTTGATTAACCGGATAAAACTTACTTTATAGCCTTAATTTTATTTTTAGGAAAATAGTTTTTGTTCTTTTTTGTTTTTTTCCTATTATTATTATTATATTATTATTATTTTCTATTATATTAATTGATCTAATTGAATAATTGTTGAAGACCTCTAGTAGTTGTGTTTTAAAATAGAAAACATGGCTTTAATGTTGCCTTCTGAGTTGAATGACTAATGTATTTATGCGAATAGTGGGCAGATATCAAAAGCTTATACTTATAGTTGCTAATTTTTAATCATGATTTATAAAAATTTTGTATCAATTTTTTTTACAGGGAACTTAGACAGCCATATTACAATATGTTTGTGAGTAAAGCCTTTTTAGTGGATTTATTAATATAAACAATGACTGCTAGTAGTGCATTTCAAGAGGATATTTAGTATAACATTGGAACAAGGTGGATAAAGACAGTGAAGAGCGGGGGGGGACTAAAGTGAGGAAGAAATTGATTGCCAAGAGTCTTGGCCCAAGACCAATAGAAAGTGAGGGGCCCACACTCATATACGTCAAAACCCACAAGGCTGCAGGGAACGTACACAACATGCTGACATGCTGAGAGTGGGTTGCCAGGTTGTATTCTCCACATTGTTCCCATTGGGACTCCTGTACATCTTCCCACCTTTTCACTGCCATCTCTTCCTCTTCATCATCCCTTTGTGAATGTCTCGCTCTCCGACTAAGTGGATGGTATACGGCACCTGCACTCAAGGACAAAAACACTTCTCTGTAGGCTGCAGGAATTTTATTCATGCTGCGGCTGTAGGATACGAAATTGGACTCCAGGCGAGAAGGCAAAATAGTCTAACATCCTCCAAACTCTTCCGTACCATTGAGACGTTGTGGACTATTTGTAAACACAATCAATAACCTTAACAGAACGCTGCTTAAACTGTACTCATTACCGGTGTGATAATGCAAATGTCTGCCACAGCCACAGGGAACCTATTTAGTCATTATGTAATAGGATGTGTGATGCATTCTTATAAACTTAAGTGCTGAATTTTATATGGCACTGATTTTGTTTTCACTCTGCTTATAATGTTTTGTGGGTGTTGTATACTCACCTTCACTTTTTGCTGAATAGTCGGAAAACATTCCAGTATGAAAATCATAGTACCGTAAATCACTAGAAGGCGCTACTTTTTTCTATACTTTGAACCCTTCGGCTTATGAACCGGTGCGGCTAATTCATGGATTTTGTTTCGCTTATCGCCATAATGTTCTGAGTTAAAAAGTTTATTTTAAACCCAAGCAGAGGACTGAAATGGTTTGTTATTGTTTGTGCTTTGGCGCTATTTTTTGCCTCAAACCGAAAGTAAAATCGTCCATAGCGTTTCTGCTCGAAAGGATTCTTCATTCATCAATCCAAGCAACGTTCGTAAGTCTCACGATTTGACTAAAACAATCCTACTTACTAATTTGTTCAATGTGTGATGTCTGTAGGAGTGTTTTCATGTATATTTGTCCGTGCTATTTTAATGTAATGTAGCTAGCGTCGTTGGCATTAACTAATATGCCAACACACCTATGAGTGTCTGTGTTAGTATTATTAATTTACAATGGCATTCTTTTTGTATTTTTCAGTTTCACAAATTCCTCAGTAAATTCACCAAAATGTCACCGTAGAGTTATTGAGTCTGTTTAGCTGATTGGCTGCTGTGTTACACACATCGTTTGGAAACAATTAAGGCATGCAGATAAACATTTACGAAATATTTCTGCATAAATAACATATTTCACAGCGTACATATCTGCGGCTTATATCTACGGCTCGGTGCGGCTAATATATATAAAACAAATATTTTTTTTCAAAAATTTAGTGGGTGGGGCTTATATCCCGATGCGTTTTATAGTCCGGAAAATATGGTATATTGAAATACTGCAATATTTCAAAAATCCGTCTTTTGTATTGAATATTTGGGTTTGACTATAGAGCAGACAAAAAATAGAGCACAGGGTTCAAACTCAAGACCCGGGGGAAAATCTAGACCGCCACATGATTTAATGTGGCCCGCCGCATCATTTTACATGGTCCTGCCTAAATATTTTACATTGCTTGTCGCATCATTTAACCTGTTTACATGCTTTTTTTTTGTTCTCTTTGCTATTTGGGCTTATTAGACCCTAATTAGAATAAAAACTAAAAATCATCTTTTGATATGATGTACTTAGTCCATAAGTACACAAACGTGTACTTCATGTGTAGTGACATGCAAATTGTAATTTTTACACTTTTTTTCTCCAAATTCCATTGTAAATTCCATCATACTCTTCTGACACCACCAGATAGCAGTATAAGTGTCCATATGTCGGCATAAGACCCCAATTCAGTAGTGTACACAATTTTGGAAATAAGAGCTGAAAGGTGCTGTCCACGCATGTGGCCACTAAGGCCTTTTTAAGGTGGCCCGCCATTTCATTTTATGTGGCCAGCTGCATAATTTTTTGTGATGCGTCATCTTTATTTATGTGGCCCCGCCACTTCATTTTATGCAATATGCCGCATTAGTTTGTGTCCCGTCATGTCATCTGTGGCCTGCAAAAAAAGGCGGGACATAATAAAGCGCTTTCTGACAAAATTTTCAATTTTAACGAAAAAATTAACTGCCTCCAATTGTATACATTTATATATTATGTCATCTGATCCTGCAACAAGCAAGGCAAGTTATCCATCAATCTGTTACTAAAAATGTAAGTAATCAAAAAGTGGTCCAATGCAAATTGTGCAACAAGGCTATTATACACTTACCGTATTTTCCGGACCATAGGGTGCACCGGATTATAAGGCACACTGCCGATGAATGGTCTATTTTCGATCTTTTTTCCTATATAAGGCGCAACGGATTATGTTTTACAGATCACCTTCAAGCCGCTATTTGACAGTCGCTTCCGGATGCGCCGTTTTGTGGGCGGTCTTATTTATGTGGCTCACCTTCGACAGCGTCTTCTCCCCGTCATCTTTGTTGTAGCCGTGTAGCGTGCAAGGATGGGAGTGGAAGAAGTGTCAAAAGATGGAGCTAACTGTTTTAATTTAAAGTTAAATGACATTCAGACTTTACTTAAATTAATATCAATCAATCAATCAATCAATGTTTATTTATATAGCCTTAAATCACAAGTGTCTCAAAGGGCTGCACAAGCCACAACGACATCCTCGGTACAGAGCCCACATAAGGGCAAGGAAAAACTCACCCCAGTGGGACGTCGATGTGAATGACTATGAGAAACCGGACAGCCAGCACCCCATCCATGGCCACCGGACCTGAGTGTCTCCCCCTCCACAAGGGATAGGGGGGAGCAGAGGAGAAAAGAAAAGAAACGGCAGATCAACTGGTCTAAAAAAAAAAAAAGAAAAAAGGGGGCTATTCAAAGGCTAGAGTATACAAATGAGTTTTAAGATGGGACTTAAATGTTTCTACTGAGGTAGCATCTCTAACTGTTACAGGGAGGGCATTCCATAGTACTGGAGCCCGAATAGAAAACGCTCTATAGCCCGCAGACTTTTTTTGGGCTCTGGGAATCACTAATAAGCCGGAGTTCTTTGAACGCAGATTTCTTGCCGGGACATATGGTACAATACAATCAGCAAGATAGGATGGAGCTAGACCGTGTAGTATTTTATACGTAAGTAGTAAAACCTTAAAGTCGCATCTTAATTGCACAGGAAGCCAGTGCAGGTGAGCCAGTATAGGCGTAATATGATCAAACTTTCTTGTTCTTGTCAAAAGTCTAGCAGCCGCATTTTGTACCAACTGTAATCTTTTAATGCTAGACATAGGGAGACCCGAAAATAATACGTTACAGTAATCGAGACGAGACGTAACGAACGTATGAATAATGATCTCAGCGTCGCTAGTGGACAAAATGGAACGAATTTTAGCGATATTACGGAGATGAAAGAAGGCCGTTTTAGTAACACTCTGAATGTGTGACTCAAACGAGAGAGTTGGGTCGAAGATAATACCCAGATTCTTTGCCGAGTCGCTTTGTGTAATTGTTTGGTTGTCAAATGTTAAGGTGGTATTATTAAATAAATGTCGGTGTTTAGCAGGACCGATAATCAGCATTTCCGTTTTCTTAGTGTTGAGTTGCAAGAAGTTAGCGGACATCCATTGTTTAATTTCATTAAGACACGCCTCCAGCTGACTACAATCTGGCGTGTTGGTCAGCTTTAGGGGCATGTAGAGTTGGGTGTCATCAGCATAACAATGAAAGCTAACACCGTATTTGCGTATGATGTCGCCTAGCGGCAGCATGTAAATACAAAAAAGTGCAGGGCCAAGAACCGAACCCTGAGGAACTCCGCACGTTACCTTAACATAGTCCGAGGTCACATTATTATGGGAGACGCACTGCATCCTGTCAGTAAGATAAGAGTTAAACCACGACAAGGCTAAGTCTGACATACCAATACGTGTTTTGATACGCTCTAATAAAATTTTATGATCGACGGTATCGAAAGCAGCGCTAAGATCAAGAAGCAGCAACATAGATGACGCATCAGAATCCATCGTTAGCAGTAGATCATTAGTCATTTTTGCGAGGGCTGTCTCCGTAGAGTGATATGCCCTGAAACCGGATTGAAAAGGTTCACAGAGATTGTTAGACACTAAGTGTTCATTTAGCTGCTGTGCGACAATTTTTTCGAGGATTTTCGAGATAAACGGAAGGTGGGACACCGGCCGGTAGTTTACCATGAGGTCAGGATCGAGGTTAGGTCTTTTGAGCAGAGGATGAATAACCGCTTTTTTGAATGCTAGTGGAACAGTGCCAGAGGAAAGTGATAAGTTTATAATATTTAGCACTGATGGACCTAATAATACAAAAAGCTCCTTGATAAGTTTCCCAGGAAATGGGTCAAGTAAACATGTTGTTTGTTTTGTCCCATTAACACATCTTAACAATTCCTCTAATGTTATTTCATCAAAGAAAGAGAAACTATTTTGGAGGGCAGTATCCGTCGTAGATACAGTCGTATCTGTGTTAATAGAACCCAGTTGTAGCTGTGATGCATTGTCTTTAATCTTCTTTCTAATGAGTTCAATTTTCTTATTAAAGAAATTCATAAAATCATCTGCCGAGTGGGTGGAGCTACTGGGAGGAGTCCCTTGTTGGGTTAGCGATGCTACTGTACTAAACACAAATTTAGGATCATTTTTGTTGAGGGGGATGAGATTTGAGTAATATTTAGCTTTAGCTAAGGTAAGCATGTGTTTATAAGTTATTAAACTATCACTCCATGCTTGATGGAAAACCTCAAGTTTAGTAGCACGCCATTTGCGTTCCAGCTTTCTACACGATAATTTATGGGCTCTAGTTTCTTCTGTAAACCATGGGGTGCGCCTTTTAGGGGCTCTTTTTAGCTTTAGCGGTGCTATACTATCAATGGTGTCGCGCAGGGCGTCGTTAAAGTTGTTAGTGAGGTTATCAATAGAGCCGACATAATTTGGGAATGGTGCCGTTACCGAAGGCAGTAGGCCAGCAAGAGTCATCGTTGTGGCAGCATTAATGTTGCGGCTGCTATAGTAGTTATTATTATTAGTTTGTTGACAATGAGTCAGAACTTCAAATTTTATAAGGTAATGATTGGACATTACTTTAGTATACGGGAGTATCGTAACTTTGGAGGTGGTGACACCCCTGACAAGCACTAGATCTATCGTATTACCGTTGCGATGCGTAGGTTCATTTATTATTTGTGTAAGACCACAGCTATCAATTATAGTCTGGAGCGCCATGCACTGAGGGTCCGATGGGGTATTCATATGGATATTAAAGTCCCCCATTATGATTATAATTATTATAATTATATTATAATAACGGAGCAGCATCTCCTCATCCGGAAACAACAACAACGCCGGAAATGTGTCGCGTGAAAAACCTCTCTAATGACTAAAGTTCCTTGGGTGATTAATGTAAACTCACCCCACCGGTATGTTTTAGCGCTTTCATGGCGAATTTACGGACAGATATAAGTAAGAACTTTACACTACTTTATATTAGAAATGGCAACAGCGGAGGATGAATGTCACATAACAAGAAGATAGAGAAAAAGAAGAAGCTTATCGATTTCAGTATCGGCACGGACTACAAAGGCGGTCACGTGCAATTTTTCAGGATTTACGCAGATCCCAAATACAGATCAGCAGGTACCAGAAGGTAAGAACATTTGCTTCTGCATAATATTGCGAAACAAAACGCCAGATAATATGTCTTACCTTATACTCACACCATAATAATACACGTATGTTGAAGCACAGTAAAAATCCTTCAAGCGGTGCGGCTTCATAGCTTACCAAAGTCGTACTAAATCATTTTGATAGATTTTTGAGCAATGTGTGTAATGCTCTATATTTTCAATGGAACATATAAAATGTTGGTGTTGTTTACTTGAGTCATATTGCCATCATATTGCAGTCTACACGTATCTCTTATGTTTGACTGCCAACTACTGGTCACACTTATCATTGCACCATGTACAAATAAAATTGCTTCGAGGTCAGCAAGCAAAAACAGAATTATTCCGTGCACTAGGCACACCGGGTTATAAACTGTCGAGTTTTGAGAAAAAAAAAGGAATTTAAGTGCGCCTTATAGTCCAGAAAATACGGTATATTTATGTGTACACTGTTACATGTGGCCCTTTGAGGGCAACCATAATTGTAATGTAGCCCTCAAAAAACGAGTTTGACACAACTGACCTAGAGTTTCAATCATTATTTCTGCCTTGTTTATTCTTCTGTGTGGTCAGGGACGAAATTTTGATTTTACAAGTGGGGGGACACAACTGGCTTGAGTACAGAGGTTTGGGGTTTGGTTTGAAGGGAATTGCAAACACTTCAGCTGTAATTTGCCTTCTTATTATTTGTGCAAGCCTTAGTCAGCAACATAACTACCAACTCCTCTTGTTTAAATGTTTTATTTAATCTTATTTGTTTGTGATTCACATTGCCGTGTGGAGTTCAACAGGCTTCTATATAGCATCTGACCACTTCGTGCTGTCAATCAGTATCGCGTTGGCAAGAAGGCTGTACCCCCAGAAAGCCAATGAATGAGTTTTGAGGTGGTCTAAACGACAAGCTTCAGCCTGAGCGGCTGTTTTCCGTCTGGCGCTAATGTTTGATTTGTCTTCACTCAATATCATAACATTATTTAAAAGTGCAGGGGACATGTCGCCACTGTCTGCCCTATTTCATTCATGTGTGGGGTAACTTGGGCCTCCTTTGTCGTTGGTAACCAACGTAGTCAACAGTGACAATCAAAGGTTGGTGGAGAGTGGAACGATCTGGAATGTTCTGCAACTCACAACAGTCACTTTTATTGCAAAGTTGATCTAAAATCTGACTTTGTGATCAAGTCTAGGCTTTGGACACATACCAATTTGAATATTGGTGCCTGTCTTATGTTCTGAGTAGACTACTAATAAAGAATATGCTAAAAATTCAGTCCAGACTGTATTAATCAGTCAGGTACAAGGAAACATTTCTCTACCACCCTGTACCAACTAACTCTTGTGGGCCCCAATAAGTGAAACAGTGATGCTGTTGTTTTTTCTCTCCTGAAATGTCTGTAATGGATAAGATAATGAAGCTATTGTTGTGCAAGTCAAAAAGACAGCAAGCCAAAGTGCACATCCTGCATTATCTGCACAGAGGAGTTGTTTGGTAAATGCAATGTGTTGGAAACAATAAGATACTTTTCCGCATTAAACAAAAGCAAACAGAGTGGAAGTTCTGTAATGTGACTCAGAAAGAGCCCCGGGCTGTTGCTGAAAAGATGCGTTGAAAACGTGCAGCTGTGAACTAAAAAATGCAGTCAATATTTGCACTTCATTATTAATAACATTTTCCAGTGTTGCCCTGGTCGTGCAGAAAATCAATGACAATCAGAGAAGTCTCTCTAAAATGCTTCTATTGTATGCTAACGATGTTACATTCCTGTTCATTAATAGCAAAGCTTTGCAGAGGTGTGTAGCATGCTGCAGGATAACATCTACCGTATTTTGCCGGACTATAAGACGCACTTAAAATCCAAATAAAAATCTGTCCAAATGTTTTAGTGCTACTTTGGTAAGCTACGAAGCCGCACCGCTTGATTGAACGTGAAACATTATGGCTACCGTAGTCAGACCTGCTGTGCTTTATCCATCCATCCATTTTCTACGGCTTGTCCCTCTTGGGTTCGCGGGTGGTACTGAAGCCTATCTCAGCTGCACTCGGGCAAAAGGCGGGGTACACCCTGGAGAAAACATACAGTTATTATTATAGTGTGTGTGTATAAGGACCCCAAAATGGTACCTGCATTTAGTTTCGCACTATTATGCTAAACAAACCTTTTTTGTCTGCCGTTTTGATTTGCAATATTGTGCAAAAACAACTTTTTTCTATTGATACCTGCTGATGTGTATTTGAGATCTGCATGAGTCCCGAAAATTTGCGCTTGTCCTCCATTGTACAGTAATCCGCGTCATTAACATCTTTCTGTTTCTCTATCCTCTTGTTGTGGGGCATTCATTCTCCGCTATTGACATTTTCAATACAAAATAGCGTACAGTTCTAACTTATATCTGTCAGTAGACTTGCTATGGACGCACTAACAACTACCGGTACAACAAATATGATGGAGAGAAGACACTGTCGAAGTGGAGGCACGTAAATTGGACTGCACACAAAACGGTGCATCCTGAAGAGACGGTCAAAAAGCAGCTTGAAGATGGTCTGTAAAACATAATATGTGCAACATTGGTGCAAATAACCACCATTACATGTTATGCAGACCACAAGGATTTGTTTTAAATGTGGAAAAAAATCATAATATGAGCCCTTTAATGCGCCTTATGATTCGGTGCGCCTTTTGTATAAAAATAGACCTGAATAGACCCTCTCATCAGCAGTGCGCCTCATAATCCTGTGCGCCCTATGGTCAGAAAAATACTTAATTGCTGCCAACCAAACGATGTGAGCCAATCTCGAGTGCCTGTGTAAATGAAAACGTCTGTTTTTGTACTAAAGTAACCCAAGTTTCACTTTCTTTCTTTATTTTCTTTCTTTAGTTTATTTCGAACATGAACACACTTACATCATAATACATCACACAATTTCATATCATGTCATTTTACATTATGCCCGAAAAGGAGTAGGAAGAAGTAAAGCTTATTTAATCCTACCCCTTTCCCACTTCAAAGCGTTTACAAATATATAGAATCATTTACTGACCTTTGACCAGATACTTTTTGGCTGTATTTTTGACCACTCTTCTCCGCAATATTGGTTCATTAAATAGTTTGCTTTTCTGGCACGGACATGGTCTACAAATGTTCTATTGGGTTTGGAGCTTTGGGAAGAATATTCAAGCATATGAAATTTCTGTATCTTTAAACATTCATTTTTACGTCAAAATATCACTTATGTTTTTTTTTAATGTAATATCCGTAAAAATACGACCTTAGAATAATTTGTTGAATCCTGGCCTCAACCGCAGGCACTCGCTGTTCCACTTGCCTAAACGCCACACTGAATTAGAAGACGAGGAGATGATCAGGAGCACCGAAACAAGCTCACTCAATTCTAGCTAACTACGTCTATTAGTTTTCTGAACCACAGCGTGGATGGCTGTCCACTTTGCTGCTAATCATATTTGGATGATTACAATCCGAACACTGTTAGTTCCGAACCAGTTGTAGTTCTAGAGTATTTATTAGTAGCCAGGGAGAAGATATGTTTTTGACGTGAGTGATTGTTAATTACCCAAGGGGGCGTTGCTACAGGATAGAGTTGCCAAATGGGAAACGTTTTCGAAGTTCTTTGCTTGCATGTTATAGAACTTTACATTACATTTTCAATTATAATATTGTTAGTAAATTATCTCCAGTATTTTTCGGACTATAAGTCGCAGTTTTTTTCATAGTTTGGCCGGGGTGCGACTTATACTCAGGAGCGACTTATGTGTGAAATTATTAACACATTACCGTAAAATATCAAATAATATTATTTAGCTCATTCACGTAAGAGACTAGACGTATAAGATTTCATCGGATTTAGCGATTAAGAGTGACAGATTGTTTGGTAAACGTATAGCATGTTCTATATGTTATAGTTATTTGAATGACTCTTACCATAATATGTTACGTTAACATACCAGGCACGTTCTCAGTTGGTTATTTATGCCTCATATAACGTACACTTATTCAGTTGTTCACTATTCTTTATTTATTTTGAATTGCCTTTCAAATGTCTATTCTTGGTGTTGGGTTTTATCAAATAAATTTCCCCAAAAAATGCGATTTATACTCCAGTGCGACTTATATATGTTTTTTTCCTTCTTTATTATGCATTTTCGGCCGGTGCGACTTATACTCCGGAGCGACTTATACTCCGAAAAATACGGTACTAAAAAAAGTATATGGTACATTACATGGGGCATGTAAGTGTCAAAAAGCCAAAAGAAGTTGGTAGATGAGAATAAATGTAAAGGTAAAATATAGTATAGAAATGCACGCAATTGCAGGAAATGTAGTCTTGATTTTCAACATTTTCTTTTCGGGTTTGCGTGGTAGCACTTTGTACTGATAGAAATGTTCCTATTTTCCTCTCAATTTTCCCCTTTTTTTCTCTCAAAGAATGCTCACATCCCTGGACATTTCAGAAGCTTAATTATTGCCTGCATTATCTATTCCAAACCCAGTTTTGATGTGTCTTTAGTAGAGCTGGGCGATATAGCTCAAAATTGTACGACAATAGTTAAAATACTGATATTTTTTATAATCTATCAAAAATAAGGACCAGAAGAAAAGTATATTACAAATACGATAAATATTTTCATTTGAACTGTAACCTTCCTCTGATTATAATCCCCTCAGCGATCAAGGCAGAAAGCAAAGGAAATGTCAACACAACCATGGAAAACACTTAATCAATGTAAACAAAATTCTAAAATCACATTGAACACTTAATAATACTCTCTTTTAAAAAGTTGCAAAAATAAGAAACACACGTAAGAAATGCTTAACAAAATAGTGCAAAGTGTAAAAATGTAAACGAAGAGAAACTTGAGAAGACCTATTTCTGGTATTACCGATCTTGATGGGGACAAGAGCCTTGCATAATTAACAGACCACATTAGTCTGACTGCGGTCCGCTTTCAAAAAAATCCAAAAAACTGATGCTGTCGAGGTGAATTTTTCTGTTTGATTGACAATTTTTCGCTCTCTGCAGCACTCATTTTTAGTTTCTCTTCTCACTTCTATGCAAAGAATCAACTACGAGACAACAAGATGGCGCAACCAAACGTGATAGTTGATACTGTTACCTGACTGGCTGTTAGAGTGTCACTCCCACTGATCAGAGATGACTTCCTACATTGTTAAGTTACCAGAGAGCGAGTGCTTATGTTCATGCAACCAACCTTGCTTCACAAACTACATTTTTTTCCGACAAAGAAAAAAACTAAAATATTGCATTATTAAACACATTTTTCATTGATTTCAATTATGTGTCTATCGCTATGATTTGAGGTGAAATTGGAGAATTTGGAGGTAATCCAGTGTCTACCACCATGCTTAATAATTGGTACAATGTTTTTAGATTTTAAATGTTTACCTCATGAGTACGTAGAAGGGGTGTTTTACATTTCAGTCCATGGCAGGTAAAACTGGCTTCACTGTGGACAGTAACACGGGTGATCCAGTAGTTTCCAGTTTATGGCAGGCTTGTGGTTCCTTGGTTGTACTAGAACACTCAACCCAATGTCTTTTCATTTAAAGGGTGACAGTATGGGTCTTCTTGGCAGTTGAAGTGAAACACATCCACATAGGTTGGACTTAAAGGCCTACTGAAATGCGATGTTCTTATTTAAACGGGGATAGTAGGTCCATTCTATGTGTCATACTTGATCATTTCGCGATATTGCCATATTTTTGCTGAAAGGATTTAGTAGAGAACATCGACGATAAAGTTCACAACTTTTGGTCGCTGATAAAAAAGCCTTGCTTGTACCGGAAGTAGCAGACGAGTAGCGTGACATCACAGGTTGTGGAGCTCCTCACATCTGCACATTGTTTACAATCATGGCCACCAGTAGCGAGAGCGATTCGGACCGAGAAAGCGACGATTTCCCCATTAATTTGAGCGAGGATGAAAGATTCGTGGATGAGGAAAGTGAGAGTGAAGGACTAGAGGGCAGTGGGAGCGATTCAGATAGGGAAGATGCTGTGAGAGGCGGGTGGGACCTGATATTCAGCTGGGAATGACTAAAACAGTAAATAAACACAAGACTCTATTAGCCACAACCCAACCAGGCTTATATTTAATATGCCACAAATTAATACCGCATAACAAACACCTCCCCCCTCCCGTCCATATAACCCGCCAATACAACTCAAACACCTGCACAACACACTCAATCCCACAGCTCAAAGTACCGTTCAACTCCCCAAAGTTCATACAGCACATATATTTCCCCAAAGTTACGTACTTGACATGCACATAGCGGCACGCACGTACGGGCAAGCGATCAAATGTTTGGAAGCCGCAGCTGCATGCGTACTCACGGTACCGCGTCTGCGCATCCAACTCAAAGTCCTCCTGGTAAGAGTCTCTGTTGTCCCAGTTCTCCACAGGCCAATGGTAAAGCTTGACTGTCATCTTCCGGGAATGTAAACAATGAAACACCGGCTGTGTTGGTGTTGCTGTAGTCAGCCGCAATACACCGCTTCCCACCTACAGCTTTCTTCTTTGCTGTCTCCATTGTTCATTGAACAAATTGCAAAAGATTCACCAACACAGATGTCCAGAATACTGTGGAATTTTGCGATGAAAACAGACGACTTAATAGCTGACCACCATGCTGTCCCAAAATGTCCTCTACAATCCGTGACGTCACGCGCTGACGTCATCATACCGAGACGTTTTCAGCAGGATTTGTCGCGCAAAATTTAAAATTGCACTTTAGTAAGCTAACCCGGCCGTATTGGCATGTGTTGCAATGTTAAGATTTCATCATTGATATATAAACCATCTGACTGCATGGTCGGTAGTAGTGGGTTTCAGTAGGCCTTTAATTCTTTGAACTGATGTTCTTAGAAACTGCTGTTGTTAATAAACGGGTCCAATCGGAAATTGTAACGTTCACATTGTTGATTTTAAAATCCCCTTGGGTAGTGGTATTCCTTAGTAATGTAATATGTGCACATCCTTTTCGTTGCTTTAATTGCATTTTCATGTAAATGAGTGAGTCTAAATCAGTTCCACGCTGACAAATCACATTGGGAGTAAAGCGAACATACCTAAATGAAAGAAAGACCAAAGAGTTCCCTTGTGCAACAGAGCCTCGAGAAACACATTCATACCTGCATTAATTATGGACAACATTCAAGAAGAGAGGCATTGAAAAATAACCCTGTTTAAAATTAATCAATTTGTTTGATTTGGGTTAATGCAGAACATTTTGACCATCAAGTAAATTTTGAAGCAGGGGTGCACAATAAATATAACATATCAGACAGATAAGTCCAAATAATAATAATTTAAAAAATGCTGCAATAAGGAAAGACAACCCTTTTTGCGTGCTATTTGCACCGAATGTTCTGCAAACATTCCGCAAGGAGGGAAAAACATTCAGCTTCAGCATATCAAACCTTCACATAAACCTGAAACATCAGCAGGGATACTACAGGGTTTTTAAAGCCTGGGAATACGCTTGCGCTGCTAAAAAATCTGCCCCAAAGCCGGCTGCAAAAAAAGTTCCTATTGCCGCAGCTGTCAAGGAAGAATATTGTGTATCTGCTTTTTAAGCATTGTCTAAAAATCTTTTGCAATATTGAGTACATATAAAGTGCACTTCCATGCATTCCAGTACAGTTAACAATCTATAGCTATGTGCACATGGACACATTTAATCGGATTGGAAGCCTAACCTAAATAAAAATGCTTCATGCAAACACGCCATTTGGAATGGTCTGACCCGATCAAAATCGGATCAAAATTTTATTCCGATCGAGACGGGTGGTTTATGCCGAAAGTCCTTCGGATTGTAGAGCATGAAAACACATCTTCCGAAATTCGGGTTAGAATTATCCTTAATGCGCATGTCTTTGATGTTAGCTATGGTGGAGGGGGGGAATACATTTGATAGTCTCGGAATAAAGAGATTGGCTTGCTGCTGTCTCCCACATTCAACATGTACAGACATAGCGTTATATACTATTGAGTATGTTGCTTTAAAACGAGAGAGGCAAAAACAAAAGTATGGTATGGAGTGTCATGTGTCGATGTAACAATAAAAGAAGGTAGCCAGTTGTCGTCTTAACGAGCTGTTTTATTCACAACATTACAGCTACTCCAAGTGCTAATTACTAGCCTCAAACACATACACAGAATGTTGAAACATGAAGACAGGCCGCAACCCGTACATAATCACAACATAAAAAGCACAGAACAGCTACATTTCAAAAAGAGAGGTAAGACAAAAGTAGTGAAGAGAAGGAAAAACTTATAAATAAATACTGTGACGTCGGACAAGCTGAATTGCACAAAGCCATGTTTGATAACAGTGGAAGTCACTGCTTCTTCAGCACCTGCAGTAAGCAAACTTGTCCAAAAGATGGCGCCATAGCACATATATATATATATATATATATATATATATATATATATATATATATATATATAAATATATTAGGGCTGGGCGATATGGCCTTTTTTTAATATTTCGATATTTTTAGGCCACATCGCGATACACGATATATATCTCGATATTTTGCCTTAGCCTTGAATGAACACTTGATACATATAATCACAGCAGTATGATGATTCTATGTGTCTACATTAAAACATTCTTGTTCATACTGCATTAATATATGCTCATTTTAAACTTTAATGCAGAGAGGGAAATCACAACTACCGTATTTTTCGGAGTATAAGTCGCACCGGAGTATAAGTCACACCGGAGTATAAGTCGCACCTGCCGAAAATGCATAATAAAGAAGGAAAAAAACACATATAAATCGCACTGGAGCCCGGCCAAACTATGAAAAAAACTGCGACTTATAGTCCGAAAAATACGGTAAGACAATTGACCAACACTGTATTTATTAAACAGTTATTAAGCAGTGGCACAAACATTCATGTCATTTCCAAAACAGAAAGTGCAAAATTGTCAGTCATTTTAAAACAAGCTATTAGTGCACTTTTGTGCATGATGTCACTAAGATGACATATAACAACACTAAATTAAAGTGCACTTTTTGTGCAGAACGCCACTACAATAGTTTAAAACAAATAAAGTGCACTTTTGTGCATGATGTCACACAAGATATTTCAATAACTGTCAAATAAAAATTAGCTGCATAATAGGACATCAAATTGTGTACGTCCTTCGCTATGTGGTAGGTTCCTGCGGACGTTATCTCTTTTTGTTGTTGACTATTTTTTTCATACGGTGTTGATCTGGAAATGTTTGCCTCCGTATTTTGATGGTGTGGGCGTGTAGCACCGAACGGAGATGTTGACATGCGGAGTAAGCACTCTTCATTCTCTAGCAGGTGACTTTTCAAATGATGCTACATATTAGCAGTAATGCTACTTTTTGTAGCAATGCTTTTTCCCCACAATTGACAAATTACGGTTGTCTGTTCGCCATATTCCCACTTGAAGCCAAACCACCGCCAGACGATGGACCCCCTGCTGTTTTTCTTGGGAATTAATTCTTCCTTCATTTGTTACCAGATTCGCACCTTCTTTCTCTCGTATTACCGCTCGCACCACTCCGCTAGCATCACAGCTAACGTTACCCATTCTGCTACCTCTCTGCTCCGCGAGGGCGTATATGTATGTGACGTATGTAAGAAGGTGCGCTTGCTGTCTGTGAGAAGGACAGACAAGAGAGAGTGGGAAGAGCCTGTAGTGTAATGCCTGCAGCTAAAAGCAACTGTGTGAGAACGTATACTCGAATATCACGATATAGTCATTTTCTATATCGCACAGAGACAAACCCGCGATATATCGAGTACATCGATATATCGCCCAGCCCTAGTATATATATATATATATATATATATCTACGTGTATATATGTATAATTTATGTGTATATATATATATATATATATATATATATATATATATATATATATATATATATATATATATATATATATATATATAGATATAGATATATATATGGATTTAAATTACTTTTTGTATAGCTTGATTTCAACATTTTTATTACTGAGACCCTTCCGACTCCCGGGACCAAACTTGAGGGGAGCCTTAAATGTTTAAAAAAAAATCCATATATTTTTTTGGTTTTGAAAGTATCAGAATGGCCCCCACATACTTTGATTTTTTTTAGTGTGCGGCCCTCCGTTGAAAAAGTTTGAACATCCCTGGCTTACAGTAGGAATTTTTGCCTCTTCCATTTGCATTTGACATTAGTTTGAAAAGTCGTTTAGCTGGGGAAAAACAGACAAACTGGACAACAGCTGTGACAATATAATGATACCTACGTGGTGATTCCTTCCTCTCTTGGTACTGTAAGTCATCCTTGTTGTTGGTATTCAGCAATGCAGTCGATTAGTGTCTGCAGTTGTTTTGAGAGCAGGAAACATTAGCATTTAGATGTGCAGAGAAACTCACCTGCTGCTTTCATTGGTAGGCTGTGCAGGGAAATTGCCATTAAGTAAATGTCCCCTTTGGGGTGACACATTGTACTATACAGTATTGTCAATAGATGCATTAAGTAAATGTTTTTCCATTGATGGTTATTGTTCAAGCATGTCAAATGAGAAGCGGGCGGAATGCACAAGTGCTTTCCAGTACCTGTCTCTCAATCTATTGTATGCACAGCAAGGCATGTTTGTTGACTAACAACATAGATTATGAGTCATTATTTGTGTGATGTCAGGCAAGCATAATACAAGACTTGCTCAGTTACCGTGTAGAATACAAGATCAAGATGCTTTTTTTCGCTGTAAATGTCATGACAGATTTGGTTTAATTAAAAAAGGCAATGATGATGTTATGTTTTTATGTTATCTGATGTTTTCAAATCACATATTGGGGCTGCATGGTGGTTTAGTGGTGAGCATATCAACCTCGCTCTTAGGAGATTATGGGTTAAAAACTCATCTGGAGCATCTCTGTGTGGCGTTCGCATGCTTGGGGTTTTTTCTCCAGATACTCTGGGCCCAACTTTTCCAGTACACTGAATTTGTAATCTTTTACTTTTGCTGTTTATCGTATTCAATAATTATATCTAACTTGATTACGGGTCAATAGGACTAAACCATGTCAAATGATATAAAACCATGATTATTATTTATTGAACACATAAACCTGTACATACAACAACATTAATAGACCAGAATAAACGTCTTGTCATGCATCACTCAACGAGTGCTTTTCATATATAAGGCGCACCGGATAATAAGGCGCATTAAATGGGTCAAATTATAGACTTAGACTTAGACTTCCTTTTTATTGTCATTCAAATTTGAACTTTACAGCACAGATAAGAACGAAATTTCGTTACATAAGCTTATGGTAGTGCAGGTTAAAAAAGCAATAAGGTGCATGTATAAATAAATACATATATATATATATATATATATATATATATAAATAATATATATATAAAATAAATAAATATATATAAATATATATAAATAAATAAATACATTACTGTACAGATAAATATATTGCACTTTTTCACATGCGTCCACGTTTATGGATGTATGTTATATTGTCTTTTTTATTCCAGCGAGTTAATCCATTTTGGGGGGAGTTGAGGGGATCATTTAATTATGATGCGTTCAAGAGTCTTACGGCCTGAGGGAAGAAGCTGTTACAGAACCTGGAGGTTCTGCTTCGGAGGCTGCGGAACCTCTTTCTAGAGTCCAGCAGTGAAAACAGTCCTTGGTGGGGGTGGGAGGAGTCTTTGCAGATTTTCTGAGCCCTGGTCAGGTAGCGGCTTTTTGCGATCTCCTGGATAGGGAGAAGAGGAGTCTTGATTATCTTTTGCGCCGTCCTCACCACTCTCTGGAGAGACTTCCAGTCTGATGCACTGCAAGCTCCAGTCCAGACAGAGAGGCAGTTGGTCAGCAGGCTCTCTATAGTGCCTCTGTAGAATGTGGTGAGAATGGGGGGAGGGAGCTGTGCTCTTTTCATCCGACGCAAAAAGTACATGTGCTGCTGAGCTCTTTTTACAAGAGCTCCGGTGTGTAGGGACCAGGTTATATTGTCAGTTATCTGCACCCCCAGGAACTTGGTGATGCTTACTATCTCCACCGCTGTGCCGTTGATGTAGAGTGGAGCGTGGCTGGACTGGTGCTGCCTGAAGTCAACGATGATCTCCGTGGTCTTGTTGACATTCAGGACCAGGTTGTTGGTTCTGCACCAGTCAACCAGATGTTTCACCTCCTCCCTGTTGTCCATCTCGTTGTTGTCACGGATGAGGCCCACTACTGCCGTGTCGTCCGCATACTTCACAATGTGGTTAGTAGTGGACCTAGCGCAGCAGTCATGAGTCATCAACGTGAACAGCAGTGGACTCAGGAAGCAGCCCTGCTCAGGGAGATGGCACTGGAGGTGTTGTTGCCCACTCTCACAGATTGGGGTCTGTCTGTGTAAATTAGGATTTATTTTCTACATTTAAAACACGTCCTTGTGGTCTACATAACATGTAATGGTGGTTCTTTGGTCAACATTTTGCAAAGACTATGTTTTACAGACCGTTTTCAAGCTGCTTTCTGCGCCTTTTGGTGGGCGGTCTTGTTTATGTGTCTTCTCCCCGTCAGCCATGTTGCAATTTTTAGCGCTTCCATAGCGAAACTGCTGACAGATTAAGTTTGAACTATAAACTACTTTGTATTACTGGAGAAATGTCAATAGGGAAGAATGAATGCCCCACAACAAGACGATAGAATAAAAAGGAGCTTATTGAATACGGCGCGGACTACACTGGCGGATGCGCGCAAATTCTTGGGACTTATACAAATTCCAAATACGAAACAACCGGTACCAAGAGGTAAGAAAAATTGGTTTTGCATCATATGTCTCCTAATTTTGGGATAGGCATTTTGGGGTTCTTATACACACCATAATAATACCCATATGTTGAAGCACAGTACGTCTGACTACGGTAGCCGTAATACTTGTGAAGCGGTGCGGCTTCGTACCTTACCAAAGTCATACTAAAACATTTTCACAGATTTTTGTGTGCTGTGTGTAATGTTCTATGTTGTCAATGAAACATCAACGTTTTTCTCTTGCTTGCTAGTGTAATTTATTGAACAAGCGTCAACCTGCAGTCCACAAGTATCTCTTGTGTGACTGCCGTCTACTGGTCACACTTATCATTCCACTATATACCACATAAAATTGATTTGAGGTCAGGAAACAACCAGATTCAATACAAACATAAGGCGCACCAGACTATAAGGCACACTGTTGAATTTTGAGAAAATTAAATAATTTTAAGTTGAATACAGTATATGTTTAGTTTCTCCAATTTGGCCATGTTTTAGAAAAAAATTAATTGAGTTTTTAACCTCATTGAAAAACTCCACCTACCGTAATTTCCAGACTACAAGCCACTACTATTTTCTCAAGCTTTGAACCCTGCGCTTAAACAATGTTACTTCTAATTTTTGGATTTTTCCTGGTTCACAAGTTTCACATGCCGCCAATACATTAATCTCGTCACATCCGATCATTGAAATTTCCGAACGGGTCACAGCAGGTAGTGTCTCATTGACTGCATGAAAAGATTAGTTTGACAGCATTTGTTGGATCGACCAACTTTTCAAAGCATTGGAAAAGTCACAAAGAACTCAATGAATCTCTAAGAAAGAGCATTTTAGACTTGCATAAATTGGTCAATTGTAAACAACTGCTGATTTCAAGCAAACAATAGCGCGTTAGTATCCCTAAGTTATTTGAATATGACACAATTTTGCCAATGTCTTGAAGAAAATTCAAGAGTGACAGTATGGATTTACACATAGAGTCATAGAATGGGTTTAATGCATCTGCTCCTTGCTAGATATGTATGATTACCTTTATCTTTTATATATAAAAACAAAAAAATCAATTAAGGTTCCATACAGATTCACTAAGACCAATCCCCCTTCCAGTATAATGGTAAAGGTTAAGGTGAAAGAAGACCCTGTGCCGAAATTGACACAATCAAACGTGACAGAAATTTGCTGTTGGACAGGCCAGATGCTTTCTGAGAAAACCTTTTATGTTCAGACAAAACACAAATTGAGTTGTTTGGCGACACTAACAAGAAGTAGCTTCTTAACTTTGTTTTTTGATTTGGTGATCCAATACTCTGAGGTACTCTGAAGTATTTTCTAAAGAACTAAAAGCATGAAATGATAAATCCTCTAATTTAGGTTTATATTTGATGACCTAAAAAAGGAATACAGGATACAAATGCATTCTTTGTTCTGTAGTGATCGTCTTTTTTATTTGATGCTCACCTTAATTCTCTCTGGTTGTCTGTTTTAGGTTATTGCCTGGAGTGAAAAGTACAGCAGTTCCTCCCATCCAACCTACAGATATACAGTATGTGAGTTCAGTGCTCTCAGCTGACTGACTTTTACAGTGTTATTTTCAAGAATGTGATGTTTCCTGCAGTGAGGTGGTCTAAGGTGTGCTATCGAGGACCAGTGTCCTCTGCAGTGGACGTTTGTGTTTTTCTGAAAATTGTAACTCCAACAAAACAGAACAAAATGGGAGAGGATATGATACAGTGGATCCCATTGAGGTCGACCTTGTTAATGTTAACAACCCAGCTAAGTCAATACCTGCTGTGCCCTAAAGCAGTGTTTCTTAACCATTGGGCTGTGGCCCATTGTGGTCTCTATGGGCCGCCGCTGTACTCAGTTGTAATAGACATTTCCACCACTTGTGGCAGTAATGACAATGTCAAACAAACAAGCAAAAAAAGTTTCCTTAGCGCAAAAATGATGACTAAAGTAGTCATCATCTGTATTTACATCTGCACTTAAATTTTAATGACAATTTCAGAAACATATATATTATTATTTATTATTCATTTACTTAGAATGTATTTATTTTAGTTTTGATGAGTCCCTTCTTGTGTAGTATATTTGATTAGTATTTATTTTGTAATCAGTCTGATCAAAGTCTTGATAATAATCTTTGGGATTAACACGTTTCCATATCATTTGACATGGTTTATCCTGTTAAACTGTAAATAGGTTAGATATAATTATTGAATATGATTCAAATCAAGGCACCTGAGCCAAGTGTGCAGTTTTTAACCAGGTTTTAATGTACATCGATTTTATCAAAAGTTTTCTCTCCACGTCCGTATCCTCTCACCCCTCCTGCTCCCGGCCGCTTACTGTTAAAGACAACAAATGATTAGATTAACACGTAATCACCTGTCAGCTGTGTCTCGCCGTCAGCACATGCCCCGCTCCTATCCGATGGTGCTCGTCCTCAGCACCATAGACAGAGGCGGTGACCTTTGCTCCTGCAGGCGCGCTGGCCACACCTCCCTCCACACACCCCATATGTGTCTGATGCACATACAGTACCAGAAACTGCAATTAGCCGTGCTAATGTTGGAATGCATTTCCTCAGCGTATCAGCATATTGAGAATGAATTAGGCACTGACACTATATTTTGCCCTGTGAGTTGGATGCCACACCGACATACAGGCTAACGGGCATATATTTCCCCCGTTAGCCTATATGTCGATGTGTCATTGACCGGGCTAGCATGCTAAGCTACACTAGTGTGATGGTCTTCGCCCCTAAGCATTCGTTGCATGAACATACTAGCTTTGTTAGACAAGGTCAGAGACTGTATTGGACAATATAGTTTACATATGAAATGTCCATTTCCATGTATTACAGGTAATAAGAAAATGTAAATGCCTTACTTACCTATCAAGGAGGAAATTAGCAAGTTTGGCATCAGATGATAAAATCTTCTCCGCCTTCAATCGTCTCCATCTTTCAAAGGCATCCCCGATACAAATCCTCGTTTTGTTCCTGGTTCTGTCATGAATAAGTTGAGAATCGTAACGACGCCTTTTAGATTTACTAAGGTCTGATATGTTTAGTAACTTTACCAGTGGCAGTAGCTCGACGAAGGTGGCGGTGCGTAACTGGCACCTTGAATGTGACACACTCACAGACATTCTAATTGGTCAAACGGTGGAGGGCGGGGCATTGAAATGAAAACAATAACAACATTTTGGGGCTGTAAATCTAATTTTTAAATGAGCATATCCCGGCTGAACTACTGTTATCAGTTATAAAGGTATTCGAAAAGAACATGATTTTTTAATGACTTTTGACATATCAGGGCCATTTAATGATGGCTTGACATGACATTGTAACATTTGGCACCTTTAATTATATACAGTATGCCTGAATAAACAAGGGTCATTATTCATTTGCAAAATATGTGAAAGAAAATTGTTAAGACTTTGTATCGCAATGCATTATCATAGCCTATTGTGGCTCGGACAACGTCTGAAAGAAAGCTCGCTGTCAGGCTGTGTGCTGCTCGTTAAATTGAGTCCTGAGATCCTGAGGCAATAGAGGTGAGATAGGCAGTCTTTGTTGCAAACCTGTTCAGTCGTACAAAGCACGTGGCAAACTAAAGTAACGGTGCAGCAAAAGGACAACAAAGGAAGCACCGAATAAAAACAGTCCAAACTAAAATGTAAAGGTAAAGACAGATAAACAGTCAAAATTGGCTCGGCGGAGTTACGGTTGGTGCAGGCAGACAAAAAGGCACAGAAAAGGGCCAGAGTTGGAGAAGCAAAAATACAAATGGGATACAGGCTAACAAAGGGCAGCATGTCGTGAAGTATTCAAGAAAAATCAATAACCCGATGCAGGCCAGTAGAAACTGGGGAGGCTAAATTGACAAAGACTGATGAGGGACAGCTGCAACATGCTAAATTACTCCGCCCACCACAGGAAGGCTTGTATCTAGGTAACACAAAATGGATGTAGTAAACAAAATTAGAGGGACTAACAAGAACAAAGTAAAAGGACCAAAGTAAATCTCGACAATAACACGGTGAGGCGTGACACTAGCACTTGCATCTGTACACAATTTCCCTATATATATGCTATACAAAATTAATCCTATTGGTATTGGGTAGATTAGAACAAGTGTGGGCAGATAAAGTCAGGAACAAAAAATACAGTATGTAGATTAGAGCGTGTGGAAAGTAACATCTTGGGTCCGACTTTGGATTGACAAGAAGTACATCCAGGGATGAGGAAAAACAACAGTAGAGCTATCCAGAAGCACTGGGAGCGTCTCAACACTTCCTGCGCTCATCTTTTATTAATTCACAGGAACATTCTTCCTTCTTCTGGGAGAGAAATTAATACAGCTCTCTATCATCCTGACAATGCATAGCAGCCTTTGTTATTTTTTTAACCATCTATCATCAACCGGCTTCCTTTGTCCAAGAAAAAGAAAGTGAGGTATAATCGTGTTTTATTTGATCATTCAACATTTGATTAGAATATTTCACAATTCTGTCTTGCTCATCTTGTTTAATTTTTTTTTAGACCAGTGGTTCTAAACCTTTTAGCGCAGGGGTCAGCAAACCAAAATGTTGAAAGAGCCATATTGGACCAAAAATACAACAAAAAAAAATCTGTCTGGAGCTGCAAAAAATTAAAAGCCTTATATAAGTGTTATAATGGAGGCAACACATGATGTAAGTGTCTATATCAGCTATATTACCCTACTATCAAAGGCTGACGCAAATCTTCGTTGACAGAAATGTTGTATTTAAATTTTTATTCTACACATTTTTGCAACATTGGAAATCATTAGTAAAACGGAGGCTCCTCACAGGATGATAACTCCTGGAAATTACTGGCTTATAATGACCAAAGGTATAGATGTGTGTGTCCAAGTTTAAGGAATCGGCAGGCTGTCTTCTTCTAATAGATTTATTACAATCTTTGCAAGCTGGGTAACGTTTGCTGTGGTCTGGAACAACATGGCACACAAACTATGATAAATGCAGCCAATATTACATACATATAATGAGACATCCATCCATCCATATTCTACCACTTGTCCCTTTCGGGGTCGCATTCGGGTGGAAGGTGGGGTACACCCTGGACAAGTCGCCACCTCATCGCAGGGCCAACACGGATAGACAGACAACATTCATACACATATAAATTAAATACACAGAAGACATAAGTGAAGTAAATTAAATGAGCTCAAATATACCTACAAACGAGGCATAATGATGCAATATGTACATACAAATAGCCTAAATAGCATGTTAGCATCGATGAGCTTACTGTTATGCACTGACCAAATATGCCTTATTAACACGCCAATAAGTCAATAAAATCAACAAAGCTCACCTTTGCGCATTCACGCACAACACAACACGTTTGGTGGACAAAATAAGACACAGAAGGAGTGGCATAAAACACGTATCTCCGTGGCAGCATCAGAGAAAGTTGTACATATAAACAAACTACGATGAGTTCAGGGATCGCTGAAATTAGTGAAAACGGTGCTTGCCAAATACTCGCATCAGTGAAGCATGTATAAAATAAACAGTGGGATGTCTAACAATTAGGAAGGTTTGTGTCATGTTTGTTCTCCTACAGAAAATATATTAAAACAAAAAATAAATGTTTTTCTTCATCTTTTTCCATTTTCACACATCTCTGAAAGAGATCCAGGGAGCCACCAGGGCGGCGCTAAAGAGCCGCATGCAGCTCTAGAGCCGCGGGTTGCTGACCGTGTTTTAGGGTAAATACGAGATGTGTCAGCTCATGTAAAGCTGCTGAGATTGAAACAAATCGGGCTGATATTGCGGATCTTGCAAGCTCGGATGTCATTAATGGTTTAATTTTAACAGACAAAAACGCAATACATTAAACATATTTTTCCTATTGCACTCAAAGAACAATATTAGGTGGTTAAATAACAATTAAAAGGTAATAAACACATTTGTTTTTTCTTGTTGCACTCTAAGAAGGAATTACAATTGTATATATTACATTAGGATTACAGTAGGTTAGAATACAACAAAAAGCTTCATTGACGTTGTAATAAATGCTTCATTAATTATTGTTGCCACTCTTGGTCTGTGCTATGAGACGAATAACAGTTGGTTGGGGGGCGCATAATAAATGAAAATAACATACGGGTATTATTATGGTGTGTGTATAAGGACTGCAAAATGGCACCCGTTAGCAGACATATTACCTGGCGATTTGTTTCGCAATATTATGGAAAACCAACTTTTCTTACCTTCTGGCATCGGCTGATGTGTATTTGGGATCTGCATAGGTCCTGAAAATTTGCGCGCGTCCGCCTTTGTAGTCCGTGACGACCACATAGTCGATAAGCTTCTTCTTTTCCCTATCTTCTTGTTATGTGGCATTCATCCTCCACTGTTGCCATTTCTAATATAAAGTAGCGTAAAGTTCTTACTTATATCTGTCAGTAGACTCAATATGAAAGCGTTAAAAACTACCGGTCTAGTGGGTTTACATAATTCACCCACGGAACTTTAGTGATTAGAGAGTTCCGGTCAGATGGTTTTTCACGGGACACATTTCCTGTGTTGTTGTTACACTAATGAGCCACGGATGAGGAGATGCTGCTTCGTTATTGATTTAAGTAAAGTCTGAATGTCATTAAAACAGTTAGACAAACACTTTTGGCACTCCTTCGACTCCCGTCCTTGCACAATACGCTGTCGAAGGTGATCCACTTAAAGAAGACCGCCTACAAAACCACAAAATCCTGAAGCGACTGTCAGACAGCGACTTGAAGATGGTTTGTAAAACATCATGTATGCAACATTTTGACCAAAGAACCACCATTACATGTTATGTAGACCACAAGGAAGTTAGAAAAAAATCATAATATGATCCCTTTAATGCGCCTTATAATCTGGTGCGCCTTTTGTATGATAATAGACCTAAATAAACCCCCTCATCGGCAGTGCGCCTTATAATCTGGTGTGCCCTATGGTTTGGGAAATACAGTACAATCATTAATAAATATATATATATAGGAAGAGCTGGACGAAGTGGCTGGGGAGAGGGAAGTCTGGGCTTCCCTGCTTAGGCTGCTGCCCCCGCGACCCGACCTCGGATAAGCGGAAGAAGATGGATGGATGGGTGGATATATATATATATATATATATATATATATAGTTAAAAGCACACATGTAGCAGGTTAAACCCACATTGTAAAAGGTAAAACACAGGTTGTAGGAATTTGTTACAAAATTCTGTCATTTCACTTGCATTAGTTAACGCTACGTGGGCAGTGCCGGTTTGGACTCCGCTAATAATTGGCAACAAGCAAAGCATTTGTGTGCATGTCTACTTATCTGTATATGCACAGCAGGGGAGCGAGTTAACTACAATATTACCTGTCACTCTTTATAACTCCTTGTGCAGATTTGAATGCTTGTTATTTAAATGTTTAAATGTTTGAAGCAAAGGTGGTAATACTAATCGCCACCTTTGGCAAGGCATGATTTAAAGCTGCACTTCAAGCGCAGTGCTTCCGTGTTTAAAACGTTACCTTTATCAATAGTTTTAGAGCCCGAATACCTCCATATATATTCACGCACTCTTTATTAACTACCGTAGTAGAATCACAGTTTTTTGCCATTCCTTCTCTCCATTGTGTTTCTGCTTGTATGCGCTTTGTGTGTGTTCAACAACATGCGCCTCGTCATTGCTGCACAGCAGCATACGGATGAAAAGAAAATTACAGTATTTTTAAAGGGCAGTATAGTATCGTTTTTAATTCATTAATACCGCTGTACTTTATTAGTATTGGTAAACCGTACAGCCCTAGTAGGGATGCAACAGTACTCCTGCACAGAACAGTCCGCCTTTGTTGACCGTTGTCTTGTGTATGTCTGTGAATGTGTGTGTTTGTGTACTTATGCATGTGTTTTTGTTTGTGTGTGTATGTTTATGTCAATATGTTTGTATCTGTGTCTGTGCATGGCCATCCCTGTCATCTGTGGCATAAGTCAGGCTCCTCACGACGTAATTAATGTTTAATCAACGTTGTGCCTTTTCCCCCTCACACAGCTGGAAGTGCAGCCCAAAGGAATAAAGTAAATAAATATGGCTAACATCAGCATAGTTGTTGAAACACAACACTAGCTGCATGTCCATTCTTTGCTAGTTTTTTGCAAAATAAAAGCGATATTTCAATAATTTCGATAAACTATATTTGAGACTTGTAGCGGTTTCCATTAAAGGGTGTTTTGAGTCATGAGCCGTAATTCTCGTAAAATCTCGTCCCGCGAGACTCCACTTTGAGGAAGATATTGCAGCCACCGCTGGTGCCGACTCTGTCCTTACAGCCCCCTCGACATTGTTCGGGCATTTGGGTCTCTCCAAGCCTGCGGGTCGACCTCTATTACAGGGAAGGAATCCACGAGACGGCCCGGTGCAGCCGACCGATTGGAAGCGAGACCAAGACCAAGTCTGCCCTAGTTGTCCTGCGTTGGCGCCTCGCCGGTTCGGTGTTTAAATGACCTCTAAATGCGAAAAAATTGTTTACATCATGCTTTTGCGAAACACTTGAATATCAAAACGTCTCAAAACCCACCCCATGAGATCGCAAAAATGTTCCAGCGATATTTGAGAGTTTTTTTTCCAAAATATGAGTGTTTCCATTACCACTTTGTTATTGCGATATTTAGGTTTTGCACATTTTTAGGGTTAATGGAAACACAGCTACTGAGAAGGAGCAGCGACTTCAGTGACAGACTTTAGTCTCTCTAGTCACGTCTTCATGGGCAAAATGTATTTAATATGATCATTATTTGGATTAGAATGTTATTGTGTACATGGACCCTGAAAAAAATGATCCAACTATGACCTACGTTTTTATGCATCACACCTTCAATCGGAATACTTTATTTTGACATGTGCAACACATACCGTAAAAAGAAGTAGAAGAAGAAGAAGCAGTGACTTCCGCAAACATAGCTCATAACATCCATTTTTTGCTTGTCCGACGTTGTCACGTTATTTATTTATCAATGTTCCTTATGTTTGCTACTTTTGTTTTACCGCTCTTTTTGAAACTGAGCTGTTCTGTGCTCTCCATGTTGTGATATGTACAGGTTGGCGTAGTTTCTGTAGTCGCAGATGTGACGTCATCAGGGTGCGTCTTCATGTCACAATATTCTGTGAACGTGTCTGAGGCTAGCAGTTAGCACTTGGAGTAGTTAAGGCCGTGAATAAACCAGTTTGTTGCGAATTGGATCCTTTTATTGTTACATTGACACATGACATTCCAGATCATACTTTTGTTTTTGCTAGTCTTGATTTTAGAGCAGCAAATTCAAAAGTATTTAACGCTACTTCTGTACATGTTAAATGGGGGGAAGACAGCAGCAAGACAATCGCTTCATTCCTAGACTATTACATTTAGTCCCCCTTCCACCACCAAAGTATAGCTGACGTTGCAGACATGCGCAGTAAAGATAATTTTGACCCAAACTTTGGAAGAAGTATGTAAATGCGCTCCAATCTGAATGAATATTGGCATAAACCACCCATCTCGATCGGAAGGAAATTTTGATCTGAACGTGTGTGATCGGAGCAAAATATTTTAATTGGTGTGTTTACATGACGCATTTATATTTTGGTTAGGCTTTTATTCTAATTGATTGTGTCCATGTGCACAAAGCTACTGACTGCTGCAGCTCACTATTAATTCTGCCTGCTATGCAGACTTGCAGGCAGGCACAAAATGTCTTTGTGACTGAACTACTGTATAGGTCCAAACTGGGAGAATAAACACACATGCTAATTTAATCAGAAAAAAAAAAAGTTTTATATCTAAATATTTTTTAATTAGATTTTTTGTTTGTGTTTGCTCTGATTCAACTCCTAAGATATAACATGTACTAAAAAACTCTGCAGACACATTTTATTCAAATCATTTTTGTGTTTGTGGATAAAAAAACATTTTTCTCCTGAAATAATCATTAAAAATGTTTTATGTGTTGGTACACATTATTTTAAAGTACTTTCATTAAATATAAGATACAGTGTTAGAGTTTTAAAAAAAAGCCCACAATCCGGGTCGCCGCTTGCTGTTTGCCAAACCACTGGTGAGGAGCACTGATTTATACAAGTAATCAAAGAGTACAAATATAAATTTACCATTTGAAATTGTTGTTTAGTAAAGTTACTTTACTTGAAAAAAGTCTTATAGTATTCAGTACACCACTGATACTTTGTTTACTGCAGAATGAAGTACACAATCGTAGATATGAACAACATAACAATTGTGTACTGTGATGCTGTCGATCAAACATGGTGGACTTGTATGTTACTAGATACTGCAGTGGGCAGCACGGTGGAAGAGGGGTTAGTGCATCTGCCTCACAATACGAAGGTCATGAGTAGTCTTGGGTTCAATCCCGGGCTCGGGATCTTTCTGTGTGGAGTTTGCATGTCCTCCCCGTGACTGCGTGGGTTCCCTCCGGGTACTCCGGCTTCCTCCCACTTCCAAAAGATAAGTTGATTGGCAACACTAAATTGGCCCTAGTGTGTGGATGTGAGTGTGAATGTTGTCTGTCTATCTGTGTTGGTCCTGCGATGAGGTGGCGACTTGTCCAGGGTGTACCCCGCCTTCCGCCCGATTGTAGCTGAGATAGGCTCCAGCGCCCCTCGCGACCCCAAAGGGAAAAAGCGGTAGAAAATGGATGGATGGATAGATACTGCAGTAGTAAATAGTAGGGATGCAACAGTACTCAGTATAATCCTGCACACGACAATACGCCCTTAATAAAAACATTTAAATTGGGATATTATTCAAAATCGGATGATATGGAAAAATGGATCATGATCATTTTTTGGCCATATCGCCCATCCCTACTTTCAAGTTATTCATCTTATAAGTATGTATATATCCTCTGTACTTAAAAACATCTCCATTTATCATTTCTCACAATGGCCTGGCAACAGTTTTGCTATGGGGAGGATCCATACCGTTAGGTGGAGAAAAGCTGTTTTAGACAAACTAATGTGGTTATTAGTGCGCTTTACTCCTCTTCAATTGTTCATCATTGACATTATGGATTCTCCCTGGTCTAAGATCCTCATTTTATTTGGGGTTTTATGCAATTTAACAACCAAACTGTGCACACCAAGCTGAGCCGTTACTACAAGAGATGAATTATGCAAAGGTCCATTGCGTGGATTTAGAGCAGAGAGACAGGGATGTGATGTAAGGGGATTCCAATGACAGATGCAATAATCCAGATTTCTGTCATCATGGGATTGGTGCTGTTGTTGGCTCAGTTTGGTGTGACAGACCTCATGAGGCCTTTCATACCCTTATCCTCTGTCCTTTCTATCCGTCACGACCTCTAGCTCCATCCTTGGGGATTTTAAAATTAGTACTCAGCACACCATGATGACTGCGTATCTGCCAGCTCACATCTTTGTCTTTGATTTATTTCTCCTCACATCTGACCTTTGACAAAACAAAATAAGGCACAACATGTTTCTCGGTGGGCAATTTATTGGCAATTTACTAATGGAAGATGCGACACATTACTGAAAAATATATGTCTACTTTTGGAACAAAAACTAACTGGATATGTACACTGCAAACAATTTGGGACTGTTTTATGTACATTTAAAGTAGGGATGGAACTAGGGATGAGTACCTTTCACATTTGAACCGATAAGGTACAGAGAATCGGTACCTGGGAATCGATACAAGTACTCAGCTGTACCAATTTTTGGTACTTTTCATGTGTTAATATGTGTGAAGTTTAATTAAATTTATATAGCACTTCTAGTGACTCAAAGCGTATTACATTGAGAAACCGAGTTATCTATATTTAAGCTACATTTGCACCAGTGTGGGTGGCACTTGGCACAAGGTGGGTGAAGTGTCTTGCTCAAGAACGCAAAGGCAAGATGGCAAAAGCTGTATTTGAACAGGGAACCCTCAAGTTTCTGGCCGACATCTGAGCCAAGGCGCCCCACAATACGTTGTTTATTTATAAAATCGCCTTCTTTTAATTTAACACTTACCACTGAACTGATAATGATAACTGTACTGTCCAGTTGTTATAATGAAGTTCAATTAGAAAGTGTTATGTAGTAGACTTTGCATGCAGTTAGATGGCAATAGTGTATAGGCAATGTTGTGTTGTCCAATCAGGAAATAGTTTTTTCCGTTAAGCCAGTCTAATCTTTTGCTGAGCCTACAAAGTGTTTATACTGTAGGTATTGTACACACCAGCTGTGTGTTTTTAAAGTGAATTTTAGTTGTAGTTTTAATTTCCAAATTTGAAGGAAATTTCCATGTAACATTTCTAATGCTAATCAGTAGCTCGTAGCTATTCAACTGCATAACGAAGAGGGCTGCTGTTTAAGGGGCCAGACATCAAAATGTGGATGATTCGTCAGAAAGTGCTTACGTAGGTTATATTTTTCTGAGACTGCGTTTACTTACATTGGCTTTCACATTACACTGTCAAAGAATTCATTGCTCTGTCCTCGCTAATCGTTTCCAGTGTGTGCAACTAGTTAAAAGCATGAGGAAACCGAAGCTCCAGTTTTTGTTGAGGATTGCTGTTCCTTCTTTTGAATTATTTTCCTTCTTTAGTTTTATTACTTTACACTTCTTCCTTCATTTAGTTTTGTAAGACTGAAAATATAAACATAAAATTAACATAACACAAGTATAACATACATTGTGTATTTTAAATAAATAATGTCCATTGTGTATTGTACATCAATAAAATAGAAGGTTTTAGTGTCAATGCAGTTAAACAATAAACTACAAATGTTTACACAACATTCACACACCAAACATTGCACACACTGTATGTGGCTTATCACAATTAAACCTAATGTGTAGTGTTGTCGCCCTCTACTGGTCAAATTTAGTGCTACATGTAGTAAATAAGCTCTGACGCCCAGAGTTACTCTTAGACAAAAACAACACAGCTATGAATACAAAAGACAACACAAAGTCAGCAATTTCAATACAAAACAAACTAAATATCGACTTACAAATATTTGACCAAGTTTCGTGATGAAGCCTACGCGCTGGGATTTCTACTATTGTTGCTGCCTGTCTGGATCAATGTGTCCGCCGCTTAAAAGATCCGCCAGAAAACAATGACTCTAGCACTTATTCGGGGCAGAACATTCAATCTTTGGTGTTTAGTCTTTAAAAGTGTAATTTTTGCAATTTATTTAGATTTTTTTTCCAGGGTTGAATGAGTAGTCAACTCACTTCTACTCACCCCACTGCTGCTTACTCGTGACACATATGCCTCGCTGTTTCCTCCTGCGGGGGGGCGGGAGTACTGCATACATGAGCAACCCAAGTTTTAATGGTTTCATCAAGCCTATTTGGGCGATGTTCTGCGGGCCAAATGGAAAGCTTTGGCGGGCCACATGTGGCCCGTGGGTTGCCAGTTTATTAGACCTGTAGTAGCATGTATATGGCGCAGCCAATATAAATTAGCATCAAGCTCGCTCATTTTTAAGAGTGGAGCCTTATTGTGTATCTATGAGGGATATTTTATTTTTTTGACATGGAAAATTGCAATTTTACAGAGAGGCAGTCTAATTATTTGAGTGCACGTTTCTCAGCCAAGTGTTTGAGCAGAGTCTGCACCCGGATGTGACGTCACATGCAACAAAGGTATCGAAATATGATACCATTTGATTTTATGTGAATCGATACCCAGTAGTACCGATGGAATTCGGTACAGATCCCTAGATGAAATGGTTTGTGAAAAAAATCTGAACTGTTTGGTTGACCTGACAGGGTTTGTGTTGTTCGGATCATGTTTTTTCTTTTATATTTGTGCTACTAATAATTTTGGAAGGCCCTATGAGTTCCACGTTAACGGAATGGCTGATAGAATCACGAAAATGGCCGATGAAAACGGAATATCTATTAAACGCCGCAATTCGTGGAAATGTATGTAACGTGACTGTAATGCTGTCATCGAGAGAAGGAACGTTTGTCTGGGGAAATTGTGTTTACGGCGACGCACGCACACACAACCATACTCAACTTTTCATTCACTTCACCAGCCTTTTAGCCCGCCGCCCTGCCCGTATTTTCGTGCGAGCTCCCTGTCTGCCTCCGGGACTCACTCAGACCTTGGGACAGCCATCTCGAACACAAATGTGCAAAAAAACTACCAAACTCATCTCTTATTCCGAGGAGCCGAACAGTTTCCAAATACAAACATGTCCGGTGTAGGGATGTACAAAATAAAACATTTAACATCACGGTTATTGTGACCAAAATTACCACCATTATCATTATTATCACAGTACTGTTGAAAGCGGTATTTTGGATTGCAAAAAGCAACATCTTTAAATGTTTTTTTTTTAATTATACGTTTTAGATTCTATGATTGGAGGCGATACATTCATGATACAAACAAGATAACGTCAAGTGTTTGCCATGCTATTTGAGCCTGGGCAAATTCATGCAGATAGATTCGCTGTGTTGTTATTGATGTGCGAATGTGTGTTTTTCTAACGCAAAACTGGAACCATCATAATATCAACGCAGTTGGCGCCTACATGGTTTCTGCTTTGCACAACATCCACAGAGCATTGTGGAAGATATCCCCAAAGAACTCTTAAAATAGCCTTGAATCATGCATTATTACATTGCAGACCTGCCTCCCCTGTCAAACTGCACTTGCTGCAGTGATTATTGTTTCCTTGTTTTCTCCAAGTGCACATCAGAGAGAAAAAAATCCCCAACCTTATTAACATACCTTTTGTAGTTGAAATCATGTGGCTACCATCTGGATTTTCTGTCTTTCAAAAGTAAACACAATTGGGAAAATCTTGGCATATTACACAACACGACACAAGACTTGAATCGATGCTACGATGGGACGAGGATTTCACTGCAATAGGCAGAAGTTAAATAGAATAATAGACAGTGTTTCGCACAGCTCTACAGTGGTACTTCCGCTTAGGAGTGCCAAAACGTAAGTGTGTTTTGAGATAAGAACTGTCTCTTGGCTAACTATTATGCTTTATATTGCAAGCAAATTTAGAGTTACAAGCATCAATCAATCAATCAATCAATCAATCAATCAATCAATCAAAGATTATTTATATAGCCCTTTTTATTTATATAGTGTCTCAAAGGGCTGCACAAGCCACAACGACAAAAAACTCAACCCAATGGGATTACAATGAGAAACCTTGGAGGGGACCGCAGATGTGGGGCCCCCCCACCCCCGGCAATCGGTGCAATAGACGTTGATCTAGGTCATAGTGTGAGAGTCCAGTCCATAGTGGGGCCAGCCGGAGATTGTCTTGGGTGCATCCCCGTCATTTGTTGGTGTAGTAAAGTAAAGTGAACCCTGTAGGACAGGGGTAGGGAACCTATGGCTCGCGAGCCAGAAGTGTCCCTTTTGATGACTGCATCTGGCTCTCAGATAAATCTTAGCTGACATTGCTTAACACGATAAGTAATGAATAATTCCGCTGGAAATCACAGTGTTAAAAATAACTTTCAAAATATAAAACATTTTCATGCATTTTAATCCATCAGTCCGTTTTCTACCGCGCCGGTTCAATGTTACGGGTGGCCCAGCGGTCTTTCGGGGTACATGAGGGTCGTGGTAATGGTAAGAAATATTTGATTTATTATTGGTTAGCTTCAGAATAACAATGTTACTAAAAGGAATAAGATACTTATAATACTCTAAAAATGTCGGTCTTAATTAAAAAAGCACTCATTTAGTTGTATTCAGTGTTAAAAAAATATTATATGGCTCTCACGGAGATACATTTTAAAATATGTCTTTCATGGCTCTCTCAGCCAAAAAGGTTCCCGACCCCTGCTGTAGGATCTTCCCAAAATATCTGGTCTTACTCGCTAGCATTAGCTTACAGCTACAGATCGACAAAGCTTTGTTTTCTAATCATGGGAAAGCTAAGTTGATTTGAGATACAAGCATTTTAAGTTAAAGGAAACTGCACTTTTTGGGGGGGAATTTAGCTTATCGTTCACAATCCTTATGAGTGTGAGGCTTGTCACTGACAGTTTTAGTTATGTTTTAGTTTCCCCCCTGTTTGTGTTTTATTTCCTGTCAGCGCTCTTATTTTTGTTCAGTTTCCTGCTTGCCTCCCTTAGCGCTGTTCCCCTCAGCTGCGACTGATTGGCACCTGGCCACACCTGGTGTCAATCAGTCAGCTGCTATTTATACCTGCCTTGCCCTCCAGTCAGGGCTGGAGTATTGTTTGCTGTATGCTGTGGACTGCCTGTTTCTTGAATGCTGTGAGCTATTCCCTGGATCCTGACTCATGTCCCTGTTTGCTGTATGCTGTGGACTGCCTGTTTCTTGAATGCTGTGAGCTATTCCCTTGATCCTGACTCCTGTCCCTGTTTGCTGTATGCTGTGGACTGCCTGTTTCTTGAATGTTGTGAGCTATTCCCTGGATCCTGACTCCTGTCCCTGTTTGCTGTATGCTATGGACTGCCTGTTTCTTGAATGCTGTGAGCTATTCCCTGCATCCTGACTCCTGTCCCTGTTTGCTGTTTCCTGGTTTCTGGTTTATGTTTTCCTTGTTTTGTTTTTTTTAACATTAAAACCATGTTTTCTTGTACCAAGCCTGTCATCTCTGCATCTTGGGGTTCGTCACCACCACTTCATGACAATGAGAGACAAGAACACAACTTTTTTTTTTGCATTCTCATTTGTTCGAGGTTGCTAACAATGTTGCTAATGCCGCAATCCATTCTCCCTTTAAATAACTTTAAAAATGCTTCGGAAAAACTGCCAACAATACTTCATGTACGTTTCGTAACCTGTATAATAACCAAGCTGTAGCGACATTGTCATTGTAACAAACACTGAGGAACTCTTTTTCTAGCTTAGTAACACATTGCCTTGCGACGGCATGCTACGGCATTCGATGTAAGCTACCTTTTGCGTCAGCAGCTCAATCGCTTTTGAGTTTGTGATAGGACACGCAATCTGTACTGACTGAAAAACATGAACAATCAAGATACAGTATCTGTAAAGTATTAACCCACAATCCATGTGTTATTTGTACACTGCTAGCTCTACAGTGCATGTACTAACAAGCATGACGTGCTGCATGTATTATGAACAATTATATAGTGACTCACTCGTTGGACAATTATCCGTTTAGTCAAGCTGGCTGGTGACGTTTTTTTGGGTAAGCTTACCATTTCTGTTACGGTGGGGTCGCATGGTTATGCGCAGGTCGTTTCCCCAAGATGCAAATGGACATCCGGAAGCAGTGTGCAGGTAAGAAAAATGATTTATTTTAATAAATAAATCAGGCAAGAATACAAAAACAGAACAAGTGTGCTGATAGCACGGGAAGCTATGGTAAAGCTAAAGGAAAAGCTTAGCACAGGAACAGGAACAAGAAGTTGCATGTAGCAAACGAAACAGCCAGATCGAGTGTGGCGAGAGGCAGGAATAGATAGCTCTCTGATTAGTGACCAGGAGCAGGTGAGCGTCCCGACCACTAATCAGAGGCAGGTGAACTTAATCAGCCCCCATGGCAACAGGGAACACAAAACAGGAGTGCTGAAACAGAACTAAGTGAATCCTAAAATCAGAAAACATGATCCGTGCAGCGGATCATCACAATTTTTGTCAACATAGTTTGGCTGCGAGTTCCACATTTACGCCGTCATGTCATGCCGGTCCCGACTTTCTAGGCTTCTGTCTGCACCAACGTTTTACCTTCTGTTTGTGCTCGTTCAGCTTCTAAAACCAGCAGTCCATCCTGGAATATGCAGGTTAAAAAAGATAAAGCTGGGAATCCTCATTTGTCCAAAAATAGCCATCTTCGTTGTCTATCACGAAGTCTGGAATGATTAGAAAACACACGTTTGTTTCTGGAAGTAGGAACACAAATTTGTTGACGAAAGAAGAAAGTGCGTTTCTACAAGCACTGAAATAAATGCGCTAAGGAAATAATTTCTGGTCATGCATAAAATGACCAAAATACGGTAAATATTATACACATTACATATTTTTATGAGCGTGTCTGTTACTACATTATACATAGACTTGCAGTGTGTATATAAAACATTGATGGAGGGTTTTGAAGTTGTTTTATAGGGCTTTGAAGGCAACTTTGGGGACTTTTTGAAATCTTGTGTTCCTGTCCCTCATAATGATTGTGAATGACAAGCAAAATTCCAAAAAAGTGCAGTTCTCCTTTAAGAACCCCGTCACAGAACTAATTAAGCTTGGAAGTTGAGGTACTACTTAAGGGTGTAACGGTACGTGTATTTGTATTGAACCGTTTCGGTACAGGGGGTTCGGTTCGGTTCGGAGGTGTACCAAACGAGTTTCCACACGAACATATTAAGTAGCGCACTGCACGGACGGACATAAGTAGCGTACCGCACGTTGTGTAAACAATGCACACCGAGGCACAACACACGGGATGCTGGTGTAACGCAGGTGTCAAATATATACTTCTGCGGAGACTATTAGGCTCTTGCTATCTATTACTCTTTGTCACGTGACTAGGGAGAGCCCGCAGCTCTCCCTAGTCACGTGACCGCCGCGGTCCAATCAGCTGTGCTTATAAGCCGGTAGCAGGAAGTGGCCAGTAGACAGGACGTGAAGGGAGGCAGATTGTATTTCTGCTCGAGGTAGGTTTTTATTCTCGTTTTCATCCGAAATATTGTGCTGACGGGATTCTAAACCAAATGCCTATTTGTTAACTTTATAGCGCCGGATTTTTTGTCATTAAGCTGTGTGTGACTGTAGAAGCGGAGTTGGTGAGTCCATGTTTATGAAAATATATTAATAATAATACTAATAACTGGGATTTATATAGCGCTTTTCTAAGTACCCAAAGTCGCTTTACATGTAGAACCCATCAATCATTCACACCTGGTGGTGGTAAGCTACTTTCATAGCCACAGCTGCCCTGGGGTAGACTGACGAAAGCGTGGCTGCAATTTGCGCCAACAGCCCCTCCGACCACCACCTATCATTCATCATTCAATTCACCGGTGTGAGTGGCACCGGGGGCAAAGGGTGAAGTGTCCCGCCCAAGGACACAACGGCAGCGATTTTTTTTTTTTTTGGATGGTAAGAGGCGGGGAGCGAACCTGCAACACTCAGGTTTCTGGCACGGTTGCTCTACCCACTACGCCATGCCGCCCTAATTATTATTAGTCTTTCTTCCATTGTTTCATTACAACAGTCTTTGTGGCATATTTCTCAATCGTCCATATACAAGGTTTATGACTTGAACCAATGATAACTATTGTGTATTGAATTTACTTTTGAATGTGTTTGATAATAAGCACGTTTAGTGCACTGACCGAATTGTATAGGTCATATTTATGCTGCTAATGGTTATTTTAGCACTTTATTGCATATTGTGATTCTGACATGTATGTTGATTTATATTGTACAACATTGAGGAAAAAACTAGAACCTGTTCTGAATACTTTATAATGCAATTAGTAGGGGTGTAACGGTACGTGTATTTGTATTGAACCGTTTCGGTACGGGGGTTTCGGTTTGGTTCGGAGGTGTACCGAACGAGTTTCCACACAAACATATCAAGTAGCCGCCTAAGCTAAAGTCTTAACAAGCTGCTCCGCTTCGTTCTGCCTCTGTCTCTGTCAGGCAGAAACAGGTAGGTGTTTAGCAGGTAAGCATCAGGCTGCGGACTCTCCCCAAATTATAATAAACACCTCCCAGTCAACTACTGGTTACATCACTATGAGGCCGTTGACGTTCTAGAAACATAAACGGCAGCTTAGCTCGCTCGCAGTCCTGGCTTGAGGTGAATGCTAATTAGCTTTTAGCGTAACGTTAGCTCATTTTGCGGTGTGTGTGTGTGTGTGTGTGTTACGGACAGCAAAGCTCTGTCTGTCTGTTATTTCACTTTTTCTGTGTTGATTGAGCTGTGTTGAAGCAGCAAAAAAGGACATTATGTTAAATGAAGAGTTTCTGTCTCTGATAGTTGATATAATAATGTAACTGCATCATTAAGCCTACATGAACTCCATGGTGTTCAGGGATGAATAGTCTCTCCTATTGCTATTGTACTATTTTTTTCAGCTATAGCTACATTAATCATTAATAATGGAGCAGCCTAGTTTTGAATGGCAGGGTCCCTGCTATCACATGTTGATAAAAATATAACATTTACATAATAAAAATCAATTACAGGCTTCCCAAATGCGGTAATAAATTAAGCATGATGAGTTGACTTGAAACTGTTTAATGTTGCACTTTTTCTATGTAGAAGAAAAGTTTTGTCATTTTATTTAATCTGAGCAACAACTTGAGGCAGTTTAATGTTGATTAACGTGGGCAGAATTATTATAGTGTTCCCAATGTTAAAAAGATAAAGCCATTGTTTACAAATTTGGTAAATAAATAACCAAAAAATGTATATTTTGTTGTTTTCTTACTGTACCGAAAATGAACCGAACCGTGACCTCTAAACCGAGGTACGTACCGAACCGAAATTAGTGTTATTTAATGAAGATATTTGATTTGTGTACACATTGATTTATAAGGATGGTCCTGGTTCTTACACAGGCCAGGCTTCTCTTTATGATGGCGAGCTAAGGAAAAAAAACATCTAGTCCAAGGATCGTTCTTGGGAGATTCCGGCCAGGAACCCCACCACCTGTTCTGTCTGGGCTGGTAGGAGGCTCTCGAGCCAACCCTCTACACATTTTCATCCTTAACCGCAGCACATAGACCAGGGGTCCCCAAACTACGGCCCGCGGGCCGGATCCGGCCCCCCAGCATCCAAAATCCGTTAAAAAAAAAGTGTTTGTTTGTTTTTTGTTTTTTGTTTTTTAATCTTTCCTTTCTAATCCATTTTCTACCGCTTGTTACTCTTGGTGTCTCCTAGCCGCTCAGGCAAATCATATTGTCTAAAAATTAATTTTCCCATCGATAACGTGACAATGTTAAATGTTGACGAACATCAATGTTAATTGATGTTAAATGACAATACGGATTATAAAGACAATGTGTATATATATATATATATATATATATATATATATATATATATATATATATATATATATATATATATATATATATATATATATATATATATATATATATATATATGTATGTATATATATATATATATATGTATATGTATATATATATATATATATATATATATATATATATATATATATATATATGTATATATGTATGTATATATATATATATATATGTATATGTATATATATATATATATATATATATATATATATATATATATATATATATATATATATATATATAGAGCCTGGCCCCCGGCCAAATTTTTTTAACCCAATGCGGCCTCCGAGTCAAAAAGTTTGGGGACCCCTGACATAGACTGTACTGCTTTACTCTCCAAAACCTTTCTCCAAGAACTGTATTATCTGAGCTGAGATTTAAACAAGATCCAGAGACACTAAATAATTGAACTGGAACACACACAGAGCTATTTCTATTTTTGGGCAGAATTATTATAGTGTTCCCAACGTTAAAAGGATAAAGCCATTGTTTACAAATTTGGTAAATAAATAACCAAAAAATGTATATTATGTTGTTTTCTTACAGTACCGAAAATTAACCGAACCGTGACCTCTAAACCGAGGTACGTACCGAACTGAGATTTTTGTGTACCGTTACACCCTTAGTACTACTGTATTATAAAGCTGAATATTAATCAAAACGATGGCAGCAGATATACTTGAATATAGTATGCACTAATTAAACTGCCACAAAATGTGCAGGTTAGCCATTGCAGCTAATTCGTTTAGCAATGAGATGCTATTTACTACTTAAACACAGCAGTCTTTCTGTCAGGACTCGGACTTAGGCGTGGTTTGTTTTCCCATGGTGCAAAGCATTTGGACCGGACATGGTGTGAAGGTAAATACATATTTAATTTTAACACTCAAAAAAGGAACAAACAAAAGGCGCTTACAGTGGAGGCACACAACTTAACGCAGGGAACAAAAACTTGGACTATGCATAACTATGAACATGGCAAAACAAAAGACACTAACTGTGGCATAAATAAACACAACTTACTTGCGGAAGCAAAGAGCAGCATGAACGATGTTATCAAGAGTGTCAGGGGTATATCGAGAGTGTGATGTCGCCAGGCTGATTGCCTGGCAACTATGGGCTTAAATAGTGAAGACATGATTAAAGACAGGTGCATGAGTCGTGAGGACAGGTGAAAACTAATGGGTTGCTATGGTGACAAAACAAACAAGAGTGCACAATGAGTCCAAATGTGGAACAGGTGAAACTAATGGGTAACCATGGAAACAAAACAAGGGAGTGAAAAAGCAGGAACTAAAAAGAGTCCAAAACCCAAGCAGAACATAACATGATCCCAGACATGACACTTTCTGACTGTAATGATATCAGAAAATCAATAAAACACACCTCAGAGAAGCCATTAGTGCCTCAAATATATCTCTCAAACCGTCGAAAAATGGCGATCTTAAGGTTTTACAAAAGGAGTCACTGCATAAAAGTGCATAAATATGGATATTTTTTGAACAGAGTGTGGCAAATATATTTGTGATGGTCCAGATTTATCTGCGGCATGCATCGTCTGCAATATGAATTGTGTTTGTGCAAGCGGTGGTACGCGGATTTCAATCTACACTTTGTTTCCTCCGAGTTCAATAAAGCATGAACGATGCTGGGAGGTGTTGCTTAACCCGCCACTGCTGCAGGAGGATTGATGTGACACATTCACACATAACCGCTGACACATTCGCTCGCGGTTCAATCGGATGCCACAGCTAGTGAGGCTGCTAGATATTAGCACACTGTCGAGCAGGTCTAAACCTTAAAGAGACGTACAGGCATGCACACACAGATAAGAACACGTCCACAAAACACTGGACAGGACTGATAAACAAAACCAAGCCTTTGTGTCTGTCTGCCTGTCTTTTGTTCTTGTCAAGGGTGGTGCTGCCCTGTGCTGGAGCAATCGTTGCTGTCTGCACAATTAATCCTCCAGCACGTCAGCTGGATGGTGGCGATACAGACAGTAACAAAAACAACACTTGCGTCTTGTATGCACAGTTTTTCATGCCTAGTCACATTGTTGTGATTCAAAGAGGACTAAAAGATTGAACCTAATCAGAGGCAAACGTAAAAAGCTGTTTTGAATTCTCAGATAGCCGTTTTTGTTTATTTGATACCAAGACATTCCTCCAAACTTGTATACGATTATTCCTATTCAAGCTAGTGATTCTGGCTTCCCAGCATGCTTTGTGGCACTTGTTTAGTAGATGGTTGCTAAAGTTGTTACAGTATGTGTTGAGAGTTAATGTACCACATTTTGCCACGCTCACTAAATTTTAAAAGAAAAATAATTTTTCCATATATCAGCTGAACCAGGCCATAAACTGCAGCTATGTATGTTGTGAAATTAATTATTTACTCAGAAAGATTTTGTAAGTGTTTATTTACATACCTTTATTTTTTTATTTTTTTTCCAAATTGTGCCTGTGTCACGGCAGTAAAACGGCAAATCAAACGAAACAACAGCAAAGTAACAGTGACGTTATTTTTAATTGTGTTATTTTATACGCTATTACGTTCAATAACACCTTTAACGTCAACTATGTTAATATTAACTAATTGAAGAATAAAAACACTATATACAGTATTTTAGAAGATTTGGCCCTAGTGTGTGGATGTGAGAATGTTGTCTGTCTATCTGTGTTGGCCCTGTGATGAGGTGGCGACTTGTCCAGGGTGTACCCCGCCTTCCGCCCGATTGTAGCTGAGATAGGCTCCAGCGCCCCCCGCGACCCCAAAGGGAATAAGCGGTAGAAAATGGATGGATGGATGGCATATATCTGAACTCAATAGATTGCAATGTGCCATATAATATGCATAGAAATAAAATTGTATAGAAAATAAATATTCCATAAAGTAACAACATTAAATATTGAAAGTACAAAACGCATTATGTTACCAAAAATGGAAACTTAAGTTAAAAGACACAACGGGATATTTGGCCTTTAAGTAGTGCAACTCTCTGCACCTGTATAGCAAAATACAGCCTGAAAGAACTTTAGATAAAACTGTTAGCACGTTTTGGGCAAATACCTAACATGTATTCAAGTAAAACGTTTAAAAAAGTTCCTGAATGACATTCTGACAATAGAAATTGTATTTGTGTATAAAGCAAAGGGTTCAAAGCATAGGAAAAAAAGTAGTGTCCAAAAGTTATGGTAGTTGTTGTTTATTATACACCACAATAGTAATAGTTGCCTTGTGTGTATTTACTTAATTGTTCTGTTTGTGCTATCATGTTTGTGTTTGCACTACAATTCTAGTTACTATTATGTTTAATAACCACAACATCTCACCACTATCCATCCATCCATCCATCTTCTTCCGCTTATCCGTATCTCACCACTAGATTAAAAAAAAAATAATAATTTGATATAGAGCGCATTTTCACAATTGTCTCAAAGTGCTTTACATTGGGAAACCCATACACCCAAGCTTGGTGGTGGTAAGCTTCATTTATACCAGTGTGCAAATGCTGGAATCAAACAAGGAACCCCCACCTTTTTGGAGGGCCGCTCTACCCGCAGTGTTGGCTGTTGCTTGGCCGAAAAACGAGCAACTTCTATTAAAGAAAGCTGAAGAGCCTCTGAATGTCTCTTAGCAACTAAGGATGAGTATGGCTACCATTTCCTAAATCAATTAAAAGCCATTCAATAAATAATGAAAATGTCTCAACCAGGGTTGTACAGTATACCGGTACTAATAAAGTGCCGCAATACTAATTAATTACCTTTGAAAAGTACCGTTCTTTCATCCGAATGCTGCTGTGCGGCGGTGACTGCAGAGCCGAGGCGCATGATGTTGAGTGTGTTAAAACGCACACACTAAGTGCATACAAGCAATAACATCTTGGAGAGGAAGAATGTCAAAAAAACGACAATTCTACTGGTTAATCAAGAGAGTGCGTGAAGCGCAATATGGAGGTATTTGGGCTTCAAATCTAACAATAAAGGTGACGCTTTAAACAGGCAGGCGCCATGCTGCAAGTGTTGCTTTAAAACATGCCTCGCCAAACGTGGCGTTTAGTATTACCACCTTTGTTTCAAACTTAGGTAAACATTTAAATAATGAGCATTCAAATTTGCACAATGAGTTCTAAAGAGTGACAGGTAATGTAGTTATTACACCTGTCCAGCTGTTTGGCTCCCATGCAGATCGTAGTCGAGGAGCACAGGGCAGACGTTCCTTCCAGGGCAGATGTTTTCGTCGGGGGTCACACCCTTCACTTTACCCGACAATGGGTCTCTTAAGCTCCGTTTTCGGGTCAGAATGACGAGGTCGCCGATTTATGACAATCTGGTTGCTTTATTGCTAGTTTTGCAGGACACAACCGGACCCATTCATTACTCTACTGCGCAGTGCAGCGCTACCTCTCTCTCTCCCTTTACTCGCCCACTCACTCACTGACTTCACTTAGCCAACACATTGCCATTTTCACAAACACACACGCTATTCTCATGAGTTAACCTGCTCCCCTGCTGTGCACATGTAGATACGTAGACACGCACATGGCTGCTTGGCTTGATGCCAGATATTAGCGGAATTAAGACCGCCCATCTATCGTCAACTAATGTAAGTGGAATGACTGAATTTTGGGACAAATTGCTACAATTTGTGTTTTATCTTTAACAAATGTGTGTTTTACCTATTACATGGTTTATCTGTGTACATTTATCCGTATATTTTGTGTTTAGTACTTACAAATAATTGTATTTTTCTTAAAGCACAGACTAGGAGTGGCAACTATAAGTCATGAAGTTTTTAATATAATGTAAATACAGCTTTTTATTTTATTCTAACCTAATACTTAATTATGGCAGACTATATGTAATATGGAAAATTGTAAATTGTTCTTTGAGTGCAACAAGAAAAGCTTAATGTGTTAAATGCCCTTTAAGTTATATTTTAACCTTAAAAAATTGTTATTTGAGTGCAATAAGAAACATATGTTTATTGTATTGTAATATTTTCTGTTAAAATAAAGCCAGTATTGACATTTATCAAAGTTCCCTTTAATCGGAAAAGTATATTAAAGTATTGATATACATTTTGGTACCGATTAAATTATTGGTATCTGTTTCTCAATAAAATGTTGTACTTTTTAAGTGAAAACTTTGAACATTTACTTTACTATAAACAAGACAATCTTAAGTAGCAAACGTGCAATTTTGAATCACAAATGTACGTATACTTGTACTTTAACATTGCATCACTCCAAATTTGATTCAGGTATTGTTTCTTCAAGTACTGAATAATAATAACAGCAAATATGTCAGCTATTTTTTGAGACCCTTATCTTTGATGATTTTTTTCAGCACACTCAGGCAGGATGTAACACACGGAAATTGTATTATGAAAGCCTCAAAGTGTGTTCTTGCTTTTTTGGAACACTTGACAACAGCGCTGCGTGCGGCGGGATTTGCATACAAAAGTAATTTCCGAGTTACGGCTGCCGACCTTTCTTCATCGTGAGCTTGCACCACATCAGCACTCATCTTCCAAGACTAAGTATGATCAATACAAAATTCAGTCAGATGTTGACGTTGCATTATCATAACGTTCAAGCACCTGAAGGAGTCGCTGGAAGCCTGCAAGTGGGCGTACATTTTTGCCAATCAATGTTGCGACGGCTTCTATTACTGTATAATCATAGCCTGTGAAGAATATGGTGATGATACTTGTAAGTTTCTTTTGTTTTGCCCCTGACAGCTTGTTGTTGTAAGCTACCGTTAGCATCGTGTCATACTGCTTCACTTTGTACAGAACTCAGGAGGTCCTCGGTTTATGAATGAGTTTCGTTCCTATACTGCACTGTAAGTTGATTTTGAGTGTAAGACAGAACGTATGTCTAAATTCTCCCACATTGTACACATATGAAGTACTACGAAAAATATTAAATGCAAAATAAAATGAAATTGAGATGCAATTTATTACTGTGGATTTTATCAGCGCAGATCATTTCACATGTTCTGGCTAGTTTTACAATGTAGGGTTTTACCTGCACAGTAGAGCCTTTCCTTTTCTTTGCCACATGTCGATCGGCGGAGTCTGGTTTGACCCTGGGAGACATTTTCGTATTATGAACCAAACCGCTTAGGACAAAACTATGTTTTTATGTAATAAACAGGAGTGTGTCGTTACTATGAAACGTGATGAACCAACGACAGCCTGTATCTTTTAACAACATAAAGGAAATATTGTTTACTTTTGTCCTGCCGTAAGTGTAGCGTATTTTCCAGACTATAAGCCGCTACTTTTTTCCCAAACTTTGAACCCTGCAGCTTATACAAAGGTGCGGCTAGTCTATGGATTATTTTTTGTTAATCAAATAAAATAAAATCAACTTTATTCATAAAGCACATTTAAAATTTACCACAGGGGTAGCCAAAGTGCTGTACAATGGGCAGGTTAAAAGATAGCACAAGAGAAACGAGCAAGCACAACACAACACAAACAGAGCACGATAAAAAAAATAAAAAAAATAACATATACAAACAGGTTCACAGCAGGTGCATTGTGGGACGCCAAAGCAGGATAGAGATCACTCAATGTAGGGTTTTACCTGCACAGTAGAGCCTTTCCTTTTCTTTGCCGCATGTCGATCGGGGGAGTCTGGTTTGACCCTGGGAGACATTTTCGTATTATGAACCAAACCGCTTAGGACAAAACTATGTTTTTATGTAATAAACAGGAGTGTGTCGTTACTATGAAACGTGATGAACCAACGACAGCCTGTATCTTTTAACAACATAAAGGAAATATTGTTTACTTTTGTCCTGCCGTAAGTGTAGCGTATTTTCCAGACTATAAGCCGCTACTTTTTTCCCAAACTTTGAACCCTGCAGTTTATACAAAGGTGCGGCTAGTCTATGGATTATTTTTTGTTAATCAAATCAAATCAAATCAACTTTATTAATTAACACATTTAAAATTTACCACAGGGGTAGCCAAAGTGCTGTACAATGGGCAGGTTAAAAGATAACACAAGAGAAACGAGCAAGCACAACACAACACAACACAAACAGAGCACGATAAAAAAATAAAAATAAATAACATATAAAAACAGGTTCACAGCAGGTGCATTGTGGGACGCCAAAGCAGGATAGAGATCACTCAGTGTTAAAAGCCATGGAATAAAAGGCTAAATTATGGAATGGATTAAGTAAAGATATAAAACAATGGACTAAAACGATCCACATTAAGAAACTGTTCAAACCCAAAGTGTTTTTAAAGTACAAGGATGAAGAACCCTGATAAACTTCTTGAACCTTATTGAAAAAAGAGAACATCGTGTTCATCTCATTAAGGGTAAATAAAGACATGAATTACTTTTCTGTTTGGTTTGATAAGTGTTACTGCTGTATTAGAGGCATTGTTTGGAAACAATTGAGGTATGTAAATAAGCATTTATAAAATGTTTTAATGTAAATATTTAATTTCACAATGTACCGGTATATATCTACAGCTGATAGTCCGGTGCGGCTAATATATGGAAGAAAAAAAAATTCTCCTAAAGTAGTAATTTAAACACCAGTGGGCTCTATAGTCCAGAAATACAGTAGTCACTTTAACGAACGTCAAATATTGTTACTGGCAAATTTCTTGCAAAGTCAACATAAAAGACAGACTATGAAGTACATGCTGGATTCGCTGTGGTCAGATATTTGAAATGACACTTGGGAGATAAAGATGATACTAAAAATGAATCTTCCAATCATTAACCAGAGGTCACCTGGCACTGCAGTTTCAAGCTGCTGCTATTATTCTAGTTTGAAAAAACCTGCGAGTGGTGGAATGGAGTGAAGGCAGTGCAGAATCATTTGGGCTTGATGAAAAGATGACACACGTTGTGGATTAGAGTCCAGGGGAGAGATGTTTTTAAAGGGCCCATACACAGTGCGAGTCACTTAGGAATTACTTCATGTATATTTTGGGTTTAGAATCCGACATACATCGCTGTCCAGGAACGAAACCCAAAGACCGCCTGTATTCTCCTGTCCCTCCAACAAGGAGGTAATGTACAAGTGAATATGTTTATCTCTGTAACTACAGTGCATCCGGATAGTATTCACCGTGCTTCACTTTTTCCACATTTTGTTATGTCACAGCCTTTTTCCAAAATGGAATAAATACATCTTTGTTCTCAACATTCTACAGACAATACCCCATAATAATAATGTGAAATGTTTTTTAAACAATGTATTAAAATAAAATAAAAAATAATCACATGTACATATGTATTCATAGCCTTTGTGCAATACTTTGTCGATGCACCTCTGGCAGCAATTAGAGCCTCAAATCTTTTTGAAAACGATGCAACAATCTTAGCCTATCTTTGGGCAGTTTCGCCCGTTCCTCTTTGCAGGACCTTTCAAGCTCCATTAGGTTGGAGGTGAAGCATTGTTTTTTATCCAAGATGTCTCTATATTTTGCTGCATTCATCTGTCCCTCAATCTTGACTAGTCTCCCAATTCCTGCTGATAAAAAACATCCCCACAGCATGATGCTGCCACCACCATGCTTCACTGTAGAAATGGTATTGACCTGGTGATGAGCAGTGCCTGGTTTCCTCCAAACGTGATGGCATTCATGCCAAAGACTTCAATCTTTGTCTCATCAGACCAAATCATTTTGTAGCTCATAATCTGAGAGTATTTCAGGTGCATGTTGGCAAACGTTTTACTCAGAAATGGTTTCCGTCTTGCCACTATACCATACAGGCCTGATTGGTGGATTTCTGCAGAGATGCTTGTCCTAAAAGCCTGGGATATACTCTCGCATCACGGAGCTTGCATCCCCCCCGACTGTGTTTTGTTTGCTTTATAGTTCTTCCATGGGGGGTGATGCCAAACTTGTAATTCTTTTCCAAAACACTAAGGGTAAGTGTCTCCAGAAGGAGCAACTGTCCTCCTGTGAAGTTACGACATCGACATCTGTGTCTACACTGGAACTAATCATTCACAATCCTCAGATTACTTTTAATTGGCGTTTTACTTATAAACCAGAGGAAAATACCTTCGTGAAAATAGACTTCTGACCAAGTTGCGGCAGAGGACGCTATTACAACGCTATTCGGCCGTTCGGGACATGGGACTAGAGAGCTATCATGTAAAAAAAAAATAAACTGTTCATAACTATTTTAAGTAAACGACATTCTGGTGGTAATTTGTATGGTCATGTTAAGAGTTCACGTTTTTCGAAATATACCGTGCCTGAAGTGCAGGACAATGACTGTTGACGGAAAATGAGAAGGGTTGTGTGTGAGAGTAAAATACCTGTGTGCATGAGAGAGAAAATGTGTCGGAATTGAAACTGTTAGCACAACATTGACAATAAAAATTAAGAGTGCCGTACTTTGTGACGCCTACGCAAGCTGTACGACGCAAGAGTGACCATCGGGTTCTTGGTCACCTCCCTAAATAGACTAAGATGGATGCAGCAATGACAGAGACTTACTGGATGAAAACTAACACATTACATCCAATCTAATGGAGCACGAGAGGTGCTGCAAAAAGGAATGGGCGAAACTGCCCAAAAATAGGTGTGCCAAGCTTGTTGCATTGTATTAAAAAATACTTGCGGCTGTGATTGATGCCAAAGGAGCATCAACCAATTATTGAGGAACATGTGATTTATTTAAATTTTTATTTATAATAATTTAGCACATTTTTAATTATGAGATATTGTCTGTACAATTTTGAGGACACAAATGAATATACTCCATTTTGGAATAAGGCTCTCAATGTAACAAAATGTGGGAAAAAAAGCAAAGCACTGTGAATGCTGTCCGGAGGCACTGTGATGGGTAGTTAATATACAATGCTAACCAAACATTAATAATAGTCAATCTAAACTCAGTTATTTGACTTCATTGTAAATACCATTTAAATGTAGTTTCTGGGGAAATTATTCTGTATATTGTCAGCGAAGGTTGGTCAAACAGCTGTCTTCAAAGTACATTGCCACGGAGCACAACAATTACTTCTTCAGATGAGGCTGGCGGTAGGTGTAGTGACTGGTAAATGAAACAAATAACAGGGCATTTTAGGTGGTCGCTTCTCATTGTGGACATATTTTTGTTTGGACTGCTAACACACAATGAAAACGGTGAAGTCCCGCAAGCGTCACCCGCACAACATTTACCATGTGTGGTGATATCCACCGACGTTAACAACAGCAACGTAAGTTAGCAAATCTTAAACAATTCATTTGGAACAACGCAAAAATAGTTTTATACAAATCTTCTTAATGCATCCATGGTTTGAATTTACATTTTTGGGACTTACAGTACACAAAAACAGGTAAAAACAGTGGGTAGATGTTATCTCAAATCATTATGATAATCTATTTTGATCAACAGGTAATTATGCTGAAAGCAAATTACAGTGTTTTTTTCCAGACAAATACTGTTAATAAATGTTATCAGTTTGTCAAAATATTTCAATTCAGGGGGTTTATTAGATGTCCCCAAACTGGTCCTGTTGCTAAGAAAACATTAGACAGTAGGGGTGTGGGGAAAAATCGATTCGAATTCGAATCACGATTCTCTCGTTGTGCGATTCAGAATTGATTCTCATTTAAAAAAAATAAATGTTTATTTTTTTATTTAAATTTTTTTTATTTTTTTATTAATCAATCTAACAAAACAATACACAGCAACAGGGACGTGCACATGATTATAGAGGGGCAGGGGCTCAAAGTCAGAAAAGGGCAGGAACACATTTTTTGGTCCTTTGCACAATATGGAAATTAATGTAGAATTAAATTTGCTAATAGGAAGCTAACTACTTAGCTGTGTGTCCTTTGTAGGTAAAAGTGATTGCCACTTCTTTTGTGTCAACAAATTATTGTCATAATGAGTTAATTCACATTATCATAGGCTTGGAAGACATGAAAAGCAACAAAACACTGGTTTATTATTAGGCTATTTATTGTTAAAGATAAGCACTTTAATATTGAACATTGAACAGTGCAACATGAACTTTGAAAAAAAATACAAAAATAAATACTCAAATGGAAAAAAATTCAATGAGAAAATCTGTCCTTCCCTTAACTTGATGAAAACACCATCAAGTTGTAACTTATGGTCTTTCTCACTTAATGCTCAGACTAAACAACTGAAACGCAGTACAGGCCCAAAAATATGGACCAGGGGCCAGTAGAGGGCTGTAGAATGGAGGCCACCCATACCCAAATATGCTCCTCAATGTAAATTCAGGGCTTCCATGATGCTAGTACTTGGTTTTAGCCATGCATTAAGAGGTCTGCTACCCTTAGCTGCTTCCTGGCGCTCCTTCTCCTTCCTTTTCTGTATCCTTTCTTTTTTTGGCATTGTGCTGCAGGCATAATCAACATGAATCAAGTTTAAATACAGATGGTAATATTCCTAACAGATAACCTACATCTTATATCCACAGAATGCTGAAATTATTATTATTAATAATAATAATAATCATTATTATTATTATTATTACTTTAATTATTATTATTATTATCATTATCATTATTCTTATTATTATTATCATTATTATTATTATTATTTTGTTAACCCACACAGTAATAGCAGTCACAATAAACTTTATATCTAAACCTCTACTGTGAGAGAAATGTGATCCGCCGTAAACACAGTGCATTTTATTTTGAAAATTAACCTGGTGTTTTATTTTGTATTTTGTACACTACTTCCTGTCCCGCACGATCCGCTCTGCTCTGTGCGGACTTGATGTGCCGTGCTCAATTGATGCGCCGTGCTCCGACGTCCGGCAAAAACAGAAACTGACACATTGAATAATACAGCGTTTTTCTGAAATATTACCCATATTAGATGCTGAATAAGTGGACGGCGACTAGACCATAACTCACTGGTTCAAGTTGCTCCACTGTCACGTGACGTCTCCTCAGGGGCGCAGTTGGCTCTCTCTCCTCTCACTTACTCACTCACTCACCCTCTCTCTCCCTCTCTGGCGGAAGCGGCAGGGTCAAACAACCCGGTATTACAAGAAAACGTGGAGCTTTTGTACCGCTGTTTTTTTAACATCCCTGACAGGAATTTATTAATGTTATTTAAAAAAAAAAAACAAAAAAACACACACACAGGCAAAGGGCACTTTTTAAGACGAGGCGAAAAAGGGCAGGGGCTCAAGCACCCATAGGGCCCTATGTGTGCACGTGCCTGCACAGCAATACCATAACAATGCAATACAATTCCAAAACCAAACCCGACCCAGCAACACTCAGAACTGCAATAAACAGAGCAATTGAGAGGAGACACAAACACGACACAGAACAATCCAAAAGTAGTGAAACAAAAATGAATATTATCAACAACAGTATCAATATTAGTTACAATTTCAACATAGCAGTGATTAAAAATCCCTCATTGACATTATCATTAGACATTTATAAAAAAAAAAAAAGAAAAGAACGGGGCGGCATGGCGTAGTGGGTAGAGCAACCGTGCCAGAAACCTGAGGGTTGCAGGTTCGCTCCCCGCCTCTTACCATCCAAAAAAAAAATTCGCTGCCGTTGTGTCCTTGGGCGGGACACTTCACCCTTTTCCCCCGGTGCTACTCACACCGGTGAATTGAATGATGAATGATAGGTGGTGGTCGGAGGGGCCATTGGCGCAAATTGCAGCCACGCTTCCGTCAGTCTACCCCAGGGCAGCTGTGGCTATGAAAGTAGCTTACCACCACCAGGTGTGAATGAATGATGGGTTCTACATGTAAAGCGACTTTGGGTACTTAGAAAAGCGCTATATAAATCCCGGTTATTATTAAGTGTCACAGTGGCTTACACTTACATCGCATCTCATAAGCTTGACAACACACTGTGTCCAATATTTTCACAAAGATAAAATAAGTAATATTTTTGGTTCATTTAGTAGTTAAAACAAATTTACATTATTGCAATCAGTTGATAAAACATTGTCCTTTACAATTATAAAAGCTTTTTACAAAAATCTTCTACTCTGCTTGCATGTCAGCAGACTGGGGTAGATCCTGCTGAAATCCTATGTATTGAATGAATAGAGAATCGTTTTGAATCGGGAAAAAAACGTTTTTTTTTAATCGAGAATCGTCTTGGATTGAAAAAAAAATCGATTTTGAATCGAATCGTGACCCCAAGAATCGATATTGAATCGAATCGTGGGACACCCAAAGATTCACAGCCCTATTAGACAGTGTTGTTTTTGCTGTTACTATTAAATGTGCATGCTTTGTCCATGTACTACTATTGAGTATACAAGCAATAACCAACAGTTTAAGATTAGCTTTGCTTGGATCTGTATGTCGGCTTGCATGTAGGCACCTTTTATTTAAGAGAAAAATTAAATGTTTCAATGATGATGGGGTATTTTACCAATACAAAGGGGGTAGTTTACTCTCTTGAGTAGATAAAGCAAATACCAAAACTTGCTAATGGCGTGTATTTGCAACATGATGCTATTATTTGAACCCTTTATGTTTGTTCTCCTGAAGGGTCTATTTGATGACTGGCTTAGATCAGTCAGTCTGGCAGGAAAACCCATAGTTGCTGTGGAAACAGTCAAGGGTTTTAGTTGTATTTGTGGTGCCAAGCTGGACATTGGCAAGCAGAAGGACTGTGGAGTGAAGGCTAAGCATTGGTTTGTGGTACTCTCCTGTCTCACACAATCCTCCCTTGTTGCCATCTTGAAGTGAGTGGGAGGCTTTAATGAGTACAAATGCTGAATCTCAATGAGACAGCTGAAGATAAAACCCTTCGGGCCGGATCTACTAAAGTTTTGGGTGAACTAAAACACGTACTAACTTGATAACACGCGCAAAGCTGATCTACTGAACTTGTGCAAAGTGGATTGCATCTATTAAGTGAGCAGAATAAGGAGCGCAATTCATTTAGTGTCTTTAAAAATATTTTACAGCACATGCAATGTGATTTATCAACATTGATCACTGTTTTTGCAAGCACTATTTTGCAGTTACCTTCCGTAGGGCTGTTCCAATGAGGGATTTATGATGCGGATTTCCAATTCCGATCATCCAACCATGAGTAGTGTTGTCCCGATACCAATATTTTGGTACCAGTACCGGTACCAACATTTTTTTGATACTTTTCGGTACTTTTCTAAATAAATTACTGGTTTTATTTTAATAAAAAATCTTAGGGTACATCAAATATATGTTTCTTATTGCAAGTTTGTCCTTAAATAAAATAGTGAACATACAAGACAACTTGTCATTTATTAGTAAGTAAGTAAACACAGGCTCCTAATTTAGCTGCTGACGTATGCAGTAACATATTGTGTCATTTTCTATTCTATTATTTTGTCAAAATTATTAAGGACAAGTGTTAGAAAATGAATTACTAATCTACTTGTTCATTTACTATTAATATCTGCTTACTTTCTCTTTTAACATGTTCTATCTACACTTCTGTTAAAATGTAATAATCACCTATTCTTCTGTTGTTTGTAGGGGTGTAATGATACGTGTATTTGTATTAAACCCTTTCGGTACGGGGGTTCCGGTTCGGTTCGGAGGTGCACCGAACGAGTTTCCACACGGACATATTAAGTAGCGTAACGCATGTCATGTAAACAATGCACACCGAGGCACAACACACGGCATGCTAGTAGCTAACGGGCTACGATAGACTGACCATACGTCCTCTTTTCACCGTACATGTCCTCTTTTGCGGAGCTGTCAGGGTGGAGTTTCTTAAATGCATCAAATGTCCGGCATTTTGAGTTAGGGTTGCGTGTATTTTCAATGTACGTTCAGGGTTAAGAAGGGGTTAAAAACAAGAAATTGTGCGCGCAGCAGCATTCATGAGGGAGGGGCAGAGACAGAGAGAGCGAGAGAGTTATGATAAACGCGCATGCATCGCCAGGCTCTGCTTTTTATCCATAGATTTATCAGATTTCGTTTTTTATTATCTATAGCAGGGGTGTCAAAAGTGTGCCCCGGAGGCCATTTGCGGCCCACAGCTAATGTTTTAATGGGCCCACGGCACATTCTAAAAATACTATTAAAATAAACAAAAACAAAGCAAAAGTGAAATAAAAAAGCTTAAAGGTTAAATGTAATTTAGAAAAGTTGCAATGTTGACTAATAAAACAAAGCTGTTTTTTTTTTTCAAACTGTCATTGCTCAAAACATAATTTGAATCAAAATCAATGTCATTATGAATTATTGACCTATCCAAGGTTCGGATTACTTCACATCAAATATTCCACTAAGAAAAATATTTTTGGTGGAAGATTTTGCAAATTTGGTAAATAAATAACCCAAAAATGTATATTTTGTTGTTTTCTTACTGTACCGAAAATGAACCGAACCGTGACCTCTAAACCGAGGTACGTTTTTGTGTACCGTTACACCCCTAGTTGTTTGATACTTTACATTAGTTTTGGATGATACCACAACTTTGGATATCAATCCGATACTAAGTTGTTACAGGATCATACATTGGTCATATTCAAAGTCCTCATGTGTCCAGGGACATATTTACTGAGTTTATAAACATAATATACATTTTTTTTAAAACAAAAGAAGATGCCAAAAAATATCGACGTAATCATAGTAGTATCGACTAGATACACTCCTTTACTTGGTATCATTACAGTGGATGTCAGGTGTAGATCCACCAATGGCGTTTGTATACATGTTGACGCCGGTGAGCTACGGTGTGTAGTGAAACATGTTTAGCTATTCCTCGTCCTGCAGGGCGGACCGGTAATTTTCAGAGGCGGTATAGTTCCGAAAATGATTCATTAGTATCACGGTACTATACTAATACCGGTATACCGTACAACCCTATCCATGAGAGATATTGACCGATACAATAATCGATCACATGTATTAAAGCTGGGCAATAGGGCCCAAAAAATTATCACTATTATTTTTTTAATATCATCCGACTTCGATTAATATCACACTTTCCTATTTTTTAATGAAGGCGGATTGTCCTGTGCAGGATTATACCGAGTACCACTGCATCCCTTCTATTTACTTCCGCAGTATCTTGTAACAGACATTTTGCGCCATGTTTGATCGAGGTAATATATGCTAACAGCTGATAACTGTCATTTTGTTTATATTTATGATTGTGTTTACGAGAGGTACAATCTTACAGGAAACCCACGTTACACACAGTGCCTCGGTTTTACGGCCACGGTTTCGCTTCTTTAAACTTTCTACATACATTACTGAATTATTTGTTTTACAGTTAAAAACTTCAGGCATCTTCTTACCTACTCAACAAATATTAAGCGTCACATTGACCCTGATGGTTTAAACTAGCTCAGAAACTTCTCTGTCCCGCATGAAAAATCAGGCAGTGGCCCACGGGCTCAGCTGAGTAGATTTTATAGACATTGACTCTCTGATAAAATGCCTGACAAGACTGGCCTTGAACTGTGCATGAAATAACCCTTTTCTTCCACTATTTATGTCCATTGTCTCAAACCTGCAGAGGTAAATTTACGGTCAGGAAGCCAAAGCCCCTTTACTAGAAATGGAACATCACACTGGTACATAATATTGACTCCTTACAAATCCTGTGCACATGAGGATACTACTAGTGTTTTGTGGTATTTGTGTTGATGTCTCCTATGCTAAGGAAGGTCTCTTGGTTATTTTGACTGATTCATTGTGACCCCAAGCTACCGCAAAACTAGTGGACTGGGAAACCCCAGTAAATACACACCCACAAACAAATTGAGTTCCTATTGACACCACAGTCTTTTATGCTTTACTGATTGAGGTCAGGAGTTTTCAAAGTCTATCACAGTCGTGCCGCCGCCACATTGCGCTTTGAAGTTTGCGGCTTCACTCGATCACAGGTTTTTGGGGGGGCAAAAATATATATTTTTAAGCATATTCTAGAGTAGGGAAGCGATTCCTGGGTGGATCTCGCGTGAGAGGAATGGGGTTGGGGTGGGGGGTAAATAATTTTGCAATGCATATTAATAGAATAGAATAGAATAGAAAGTACTTTATTGATCCCTGGGGGAAATTCAGCACCACAGTTCGCTCGCAATAGACAATAATAATAATAAATCATATAATATATATAATATATTATATATACAATATATAATATATGAATAATATAATTATATTCTACATATACTCTACATTTAAGTGCAGTCAAGAAACATATGCATTATACAGTCTGATGGCTGTCGGTATGAAGGACCTCCTGTGTCGTTCCGTGTTGCATTTTGGGAGTCTGAGCCTTCCACTGAACGTGCTCATTCTCTCTGAAAGGTCCAAGTGTAGTGGGTGGGAGGTGTTGTCCATAATGGCTAGGAGTTTTGCTCGACTTCTCCTCTCTGACACCACCGCCAGAGAGTCTAGCTCCACTCCCACCTCGTTACTGGCCTTCTCTACCAACTTGTCCAGTCTGTTTGCGTCCCTCGCTCTCAGCCCGCTGCCCCAGCAGGCCACAGCGTACAAGAAGGCGCCCGCCACCACCGACTCATAGAACATCTTCAATATCTTTGGGATCCTTGCCTCCTGAGGAAGTAGAGGCGGCTCTGTCCCTTCTAGTAGAGTGCCTCAGCGTGTTTTGACCCATTCAGCTTGTTGTCGATGTGTACTCTGAGGTATTTATAATCCTCAACCATGTCCACATCGACCCCCCTGATGAAAACAGGGGTCGCCGGAGTACTCCTCCTTCCCAGGTTCACAACCAGCTCCTTGGTCTTCGTCACATTGAGCTGGAGGTGGTTCTTTCCACACCATGTGACAAAGTCCTCCACCAGTGCCCTGTATTCCTCATCATCACCATCCTCCATACACCCCACTATCGCATCAGAAAACTTCTGAAGGTGGCAGGACTCTGACAAATAGTGGAAATCGGTGGTGTAGATGATGAAGAGGAAGGGGGAGAGGACTGTGCCCTGCGGGGCCCCGGTGTTGCTGACCAGCCTGTCAGACACACAGTCCTGCAGTCGCACGTACTGTGGTCTGTCAGTCAGGTAATCAACAACCCAGGACACCAAGGAGGCCTCCACCTTCATCGTCTCCAACTTCACACCCAGTAGCCCAGGCCGTATGGTATCGAAAGCACTGGAGAAGTCAAAAAACATGACCCTCACACTGCTCGCAGGCTTGTCTAGGTGGGTGTGGGCTCGGTTCAGCAGGTAAATGACTGCGTCCTCCACTCCCAGTCGGGGCTGGTAGGCGAATTGGTGTGGGTCCAGGTGGGGCTTGACTGTAGGGCGAAGTTGTTCCAGGACCAACCTCTCCATGGTCTTCATGATATGGGAGGTTAGAGCCACCGCCCTGTAGTCCTTCGACGTGCTGGGTCGTGTGCACTTGGGGATGGGGACCACACATGAGGTTTTCCACAGTGTGGGGACTTTCTGCAGCCTAAGGCTCATGTTGAAGATGTGCTGGAGCACACCACACAGCTGTGGGGCGCAGGCTTTGAGCACCCTGGGGCTCACACCGTCAGGACCCGCGGCCTTGCCTGTTTGTAACCTATTTAGCTGTGCATTCACCTGTTCTGCAGACAGACACACTGGGAGGTTCTCAGGTTGTTGGGGGGGGGGCATCAAGCTGAAAGTGAGGTGTTAAGTGGGGGGAGGTAGTCATTGGAGTTGGGGGGCTGTGAGGAGGGGATGGGGGGGATGGATTGATTCGCTGAAGTTGTCAGGGGGCCGGCTGGCATGTCTTGGGGGGGGGGGGGGGGGGGGGGGGGGCAGGAGCTTGTCGGAGCCACTGTGTCAACCCTGTTAAAGAACTGGTTTAGCTCATTGGCCCTCTCTTTGTCTCTGTCCACCCCCCTACCCCCCGACAGTTTGAGGCCGGTGATGGTCTGCATACCTCTCCAAACCGCCTTCATGTTGTTGTCCTTCAGCTTCCCTTCCAGCTTCCTCCTGTAGTTCTCCTTGGCCTCCTTGAGTTTGGTCTTCAGCAGCCCCTGAACTCTTTTCACCTCCTCCCTGTTACCAGCATTGAATGCCCTCTTCTTCTCATTCAGCAGGGCTTTGATGTCCTTGGTCACCCACGGCTTGTTGTTTGGGTAGCAGGTGACCATCCTTAATGGGACATTTGAGTCAACACAGAAGTTGATATAGTCTGTGATGCACTCTGTGAGCCCGTCAATGTCCTCTCCATGAGGATCCATGAGCACCTGCCAGTCAGTTACCTCAAAACAGCCCTGTAGTGTCTCTTGGACCCCTTCTGACCACCTTCTCACTATTTTTTTGGTCACAGGCTGTCTTTTGACCAGAGGCACATAACAGGGGTTGAAGTAAACAAGGTTGTGGTCTGACCGGCTCAGCTCTGGTAGTAGTATGGAGCTATACACATCCTTGATGTTTGCGTACAGCAGGTCCAGGATCTTATTTCCTCTGGTGTGGCAGCTGACATACTGAGTGAAGTTGGGTAGTGATTTGTCCATAGTAACTTGGTTAAAATCCCCCGAGGTGAGGATGAGAGCTTTCGGGTGCTTGGTTTGGAGTCTGGCTATCGAGCTGTGGATGACGTCACTCGCAGCTGCAGCGTTAGCAGAGGGGGGGGGGGGGGGGGGGGGGGGTGTATACTGCCATCACGATAACATGCGGAATCTCCCTGGGCAAATAATATGGTCTGAGTCCTACAGCTAACATCTCTATATTCGGGTCACAGTGGCGCTCTTTTATTGTGATATGACCGGGATGACAATATTTCTTATTAATAAACAAAGCAATCCCCCCTCTTTTCTGCTTGCCGTTGGTTCGGTCCCGGTCAGCGCGCACCGTTTGAAACCCGTTTATAGAGACGTTACTATCCGGAACATCGCCGTGCAGCCACGTCTCAGTAAAACACATTAGGCTAGACTCATGATATTCTTTCTGACTACCGGCAAGCACCGACAACTCATCCATTTTATTTGCCAGAGACCGCACGTTACCCATGACGTTGGAAGGAAGATATGGTTTACATCTCCTTCTCTTCCTCCTCGCTTCAGCCCTCTTCTGTCTCGAGCGTCTCCTTTTCCCTCGACAGCCACGAGAACCTCCATAAGTCCTTTTTGGCTCCTCCGGGATCTGGTTAGTTAGCGCCGGATCCGTTAGCTGGATGCTATTAACTGGTGCCGCCAGGGCCGGCCCGTGGCATAGGCCGTATAGGCAAATGCTAAGGGCGCCGTCCATGAGGGGGCGCCACGCCAGTGCCACAAATGTTGGAGAAAAAAAAAGAAAAGAAAAAAAGTTGGTACTATTATTTCTAAATACAAAAAATAATCCCATGTTAATTAAAATGCAAAGTAAAGCCTATTTAATAGAAATATTATTCGTTACAACATTACGCCCCCTCTCCCCCCGCACGGTGCGCCCCCTCCCTTCCCGTATCATGACTCTTTTTGGACGTCACCACATCAAAAAATCAACACAAGATGTCAAAACGGCCAAAACTGTCAGGTGCCCAGGGAAGAAAAAAGAGAAAAGAAGAGGAGGAGAAACGAGAAAAGACAGACGTAGCAGGTAGATGAGCCGAACATGAAATTATTTGTCTGTTACAGAATGTGATAGTAACCCGGCTTTTTAGCATTAAGCTAATGTCACATGATTCGGCAATTGCTAATCAATAAATAGCTAGTTCTGTTTTAACGTCGGGTTAATATTGTGGAGGGGGCTAAATTGTTATGGAAAATAATAATGTAACGTTAGGTAATTACAGTACTCCCACCTTACATTTTTCAGGGACATTTGTATTAGATCTTTTAAGCAGCTGTTTTTTGTTTACATTGTTATTGCCTTCTGGTTAGCTATGTTTGCCCTGCAGGTAATAGTCACTTTTCCACCCCTTTATATATTAGGTATAGTTGTAAGTAAAAAAGACAAAGACAAAGCTATTCGGTTTCTTGTGAGTATATACACTTCACTGCCGATGTGGGGGGGCGCCACCTAAAATCTTGCCTAGGGCGCCAGATTGGTTAGGGCCGGGCCTGGGTGCCGCTAACAACTGTTCCCTGGTGTAGATGAAGGAGCCTCTCCACCGTTGTCCGTCTGAGCTCTTCAGTAGCGTCCCCACCGTCAGTAGGACGAACAAAACACTTCTAAACTGCATTTTTAGAAGGGCACGACTAGATAAAAAGTAAATGTAGAGTAAATGTAAAAGTATAAAAAAGTACAAAACGAACAAAGAACAAAGACAAAAGACAAAGACGGAGCGAACTGCAGCAGCGGCTGTCTAGATCGACGCATGCGCACAATAAGCATTTTCAAGCATAAACAATGGCTAAGTAAACTGAAAATATCAATCCTACGGTAGTATTGGCCACTCGATGAGACCAAAGCAATCCGAGTGCGTTGTCCAGCAACGTGGCCACTGATTGGTTCAGCCTCAGCTAGCATTACTTTTAGTGTAAAGGTGACTATGTGGGCATTATTTAATGTCTAAAGGGCTCTCGTAATATAAAAATATATATACGGTATATGTATATATATATATATATATATATATATATATATATATATATATATATATATATATATATATATATATATATATATATATTTAAAGGGTCTTAAACATTTTTTCATGCTCTAGCTTTAAAAATGTTCAATTTATAATGAATAGTTCCTACTTTGAGAAAAAAAATTACCACGGTCAGACACAGAACCAATTAACTGCGACATACGAGGGATTCTGCATCACAATGGATGCGCTGCAGGCGTTTGACTATATACTGTATTAGAGCTGGGCATTTATAAAACCCGATTATTTTGATTGATATTTAAATCACAATTAATAACACAAATATTTGTCAATTTGAAAACATAAGTATTTAGTATATCACCAAAAATCGGTTTTAAATAGAATTTAAAAGAAAAAAGGATATACATTCGTTATGAATAAACCACAAAAAGCAAAATATTGATAATAGTAACAATACATTTGAGTAAGAATAATAATATAAAAAACAATAGCATTCTATTTTTCCGTTTAAATTTTTTTGAATTAAAATTTTTTAGATATTTTACCACCAAAACGTCTGTGCTTTTTTGTAATTAAAAAAAATTGATAAAATGTTTGTTAAATAAATGCAATAATTCTCACATTTATTGGTGCAATACATCTTTGGAAAATGTTGACCAGTATTTTAGGTCAAAGCATAATAATTGTGTAAATGTATCAATAAGTGCATTAAGTATATTACGCTTGTGTAAGGTACTTTTTTTAAACTTTTATTTTGTTAACGCAGTCAGACCAGATGTTGCACACCGCGCTGTTATTTTGAAGTGGGGGAAATGTGCTGCTGTTCTGAGCTGGACGTGTACAGACGATTTAAGGCTGTTAAAAAAAAAATTAAAAAAAGAGGGAGCCTCTCAAGTTGTGACTGCTGTCCTGTTTGTACATTGATCTTACATTGATGATGTCGTTCACAACAACACAAACAGATTGTAGTTTAGTAACTGTTTCAAGTGGCCGTCTTTTGAAATTGTTTAGTTCAGCAAGGGGAAGTTGAATGTTTCGATGATGAATGAGCGATCCAGGACACATTATTTCCCCACCAAATGTTCCTTCTCCTCACAAAGACAGCATTTCACTCACATTTAAGTAAATTTCCCTGATATCCTGCGTTCAACATCGGATTCTGATTTATTGACCAATTATGTGATCCCATCCGCAGTTAGATTACCGCGGCAATCATATACCTTACTTTTTTTGTTGAGTTGAGTGATTATTGAATCGGCATATCAGCGCTGCGTCGAATAAAAAGCAGCAACCATGGTGAGAGTCTATTTTTTTCACTCATTCGTTCCCCATCCTTCTCATCGTTACAAACTCAGAAATGTGCATGCATGTTGCCCATTGATATATTTTTTTTAATTATAGCATTTTTATGATTGTGGGAAGCCATACTCGAAATCAGAATTGTATGAATTGCCCGGCCCTACTATATATACATACAGTATATACAAAAAAAAGCTAAACAAATGTAGAGCTTGGTCATTCAGCGTGACATCATCATCTTTGTACTTCTGCTAATATCTAATCTTGGAAGCCGTTTCCCTGCAATCATGTATGATTGCCTGATGTTGCCTCCCTTGTCCGTGATGGTACTGAGCTAGCAAGCCTCAATGCTTTGATTGTGATCTAACACATTCACAGTGCATGCCTGCTCAGAGGCCTAGTGGTTAGAGCAGGGGTCACCAACCTTTTTGAAACCAAGAGCTACTTCTTGGGTACTGATTAATGCGAATGGGTTACCAGTTTGATACACACTTAAATAAATTGCCAGAAATAGCCAATTTGCTCAATTTACCTTTAACTCTATGTTATTATTAATAATTAATGATATTTATCTTTGTGGAAACACTGATCATCTTAATGATTTCTCACAATAAATATATATAGAAACAGATAAAAATCAATATGCAACACTTTATTTTTATATTTTCTCTAAGTGCACATTTTTCAAATTGAACATTTTCAAATGATCACTTCTAAGACAGTCTTGTGAAATCACAATATCCCATTTTAACTAGCTAGCCACTAACATTTTTTAACAAATCATGAATTACTTTGCACCATGTTTGTACAAATAATAACTCATGTAAAATACAAAAGTCAACTCTCAAATTTTTAAATAAATCATGTCACACTTTGAACTGGACACCAAATCTGTTATCTGTTTCCTTGTCAGTTAGTGAAGACCAAGTCTTTAAAATATTTTCTTGGATTTTCAAATTCTATTTGAGTTTTGTCTCTCTTAGAATTAAAAATGTCAAGCAAAGCGAGACCAGCTTGCTAGTAAATAAATAAAATTTAAAAAATAGAGGCGGTTCACTGGTAAGTGCTGCTGTTTGAGCTATTTTTAGAACAGGCCAGCGGGCTACTCATCCGGTCCTGTTTTACCAGGACCGGTAACCCAGGGCACCGCGTTGCTGACCCCTGGGTTAGAGTGTCCGCCCTGAGATTGGTAGGTCGTGTCAAACCAAAGACTATAAAAATGGGACCCATTACCTCCCTGCTTGGCACTCAGCATCAAGGGTTGGAAAAGGGGGTTAAATCACCAAAATGATTCCCGGGCGTGGCCACCGATGCTGCTCACTGCTCCCCTCACCTAGTGTGTGTGTGTGATAATCATTGGTACTTCTTTAACTTTTTTTTCTCTCGGTCTGTAACATGTTCAGCCTCATCCTCCAGTGATAATAGTACATGATTATTATACTAAAAATGCAGTTTATTTGACATAATGGAGGTGATTATTTTTAGTTTAAGACCGCAGCGTTTATGATTGGCAATTAAAAGGTATTAATCGGCAAATGCCATTCACAGACTTTTTCCACGAAAACCGTCCAATATTGGTTGGTGGTCGATCAATTGACACATCCCTCACTAAAATAACACCTCCAGGCAGCTACAACCCTAGCCTAACCCCCTCCCTCCACCACATCCCACCTCCCAGGATTGTAAATAATCAAATGTAAATAATCAAATGTATATACTTGTTCTTATGCTTTCTGAGCTCACTATGGTCACCGCTCGCTGTACATATACCAAGTGAGACCTACACTGTTACAATGTCCATTTCTCAGATGATATAATTGTTGATGACTGAAGTATGCTGATAGCAATCCAACCTAACCCCGCCCGTCCCCACCCCCTCCACATCCCACCCCCCGGATTGTAAATAATGTAAATAATTCAATGTATATACTCTGATGATTAACTTGTGTGATGACTGTATTATGCTGATAGTATATATTTGTACCATGAATTGATTAAGGTAGACCCCGACTTAAACAAGTTGAAAAACGTATTCAAGTGTTACCATTTAGTGGTCAATTGTACGGAATATGTACTGTACTGTGCAATCTACTAATACGAGTTTCAATCAATCAAAGGCGGTTAGAAAGTAAAGAAACTAACTTTTTGATACATTTTTGGCAGATAAAGACTCGTATCAATTTACAACCATGGATGACCCCATTCCAAAGACCAAAATGTGTGATTGTTTCCACATCTTACCTCCTCTGTCTTCATTCTTTCTTGTTGTTCTCGTCCAAACCACCTCACTCACTGGCTTGAACAGGGTCATACCTTCAATTTCAAGGCAAAGACATTAGCATTCTCATGGTCCACAATCCAACTAAGCCATCTGCCGCTCTTGCACGGTTTCTCAGCATCTCCTACTTCCTCAGCCTTGCACACACGCCACACACGCGTATCTGCCAAACAAGGGGAGTGTCCGAGGATAATTTAAAGCTTCATCTCACTCTAGCTGAAGCATTTTGTGGCAGACACAAATAGGTTTGTCCGAGATGATAGCTTGGCTCAAGTGTTCCCCAGCTGCTGCTCAAAGAAGACAATTGGGATTCTGCAGGCAGGCAGGCTGGTATTGGACTATTAGTAATGACCAAGTACGTAAGTGACATCCATTTTATTTATTTTTTTACTGATTAAAAAAACATTGTGATCCACTGTCAACATTTTAGGACTCTTCTGTTGGTAAGATGTAGAAACAAATGTTTATATTTCTCACTTACAGCTTAACGTACAGTATACCTGAGAAATAAGGATTAAAAAAATAATTATTAAGCAAATTGTACATTTAAACTACTTTGAACACTGCCCGTATTTCCTAAAATTTTACTTTACCATGAAATATAATAATTTAAATCTTTCAGAAATGTTATATTTTGTACATATTTGTGGTAGTCCTTATGCTATCATTACTTTTAGTTTAATTTCCTTAAAAAACAATACTAACTTACATAGAATTCACACTTTAGTTGTGTCCGCATTAGTGTTGTGGTACCGGTACCAATATTTTGGTACTGGTACCAAAATTATTTCGATACTTTTGGGTACTTTTGGGTACTTTTCTAAATAAAGGGGACCAGAAAAAACTGCATTATTGGCTTTATTTTAATAAAAAATCTTACGGTACATTAAACATATGTTTCTTATTGCAATTTCTGTCCTTAGATAAAATAGTGAACATACAAGACAACTTGTCTTTTAGTAGTAAGTAAGCAAACGGAGGCTCCTAATTTAGCCGCTGACTTATGCAGTAACATATTGTGTCATTTATCATTCTATTATTTTGTCAAAATTAATACAGAAAAGTGGTAGAAAATGAATTATTAATCTACTTGTTCATTTACTGTTAATATTTGCTTACTTTCTCTTTTAACATGTTCTATCAACACTTCTGTTAAAATGTAATAATCACCTATTCTTTTGTGTGCTACTTTACATTAGTTTTGGATGATACCACACATGTAGGTATCAATCTGATACCAAGTCGTTACAGGATCATACATTGGTCATATTCAAAGTCCTCATGTGTCCAGGGACATATTTCCTGAGTTTATAAACATAATATAATTTTTTTTTAAACGAAAGAAGATGTTGTGATGCCAAAAAATATTGACATTATCATAGTAGTATCTACTATATACGCTACTGTACTTGGTATCATTACAGTTGATGTCAGGTATAGGTCCACCAATGGCATTTGTTTACATTTTGATGCCGGTGAGCTACGGTGTGTAGTGAAGCATGTTTAGCTATTCCTCGTCCTGCAGGGATGATTCTTCTAAGAAATGTACTTTATTTGTCGCCATGGAGTCGAGGATTACCAAACCAGTACTTTTCAGAGGCGGTATAGTACCGAATATGATTCATTAGTATCGCGGTACTATACTAATACCGGTATACCGTACAACCCTAGTCCGTATGTTTTTACTAGGTCCTGTGACCCAGAGGTGTGGACTCGAGTCACATGACTTGGACTCGAGTCAGACTCGAGTCATGAATTTGATGACTTTAGACTCGACTTGACAAAATGTAAAAAGACTTGCAACTCGACTTAGACTTTAACATCAATGACTTGTGACTTCACTTGGACTTGAGCCTTTTGAATTGACATGACTTGACATGACTTGCTACTTTCCCCAAAACCCAAAGATGAAAAAGTTATTCGGGAGCGCTCCGTATTTTTCATTGTGTACTTGTCTATCAGCGTTGCGTGTGTCAGCTGGTGTGGTCTCAGTACAACAGCCAATCAAATTAGATCTACTTTGTTTTCATCACACAGCATTCATCCAATCAAATTGCAGGACAACCAACGAAGAAGACATGTCCAAACCACATGCCAGTGAACAAAAAATGATGCCTAAAATAATTTTGTTTGGGTATAAAAATTACGAGGTGGTCAACACAAAACGGTTTGCAGTATGCAACACATGCGGTTCGAAAATTACTGATGGAGAGGCAACAACTTCCAACTTCGTCCGGCATTTGAAGTTGCACAAAGAACGGTAAGTTTTGAATGTAAGATAACGTTTATTGGCTAAGTAACGTGACTTTTATTTGCTGTGTAGTTAAATCAGTGAGGCTGTAAACTCACTGCTAACGTTATAACGTTATTGCAAACACGGGAATCTGTTGCAGTTCACTACCTTATTCATACTTTTTGTTCAGTGATTTTTTTAAGCAGGGTTACGTTAGTCAATATATCACACATAACGTTAGACGGCGGTCAGCAGCACCGCGTATTTTAGCCACCTAAAAAAAAGACAAAAATAGTAAAATAAAGGTCAGTTAAAATGTATACTATATTATGAATATGTGTACCGTTTTAGCTAGCTTTCTGACATACTGTTGGTTGTTTACCTCAGTGGTCCCCAACCACCGGACAGCGGCCCGGTACTGGTCCGTGGATCGATTGGTATCGGGCCGCACAAGAAATTTTTTTTTTTTTTAAATTAAATCAACATAAAAAACACAAGATACACTTACAAGTAATGCACCAACCCAAAAAAACTCTCTCCCCCTTTTGTTCTGGGCATTGAACATGAAGACTCTTCCTTCACTGTTCCGAGTGGCCATGAGAGTCTTGGCAGTGCCTGCCTCCAGTGCTCCAGTGGAGCGAGTTTTCAGCCATGGTGGCATCATACTACGCCCCCATCGTGCACAAATGACTGACAGACTCTTGGCTAATTTGGTCTTTTGCAAATGCAATGCAGCATAGGGCCCTGACATATAAAAAGTACAACTTTTTTGTTATGTTCACGTATATGTCATGTTTTTTCAATGTTAACACTTTTGTACAAATAAGTACATTTGCACTTTATTTTTCAATGTGTTTGTTCTGTAAAGGAATGAGTTAATGTTTAAAATGACTGGTTAATAGTGCTATTATAAAGTGCAATGTCAGCACAATTTTATTTCCTGCAATTTAAAATGCACTTGTTTTAATAAATAAATACAGCATTTGAAAAGCATACACAATCTGTGTTAATATATTAGTCTGTGGTTAAAAGGACTTGAAAAGACTCGAAACTCAAAATGCAGGACTTAGGACTTGACTTGAGACTTTCCAGTCTTGACTTTGGACTTGACTCGGGGCTTGCCTGTCTTGACTCGGGACTTGACTCGGACTTGAGGGCAAAGACTTGAGACTTACTTGTGACTTGCAAAACAATGACTTGGTCCCACCTCTGCTGTGACCTTAACACAGGAAGGTCAAACTCATTTTCATTGTAGGCCACATCGCAGTTACAGACGACCTCAAACGACCACTTGTAACTGCGAAACCATATACTGTAAATGTATATTTGCCAAATGATATTAGTGAATAAGTGCCCCTTTCATTTGATTATTATCATATTGTGTGTCAACAAACTGGTGGAAAAATGTATTTGCAATCATACCTTTAAGGCAGGAGTGTCCAAACTTTATGACTTATGAAAATTTGGCCGGGTGCCGAAAGCTGACTGTATGTAAAGTGTAACAATATATACTTATACATATACATGTACATATTTGGGTTGTCCCAATACCAATATTTTGGTACCGGTACCAAATATATTTCGATACTTTTTAAAATAAAGAAGACCACAAAAAAATATTATTGGCTTTATTTGAACAGAAAATCTTATGATACATTAAACATATGTTTCTTATTGCAATCAATGGAGAATGTTGTCATAAAATAAAATAGTGAACATTCTAGACAACTTGTCTTTTAGTAGTAAGTAGGCAAAGGGGCTGCTAACGTATGCAGTAACAAAGGGGTCCCCAACCTTTTTTGCACCAGGGACCGGTTTAATGTAGGCATTATTTTCACGGACCGGCCTTCCACGTGTGGCAGATAAATATAACAAATAAGTGCATGCAAAATGAATACATGAAAAAACTCACCATAACGTTGAATTAATGGGAGCCCCGGGCCTTTTCACTTTGCAAAAAAGCTCTCCATAGACGTTTTTTTTTTACTAATTTTTGCTAGGAGTCAGCTTCTTTTGGCTTTATTATCTGATGGGTTATAGGTGATACATCACATTCATGGACAAACGCATGGATATATAAGAAAGCTAGAAATACTTGCTGTTAGTTCCAATAGATCAGTGGTTCTCAAATGGGGGTACGCATACCCTTGGGGGTACTTTAAGGTATGCCAAGGGGTACGTGAGATTTTTTTTAAATATTCTAAAAATAGCAACAATTCAAAAATCCTTTGTAAATATAAATAAAAACCTATCTTTTTTTCCAAATAGTTCAAGAAAGACCACTGCAAATGAGCAATAGTTTGCACTGTTATACAATTTAATAAATCAGAAACTGATGACATAGTGCTGTATTTTACTTCTTTATCTCTTTTTTTCAACCAAAAATGCTTTACTCTGATTAGGGGGTACTTGAATTAAAAATGTTTTCACAGGGGGTACATCACTGAAAAAAAGTTGAGAACCACTGCAATAGATTTCTGTGGATTTCTATTTCCATTCTAAAAGTTACGTATTCATATGTTGTGCAATATTTCAGACGTAGATACACTAATGTTAGCTTTTTTTGGTCCAATTATCCATGCGTAAATACATCTGTTATTGTTAACTTGTGTAATAGGACTATGTGCAATAATACCAGAACTTTAACATACTAGACTAAAAGAGATGTGTATTTTTTTCCTTCAGCACAATTATTATATGCAACAATTTAGCACTTCTCCATCGGCCTTATGCACTTTAACTACTATGGTCACTTTGTTCCTGATCTGCCCTGGTCTTAGATCATCAACCTGCCGCGGACTGCAGATGGAACCTAGCTATTGGCTACGATTCGGCACCTTTACATTTTATATGTTTATTAATGTGCATTGTCCTATGTAACAAATATGTAACAAATATAGCAAATGCAGACTTCCTATCAGGAGTTTAATAATACATCTATGAACACGCATATTGGTGTGTCCGGTGGGACTGCCAAAAGTTAAGTAGGAGAAAATGCGGTCGGTTATAAATTATTTAATGTCTCCGTGCGGCCGGGTAGAAAATTCGTCACGGACCGGTGCGGGCCCCGGAACGGTGGCTGGGGACTATTGCAGTAACATATTGTGTCATTTCTCATTCTATTGTTTTGTCAAAACTATAAAAGCTGTAGAACATGGATCTACTTGTTCATTTACTGTTAATATCTGCTTACAAATTCTATCTACACTTCTGTTAAAATGTAATATGCACTCATTCCTTTTTTTGGATACTTTACATGAGTTTTAGGTGATACTACACATTTTGGTATCAATCCAACACCAAGTAGTTACAGGGTCATACATTGGTCATAATTAAAGTTATCTTGTGTCCAGGGACATTTTTCCAGACTTTATAAATCACAAAAAAATAACTAAATGATTTTGTAATAGTAAAAATATCGATATAATCATTCTAGTATCGACTAGATACGGCTCTTGTACTTGGTATTGTTACAGTCGATGATCCACCCATTTGTTTACACTGAGGAGCGCCAGCTTTCTGTTAGTGGGGAGGTATTGTATCCTCTTACGGTGTGTGCTGATGCATGTTTAGCTATTCCTCGTCCTGCAGGGATGATACTTGTAAGAAACATACTTATTTGTCACCATGAAGGCGAGGATTAGTGATTTAGAAGTAGCTAAAACACTGCCGACTGCAGATGGATGTTAGCCGCTAGCTAGCTATAATTTAAAGCATGGGTGTCAAACTCTGGCCCGCGGGCCAAATTTGGCCCGCCGGGGAATTTCACTTGGCCCGTGAGGCGATAACAAATTAACACTAGAGCTGGCCCGCCGATCATATACAGCGACGATGCCGCGGTACACCGCTAATTCTCATACTTGCCATATCTCCCGGGAGACTCCCGAATTTCAGTGTCCCTCACGAGAATTGTAACGTCTCCTTTTCGTCCAGTCCAACAAAAGCAGGCCCAGTTACATAATATGTGCGGCTTTAGCACGCACACAGAAGTGAATGCAATGCATACTTGATCTTCAGCGATACAGGTTACACTGAGGGTGCCAGTATAAAAAAACTTTAACATTGTTAGAAATATACGCCACACTGTGAATCCACACCAAACAAGAATGCGGGGGTGTATATTGTAGCGTCCAGGTGTTGTGCCAGATAATGCACCCCCGGCGTAGAATGCACCCCCTGACGGGAGTGTTGTATCATCTAAAGCCCACACTTAAAGTTTCCACGTGCAAGATTGAATCTATTTGAAAAAGTTATTTAATAAGAAGCCAAAAGTGCAAAAACAATAATGTTTGTGTTGGAGGAGTTGTGAATGAATGAAATATGAAATGCACATTTATTGTTGGTTTCAAGCCAAAATGAGCCCATTTTACCTCTTATGTCTCCACACCGTGTCGCTTGTAAGTACTCCGTATTCAGCAATGTCATATATATATATATATATATATATATATATATATATATATATATATATATATATATATATATATATATATATATATATATATATATATATATATATCGTGGTCAAAAGTTTACATACACTTACTACTCAGTGGCCTAGTGGTTAGAGTGTCCGCCCTGAGATCGGTAGGTTGTGAGTTCAAACCCCGGCCGAGTCATACCAAAGACTATAAAAATGGGACCCATTACCTCCCTGCTTGGCACTCAGCATCAAGGGTTGGAATTGGGGGTTAAATCACCAAAATGATTCCCGGGCGCGGCCACCGCTGCTGCCCACTGCTCCCCTCACCTCCCAGGGGGTGATCAAGGGTGATGGGTCAAATGCAGAGAATAATCTCGCCACACCTAGTGTGTGTGTGACAATCATTGGTACTTTAACTTTAATTTTAACTTTAAACAACATAATGACATGGCTGTCATGAGTTTCCAATAATTTCTACAACTTTTTTTTTTTTTCACTGCAATAAGGCGCTTTTGGTAGCCATCCACAAGCTTCTGGCAAGCTTCTGGTTGAATTTTTGACCACTGTTCTTGACAAAATTGGTGCAGTTCAGCTAAATTTGTTGGTTTTCTTCAGCATTGTCCACACGTTTAAGTCAGGACTTTGGGAAGGTCATTCTAAAACCTTAATTCCAGCCTGATTTAGCCATTTCTTTACCACTTTTGACATGTGTTTGGGGTCATTGTCCTGTTGGAACACCCAACTGCGCCCAAGACCCAACCTCCGGGCTGATGGTTTTAGGTTGTCCTGAAGAATTTGGAGGTAATCCTCATTTTCCATTGTCCCATTTACTCTCTGTAAAGCACCAGTTCCATTGGCAGAAAAACTGGCCCAGAGCATAATACTACCACCACCATGCTTGACGGTAGGCTTGGTGTTCCTGGGATTAAAGGTCTCACCTTTTCTCCTCCAAACATATTGCTGTGTATTATGGCCAAACAGCTCAATTTTTGTTTCATCTGACATCACATGGACAAAGATAAGACCTTCTGTAGGAAAGTTCTGTGGTCAGATGAAACAAAAATGTTGCTGTTTGGCCACAATAGTACTTTCTTGTCGGGAGAACAACTTGCCATGGCTTTCAACCTGATATTTCCATAAGTTTGACTCTCCTTTGTCCATTTCTGCTCGCTTGTGGCTCATCAGTAGCAAGTGAACTGCAGCCAAGTTCCCCCGTTACGGCACGGCACAAGGGTAAAAAAGGACACGTTCGCGCCCGCTAAAAAAAATGTGTGCCGTAATTGAAATTTATAGTTAACACGTTATTATCGCGTTGACTTTGACAGCCCTAATATATATATATATATATGTGTATATATATATATATATATATATATATATATATATATATATATATATATATATATATATATACGTGTATTGTATTGAACCGTTTCGGTACGGGGGTTTCGGTTCGGTTCGGAGGTGTACCGAACGAGTTTCCACACGGACATATTAAGTAGCGTACCGCACGTTGTGTAAACAATGCACACTGAGGCACAACACACGGCATGCTAGTAGCGACCGGGCTAGGACAACATGTAAAAGCCAGAGCTGGAAGACCCTCCTGCCTCGTTAAGATCTCCCGTTTGGCTGCGCGATACAACAATGGAGGGCGGAGGTTTGCCGACATTGCCGACTGCTTCTGACAACACGTCAAACATGCTAACCCATTTGAAGCGTCACCACCGCATTCAAGCAGCCTCTCCTTGGTGAGTCAGGCAGGGCTAAAGCAATAACAAATGTTTTTATAGCAGCAGATTTAAGTCCATATTGCCTTAAAGGGGAACATTATCACAATTTCAGAAGGGTTGAAACCATTAAAAATCAGTTCCCAGTGGCTTATTTTATTTTTCGTAGTTTTTTTCAAAATTTTACCCATCACGCAATATCCCTTAAAAAAAGCTTCAAAGTGCCTGATTTTAACCATCGCTATATACACCCGTCCATTTTCCTGTGACGTCACATAGTGATGCCAACACAAACAAACATGGCGCATAGAACAGCAAGCTATAGCGACATTAGCTCGGATTCCGACTCGGATTTCAACGGCTTAAGCGATTCAACAGATTAAGCATTTATTGAAACGGATGGTTGTAGTGTGGAGGCAGGTAGCGAAAACAAAATTGAAGAAGAAACTGAAGCTATTGAGCCATATCGGTTTGAACCGTATGCAAGCGAAACCGACGAAAACGACACGACAGCCAGCGACACGGGAGAAAGCGAGGACGAATTCGGCGATCGCCTTCTAACCAACGATTGGTATGTGTTTGTTTGGCATTAAAGGAAACTAACAACTATGAACTAGGTTTACAGCATATGAAATACATTTGGCAACAACATGCACTTTGAGAGTGCAGACAGCCCAATTTTCATCAATTAATATATTCTGTAGACATACCCTCATCCGCGCTCTTTTCCTGAAAGCTGATCTGTCCAGTTTTGGAGTTGATGTCAGCAGGCCAGGGAAGCTAGGGTCGATATTCTTCTCTTGATCATCTTCGGTGGCATAAGGGACGGTGTGAGCCAAGACATCCAGGGGTTTTAGCTCGCTCGTCTGCGGGAACAAACTGCCGCCATTGCTTGCCGTGCTACCGAGGTCATTTGTCCCTGAATTGCTCACACACTCCGGCAGATTCAATGGGGGTCTGGCGGCAGAGTTCTTTGACTTTATCGTTGGAAATGCATCTGCTTTGAGTGTCGCAGGATATCCACACATTCTTGCCATCTCTGTCGTAGCATAGCTTTCGACGGTAAAGTGTGCGGAACAAACGTCCAATTTCTTGCCACTTTCGCATCTTTGGGCCACTGGTGCAACTTGAATCCGTCCCTGTTCGTGTTGTTACACCCTCCGACAACACACCGACGAGGCATGATGTCTCCAAGGTACGGAAAACAGTCGAAAAAACGGAAAATAACAGAGCTGATTTTACTCGGTGTTTGAGAAAATGGCAGATTGCTTCCCGATGTGACGTCACGTTGTGACGTCATCGCTCCGAGAGCGAATAATAGAAAGGCGTTTAATTCGCCAAAATTCACCCATTTAGAGTTCGGAAATCGGTTAAAAAAATATATGGTCTTTTTTCTGCAACATCAAGGTATATATTGATGCTTACATAGGTCCGGTGATAATGTTCCCCTTTAAAACTAGATTTTGACCCACTTCTATGGTGGAAGAACAATGAGCCCACATATCCTCTTACTGCCAAATTAGCCAGGCTGGGGGGGAAAAGAAAAGTTAATCTGAGGCTGAGTTGTCTTGAAACTGTTTAATGTTGCACTTTTTATATGTAGAAGAAAAGTTTTGTCATTTTATTTAAACTGAGCAACAACTTGAGGCAGTTTAATGTTGATTAACGTGGACCCCGACTTAAACAAGTTGAAAAACGTATTCGGGTATTACCATTTAATGGTCAATTGTACGGAATATGTACTGTACTGTCCAATCTACTAATAAAAGTCTCAATCAATCAATCAAAAAAATCACTTTATATGTAGAAAGGTTTTGTTAAGAAACCATTCTGAGCCTTATCTTATTTAGTTTTTATTTTATATATGTTGACCACATTAACCCTGGCAATGGACCCTGTGTGTACATGTATGTTACGCCATTGTTTACAAATTTGGTAAATTAATAACCAAAAACTGTATATTTTGTTGTTTTCTTACTGTACCGAAAATGAACCGAACCGTGACCTCTAAACCGAGGTATGTACCGAACCGAAATGTTTGTGTACCGTTACACCACTAATATATATATATATTCACATTATTTTATATTATTTTGAGAGCTTTAATAAGCATTTGGACTGGCCCTGATACAAGTGTTGATATATTTGCAAGACAAAACACAAGTGCAAAATACAGTACTTCACTATACACATACACGATACCACGCCTCTGTTAATGGTGGTAATAGTGCAGAAAAACACGCCTCATTATTTGTACATATGTAGATATGATGTATATTCAAACATGTAGCAGTTCTCTTTGCACCTGGTAAAATACAAGTACGTCAAAACACATTGAAGTAAAACATCAAATCTTGCATCAGCGACGCAAAACCAAGAGCAATATTGGAGTCCAATAAGGAGGAGGTCTAAGGAGATACTGTATACACCCTGAGATGCAGTTACCCGTAGTTACCGATTATTACGCTCTGCTCAGGGAGGTCCGATGAGGAGGGGTTTCAACAAGCTGGAATATAATATGGAGAAATAGGGCGGGTGGAGTCAGAGAGGTGCATGCTGTGTAGCAGCTGGTGGGGGAAGGGAGGAGCAAGGAGAGACTGAAGGGAGAGAACACTGGGACCTTGTTAAGGATAGTGCCATTGAACGCCACATCACATTTCAGGACCTCAGGTAAGAGGTTCATTCAGTTCTTGTTTTCTTGATTTGAACACGCCGTGGGCATTCAGAATCATTTGATAATTAGAAAACGATTGCTGGTTTTATTAGGTATTTGGTCATGCTCAGTAATTACAGTTCTTGTTCTTAATCATAGCACTTTTGACCTACCGGTTATTTTGTTTGGTCTTTTTTTGTATTTGTCTTTTACTGGGTAGTGTTTGAGTTGATGTATTCATCGCTAATAACTGTAATCTTCAATAATTATTCATATTGTAATGATGTATATATTGAAAGCTCACTGACAAAACAAATGACAGGGCTCATAAGGGTGTGCCTGACAGAAAATAAAACTACAAAATTATTGCTGGCACTGCTAGCGCTTGCTTGTGTGGACCCATGCTGGTTTACACGCATGGATTTCTTTTTAATATGAATAATGTATTGTATCCTCTTGACAACTTCCACGGTCGACTTGTTTTGATTGGATCTATTAGTATGAGATCTGGGTCCTCTTCTGAATGATACAGAGACATGTGACTGTATATTTACGATGATGACCTTAACACTTTTATGCAGACTAATCCAACATTATTATCAATCTGATTTTTTTTTTTTTGGAGTGCAGAATGACACAAACTATCTGGAACGTTCCTGGCGATGAATTTCAGGCAGTTTGTCCAAGTAGTGTTAGCGTCTTGTAGTGTAATCCCAATACCAACATTTTGGTACCGGTACCAGTACCAAAATTATTTCGGTACTTTTCTAAATAAAGGGGACCACAAAAAATTGCATTATTGGCTTTATTTTAACAAAAAATATTACGGTGCATTAAACATATGTTTCTTATTACAAGTTTGTCCTTAAATAAAATTGTGAACATACAAGACAACTTGTCTTTTATTAGTAAGTAAGCAAACAAAGGCTCCTAATTTAGCTGCTGACGTATGCAGTAATTTTCCGTTCTATTATTTTGTCAACATTATTAAGGACAAGTGGTAGAGAATGAATTATTAATCTACTTGTTCATTTACTGTTAATATCTGCTTACTTTCTCTTTTAACATGTTCTATCTACACTTCTGTTAACATGTAATAATCACTTGTTCTTTTGTTGTTTGATACTTTACATTAGTTTTGGATGGTACCACAAATTTGGGTATCAATCTGATTCCAAGTCTTTACAGGATCATACATTGGTCATATTCAAAGTCTTCATGTGTGCAGGGACATATTTCCTGAGTTTATAAACATCATATAAATAACAAAAAAAAACAAAAAAAGATGTGATGCCAAAAAATATTGACGTAATCATAGTAGTAGCCACTAGATACGCTACTGTACTTGGTATCATTACATTGGATGTTAAGTGTAGATCCACCAATGGCGTTTGTTTACATTTTGACACCAGTGAGCGACGGTGTGTAGTGAAGCATGTTTAGCTATTCCTCGTCTTGCAGGGATGATACTTGTAAGAAACTTACTTTATTTGTCGCCATGGACGCGAGGATTACTTTTCAGAGGCGGCATAGTACCGAATATGATTCATTAGTATCGCAGTACTATACAGATACCGGTATACCGTACAACCCTAGCGTCTTGTTGGTTGGTTTTAGCTTGCCGGTTCCGATACCGTTCATCCATGAGTAAGATCAGCCAATACCAATACCGATTCTTATCACATTAATTAACTGTACATTTTTCAGTTTATTTAGGGTGAGCCATATTGACAGTGTAACAATATCAATACAGAATTTAAACTAGTTCCTTATTGTCTTTTATTGGATACAATTGTTTGAGCAAAATAACTTGAATAGTACACAACTAAACAAAAGCAAAAACTACAGTCTATTACATATATTTTTTTAAATGTTTCCTTCAAAATCCTCCTGTGTTTAAGGAATTATTTGGTGTGTTTGAAAACATAATGAAAACAATAAAACACATTTTCGACGAAATAAAAATATTGACCTAATCACTCCAGTATCGATCATATACTGATACTACCAATTTATGGATCGATCGATCCGCCCTACCGTTACGTGTTGTGTACAATGCTGACACAGCAACAGGTTGTTCTATTGTCTTCTCTTTAGACTTTTATTAATTTGTTTTATTAATTGCTTGTTATTATTTGCTTACTTTCTGTTGCAACATAGTTCCATCTACACTTCTTAAACATTCCTAAGCATTCATTTATCTTAGCTATTAGCATCCCTGCTCCTAGCTTGCTCTGTGTTACATGTTTAGCATCATTCTCCAGAGGCTTGTAATTAAAAATTGCAAATTGTTCTTGCAATGCTAAGAAATGCAGTTGTTTTTGCTGTAATGGAGGTGATTATTATTAGTTGAGACTGGAATGGGTCCACACTGTGTATGGAGACACATAATCAGCTGCTAGCCGCTTGTCAGCCCAGGGACTAAAAATAAATACAGTATCATCCAGAGGGGATTGGCGTTTGTGATCGGTAATAAAAGTCTGTAATGACGAGGACAATCACATACTTTTTCACAAAAATTGTCCGAAACTGATTGATCGGCACATTCCTAATGCGTTATCAATATGAATCATATATATTCCCTTATTTCTTCAGTCTATTTGCTCATACAAACCTAAACACGATTAAGAGAGATTCAAAATGAATTGTATTTAATTGTGATTAATGCCTTAATCAATAGACCTGTGATTAATCTGATTAGAGCATTTTGATTGATTGATGGCACTATCTTATTATTTATCATATTAGTTATTAACTTACTGGACCAGGGTGGGAGAGCTATTTTTTCTTAGTACTGTATATTTTTGCAACATGATTCTATGCAGTACATCAGCAAATAATAGGTCTTCTCTGGAAGACCTATTATTCTTTTTCCCTGCACAACTTTTTAAGGTCTCCTGGAGCACTGGGTCCCAAACTTATTCTGACAACCCACTTTATAAAAGTAGGAAACCACTGAAAAATAATAGAAGTGAGTAGAGTAAATCTCAGAAGACTACATTTTTGGTTCAACCACACACACATTTTACAAACACGGACACAGTGTTGATATAACCGGAACTAAAACTAGCCTTTGCTTTGGTTAGAGAAATACAAATAGGTGATAATATAGGATTTTTGAACAGTTTGATGACACTGTTTTCCTCCTTTTGTGCATATTTTTTATTTAAATTAAATGTTCTCATATAATATTGTATTTAATATATTGTATACTCTTATCTACCAAAGCTGATGTGGTGATTTTGTTGTATGTCTTCGCTAAAATATACATGCACAAATCCTTCTTTCGGTGACCAACAATCTAAAAAGAACTAATAAAAAATACATGGATGTATTTTGTTATTTGCTGTGGTAGAATCCAGGTTAATACAGTCATTGCCATTTGCACTGAACAGGAAGTCACTATGTGCAGGTTTAATTTCTGTAGTTACAGTCTGTTGCTTTGCGATAATGATGAAGTTAAGAACACAAGTCGACATTAACGGACCTATGATATTTTTCGAACTATAGAGCGCACCATAAGTTGTACCCACTACATTTTAAAATAAAAATACATCGTTCCATATATCTGCGACTTAAGTCACAGATACTGTACATGAGTTGGGAAATGAGATATTTACACAGAAATATTTTGTAAATGTTTATTTACATACCTTACAGTAATTGTTTCTAACTGGTGCCTGTTACACGGCAGTAAAACAAAACAGAAAAGTCATTATTGTGGACCCACTAGCTACGGAAGCTAACGCTCCGATCAGCCAAATAGACTCAAAAACTCCACGGTGACGTTTTGGTGAATTTACTAAGGAATTAGTCAAACTGAAACAATACAAAAAAAATATTAACACAGACACTTGTTAATATGTTAGTATATTAGCTAATGATAATGACGCAATCTTGATTACATTACAATACCTTATGAAAACACTATTATCAAACACGTGACAGTTTAGTTAATACGAATTGTTTTAGTTATATTATAAAACTTGCAAACGTTGCCTGGAATGATACACTAAATGAAGAAACCATACGAGTAGAAACGCTATGGACGACTAGTACACGGAACGCAACTTATAAGAACAGAAGGAAATACTGTAGACTTTCAACCCACAGTACCTGCAGTGAGCGAACTCGTACAAATAAATGGCGCCATAGCACAAACAATAACACTTCTTTAGCGTCTGTGTTGGTGTTACTACTATGTAAGCTTGTTATATACTCAATGTTTATTTATATAGCCCTAAATCACAAGTGTCTCAAAGGGCTGCACAAGCCACAACGACATCCTCGGTTCAGAGCCCACATAAGGGCAAGGAAAAACTCACCCCAGTGGGACGTCGATGTGAATGACTATGAGAAACCTTGGAGAGGACCGCATATGTGGGTAACACCCCACATAAATGCAATGGATGTCGAGTGGGTCTGACATAATATTGTGAGAGTCCAGTCCATAGTGGATATATACAAAACATTATGGTCATTAGCGAAGAAAAAGGCATAGATTAGCCGCACAGTTATGTAAACCGCAGTGTGCAAAGCTTGGGAAAAAAGTAGCAACGTGTAGTCCGGAAAAGACGGATAGCGAATACCCTTTTGGAACAATACATACATTGACATTTATTTATTTCAGTCCTTTTCCAACACAGTTGTTTCAATCAAGAAATATTCTTGACGTGGCTCATTCATTGTGTGTTTCTTTGTTGCCTAGGAACCAACAATAACAATGCATGGCTTGTAAACCACTGAACATGGCTCAAAGGAAGAGGCCAGGGACCAGCGGAGCACACACTATGGCTCCTCCAGTCCCCACTCCCTGTCCCACACCTCATCATACAGAGTCATGTGATGTGAAAGCCCTCTCTGGTCGGCAGCGCCCGACCCGCTACCCGAAGGAATCACATGTTCCAAAGCCCCTTCCCCGCACCTGTAAGGCACAATATTCCTCTCCCAAGTGTGAGGACGTGGTTCCGAGCTGTCCGGTAGAAGACACGATTGCAGATGTTGAACTGAAGCGATACAACAGTCAAACAGATGCAGAATCAGAGAACCAGCGACCACCAACCCCATCGGCTCCTGAACTTGATCCTGAGCGCGATGATCACAACCAAGTAGACGTCCATGATGGAGCTGACAGCCTGGATGATGACTCCAGCTCAGACTACATTAACAACACTTCAGAGGATGAAGAAGACTATGATGACGGTGAGTAAATAATCCAGTCGAAATAGTGACTTGTGTTATTTTAAGCCCGCTGAAGAGGTTGTGTTTTTGTTCACATCTCTTGTTGGTCATCAGGATTATTGGTTTAATATCTCTAAGAGGTTTTGCATAATGTATAGGGAGGGATGTTTCAGCTCGATGAAATAAAAAAAGGGGTTTACCCTTCAAGACAGCAAACTCAGATAATTGGGTGCGGGCAAAACTACAGCCCATAAAGCATGCAGATGTGTTAAAAGTGTCCAGGAAGAAGTAAAACTGGAACCTTTTGAACAATCATGAATCCAGACGGTGTTAGACTTAGACTTAGACTTCCTTTTTGTTGTCATTCAAATTTGAACTTTACAGTTCAGATAAGAACAACATTTTGTTGCATTTGCTCATGGTAGTGCAGGATAAAATAGCAATACGGTGCAGATATAAATGAATAGATTACTGTACAGATAAATAAATTGCACTTTTAGCATCCAGGTTTATGGATGTATGTTATATTGTCTTTATATTCCAGTGAGTTAATCCATTTTTGGGGGGAATTTAAGGGATTATTATGATGCGTTCAAGAGTCTTATGGCCTGAGGGAAGAAGCTGTTACAGAACCTGGAGGTTCTGCCACGCAGGCTGCGGAACCTTTTTACGGATTACTGATCACCCCCAAAATCTAATCACTTGTTACTTTAGGGAAGGGATTTATATGGCCCCATTTCCTGGGTTGATCTTGCGTGAAAAGAACGTGGAGGTTAATCATTTCGCAATGCAGTCTGCTAAAATGATGGAAAACGCCACTCTACATAGCAACTGACGCTGTGGTCAAACTTGGAATTGCCACAAAACACATTTTAAGATATTCAACACTCTACTGTGGTTTGGCGGCTTAAGTGGATAGTGTGCCACCCACTTCGTCACGTTTCATGTGTCATGTGGACGGCGATGAATCCTCTTCCTACTGTGTCCCATTTCAAAAATGTTCTGAAAGTTTGACAAAAAATCTGCCTGTAGCTTTTTGATTAATGTTGGGAACTAACTGACAGACAAACAAACCCCAACGATTGCATATATATTGTGCGATCATTTCATGGGAGTCACTCTGTCCTGTATGTCTATGATGTACTCAGGTGGGTACCACGAAAAGATTGCACAGGGGTTGGGAATCAAATGAGGTCCTTGGTCTATGAACAAGTTCCGTTCCTATGGCTGCGATGTAAATCAAGTTTTAGTGTAAGTCGGAACTTAAACCTAAATTACACATAATGAACACTTCGGTCACCTGCACTGTACACAAAACACATGGAGAACTTAAAAAATACAGTAATACAGATATAAACGACACAAATTACATGAAAGAGTAATCAAAATGAGAATGAAGAAGTCTGTATTTGTCTTCCTGTGGTTGTCAATGGAAGGAAGAGACAGGCTTATTGGGAGGATGAAGTCTCAATAATGAGACCACTTCACTGCTTATTTATTTATCACTTTCCCTTTTACAGCAGTAGATCATGGCACATGTTCAAAGATACCATATGTAACCTTGATAATAGTTAACTGAGTGTTCCACGACGTCCACTTGACTTTCACATTGGCTTTCTTTATCTTTGACGCAAAATGAAAGTTAAAAAGTTAACTGCAAAAAATGAAATTGATAATGTTTTTTCTCATAACTTGTTTTTCTTATTCGTTTTGTACAGTACTGATAGTTAATGGGGGTGCAACACAAAACGTCGTCACACAGGGACCCCCTGGGTACTGTTTAAGAAGTTCTGCACAGTAACAACCAACTGCAGTACCTGTCCTCTTCGCTGGTTGTCCTGAGGATGCAGGCCACAAAGAATATCAAAGAGGTTTGGTCTGAACAGAACAGAACAGAACAGAGCAGTTGGTCTGATCACATTGTTAAAAACAACATTTTAGTTATAATGTGTACATATGACTCAAAGGAGTACCCCTGAAACAATATCGATATGGGAGCCTTGATATTGGCCAATATCAATATTGATCCAATATAACGTCAGCACGGGTCATACATACTTTTATTATTTTGTAGTGTGAGATGTTAGAAAGGCTTGATCGGGTGAAATTATTTAAACATATAGGTATTAGAAATACTAACCTATTTAATATTAAGCGTCTGGAATGGACTTATACTGTCTTTAAGTTGATGTGGAGTTTGGTTACCACACCCAATTGTGGTCAAATTCCTTAGGTTTAAGGACAGGGAGGCTGTACTGCAGATGGCCAAACACCTGAAAGGAACCAACAGCTATCTAAATGAGGACTTTCCAGATGCTGTGCGGCAGAAACGGAAGGAACTGCTGCCGGGGGCACATAGCCTATCTTCGCTAGGACAAACTTATCTCTCACCCACCATCTTAGCCACAAAGAAATAGAGGTAACACAGTTCAAAAATAGGAAACATTTTTATGCATAGTTTTCTTAGTCTATGGTAACTTCAGAACATGCACTGATTCACAAATTATTTGTTAATGACATCGAGCCACTTTAATTTTCCATCAAAAGGCCTAGTAATTGCTCATGTGAACATCTGTCATATAAGGTACAAGTTACATGAACTGAAAAGCATTGTGCTTGATAACTCCATTCATATATTGGCTGTGTCTGAGACACACTTAGGCTCATCTGTTCAGAACTCTGAGTTATTGCTTCATAGTTTCTCCAGGAATTTGCATGGTGGAGGGGTTGCCATTTTTGTACAAAGTCACCTTCCTGCTAAATTACGTTCTGATCTCATGTTGGATGATGTAGGTTCAGGTATACTTACCCCACCGGAAACCTATTGTGATTGACTGTTGCTACAGACCTCGTGATTCTCATGCTGGTTATCTCACTCAACTGTGTGAGATGATGGACGAAGCATCTGATTTGAACATTGAAATGCATCTGCTTGGTGACATTAACATGGACTGGCTTGCCAGTAACTGTCCCAGAAAAAAAATATCACTCTAGTGCATGTAATGTTTCTCAAATTGTGTCCTTACCCACCAAAGTCTTCACTAATCAAGCTGGTCACACTTCCTCTCCATGTATTGACCACATATATACCAATGTCCCTGAGCTGTGTTTTAATACATTATCTGCACTAATAGGTTTCAGTGACCACAATATAGTTGTGTTCACTAGAAAGGCTACCATTCCTAAAGCAAGGGACAGGGTTGTTTATAGAAGATTGTATAATAGATGTGATAATTATTATTTTTCGGGGGATGTTAAAAATGTTCACTGGATTGTTGTGTACAGTAGTGATGATCCAGAGGTCTCGCTCAATACTTTTATGAATATTTTTTATGGAAATTGTTAATAGACACGCACCTATGAAAAGGTTCACTGCTAAAACTAAAAGAGCTTTATGGATTGATTTACCTCTAAATAATTTAATGAGACAGAGAGATGATGCCAAATTGGCTGCAGTAAAATCAGGCTTATTGGAAGACAAATTAAAATGCTGTAAAATAAGAAATCAAGTAACCAAATTAAATACAAGGATGAAGAAACTCTATTATCAGCATAGAATACATAGTGTTAAACACAATACTAAAAAACTCTGAAATACATTGAATGAAATCACGGGAAGAAAGAAAAATGCATGTGCCTCATTTGTGGAATCCGACAGTATTTTTCTTACAAAGCCCCAGGACATTGCTCACTATTTCAACATTATTTTTTTTATCAATAAGGTGAACCATTTAAGACATAATCTATGTGGCACAGATCACAGTCATTATGACCTGGTAAACATATTAAATATTAATGCGCCAGTACAGACAATCTTGATAGTAAGGTGTTAAACATCGCTGCTGATTACATTGCTTCTTCATTATGTCATATATTTAATAGTTGTCTGCTTCGTGAGGTATTTCCTACATTGAGGAAAGAGGGAAAAATCATTCCTCTTCTTAAAGACAATAAGTTACCTTTCTGTGGTCCAAATAGTCGACCTATAAGTATTCTTACCGTACTCCGCAAAGTTATAGAGAGCATTATTCATGTCCAGGTCCAGGATTATTTTAGTCAAAATAGTCTGACTAGCAAATACAGAAAGGGTCACTTAACTGCTACAGCTCTTATTCAAATGACTGATGATTGGTTGGGGACGATTCACACCTCAAAAATTGCCGGAGCAGTCATGTTAGATTTCAGCGCCACATTTGACGTAATTGATCATGATATTGTACTTGATAAGCTTAAATGTTATGCATTCAGCCAACCAGCGACTACCGTACTCTGATGAGGAGCTATCTTTCTTCTAAAAAATAAATGGTCTTTTATAATGGTAGTTTATCTCATCATAGTATGTTGGCGTGTGCGATTTCTCAAGGAACTTGTTTAGGACCTCTGCTATTTTAAATTTTTACTAATGACTTACTTGCTGTGAATAGTGCCGTTATAACAATGTATGCGGATTATTTGACTGTACACTATACTGCAAGTCCATGCCATACTGCGGGTTGAAAATGTTTTACGATTGGATAAAAACAAACAAATGACTCTCAAATATATGCAAAACTAAGATATTTGTTTTTGGGTCACAAATTGGTTTCTACACCGAAACTTAAAGGGGAACTGCAATCTTTTTGGAATTGTGCCTATTGTTCACAATCATTATGTGATACATAGCCATTCAGGAAGTGCCAACAATACTCCATTTACATTTTGTGACTTGAATATCAAGCAAGTATTCAGTGTTGGCCCTGCGATTAGGTAGCGACTTGGCCAGGGTGTACACCGCCTTCCGCCCGAATGCAGCTGAGATAGGCTCCAGCAGCCCCCGCGACCCCGAAAGGGACAAGCGGTAGAAATAGATGGATGTATAGTGATATTTTTATTATAAGCGCTATCGCAGACAAACTATTTATAGCGGCGACGTGATCACTTCCATGTGTGCCTATGTTTACATCATCGAGTGGTCTGCTGCTTCCTCGCTTCCTTGCTCCCTGTAAGTTTATTGTACCGTATTTTTCGGAGTATAAGTCGCTCCGGAGTATAAGTCGCACCGGCCGAAAATGCATAAGAAAGAAGGAAAAAAACATATATAAGTCGCACTGGAGTATAAGTCACATTTTTGGGGGAAATTTATTTGATAAAACCCAACACCAAGAATAGACATTTGAAAGTCAATTTAAAATAAATAAAGAATAGTGAACAACAGGCTGAATAAGTGTAGGTTATATGGCGCATAAATAACCAACTGAGAACGTGCCTGGTATGTTAACGTAACATATTATGGTAAGAGTCATTCAAATAACTATAACATATAGAACGTGCTATACGTTTACCAAACAATCTGTCACTCCTAATCGCTAAATCCCATGAAATCGTATACGTCTAGTCTCTTACGTGAATGAGCTAAATAATATTATTTGATATTTTACGGTAATGTGTTAATAATTTCACACATAAGTCGCTCCTGAGTATAAGTCGCACCCCCGGCCAAACTATGAAAAAAACTGTGACTTATAGTCCGAAAAATACGGTAGATCATAAATCATGCCTCTCACCTGAAAAGTAGATGGCTAAGAATATAATCTGACAAGTTGGAACACTTTTGACAGCCATTTAGGACCTGGAACTGGCAAGAATGACACAAAAAGCGCAACCTATAGAGGCATTGATTTTTCTTCTAATAAAGGTTTAACCAGCCTTTAGAAAAATAAAATTAAGGTATTTACTGGAATGGAGAGGACCATAGCTGAGGCAATAACATTAAACTAAATTACAATTTGTTATTTCATGTGTTATTTTGTACTAGTGTTAATTTTTATGTTTAACGTTGCAATTGAATCCTTTTTTTTTAAACATATTTTATACATATCTTGATAGGGATGAAATTATATTGTAAACTCATTTCCACTCATTTTGACTGGAAAAATGCAGCTACTTGACGCTCCACGGAGCTGACATCTTGTTCCCCGGGCTTAACCCCAATTGGTGATGGCCACCGTTCGAGCGTGCGGTCGGGATTTGACATTGATCCCGGTCACAATAATGTTTTGGCTTCAGAATATTGTTCCAGTTCAGCTACTCTGTCTGTTAGTTCTCACACTCTTTTTTGTCGTTTTGGAGGCGTAGAAGCTTCACCTCCTCCAACTGTCGGATGGTTTGTTGTTGTTGTTTTACCGCTAACACTTCTGCTGTCAGAAACTCTAGTGCGCTTGTTATGTCCGCGCTCTCCTCGGCTATAAGTGCCTTCTTTAGCCCCATGTTGGTTCCAGCGACGTTTCCGTTGGTCCTGGGGTCGTTCGGTGTCGTCAGTCCAGATGGTGGGTGTTGTTTGCTATCGTTCGAGGTCGTCGTTGATCCGGGATAGATGTCGGCTGCTTCCGAGGATGTTGTCTGGTGTCGATGGTGCCTCGCCATGTCGCTCTTCTGCTCGCTCGCGGAGAGCGGTATCGATGATCTGCTAGGTTGTGCTAGCGGGTCTTTTAGATGTTAGCTACCTGTATAGCTTGGCACAAGTAAACGCTAAAGGACTTATTGTATTTGAGCGCTTATATCTCAGATTTTAGATACAAGCAGATATAATCCGATACTCGTTTTTTGCTGATATCGATATCCGATATCAATATCTTGACAACCCGACAGGTGACAGCAGTCTTGGAATTGTGTTGTCATTTGGCTGCCAGTGTTTGCAGTTCTGCAACCCTGCAGCGGTATCATAGTGTGGAATGTGTTTTGTCAATGGGAATGTGTTTAAAGGAATGGAATAGAACTTTATTTTCATTGCACTTATCAAACGAAATACATTTTTTAGTACAAACCCGTTCAACATCATACAGGGTAGACAGAACAGGAATACAAGGGTGGCGCCCCGTAAAGGTGGGACAAAGGTAAAACATTCGGTGAGGAGTAGGAAGGGGAGGAAAAAGCAAGTTCCAAACTAAACTCCTGTGTGGGCAGAGAGGGCTCAGTTTGAGACCAAGAAATAGGGGACCTATAATGATACAAATCTACATTTGATATGTATATACTTTGGTGTAAATTTTGCTCTACAGCCACATTTATTATTTTGAGTCTCTCAGCATTCCCAGATTGTGAATGGAGCCACACCCCGCCCTCTCCAAATGTATCATAATGTATCTGTTGAAAATGTACACTGTTTAAAAATATATTTTTTCCCATACACATTTCAGAGTCCTGGTGGCCATGGTCGGATGACCTCCTGGTGCAGATGGCTCCTGTGATAATGTTTACTCGCATGTCTCCTCTGTACTCAGCCATGCAATCATGTGACCATATAGTTGCATATGTGTTTGTATTTGGTACAGTGGTTCTTAACCTTGTTGGAGGTACCGAACCCCACCAGTTTCATATGAGCATTCACCGAACCCTTCTGTAGTGAAAAATAAAATGTTTTTTTTTTTCAAATTCAAGACAAAGTTATATGTTGTTGGTAACACTTGAATATGGGGAACATATTCTAAGTAACAAAGACTTAATTTAGAGTTATTTGGTTAGGGTTAGGGTTAGAGGGTTAGGGCCAGGGTTTGAATTATAATAAGGCCATGCCTAATAAGGCATTAATAAGTAGTTAATAATGACTAGTTAAGAGCCAATATGTTACTAATTTGCATGTAAATAAGCAAATAATTAATGGTGAATATGTTCCCCATACTAAAGTGTTACCATGTTTTTTTACTGGTGCACAAAATGAACCGTGCATGAACATCACCTTGTTCAAAGAACAAAACCAACACAGTGCATAAACTCACAACAAATTACACACCTGCAAATCAGTCTGCTGTTGCTGTATCCGTAATACGCCGATAAGGAGAAGTTTGTATTTACACAATGAGTCGGGTGTGTTTTGACCTCCGCCGAACCCCTGAGGCCGACTCACCGAACCCCTAGGGTTCGATCGAACCCAGGTTAAGAACCACTGGTTTGGTATCTGTGTCGTGCGTACGTATGTGATAATGGGGGATATGGGTCATCGGGGTATTGTTTTTAACTTTGTAAAGAACTTTGCGTTGCATTTCTTTTATGTATGAAAAGCGCTATATAAATAAAGTTTGATTGATTGATTGATTGAAAATAAACTTCTTAAACATTATATGAGATTCACCTGCTCACAACATTAGGTACACCTGCACACTCACTGATCCATTCAGAGATGCATAAAAAAAGCAGCATTATTTTACTGCATGTTACATGTCGATGTTATTGGGCGCATGCCAAGATTAGATGAAAATATTACTTGATCTTTTTCATGTTTTTGAAGCAGAGGAGGATTAGCTCCTCTTTGGCATTGTTTAACATGCATATCCAACATTGGAACAATATTTATAAGTCAGAAAAGATAGAATTCATTATAGTACCCCTTTAAGGTATAGCAAAAAATTGTGTGTTCAGGTCACTAAGGTTTTAGTTTAGAGAATAGGGTAACCTCCGCCAAGGACGTTATGCCGTAATCTCATCGTTATTATTGATTCCACTTTCTATTTGGTACAACAGATAACAAAACATCCCTGTTTGTGCTTATGACCACTCCCAGGACTTGCAGAGGAGGATGAAGGTGTTACTTACTACATTCGGTACTGCCCAGAGGATGACAGCTACATGGAAGGCATGGACTGCAGCAGCCAAGGAGATTGTAACCACGGTCATAGCCAAGAAGAACGTGTGGGTAGTGTGCAGCAGAATGAAGGCCACGCCGAGTGCCAGGAAGCTGTCGAAGGATGGGCTGAGGATGGTGAGGCAGAGGGACATGTGAGAGAAGAGGAGTGGGTGAAAGATAAGGAAGAAAGTGCAGCCAGGGAAGAATGGAGGGGAGAAGAGGAAGGGGAGAGAGGGGAGTGGAGGGAAGGAGATGAGGATGGTGTAGAGGAGTGGACAGAGGAGGATCCAGGCCGGCAAGAGCAGTGGGCTAGTAGTGATAGGCACAGAGTTGAGGAGTGGGCTGAAGGCGAGGGCGAGGTACGCTGTGAGGTTGTGGAGCAAGACCCTGATGAACACATATACAATGGCCGTCCAGAGCCAATATTGGACTATAACCATCACAATCACCACCATCACCAACCTACCATGCAAGATGTCACCCAGCAGGGTGACGAAGAGGACGCAGAGAGTGAGGAGTACTGCCCAAACGAAGAGGCGTACGAGGAAGACGATGACGACAAGAGTCATGGAAGGGCCTACACTGGAGACTATTACGTGCCAGAGGACAACGGCAACTCAGTATGTGCGTCTCCATTCCGAGGACGTAAGGTGTTGGTGGTAGAGGGGGAAACAGGTGAAGAGGCGGAGGAGGACATTGACCAAATCGTCGCTGAGATCAAGATGAGTATGAGCATGGGGAGTCTAAGCAGCGGTACTGACCAAAGCCCGGAGGAGCTGGCACAGGACCCGCCCACAGGTGAATACACTAACGCCAAGCCTGACGCAGCCCCTTACCCGCCAGCTCACCACCGCCATGACAGCAGACCCAAGTCTCTCAACCTACCTTCCGTGCATCATAACAACCCAGACCTCCAAAGGGGCCTCAAGATCCAACCACATTCCCATGAAGATCGACAGAGATGGCAACAGGAGCAGGTGAGCTTCCAGCCCTTTTACCTCCTCATAAAAGTTACTTTGCTGTGGGTTTGTCAGGGTTATGCAATGAAACATGCAAGAAAAGATATAGATTGGACTTTTTACCCGGTCAATTCAACAACATTACTGCATGTAGAGATATCGTAGCGGAGGGGTATGTATATGGGGATGTAGTACCGAGGCCCCAAGCACAAGGGGGTCCCTGGGCTTTTGGAAAGTTTACCTGACATATGAAACATGATGAATTGGGGGGTGTACTATCCGCTTTATCCGCGAGATGGCAGTAGAGTGTTGAATACCTTAATACGGTGTTTTTCAACCACTGTGCCGCGTGAGATACAGTCTGGTGTGCCGTGGGAGATTATCTAATTTCACATATTTGGGTTAAAAACATTTTTTGCAAACCAGTAATTATAGTCTGCAAATGATGTGTTGTTGTTGAGTGTCGGTGCAGTCTAGAGCTTGGCAGAGTAAATGTGTAATACTCTCCCATATCAGTAGGTGGCAGCCGGTAGCTAATTGCTTTGTAAAGGCAGGTAAAAAGGTGTCTTATGCTTAAACCAAAAATAAACAAAAGGTGAGTGCCGCTAAGAAAAGGCATTGAAGCTTAGGGAAGGCTATGCAGAACGAAAGTAAAACTGAACTGGCTACAAAATAAACAAAAACAGAATGCTGGACGATAGCAAAGACTTACTGTGGAGCAAAGACGGCGTCCACAATGTACATCCGAACATGACATGACTATCAACAATGTCCCCACAAAGAAGGATAAAAACAACTGAAATATTCTTGATTGCTAAAACAAAGTAGATGCGGGAAATATAAGACATGAAACTGCTACAGGAAAATACCAAAAAAAGAGAAAAATCCACCAAAATAGGAGCGCAAGAAAATAACTAAAACACTACACAGAGGAAAACAGCAAAAAAACTCCAAATAAGTCAGGGGGTGATGTGACAGGTGGTGACAGTACACCTACTTTGAGACAAGAGCTATAGTGATGCATGGTTGGTTATGGTTTAAATTCATATTCAACAATTGCGACAACAACTTTTTACTGTCAACTGAGTTTATGATTTCTGCTGGTGATGTGCCTCCGGATTTTTTCAACGCAAAAAATGTGCCTTGGCTCAAAAAAGGTTGAAAAACACTGCCTTAATATGTGTTTAGTGGCTATTCCAACTTTGACCACAGTGTCAGTTGCTATGTAGAGAGGCACTTTCCATCATTTTTAGCAGACTTCATTGTGAAACTATGAACCTCCAGCCTTCCTCTCATGTGAGATAGACCCACGGATGGGGCCAAATGAATCCCTTCCGTCATAAATGTTAAGATAAAATAAATATTGCTGTGAAAGTTCGATAATAAGGTTGCTTGAATCAAATTACGAATGTCTAAGACCTACGCCTGGATAGCAGCAAACCTAACTTGGGGCGGCATGGCCCGGTTGCTCGAGCGGCCGTGCCAGCAACTTAAGGGTTCCAGGTTTGATCCCCACTTCCGCAATCCTAGTCACTGTCATTGTGTCCTTGAGCAAAATACTTTACCCACCTGCTCCCAATGCCACCCTCACTGGTTTAAATGTAGCTTAAAAAAGATCTAGATAATAGGTTTTAGTGATTTGAGTCTCTAGCAAAAAGCCCTATATACTGTAAATATAATTCACTTAAGTTTGAAAACTTCACTCAACACAGATGTCATAATGTTATCTGAGCTCACCTTTAAGCATTCACACCGAGCAGCAGCATTTTGGAACAAGAAAGGTAGATAGAAGAATGGTAAAAATATAACACATCTTTATGTGGCAACATACGAGAAAGTTATGCATATGCTTCAATTTTGCATCTAATTGTACATAACTGTGGTGCGTTCAAGGAACAGAGTCATGTGATGTGAAAGCCCTCTCTGGTCGGCAGGGCCCGACTCGCTACCCAAAGGAATCAAATGTTCCAAAGCCCCTTCTCCGCACCTGTAAGGCACAAAGTCAGAAACAGAGGCATCACTAGGTTTTAAAAACACAGGGAGGCTTTACCCCTATAGGAGATGCACTAATAATGATATATTTATAATAATTTATTATTATAAATTATGTGGGGCGGTATAGCTCGGTTGGTAGAGTGGCCGGCCAGCAACTTGAGGGTTCCAGGTTCGATCCCTGCTTCCGCCATCCTAGTCACTGCCGTTATGTCCTTGGGCAAGGCACTTTACCCACCTGCTCCCAGTGCCACCCACACTGGTTTAAATGTAACTTAGATATTGGGATTTCACTATGTAAATCGCTTTGAGTCACTAGAGAAAAAGTGCTATATAAATATAATTCACTTCACTTCATTTCACTTATGATTTGTATTATCCACTGATCATAAGTAATCCTATACTGTACGGGAATCAGCTAATGTTTACTTTACACTCTGAAGTAAAGGAAAAACTTTAAATGAATGACAGGTTATATGATTATTTTTTAAATTCAGATTCTGGCCTCTTTATATTGAATTAGTTGGCACTTTAAAAAAAAAAAAAAAAAAATGTTCTAGATGTGCTCATCCTTTCTTTAAAAAACTCAACAAATTAAAGGGTTTTATACAACTGGTTTGAACCATCTTCGTTGGGTTTAGATTGGGGTGCGGCACCCTTCAGGAGTCTTGTGTATGGGGGCCTAGAAATTGGTGCTACGCCCTTGACTGCAGGATGATTATTGAAATAAATCACCTTCTTGCCCATGACAGCAGGGAAACTGATATTCTAGGACAAGGGCTGGTAGTTATACTGACATATCTTCCTGAGAATCAGTCCGGGAAGGGAATAAGCGGTAGAAAATGGATGGATGAATGGAATACAAATAGCCCTGGTACACAAAACATTGGTCCTTGGGACGACAATCTTGATTACTTAAAAAGGATTACTTCAAGTACATTGAAAACAAGTACTAATGGAGAATCCCGTGTCATTTCCAAGCTTTTACAACCAGCTGGAAAAAAATAATTGGTATGAGTTTACCTTGGCATACTACATGCTATTAATACATTGCGTAGTAATACTTCTAAGTGGTTAAATTGTCTGACCCACTTCTGGGATACAAATGAGCTCCACAAAGCTTGGCAATGCCAGCATGCATGAATACACACAGTACAGCAGGTGTGTATTAGTATGCATTGCTGACTTTATCCATCTGAGAGACACGTCTGTGCGGTATTGTGAGTATGAATATTATCAGTGCATTTATATCCATCTGTGTGTGTACGAGTCAATACACAAGGACAGGGACAGCTCAAGGTAACAAGAGCGCAGGAAAAGGATTACAGCAATTTTCCAGAGAAAGATGAGAAACATTTCCTCAGTAACTCATCCCTCGTTCTTGTCACACATGTCTTCCATTCTACTATGAGACAAACATCTCTACCAGAGAGCCATCAAAAAGATGGATTATGCATATATTTACCGCATTTTTCCTTCCAGCATATTTTCATTATGTTGCCCTTGTTGGTACATTGTGTTCTTCATTCTGCGGGTCTCGCACAATACAAGTACTGTTCAATATTATAACAGGAATGCGTGGCAGTAGAGTATTTAGATTACTCTATATTCTGTTTCACTGAGCGTACTAAAGCAATCTACTCTCTACGGTCTTTTTTCTGGCTCTCATCGAAGGCGGACGCTTTCCTTCTCTCTCCTTTATCTGTCCTACTTTTGCTTCTTCTGTCTTGTTTTAACTTTCTGGGAGCCTCTTTTTGACCTGCTCTCTAAAATTTAAGCAATGGAAGTGATCAACTTTCCTCTCAACAAAATTATCTTTCTATAAATTACGCTTTTTGACGAGAAACTTGGGTTTGGAGGAACCTGCCTGTCCTGGTGGAACATTGTTGCTTGACACACGGTGGACTCTTGGAAGCAGCAAAGTGCTGCATGCCTTGTGATTCTTTCAGTCGAGGACATTGAAGACATCTACCTATTTAGAATCATGATAACAGGACATCTGCTAATTGAAGTAAGTGTTGCCCTGGTGCATCGATATATTGAAAGATGCCAGCAGCCACTCAAGGTACCCTAAATCTGTCACAAATGATTGAAGTTTGGCCAGAGCTCTGACCGCTCAGACTTTTGTGATTTTGGACTAAATCGCAAACTGGATAACATCTTAGAGAAGCTGTCTGCTCTGCGCAGTAAGATACATTTGAGGACCAGGACTATACAATAAGAGGGAAATAATTACATTTGTTGTAGCTCTCTCAAGCACAAACATTCTAATCTGGATTGTTTTCCCTGACTGAAGCCATCTGACAAAGTCATTGCTTCAGGGTTCTCCCTATTGACAATGCAGCAAAGATGCTACAAATTAATTCCCTGTCTTTCAAGGACACACACCTGTTGTTTGTTGACTTTTGTTGGACTGACGAACACCGAGGTCGAGAAACAAAGTGACTCTTCAGGCTTACACACACACGCAAAATACATCCATGGAAAATACACGTACCCCACATCCAACGCCTTTGTCCGTGGTTGGATGGATACCAGAGCAGCACTCCTGGTGGCCACATTTTCAGGTCGGATGCTCGCCCCCTGTCCCCTTGTTGCAAGTCTCAACTTGTGTGTCTTAATATGCATATGGCCTTTGCTTAAGGTTTTTTCCTGGTTTCAAACCCAGCCCCTCACAGGAGTTTAAGTTTGGAACTTGCTTTTTTTCTCCTCCTCATCCCTTGTTTTTACCTTTTTCCCACCTTAACAGGGCTGCGCTCTTGTCGCCAATACATCAATGTTCCTGTTTTGTCTACCCTCTATAACAGACCTGGGCATTCTGCGGCCCGCGGGCCACATCCGGCCCTTTGTGCATCCCTGTCTGGCCCGCGTGAGGCCAATCATAAATTACAAAATACATTTAAAAAAGTCTCTATGTCGAGCGTGCAATACAACGGTGCTGCTTTTGTTTTGAAAAGGACTATTTGTATTACTTCCGTGTGGACGTATGCGCGTGAGTGAATGTGAACAGCGGCAATCACAAATTACAAAAAAAAGTTTAAAAAACATCTATGTTGTGCGCGCAATACAACTGTGCTGCTTTTATTTTGAAAAGTGTTATTTATGGGCGTATGTCCGGGTGTAACCTGTGAGTGAAGGTGCACAGCGACAAGTGATGAGACGCTAAAAAGAGAAAAGTTGATGACGAATGGCGTGTTTTCAACAAGACATGGACTGCCAATTATTTCTTTACAGAAATGAAAGGTAAAGCTGTATGCTTAATGTGTGGTACACAGCTTGCTGTGTTTAAAGAATATCATTTGAATCGCCACTACATGACGAAGCATGAGGAAAAATACCGGAATGTGTCTGATGAAGCGCGCGCAAGGGAGGCTGATGCGTTGATGGTAAAACTGCAAACCCAACAAGGACTTTTTGCCAAATTTCACACCCCCAGAGATGCAGCCGTCAGGACAAGTTTCGTCATTTCTCACAAAATCGCCAGGCGTTTTCTGACGGAGAGTTTATTAAGGAGTGCTTATTGGACTCTGTTGCACTGATATAACAGGTGTTGTGCCGGATAATGCACCCCCTGACGGGAGTGTTATATCAACTAAAGCCCACACTTAAAGTTTCCACGTGCAAGATTGAATCTATTTAAAAAAAAATTATTTAATAAGAAGCCAAAAGTGCAAAAACAATAATGTTCGTGTTGGAGGAGTTGTGAATGAATGAAATATGAAATCCGTGCTGCAGTCGCTGCTGGGCCACAACATTAGGTATACCTACAGACTGCAGCACGGATTTCATATTTCATTCATTCACAATTCCTCTAACACGAACATTATTGTTTTTGCACTTTGGCTTCTTATTAAATAACTTTTTTAAATAGATTCAATCTTGCACGTGGAAACTTTAACTGTGGGCTTTAGTTGATATAACACTCCCGTCAGGGGGTGCATTCTACGCCGGGGGTGCATTATCCGGCACAACACCTGAAACTTGGAGCTTCAGCTGAAGAACAGAACGGTCGACTTTGACTGTTTTTCGCTGGCTTTGGATGAGAGCTGTGATGTACGTAACACCGCCCAGCTGCTCATCTTCTTACGTGGGATAACTGCTGACTTTCAAATCACGGAGAAGCTGGCAGCCATGCAGTCAATTAAAGAGACAACCACAGGTAATGACTTGTTCACATAGGTAAATGTGTGTTTGGACATGTTAGTACTGAAATGGGACTAGCTGGCAGGTGTGACAACAGATGGTTGTCCAAATCTGACGGGGAAAAATGTTGGACTTTTAAAGAGGATGCAGGATAAACTTTAAATTAAACCTGTGCAGAAATTGACATTTTTGCATTGTATTATACATCAGGAAGTGTAGTGTACGACAGTGTTAAAATAAAACCATCAAAAGCAATCTGCTTTTGTATAAAGTTAAGTTAGGTTAAATGAAAGTATTATTATTATTATTATTAATTATTATTGTTATTTATCATACGGTATATCAAAAATAATATTGAGCAAAATTTAATTGAAATATTGTCGATGTGGCCCTCCAGCAGTGCTCGGGTTGCTCATGCGGCCCCCGGTAAAAATTAATTGCCCACCCCTGCTCTATAATGTTTGTCTGATCTTGAACGGATTTTTACTGAAAATGTAATTGTGTTGTACTTTATAAGTGCAATGACAATAAAGTCATTCCATTCAACACCATATATAACACACTTTCATGATAGAAAGCGAGAGAATGACTCCAAAATAACCCCCAAAGTAAACATTTAAAAATAGAGGCATGTTCTTCTGTGGATGTGATTGCTCCTCCACACCCGATACAGACAGCATGGGAGAAAAGTCTAAATGCAACCATGAATGGACAAAAACATGGCCCTCAGGTAGAAGTTACTTATTGTCAGTAATCTGTCCCAAAAATTCCGACAAAGACCGAACAGTACGAAACGGGAAGTGATTTTTCCTCTAAGAAATCATGTCAACCAATGAATCTATTCCAGACATCCAGATATTTTGACACAAAACATATTTTATAATGAACAATCATACTTTTAAATGGAGATAACAATGTGCAATGCATATAAATGATGACTAAAATGGTTGAATTAACTTTTAAGGAATAATCTTTACTGAAGACGCTTGTTGAGGAAGATGCCAATGAGCGAAGACGGAGTAGAGGGGAGAGCCACGAAGATGCCACCTTCATACTTTGCTACTAATTCTCTCTTGAATTCAATAGTCCATCTATCCCTGGACAAGTCGCCACCTCATCGCAGGGCCAACACAGATTCAATAGTATTTCTCATTTCCTTTATCAAAGTGCTGGTACTTACAACTTTATTTGACCCCGTTTCAGGGTATTTTTTAGTTGTTCTCATTAAGAAAAGACTGAGTCATCTACGCGTAGGAGTCTTTGCCTTGGCACTCGGTTACCCGGAATGATACGTAAGTAAACCGGGTCAAAATTTTAATCGTACGAAAAGAGAGGTGTACAAAAGCTCAGGTACTCTTATACTTAGTTTGTTTAAAGAAAATATATATAGAAATATATATAGAACTATTCTATATCTTCTTAATGACCAGTGGCCTTTCCAGTGGACATATGTTTTTTTTGGTGTATTTAAAAAAAATAGGAATTGCATAAATTCCAGGAAGGGGCACGTCTTGCCGGAACACCGGCTCAAATATGAAAGCAAGCTGCAGCTAATTATCTATCAACAGTGCAAAATCGCCTCTAAGATACTAATCTTCACCACCATGGCGGAAAATAAATTAAAAATAAATACACGTTTTTTTCCATATCACTGGAGGACGAGAGGAAAAATAATTAGTTAAGCATGCTTAATACAATAACTTAGCAGGACGACAGGAGAAAATAATCACTCAACCTGCAATGTAATTAGGGGTGTTCGATCCAGATCAATACATAGTATGGTATCAGTATAGAAACAATACTAAAGTGATTAGGTTGATATTTTTCTTTTTCCTGTTCTTTTTACAATATCATTTTCAAGTTGTTTTTGTTATTGTTCACAAACTCATGTAGTAAATCTTTGGATAGAGGAAAGCTGAGCGGGCAAAAGTCAAATTATTTAGATTGGAACCAACAGTAGTTTTTGGTTTTCTTTAGTTATTATGCACCAGTCACTTTATTTTGTTAAATATATTATATAAAGCATTCAATACCACAAATTTAATACATCATCTGATTTACAATCATACTAGCTAATTCTTAAGGTATTAAGATAAGCTTTGTAAAACTGTGTTATTGTGTTTACTTTAGTTATTTGTTTTAGAACATGTTCAGTTCTTTAATCTATTGTCAAATTATCAGATCAGAACTCGAAATCGGATCGGATCTGAAGCCAAAAATGTAAATCTAGACATCCCGGAAATTTTGATATAAGAATGATTTCTATATTGTTCAATTGAGAGTTAGCAAGAATTTGTATACAAAACAAAATAGAAACCAAACTTATAAAATAGGGCAAATATGAATGTTGTTTTTTAAGCACATTTCTTGTACCATATATGGTGTGCAAACCCTGCAAAGACAAAACAACCACTTGGCACTGATGTGGAGCATTTGCAGTTTAAACTAATGTGGTCAATTAGCCATATTATTTTTTGCAGCAAAAACAAATGCTATTATCTTTCCTATGACTGTCTGGAGGAAATGTTTCTTAGTCATGCAAGTTTGTGTAAAAATGACTGAATATGTGCTTTGTTTTGGGTATATACGCAGTTTTGTACCACATCCCACTGAACAAAATGACTCTCATTAATGCCACAACTGAGTTACAGAACACAGTGAATACTAATCAGGTCCTTAGCTCTCATTTTGCAAAAGAGGCCACTAATGTCGTATCGGTGGTGATTAATTTCAGCTCTATTTGCTCAACAACGTGGATTGTTCCTCTGAATGTCACATTTCCACTTTTCATTTAGACCACCATTGAAGAGCAAGTTTTATTGGCAGTTGTGCCGGTAATGGTTGAATGTTAATAAGAGGTGTGCACAGCCAGAAGGGATTATTCCCCTGTGTGATGTGTTGGCTGCCAGTTGCCATGTACTTGCTGCGTAATCATCAGTTCTTCTTCTAACCCAAGTATTTGGCATCTGTCCATCTCTATTTGTTTTTTGGTCATGTAAATTAAAAAAGTAAATACTGTACAGGAGATACCTGTGTGTGTATGTCCAAAAATGTTAATTCATGTTAATTGTTAAAAAAAAAACGTAATCACTTTTTTATTTTATTTTAACATTTTACACTGAACTTTTCTTACACTTTTAAATCTCATTTGCAAGTACTGCACTGTACTGTATTATATGCAATTGCAATTCTAAGACATTAGATGGCAGTACTATAGAAATGATGTGGTGTGTTGCCATAGCCAGGAAGTAGTCTTTTCCGCTCAGTTAGATGTGCCAGTCTTTTCTTTTGTTGAGTCTTACAAAGTGTAAGTATTGTCTTATTACACACCAGCTGTTTGATTGTAACGTGCATCTTAATTGTAGTTTTGATAACCAAATTTGGAGGTGTTGAAATCGCCATGTAAAATCGCTAATGCTAAGGGTTAGGGTTGCTATGGCAAATCTAATGTAAATTAGCATCAAGCTAGCACATTTTGAAAAGTGCAGCATTACTGCGCTTTTGAGCGCCTTCTTCTTGCTATATTGGCATGGATAGTTGTAACATTACCCAGAGACAGTCCGGCTGAGTCCGCTCTGAGTGCTTGAACGCTTGTTTCCTGGCCAAGTGCTTGAGCCAGTGCTGAATCTGCAACTGGAAGTGATGTCACGTGCAACAATGGTGTCGAAATATGGCACCGTTTGATTTTATGTGAATCGGAACCAAGTAGTTGGGACCGACTTCGGTCTGTATCTATAAATGTACAGTGGTACCTCAATATAAGAATAATTGTTTCTGGCCTTGACAAAAGTTGTTATTTTAGTACAAGTTTTTACACTTTGAACACAAAATAAAGTCTTATACAAAACTGTACATCAAACAAACATAACAAGAGGGCTATTGATCAACTATGTCTTTTTTAACAAGCCAAAACAACATGACATATGCAGCTTCTCTGCCAACATTCACACACACACACACACACACACATAAGTCCCTTTGGTGCCCTCACAAACGATCAGAAATCACAAAAATACTTAATTTTAACAACTATATTGCTACAATGATAACAATTTCAAAAAGTAAAAGCCACTTTACTTTGTCGTCTGCGAATGATCAGCTGACTGGAGCAGGGAGCAGGCAGACACGACGGGGACAAGAGAGGGTGCCGTGTGTCTGCGCAAAGAGACAATGAAGAAGCGATCCTTTATTGGAATTATGCATCTGTGTGCAAACCACACGAAGGCATCAAGGTTCCACTGAATTCGGTACCCATCCCTTCTTTCAACCCACTAAAAACAGGTCTAACACCCATTTGCATTAAGAAACTATTAGAGACATCCAGTATTGTACTTAGTTACACAACATATCGTCTTGTCAAAGGTGGAAAATCCATCCATTTTCTTCTCTTGGGGTGGCGGGGGGGTGCTGGATCCTATCCCAGCTGCACGCGGGCGGAAGGCAGTGTACACCCTGGACAAGTCGCCACCTCATCACAGGGCCAACACAGATAGACAGACAAATATTAGGCAAATTGGCATGACAGACAGCGCCCTCTGCTGGAGTCATAGTTGCGGCGTTCTTTTCCTCCTGCAGATAGTGCCATCAAACTTCTTATTCGTTTAATCATAAAACTAACTTTCTAAAGAAACAATTTACAGCATAGAAAAAAGATTAAGAAATATCTGTCAGCACAAATGATTAGGCAGTGAGGATCTACTGTAATCCATCCATCCATTTTCTACCGCATGTCCCTTTCGGGGTCGCGGGGGGTCGATGGAGCCTATCTCAGCTGCATTCGGGCGGAAGGCGGGGTACACCCTGGACAAGTCGCCACCACAGATAGACAGACAACATTCACACTCACATTCACACACTAGGGCCAATTTAGTGTTGCCAATCAACCTATCCCCAGGTGCATGTCTTTGGAGGTGGGAGGAACCCACGCAGTCACGGGGAGAACATGCAAACTCCACACAGCAAGATCCCGAGCGCAGGATCGAACCAAGGACCTTCGTATTGCGAGGCAGATGCACTAACCCTTCGTCCACCGTGCTGCCGGATCTACTGTAATACCAGGCAAAAGCGTATCATATCACTTCTGAAAGTTTGATCACTGCTGGGTTGTAATGCACACATTTTAAGTATGTTAAAGTTAAAGTACCACACTAGGTGTGGTGAAATTACCCTCTGCATTTGACCCATTCCCTTGTTCCACCCCCTGGGAGGTGAGGGGAGCAGTGAGCAGCAGCGGTGGCCGCGCTCGGGAATCATTTTGGTGATTTAACCCCCAATTCCAACCCTTGATGCCGAGTGCCAAGCAGGGGGGTTATAGGTCCCGTTGTTATAGTCTTTGGTATGACTCGGCCGGGGTTTGAACTCACGACCTACCGATCTCATCCCCAAAAGCTCACAGGATGTTTTTCTTGTTGTCTCTGTTACCTGACAGGTGAGCAACAGTGCAGAGCAGCCAAGAAAACAGCAGCGCTCCGATCTGAATATTCCACTGGAGAACAACAACGTACCAGACGTAAGCACATCACTACTGTACAAATATTGCTGTTAAGCTGTACCAAGGAATGTTTGCGTGTGAGACAATATCCTTTTCTTGCAGCCCGATGGCTGCCTTGTGTTAGGTTTTTGTGAAAGCCCTATTTCAGTGAGGCATGTGATGGTTGTTCTGTGAACACGCACCACCCAGCTGCTTCTGTCCCTGATTGATTTAAAGTGAGGAGGCAGAAAAAATGAGTTATTCTCTATCAATATACAGTAATACCTCTGTTTTGTTATTAATCCTTATTCAGTGGGTCCGTTGAAAACAGCATTGTATGAAAACCGAAACAAGATTTCCCATAAGAAATAATGTAAGACCAATCATTTCACATACATAAGAGTTAACCCAATACACTTTTCATACACAAAAGGCATTGCAAAATACATATAAATGCCAAATGAAATGTATAAATGAACATTTCACATCACTTTTACCTTTACAGTTTTAACTGCGCTAATAGTATCGATAACAAGGGAAGCAGCTGTGTGTACATCTACATATCTGTATGTGCACAGCAGGGGTGCTACTGAACTACATTATCTCTTGCTCTTTAAACTGAGCATGTTTTAAAGCAGCTGCGTTTAAAGTGTGACCTTTATCCGGAGTTTTGAAGCCAAAACACCTCCATATTGCGCATCACGCAACCTCTCTATTAACCAGTGGAATTGTTGCCATTTTTCCTCTCCACAATGTTATTGCTTATATGCGCTTTGTGTGTGCATTTTGACAAACTCAACATCATGCACGGCAGCATGCGGATGAAAAAAAATGTACCCACATTTTTAAAGGCAGTATAGTATCGTTTTTAATTCATTAGTACTGCTGACTTGGATTATTACCGGCATACTGTACAACCCTAGAATGAATGTGACAGCGAGCACGAGTCATAATTACTAATTTGTCAGCTGGATAAAAAAGTACAGCCGTAAAGTATAGCTGTATCATTAGTCCAGAATAGGGTTGTACGGTATACCAGTATTAGTATAGTACCGTGATACTAATGAATCATATTCGGTACTATACCGCCTCTGAAAAGTACCGGCCCGCCCGACCGTAGCTCACCAGCGTCACAATGTAAACAAACGCCATTGGTGAATCTACACCTAACATCCACTGTATTGATAACAAGTACAGTAGCATATCTAGTCGATACTACTATGATTACATCGATATTTTTTGGCATCACAACAACTTCTTTCGTTTTTTTAAATGTATATTATGTTTATAAACTCAGGAAATATGTCCCTGGACACATGAGGACTTTAAATATGACCAATGTAACTACTTGGTATCGGATTGATACCCAAATTTGTGGTACCATCCAAAACTAATGTAAAGTATCAAACAACAGATGAATACGTGATTATTACATTTTAACAGAAGTGTAGACAGAACATGTTAAAAGAGAAAGTAAGCAGATATTAACAGTAAATGAACAAGTAGATTAATAATTCATTTTCTACCACTTGTCCTTAATAATTTTGACAAAATAATAGAATGGAAAATGACACAATATGTTACTGCATACGTCAGCAGACTAAATTAGGAGCCTTTGTTTGCTTACTTACTAATAAAAGACAAGTTGTCCTGTATGTTCACTATTTTATATAAGGACAAACTTGCAATAAGAAAAATGTTTAATGTACCGTAAGATTTTTTGTTAAAATAAAGCCAATAATTAAATTTTTTGTGGTCCCCTTTATTTAGAAAAGTACCGAAAAGTATCGAAATAATTTTGGTACCAGTACCAAGATATTGGTATCGGGACAACAATAGTCCAGAATTTTTACGGTCTTGGACCCAAGTAGGAATTGGTTCTAAAAAAAAAATGGTACTCAGTATCTATCCCTAGGTACCACTGTATTATTGTTCACAGAAATGTGAATATGAGGGCACGGATAATTCTCTGCATTCTCTTTACACCAGTCAATCGCAGGACGGACAACCACTCACTTTGTAGAAAGGTTTACTTTTTACTGACATAAGTGAAATCTACATTTTGCGTCTTGTCTATCAGTCTTGTACAAATTAAATACTAATGTTGTGTTTTTTTTTCTAGACTACCAAAAAGGTGGCATCCTTCCCCAGCTTTGTTGATGGTAAGTTCTTCTGTTTGTACACCTATTGAATATTGGTCATGGTACCGTGCTTGGGCCCACTTAGCAAACTTGTATGCATTTTTAGTACTTGGCACGTATTTTGACCCTTGTGTGCTACAGTATGCTGCTTTCCAGGTACAAAGATAAAATGAAAATAGCAAAAATCGTACCGATTTATAAGACTGGAGACAAACACCAGTTTACAAACTACAGACTTGTTTCTTTACTTTCACAATTTTCTAAAATCATTGAAAAACTGTTTAACAACAGATTAGACAAATTCATGAATAAAAACGAAACACTCACAGATAACCAATACGGATACAGAGCCAACATCTCAACATCCAAATCGCTGCTGTTGTGTCCTTGGGCAGGACACTTCACCCTTGCCCCCGGTGCTGCTCACACTGGTGAATGAATGATGAATGAATGATAGGTGGTGGTCGGAGGGGCCGCAGGCGCAAACTGGCAGCCTCGCTTCCATTAGTCTACCCCAGGGCAGCTGTGGCTACAAATGTAGCTTACCACCACCGGGTGTGAATGAATGATGGGTTCCCACTTCTCTGTGAGCGCTTTGAGTATCTAATAATAGAAAAGCGCGATATAAAATCTAATTCATTATTATTATTATTATTATCAATGGCATTAATCGAAATAACAAGGAAATTGGATAAACTTGCTACGGTATGAAAAGGGGTAGGATTAAATAAGATGTGCTTCTTCCTACTCCTATTCGGACGTGCTGTAATGAAACAACTGGAAATGTGTGATGCATTACATTGTGAAGTGAAGTGAATTATATTTATATAGCGCTTTTTCTCTAGTGACTCAAAGCAATTTACATAGTGAAACCCAATATCTACCGGTAAATTACATTTAAACCAGTGTGGGTGGCACTGGGAGCAGGTGGGTAAAGTGTCTTGCCCAAGGACACAACGGAAGTGACCAGGATGGCGGTGTCATGTCTGTGTTGATCATGTTTTTGTTTGGCCATGTGCTGTTTGTTTTTTGGACGCTTTTTAGTTCCTGGTTTCACTCTCTTGTTTTGTCACCATAGCAACCATTAGTTTTCACCTGTCACGTCACGCACCTGTTTCACGTTTTGAGTCACGCACCTGTTTTCACTAATCATGTCACTATTATTTAAGCTTCGAGTTGCCAGGCTGTCTGTCTGGCAACATCACACCCCTGGCACTCTGCTTCATGCCATGTTTACGTTTCATGCCCAGTTCACGCTGCTTGCTTCATAGTCCATGCCAAGTAAGTTTTTGTTTATTAATGCCACAGTTAGTGTTTTTGTTTCATTGTTCATAGTTTCTGCCTTTGTGCAAGTTTTGTGTTTATAGCCAAGTTTTGTACCTCCACTCTGAGCGCCTTTTGTTTGTTCCTTTTTATTGTCGTTATATTAAATCATGTACTCACATTCCCGTCTCGCCCGAGCCTACTTTCCGTTGCCTTCCGGAAAAACAAAGCCCAAGGACCAAGTCCTGACAGGCGGAAGCGGGGATCGAACTTGGAACCCTCAAGTTGTTGGCTCGGCCACTCTACCAACCGAACTATACCGCCCCCAGATTGTATCGTATGCATGTTCGAAATAAACTGAAACTGATCTGAACAGTTTATGGTATTTTGACAGTTTGAATTTTGAGTTTGGTCTCTACAACCTGGATTATTAACATTAGTGGCTCGCTCCTCTCCCTGCAAACCCTCTTGCGTGGTAAAGTGCACCTCCAAAACAAATCTAACCTCAGGCTGTGGTGATTACCTGGCGTATAGACTATTATTTCCTGTATGCATACGACTTGTTCATAGGGTGAAGCCCACCTCTGCTAACACCTTCTCTGAAGAATCTGGGTCAACATAACAGTAACAGCAGTTTGCCATCGATGGTACAGGCAATCAGGCCAAAGAGAGAGAAGGGGGTTTTAATTGGCCTTTGGTGAGTACAGACTTGGAAAATTGCATGGAGGAGCACTAAGGTGGTTTTCCAGTCTATCCCACCACCGTCCTGGTTGAGCTACTTTTGAGTAATTATCCTGCCTTGGGGTAGATGGCAGGCCAAACAATGAGATTGAGAAGTGAGGGTTCCAATTTACATATCACAGACATAATAATCTCAGGTCCTCACACATCACGCCTTCATCAGCTCGCAGCCAGTCATTGCTCACACAGTCTGTTATCTATCTCCATGGTGCTTGGCTGTGTTTCATCACACACCCACACCAGACCCTGTCAGTCCCTCTCAGTCGGCTTCCTTGCTCATCAGCATCCTCTCTCCCTGGCCTAGTCCCAGGACCCTGCGAGCCAGAAGACCTGATTGATGGAATCATCTTTGCCGCTAACTACCTGGGCTCGACTCAGCTACTGTCCGAGAGGAACCCTTCCAAGAACATACGCATGATGCAGGCCCAGGAGGCAGTCAGCAGGGTTAAGGTACGCACAGATTCACTTTGAAAACAACATAGAAAATAACACTCATTGCAATTTTGCTCGCTGTTCATATTAGCTCTGTGTTTTATTTTTTGTTCACAGTGACAGTACATACAGTAATGCAGTGTGTTGATAGGTGTGTGACTGGGGTGGTGTCAATATGATGTCATCATATGATTTGCATAATTGGCTATTATTTTTTTAAGGGCATTTTTTTTTTTATACATACAGTATATTCAAAAACAAAACGTTGTTGTTATTTTTTAGTATCAACTAGGGTTGTACGGTATACCGGTACTAGTATAGTATTGCGGTACTAATGAATCAAAAACGGTATTACACTCTGTTTGAAAAGTACCGGAGCATGTTCGGCAGTGCACAATCACAGAGTACTTACAAGCAGACACGGTGTGTATAGACAGAAAAAGGAGAACAGACCTAAAAACTTTGGCCTAAAAACTGACAATAAAGGTGAAGCTATAACACTAAAACGCCCACACGAAGAGGTGCTTTAAAACATGGCTAGCTCGCTAGCGGCTAATGTCCATCCGCAGTCGGCAGTGTTTTAGCTTCTTCTAAATCACTAATCCTCGCCTCAGTAGCGACAAATAAAGTACGTTTCTTACGACTATCATCCCTGCAGGACGAGGAATAGCTGAACATGCTTCACTACACACAGTTGGAGGATACAATAGCTAACCGCTAACAGCAAGCTAGCACCCCTGAATGTAAACAAATGCCATGGGTGGATCTACACCTAACATCCACTGTAATGATACCAAGTACAATAGCGTATCTAGTCGATACTACTATGATTGCGTCTATATTTTTTATCGTCACAAAATCTTTTTTCATTTTTTTAAAATTAATTTTATGTTTATAAGCTCAGGAAATATGTCTCTGGACACATGAGGACTTTGAATATGATCCTGTAACTACTTGGTATCTGATCGATACCTAAATTTGTAGTATCACACAAAACTAATATAAGTATCAAACAACAGAAGAATAAGTGATTATTACATTTCAACAGAAGTGTAGATAGAACATGTTAAAACAGAAAGTAAGCAGAAATGAACAGTAAATAAACAAGTGGATTAATAATGTTGACAAAATAATAGAATGATAAATGACACTATATGTTACTGCATAAGTCAGCAGACAAATTAGGAGCCTTTGTTTGCTCACTTACTACTAAAAGACAAGTTGTCTAGCTCTTATGCTGCAAGCTTAATGCTAACATACAATGGACAAGCCTATTGACAGGCTAATGAAAATGATCATTGCGATCATTGTAAACTTGTACAAATATTTAACAAATGTGATATTAACGGAATAAAATGTATGTAAAACAGCAAATGCATTTCTACTTACTGACATGTAGTCACCAAACTCTGTGGAAACTAATAGTAATTGCTAAAAGTGTACTACTAGGCCAGTGTGCTGCTCTCACACACACGACATACATAATTTGTGTAGGTGCCATATTGGTTACGTAAATGCATGACAGTTGTGTTAACCGTGTACGGGTGTTTTGTGTGTATCGTGTGGGACAATGTTTTGGTAAATGAAGCGTACATCAAATGGAATATTTTCTGCAGGAGTGCTTGCCACTGCTAAAGGAACACAGATTGTTGTGTATTTTTGTGGAATTGTTGTAAAGCACTGCAACTCACAACTTAATTGGAACACGCCTCAGCCACAGACTCCTCTTACAAAGAGCAAATTAGATTCTTTTTGTTTATTGTAAAAGCAATTTGTGTTTTGGAAAGTGGGTTTGTGCAGAGACAGAAATCATTGTTGCTATGGTCTTCCTTGTCTACTGGCTTCATGGAGTTTTTTTTTTTTTATATGTCCAAGCTTACATAGCGGGACTGCTACTGCAGAGATGGGAATGCTATTGACAAATCTGTAGTGCAAATAAATGAAGAATGAACGTTTATATACACTGTTCAACATCACAAGACCCAGAAAAGTAAAATGTTCTTGAATGTAATCATCTTGGGTGAAAATTGTCATTGTTTACATTTTAATGCATTGTCCTTTACAATGGACAGCAGAATCAGGCAATAACTCTTTTATGCATCTTCTTCTTTAATATCATATACTTATAATAAACCATAAATTAGTTTAGTTTAGTCTTTATTTGGAGGGACAATGCCCAGAGACATTAAGCTCAAAGACATATATGGTCTGCACCAGATTATCATCATTATCATTTCTATCTGCAGTCCCTGGTTACCTAAATTAAAAATATACAAAAAACATGCAAAACAACTATAACAATACAATTATCCTATAGCATGTAATCAAATTAAGAAAAGTCATAAAATGCCCTTTCATTGACACATACTCATACTGTATTTTCCAGACTATAAGGCACACCTAAAATTCTGTTTTTTCTCAAAACTCGACAGTGCGCCTTATAACCCGGTGCACCTGATGTTCTGAATAATTCTGGTTTTGCTTACTGACCTCAAAGCTATTTTATTTGGTACATGGTGTAATGATAAGCATAAGTAGATGGCAGTCAAACATAAGAGATATGTGTAGACTGCACTATGATGGCAATATGACTCAAGTAAACAGCATCAACATTTTATATGTTCTATTGAAAATATAGAATATTACACACGCCACTCAAAAAAAAAAGGTACGACATATTATCTGGCGTTTTGTTTTGCAATATTATGCAAAAGTAACTTTTCTTACCTTCTGGTACCTGCTGATCTGTATTTAGGATCTGCATGAATCCTGAAAAATTGCGCGCGTCCGCTTTTGTAGTCTGTGGCGACACCATAGTCGATAAGCTTTTTCTTTTTCTCTATATTTTTGTTATAGGACATTCATCCTCCGTTTATGCCATTTCAAATATAAAGTAGTGTAAACTTCTTACTTATATCTGTCAGTAAACTCGCCATGAATGCGCTAAAACATACCGGTATAGTGAGTTTACATTATTCACCCAAGAAACTTTAGTTATTAGAGTTCCGGTCGGACGGTTTTTCATGGGACACATTTCTGGCCTTGTTGTTATTTCCGGATGAGGAGATGCTGCTCCGTTATTGATTTAGGTAAAGTCTGAATGTCATTAAAACAGTTAGCTCCATCTTTTGACACTTTTTCCACTCCCGTCCTTGCACGCTACACCGCTACAAAAAAGATGACGGTGAAAAGACGCTGCCGAAGGTGAGCCACGTAAATAAGACCGCCCACAAAACTTTGCATCCGGAAGCGACTGTCAGAAAGCGGCTTGAAGATGATCTGTAGAACATAATCTATGCAGCATTTTGATCAAAGGTCCACCACAAGGACCACAAGGAAGTGTTTCAATTTAGAAAAATAATAATAATAATAATATGACTCTTTTAATGTGCCCTATAATCCGGTGCGCCTTATATATGAAAAAAGATCGAAAATAGACCATTCATCGGCAGTGTGCCTTATAATTCGGTGCCCCTATGGTCCGGAAAATACGGTACATTACAACCACACCTAATTTACATCATCACACATAGACAATACATGCTCTTGTTCACATCTGTCATCATTTGTAAAAACAACCATGATTTTAACAGACACAACTCACAACTTACAACAAAATGCTCTCATGCATTAATATAATACACATTAAGTTGACATGTAGGTCAAAAATAGTGCAAAATAAAAGAAGAAGGAAATGTTTTTCTTTTTGGTTATACAAATTAATTTTTTGCATGGCATCCACGGTCTTCATTCTTTTGTATGAATAAGTACTGTGGGTCCTCATGTTCACCACAGAGGGCATTGGGAAAAACTGACAGTCTATTACGATGGACCAACCAGCAGATCACCAGAAAACCCAGGATGTTCTCAGCAAAATGATTTTTATTGTCATTATAGTTTTTGTGTATGAAATATTTGAAGTAAGGCTGTGAACAACTTAACCCATGCATTACTGGGTCTACGGAAAGAAACAAGTGTTAGCCTAAAACAAGAAAATAAACAAAAATGTAAAATTGCAGTTTGAAACTGAGTTCAACCTTTTCATACCAAAATTTGAGCATGCTCACTGGACATTGATGAAAGGAGTCTGTTTACGTAAACATTACTTAGGTTTTAGAGTGTAAAACGTGTTTTAAAAACATATAAAGTTGTTAAAGTGTGTGTCAGAAGCTGTGTGGAGAGCTTATGAAGACTTTAAATGCATATAATATTCATTAAAATAAATAGCGTTCTTAGTTAGCGGAAATTCACCGACCACTGCAATCAAGGGATTACTATATTACATGAACATGGATGCAATTCATATGAAAAAGTGTGTGATCGCCCTAACCCTAACCCCAACCCCAACCCTAACCCTAACCCTAACCGGGCAGCATAAAACCCTGATCCCTAACTCAGATCCGATGCTTTTTAAGTCAAATTTATACCAAACTCTCAGTGTGTTCACAGCACGCAGGAAGCTAAAAATAATGGGTTTTTGGCACCATGGCGCATTCTGTATGCCAGCAGCTTTTTATCTGTCTCCTATAATGAGCCATAATTACTTTGCAGTCTTTCTGTGGAAAGTCATTTGAAATGTGACGTTTAGCTCCATGTTAGAGAAGAGCAAGTTGTGCAAAACGTAGTGAAACGTTAAAAAGTTGGACTTTCAAAAGTTTAGAGTATGTCAAAATAAGTCTACATGTAAAGTACAATTTAGCTTTATCCCGAAATTTCTCAAATCTGAATATTCCCAGGTTTTTGTATGTAGTATATTTCTCACATTACTGCATTGCTATAGGTTTTGTCAGGAAACAATTTGGGATAAAAGGAGAGTAATGTGTAGAATAAATAAGTATAATAAAGGTATCAAATAAATAATAATAGTTGTTACAAAACAGAACGTTTCAATTACCGTATTTTTCGGAGTATAAGTCGCACCGGAGTATAAGTCGCACCTGCCGAAAATCCATAATAAAGAAGGAAAAAAACATATAAATCGCACTGGAGCCCGGCCAAACTTTGAAAAAAAATGCGACTTATAGTCCGAAAAATACGGTATATTACTTTACTATTTTGGAGTTTGGGAGTTGTCAAGTATAGCATACGGTCTCCAATGTGACAATATTATATATATTTTCTTTTCTACAATATTTCATGGCCTTCTGTGACGTCTTCCACCTCCAGAATGAAAGGGAATGTGTAATGGATGTTCCTTTCCATGCGTTTTTTTTTTTTTTAACACAGCAGTGACGTGCGGTGAGGTTGATGGCTGGTGAGGCACTGACTTCATCACAGTCAGATTTACAAACATATGAACCCTAAAGAGTATCTTATTCACCATTTGATTGGCAGCAGTTAACGGGTTATGTTTAAAAGCTCATACCAGCATTCTTCCCTGCTTGGCACTCAGCATCAAGGGTTGGAATTGGGGGTTAAATCACCAAAAATGATTCCCAGGCGCGGCGCCGCTGCTGCCCAGTGCTCCCCTCACCTCCCAGGGGGTGATCAAGGGGATGGGTCAAATGCAGAGGACAAATTTCATTACACCTAGTGTGTGTGTGACAATCATTGGTACTTTAACTTAACTTTAACTTTACACATACAAACTGTAGCACACAAAAAAGCACATTTAATAAAAAAAACGTTATTATGGTCTTACCTTTACTTAGAAATTAAGTCCATGCGCCGCAACTAAAGCCCTCACTTAAACTTTCCACGTGCAAGATTGAATCTATTTAAAAAAGTGTAACCGAGGGTTTATAAATGTCGCCTATACTGTATGAAACTACAAAATAACAAACACGGAGGCTCCAGTTTACACGAGGACCACTTCATTTACCTTCTTTCAAAAACCTCCGCAACGTGACATCACTTCCGCTCTTAGCGCCTTCAAAATAAAAGCTCAAGGCATATACTGTATAACAGTGCATAACAGGAACTTAACATCACAAAGAGGAAAGCCCATGAAAATAGGTTACAAAAGTTATTTAATAAGAAGCCAAAAAGTGCAAAAACAATAATGTTCGTGTTGGAGGAGTTGTGAATTAGGTACACCTGCAGTCTGCAGGCGTATCTAATGTTGTGTCCCTGCAGTCATTCACAACTCCTCCAACACCAACATTATTGTTTTTGCACTTTTTGGCTTCTTATGAAATATTTTTTTTAAATAGATTCAATCTTGCACGTGGAAAGTTTAAGTGTGGGCTTTAGTTGATATAACAATTCTACGGCGGGGGTGCAGGAGGCGAGCCTCAGCCAGTGCGTCTTTTGCAGCCGTTTTATGATCGCTCAGCACAAGAAATACTTTACACACATACAGTTGTTGACAAAATACACTGTACATTATATACCTCAGCTAACTAAACTATGGAAATGTATAATATAGTTCATATAGCAATACAGTCTCACTGCACAGCAGGCCAGCAGTTAGCCGAGTCATTGCGCAATCCATGTTGCGGCACTGAGTGACGTGCCTCAACTGGCTGCTGTTCACCGCACCGTCTCTTCTCAGTATTTGAACGGCAAATGTGAAAATTCAGCGATTTTGAATAAAAATAATATAAAACTGGTGAAGTTAAATGGAAAATAACTTTATAGTATAATCACTGGATACATATAACAATTTAATTTTTTTTTTTTTCTTTTTACATTTTCTTTTTTTCCATGATGGCAGGTGAGGCGGGCCCTCACCTGCCTCTAGTGACTGCACGTCAGTGTAACACAGTAATAGTAAACGTCAAACTGAGTAGAAAGTAGGGCGAAGGAGTGTAACCATGGTTACAGTGCATCGCCTTATACAAGTAAATTGTTGCAGGCACAGGAAGTTATTTATTGTTTAAATAACCTTGATGTGGCATCATATTTTTTTCTCACTCACTTGTCAGTATCAAAGTCGTCCTGACGTATTGACGACATAACAGCAACCAGCACATAATGTTTAACATTGCAACTGACAAAAATTAATGCATCCAAACAACTGGTGTTTTAAACTTAGTCAAAAGAAAGAAGACGGGTTTAGATTATAGCAAGCCTTTGCAAGTTATTTATGCGGATCATTTTGGCGTAGTGCTTTACTCTTTGATGTAATATTTATGCGGCTTCATTTCGACTCAATCTCTCCCGCTGTCTGTCTGCTCCCTGCTCAGCTTCCCCAAAGCAGAGAAATAGTGGAAAAAAACAACAACAGTGGAATAAACTTGAAGTAAAAGCAAAATCATGCGCTCGTTTGCTTATTATACTGATGCAATGGATGCAACGGTCCAATTATCACATTTTTACTCTACACTATGGGCCTGATATACTAAAGGTTTGCGTGTACTAAAACATGTGCAAACCTGATAGCACACGCAAAGCTGATCTACTGAACTTGTGCAATCCATTTTGCGTCTCCTGTCTTTATTGATATGCAAAATACAGTATATGCTGATCAGCACACCCACAATACACGGAGCGGGAAATGCAATTACGATTATTTAGCACGCGCAATGTGTTCCATCAACACTCATCACCGTTTTGCAAGCATTATTTAGCGTTTTATTAAGCACATTTCAGAAGTGCAAACTGATAGTTCCACACACGATCAGACAGACAGACAGACGATAGGCAGACGAGAATCTTCCGTCCTACATTTGTGTCGACATTTTGGGCTGTCAAAACATAAACAAATATTAGACATATCTTCTATTCAGCAACCATCATTGTATAATTCAATTAATGCGTTTAGGTGTCATTTCATATTATTTCAATGACATTCTGTCAGAGTGTGTAGGTGACGAACCCCAAGATGCAGAGAAGGCGGCAGGCATTGTGCGGGAAAACATTATTTAATGTTCAAAAAATAAAGAATAAAGAAAAGACACCAACCAGGAACTAGGAATGGACAAACTGGAAACAGTGAACAGGGATCCAGTAAACAGGGACTAGGAACAAAAAGACAGTGAGCTACAAACAGCTACAAAATATAGCTTACCGCAGACAGCTACACTGATATCGACACGACAGGTCGGAACGACAATAATCCAGCACTGACTGGAGGAGAAGGCAGGTTTAAATAACAGCTGGCTGATTGACACCAGGTGTGGCCAGGTGCCAATCAGCCTCAGCTGAGGGGACACAGCACTCAGGGAGACAAGTAGGAAATAACCAAAATAAGAGCGCCGACAGGAAATAAAGACAAACAGAGGAAAAACTCAAAACATAACTAAACTGTCAGTGACAAACCTGACACATTCGTTTTTTTCACATAGAATATAGATAAATAAAATATTTCTTACATGAAAACAACGGGTTTTTTTTTTGGTTTTTTTTTGCAAATCAAAAAAAAAAGAAAAACATTTAAAAAAAAGAAGAAAAAAAAAATAAAACAACTTTTTAAGTGTGCTTGTTTTGTGTAAAAGTGCAGCCTCCCTCCAATGAGGACATCTTCGGTGGTAAAATAAAAAAAAAAGTAGTGTCAATATAGGTGCACTGCAGGACTGCTTCTAAAATGCCCATAATAGGATAAATGTCTCCTGCATGTTTGAAAACATAGCAATACGAGCATGATAACATTAATGACGGTGCCTCCGTGGTGATGCCCCGTATAGTACACGAAAACTCCTCATTTAAATAGGGCGGTCTGCACCCTTTTTCCACTGCACACGTAAATTGCACCCAACACGCACACTAATAGTACATGCTATTTTATAGATTGTACACGCTGTTTAGCGCGTGGGTTTTAGATCTTAGTAAATCAGGCCCCTAGTTAAAGTTAAAGTACCCATGATTGTCACACACACACTAGGTGTGGCAAAATTATTCTCTGCATTTGACCCATCACCCTTGATCACCCCCTGGGAGGTGAGGGGAGCAGTGAGCAGCAGCGGTGGCCGCGCCCGGGAATCATTTTTGGTGATTTAACCCCCAATTCCAACCCTTGTTGCTGAGTGCCAAGCAGGGTAATGAGTACCATTTTGAAACCAAATGTTCTCTCAGATCATTTTTAAAAACATTAATACTTTTCTCTCTGCGTTATTATTTTCTTCTTTTCAATGTTTATTTAACTGTAGTTTTTGTCATAAACTATGAAAAATGGTAGATGATAACTGATGTCGGTAATTAGCAGACCCCTTGTAAAAATAATTGGGACAGGTGTGGCACAGAGAACTGGTTTCTCATTGTATCCCATTGGGTTGAGTTTTTTCTCGCCCTGATGTGGGATCTGAGGTCGTTGTCGTTGTGGCTTGTGCAGCCCTTTCAGACACTTGTGATTAAGTTCATATAAATAAACTTTGATTGATTGATTGATTGAACTGTTAATCCAGTCTTGTAATTTTAAGACATGAACTCATTCTATACATTATATTATGTCTATGAAATCATCAATTGTCTTTTGCTTGTTAGGGTTCAAAAGGCCAACTTTGAAGTCCCCACATAAGAAAGTTACTTTTTTGGTGATTTATTTTTTTCATTACAAACGTTAATTGTTAGATATTATCAATAGCAAAGGACATGTTTTTCATCAATTTTTAGTTGAGTTGATGTTGAATCACCTTTAGTTTGCTACTTGTGTCCTTCATTATCCTTGTTGTCAAGACGGGGTCTGTAATATTTATGCAGATCCCTGATGTTGTCCTCCATTCAGCTTAATGTAGTTTTTTTTATTTGGCCCTCCAAGTGCATTGAATGTTCCTGTTTTTCCTGTCGTCAGGTGCTTCTTTTGGCGATGTCAACATTGTGTTTTGTAAGATGTTCGTTCATAGACACATGTGTACCTTTTAGCTTATTTCCCACCAATTTCTTGTTGGTGAACGTAACGATGATGGGCTGGTGTGGTATTGTTGTTTCTGCCGTTGAGTGGAACGCATGTGTCGATGGTGTTAATATCGACATCGACTTCCTTTGTTTGCAGAGAGATGGCAGCCTGACGCTCCATTGATGAACTCACCTCTGTAGATGTCATTTGGAGCACGGTCACTATCACATTGTTCATTTATGTATTCTGATCCATCTCATCCATGGTATTTTTCATTTCTTCTGTTTGTTTCCTTTGCATCATTATCTTCCATAAATGCTGCATGCAGAGAGCAGTGTTGTCTTCTTGCAGGGCTTTAATATCTTGGTGCAGTGCTGTGTTTTCTTCCCTAAGATTCTTGATCATCACAAATCTCATTTTTCATGTTGGAATTCTGTGACTATAAACTTTCAACCTGTGTTTGTAGGTTGCCTTACTTTCCAGCATCTTCCTCAGGAGGCCACTTAAATGCAATGCTTCCGGAATCAATCTCTCTACCTCCTGTGTCTCCAGAGGCTTATTCAGTGTCTGGATTTTTTGGCTAGAAGTTAGTTTTTTTTGCTTTGACGTGTCATTAAAGCTAGGCAACCGTTTTAAACTAGTGATTGACGCTGGTTAGCTTTGGTAGCACGTATAAATCGTTTTTTTCTACGGATCCATACCTCACGCCAGACAGAGTTCAAGTTAGAGGTGTCATCAAACTATCATCAAGTTGTTATCCTGATGTGTGGTTAGAAAGTTTCAAGATTACTCAATTTCGGTGGTAGCAATAGCAGAGTTTTTGCTGTGTGCATCCTTTCCGTTTGACCAGTGACAAATGATGCGTGCTAAGGGTTTTTTGTACTGTAACCTTATCCCCAAACATGATGTATATATATGTACAGTATATATAAAAATGTATATAATTTCTTTATTTTCATGACTATTTACATTATAGATTGTCACTGAAGGCATCAAAACTATGAATGAACACGTGGAAAAAAAAAAGTGAAATAACTGAAAACACGTTTTATATTCTAGTTTCTTCAAAATAGCCACCCTTTGCTCTGATTACTTTTTCGCACACTCTTGGCATTCTCAAAATGAGCTTCAAGAGGTAGTCCCCTGAAATGGTTTTCACTTCACAGGTGTGCTTGAAGCTCATCGAGAGCAATCAGAGCAAAGGGTGGCTATTTTGAAGAAACTAGAATATAAAACATGTTTTCAATTATTTCACCTTTTTTTGTTACGTACATAACTCCACATGTGTTCATTCATAGTTTTGATGCCTTCAGTGACAATCTACAATGTAAATAGTCATGAAAATAAAGAAAACGCATTGAATGAGGAGAAGGTATGTCCAAACGTTTGGCCTGTACTGTTCATACATATATATATATATATATATATATATATATATATATATATATATATATATATATATATATATATATATATATTGTTTCTTCACTTTTGTCCTACATTAATAGACGTCTTTTATTATGCATTTTCTTGCGTCTGAGTCACTCCAGACGCACGGATGTAGAGCCTTGTTTCAGGCTTTACGTGATCCTTGTCTCTCTGCAAGTGTGGATGATCGTTCTTTGTCGTGTTGTGGATCGTTGGTGTGTTGACATGGGAAGTGAAACTAGCAGCCAAAATGCATTAAGAGTCTGCTGTGGTTATTGCAACTGAAAACACCACCTTTAATGCCTTTTCACTTGTCTGAAATCCTTGATTCATACAGTAGAACACATGACTGTCGACGCCCCTCTGACGGGCTGGCATACATCAAGATGAACGTTTGCATATCCCCAGAGACATATTGGAGAGCGGACGATAATGAAGGGAGTTTGTTGACAAAATTTCCTTCATTTGTGTATACTTTTATCATGTGTTATTTTGATTTGGTTATACAGTCGTGGTTAAAAGTTGCATACACTCTGGTGTATGTAAACATCACATGGACAAAGATAAGACCTTCTGGAGGAAAGTTCTGTGGTCAGATGAAACAAAAATTGAGCTGTTTGGCCACAATACACAGCAATATGTTTGAAGGAGAAAAGGTGAGGCCTTTAATCCCAGGAACACAATTCTTATGCTCTGGGCCTGTTTTGCTGCCAATGGAACTAGTGCTTTACAGAGAGTAAATGGGACAATGAAAAAGGAGGATTACCTCCAAATTCTTCAGGACAACCTAATATCATCAGCCTTGTAACCAAATATTAACATTGGGTTGGGTCTTGGGCGCAGTTGGGTGTTCCAACAGAGCAATGACCCCAAACACACGTCAAAAGTGGTAAAGGAATGGCTAAATTAGGCTAGAATTAAAGTTTTAGAATGGCCTTCCCAAAGTCCTGACTTAAATGTGTGGACAATGCTGAAGAAACAAGTCCATGTCAGAAAACCAACACATTTAGCTGAACTGCAGACATTTTGTCAAGAGGAGTGGTCAAAAATTCAACCACAAGCTTGCCAGAAGCTTGTGGATGGCTACCAAAAGTGCCTTATTGCAGTGAAACTTGCCAAGGGACATGTAACCAAATATTAACATTGCTGTATGTATACTTTTGACCCAGCAGATTTGGTCACATTGTCAGTAGACCCATAATAACACCAAAGAATGTACAACAATTCTTCTTAACTAAAGAGGAGATGTATAACCTTAGAGGAAAATCGAATTTAAAACATGTATATGCACGTACAACACTTAGAACCTTCAGCGTATCAGTATGTGGAATTAAATAATGGAATGGATTAAGTAATGAAGTTAGTGCTTACAAAGTACAAAGAAGAAGAGTTATGAGAATTACTATCAACCTTATTGAAAATAAGATACTCTTCATCTCAGTATGTTAATAATGACTGAATTAATTAATTACATATTACAAAACTGTTGTATATACTAATTCACAGATGTCATTCTATTATAAAAAAGGTCAGTAAATGATGTATATATTTGTAAACGCTCTGAAGTGAGAAAGGGGTAGGATTAAATAAGCTTTAAAATAAGAGTTGTAGAAAATATTGGAAACTCTAGACAGCCATGACATTATGTTCTTTACAAGTGTATGTCAACTTTTGACCACGACTGTATGTCTCGACTACAATTATAATAACATTTATTTCTTTGGCTAACAATCTAAAATAAAAAAGGGGAACATTTTCTTAATTGCTTGTCATAGCAACCACGTTAATATTGCCATGCTTTTATTTTGAAGCTTACTTTGCGTTTTAATGCTGTTAGACAGTAATTATGTTGCTGTTGTTTCAGTGATAATGATGAATGTTGACGTAAATGGAGCCCTTTTTAGCAATGTGCCCTTTAGGTCTCAAATTGTGTGATGACAAAAGCGTATGTATGTCGACGTGGACCTAATTTGTGTTTGCATATTTTTTGAAATGCTGTGTCGAAATGCTCAGGAATCGCTCTTTTAATTTATCTCCGATAACCAACATGGCTGTGCTCATACTACACACAAACACACACATACACTTGCACACACACTTTTACAACAAATTGCAATAACACAGCTGTGTTTGGTTGTGGGGCTTTGTTGTCTTACCCTTTATTTACCACCGTTATTTCCTTTTCCTCTTCCTCCTGTTTTTTGGCCCCCCATATCTGCTGACCTTGTCTCGTCCAAACATCGCCTGGCCGCCCGCCTGCCAGAGGGTACAGAAGGCTGCCAAAATCAAGAAAAAGGCGGTGTGTAATAAACACAGCAACAAAAAAAAACCCTTGGCTACTTCCAGCCTTTCTCACCTTTCCTTTTATCTTGGGTCCGATGCTCCCTTCCATCAAATTCCTTGCATGTTTTATGTCCTCATTTTTGGTTGTACATCATTTCTACAAGTCCATCACAGAATGCATGCATTAGAAATAAATAATATTCCCTCAATGTATTTAAAAACAAAAAATACAATTTTGTGGTTGCATTTTCTACATTGAACTAGCAAATAAATTCAAATGTCTTTATTGTCAGTACAAATTAGGAACATTTAGACACTTGATGTGGCTTTTACACATTAATGTTTCAAAGTGGTTAGGGTTGTGGAGTGAAGCCTGTAAAAAAGACACTTATGTCAACAACAGTAACAGGCTTGAATGGTGAATAATTAATGGTTTAATTAATGATAGATTTCACAAGCACTCAAACAAGTTTCCCTCACTTTGTGGTAGTATAAAACCTAAAATATGTTGCATTTAATTGTGGCAACTGTGTTCTTCTCCAAGGGGTTTTAATGTATTAAACCATGTTTATTCATCATTTGTACTGTTTATCCTGAGCTTGGGAACATAATATTAGAACTTATCTTTATTGACACTGTGTGCAAAAAGGCTTTGTGGGCTCGCCACAAATTCACTGGTTTTCCATAACATGCATGTCTTTGGTCTCGGTGACTGTATGTGGAATCACCTAGAACAAGGGTGTCAAACATATTTTAGCTCAGGGTTTTGCATGGAGGAACATCTATTATACCAACCTGGGCCGAACTGGTAAAATCATGGCATTAAAAATTAAAAATAAAGACAACTTCACATTGTTTTCTTTGTCTTACTTTGGCCAAAAATAGAACAAAACACATTCTTATAATGTACATATTACAAATAATCCTCTTGGCAAAACACTTCGTTAGTTGAAAATTCTGAGGAAGAACCATGAAGAACACAATGAACTTAGATGTGTTTTTCAAAGCCATTAAACTTTAAGCACTTCCTGTTTCAAATTCTCACGTTGGCAGTTCAATAAAGACGTATTTGGAAAAGAAACCAAGTGTTTCCTCAAACCGCCACATTGGTGACACACACAACTGCCACAACACATTCATTTATCATCATTCAAATATTACAATTATAATATAAACAAAACAGTTATCATAATGAAACCATAGCCAAAATCAAGGTAATATAACTCAAAACTTAACCATAGTGAACATAATAGATTTTAAGTATGAAATAAAATAGAACAAACATAACAAATGTAAAAACACACATTTTTTACAATGGAGTTCAGGGTGCACATATCGTGCATTCAACCATTTGCCAGCGCGGTATGGAACCCTAAGTACAAAGATGATGGTCAAGTTGACTTAAGTCTTTGCATCTTACTGTTACGTTATTGTATCCGATAATTTACAATGAAAGAAGGTATTGCGTGTCAATACTGCCGCCATCTGCTGCCAGCCACAACGGAAGCAGCGGATTGCGTGCACCTGTGCTGATTGGAGTAGCGGCACCCAATCCAGGGGGCACTTAAAGTCAGCAGACACGTCATTTTTAAACGCTGTCATGTGTGACAGTATGAACTATTTGCTTGCCTGTCAGAATTGCTATTGCGACATCCAGTGGACACATTTGGAACAGCATTTTTTTTTTCATCAAAAAAATGCGGCTCATTTTTACATGTAGCAAACTGATCTTGCGGGCCGGATTAAACCTGTTCGCGGGTCGTACGTTTGACACCCCTGACCTAGAACCTTCTGCAGACTTTAAAACATATAGCAGTACTATTTAGTTTTCACAGCCCAAAGTGTTTGTTTTAAGCCAAACGATGAGTGTTTTAGTCTTAAGCTCTTTGTAATTACTGTAGGGTTACGTATCGCTTAGATATTATCTGAAATCCGTAGTTTTGAAATGGTAGCGGTGATTAAAAGGCACTTAAGAGAAGGAAAACATACACATTTTGTGCCAAAACAATGCTAATTTTTAGTTTTGAAAGTTTGTAAAACATGCAAAATAGTCATTTAAATACTTCAATCATAAAAATGATACTTGTTTCTTAAATACTAGTATGAAAACCAACTGTTATAAGTATTACAGGAAACGCCAGCAGCAATGCAGAACACACAGAATGTGCTAACATATATATTTCACAGTACAGTAAATGTATCCCGTACAATTTGAGCAGAAATTGATTAAGATACACAATTTAGGCGATGCCAGTTAAATGCAGTTACTTGCACAATATCGACTTCATGCACTCGTTGCAGGTTGCTGAGTGTGTGTCTTTTGAGTAGAAGTACAAACAAACTTTCGAGTGTTTCGAAAGCATTTTTGGCTCGATGCAACAAATGAACAGATAATGAGGTGGTGGTGACCATGCCTTATTTTGGCTCTTTTCATCCATAGTTACTATTAATTAACAACATTGAAACAATACTGATATTTACTTCATTTTTTGGCCTGGTTACTACCGTTAATGTTATGGTACCCAGTATTTATACCCAAGCCTACATTAATTTTTTAAGTAGTTTATTTTCTTTTTGCATTTCCACCCCACTTTTAACCATTTGACCAGCATTTTCCTCACCGGCTGGACCACATGCATGGTGGTTTTTAATTAAGGTTTTCTAAAATGCAATGCAGGCAGTCTGTCTTTAACCCTTAGTGTACTATATGATGTTTGCTTGTGTCGTCTACAGAGCCCGGAGGGAGACGCTCAAACTCTGACTGAAGTCGATCTGTTCATCTCCACTCAGAGGATCAAAGTCCTCAATGCAGACTCACAGGTGAGCATGTGTGTCCTATTATTTCTATTGGGAGAAGGACTATCTATGTAGGCAGAGCACAAAGGGTTGTGTCATAGCTTCCACTGCAGATCTCATGGCGTGACCGAGGATTAGTGCAGACTTGGTAATACCCAAAATGCTTGGCTAACATTTGTACTGCAGGGTGACTCAAACAGATGCTGCAGCAGCTCTAGTTTTAGCCCATGAATACAACCTCGGGCAAAAAATGGAATCAGGATATTCTATCAGGTGTTAAATTTTGTAGAAAAAAAACAGGTAACAGACCCGTAACGCCAAACTATCGTCATTTCAAAAGGCTTTAAGAAACACTAAAATGAATTAAAAATTTTAAATAGTGGGTGGTCAGTAACAATTTCAGTTTTAGATCAAGTAAAGTGAAAATATAGAATCACTCAGTTCTGGAGAGGTATAAAATCGCCCTGTAAATGTTAATTTTCAAAGTTAACACTTGCATTAGAGCAGGGGTGTCAAAGTCAAGAATTATCTATGGCCCCCGGGATGATATTTGATTAGTATTAGAATCGGCCCGCAGGCAACAGCCGCCTGCTGCTGTTTTGCATGCACCAATACTCCATCAGTGTTGACGCTAGAAATTTTCAAAATGGGGTCCCAGGGACCTCATCAAGTCATAAAAATGGGGTCCCACAGTAAATTTTTGGGGTCCCACTTTTTTGTAACCAATTTGAAAATAAATGATAAATGTATGCATTATCCTGTTATATCTCACATTCTATATTGTGTTTTGTAAAAAAGTTGTCATAAACGTTACTTAATTCATTAAAAAAAATAATACAAAAGAAAACCAATTTTTATGCATAAATGTATTCAGTTGTAAACATTCATTCACTTTCTTATTTCCTTCATGGATCCAAACTTTACCGCTGCCGGGTATTTTTTGTATATTTTTATTGTAATATTTTCAGAATGTGTTTGTTCTACTTTGGCCAAAGTAAGACAAAGAAAACAATCTGAAGTTGTCTTTATTTTTTATTTTTAATGCCATAATTTTAATAGTCTGGACCGCCTGTGCACAGATTTTCCGCCATGCGGCCCCTGAGCTAAAATGAGTTTGACTACCCTGCATTAGAGTAAATCTGTTTATCAGTATGCAGTTAAAAGGAGTGGTCGCACCTTGGAAAACTGTTGTAACAGGTGGATTGACATGAAGCATGGCTATAACTCGAGATGTGTTGATTGAAACAAAGGCGAGGATTATAAAACTTAGAAGGTAAGAGTCAGCTGTGTCTTAAATCTGGACCAGTACAAACACCATGGGAAGGTTGTAAAAGGCTGGTAGACCAAGGAAAACATCAGAATGTCAAAAAAAAAAAACGTCAAGCAAAATGTCTTGAAAACAGAAAATGCACAGCAAAACAAATGAAGAACAAATGAGCAGAAACTGGAGTCACTGGAGAGATTGAACTGTGAGAAACCGCCTCAAGGAAATGTCATTTAAATACAGAAAAGCTCAACGAAAGCCATCATTAACACCTAAAGTAGTGGTTCGCAAACTTTTTTCACCAAGTAAAAAACACTTATACCACCATAATGACCAACTTTGAATACAGTAGCGTAGTAGGCTTAAGTATTAAATATAAAAACAAGACAAGAGGTTTTATTTAACAAGTATATTTTATATTTTTGGCCACTGTAACATCAAACACAGTTTGAACAGTAACATTGTGTTTAAATGTAGAAAAACACTTTAATCAAGTGATTCTTTGGCGTTCCACTAGATGGAGCCTGTGTACCACCAGAGGTGGGTAGTAACGCGCTACATTTACTCCGTTACATCTACTTGAGTAACTTTTAGGATAAATTGTACTTCTAAGAGTTGTTTTAATGCAACATACTTTTACTTTTACTTGAGTATATTTATAGAGAAGAAACGCTACTTTTACTCCGCTCCATTTATCTACATTCAGCTCGCTACTCGCTACTGATTTTTATCGATCTGTTAATGCAAGCGTTGTTTGTTTTGCTTTGTCAGATAGACTTTCAAAGTAGGATCTATTGCATGCCTGCGTTTCATCCAATCAAATACAGTCACTGGTGACGTTTGACTCCGTTTCACCAATCACATGCAGTCACTGGTGACGTTGGACTACGTTTCACCAATCAAACAGAGCCAGGCGGTCACGTGACCGCCGCTGAAACTTAACAACAAGCTTAAGCTCAATGTCAAATTTGAGGAAGCACATCGCGGTAAGTAACGTTAGTAAATATTTTGGCTGTCACCGTAGGCTGATGTTAGCTTCCCTGCTATGAATCACTGTCAAATGTACATCGTGTGGGGACATTTATTAACGCACTGCAGCCTCATAGACAGAGACACACAGACACACACGCACACACACACATGCATGCATACAATCACCAATTTGAAGTGCATCAAGTGCAGACCACACCTATCAGTTTATGGTTTGCGTAAAGGCTAACTTGTTATTTTCCTTTGTAATCTCTGCCTACTGAGCTTATGGTGCTGTTAAGTTATTGTGGCTCAATTTGCCTTAATTTTTTTATGTTAATGTATTATTATTTAATATATGTTATTGTTTTAGTTGCTTAAGAGATATTCCTGGCTATGAATTTGCTCATTGCTATTTTTATGTTTTTGTGCATTATTTATTGCCGTCATCATTAAACGAACAGGTTACTCATCAGTTACTGAGTACTTGAGTAGTTTTTTCACAAATTACTTTTTACTTAAGTAAATATTTGGGTGACTACTCCTTACTTTTACTTGAGTAATAAATCTCTAAAGTAACAGTACTCTTACTTGAGTACAATTTCTAGCGACTCTACCCACCTCTGTGTACCACTAGTGGTACACATACCACAGTTTAATCCCTTACCTAAACATAAAAACCAAGGTTCCAATGGGCTAAGGAAGAACAATTGTGGACTATATGACTGGATGAAAATCATATTCAGTGATGAATCGCGACTTTGTATTGGGCAAAGTGATGATTCTTGGAACTAATGAGATTTATAAAGATGACTGCCTGGGGAAAACATGCACATTTCCCCAGTAATTGATGATATGGGGCTGCATGTCCGGTAATGGAACTGGGGAGATAAATGCACTAGTTTTCATTTTGGACATTTTTTTATTCAATTAATCAAGATGATGTTTAGGGATGATTACATCAATTTTCAGGAAGATATTGAGCAACATATGTAGGACTTTCCTTGTCTGAAAACTTGCCTTGAAGAAAGATACATAAGGTCAAAGTCATGGCCTGCAAATAATCCGGATTTCAATCCAATGGAAAATATTTGGTGTAAATGAAAGAAAATTGTCCATGACAAGACTCTGACCTGCAAAGCTGATCTGGCAACAGCAATCAGAGAAAATTGGAGCAAGATTGATAAAGAGCACCATTTGCCACATGTTAAGTCCATGCCTCAGGGACTGCAAGCTGTTATAAAAGCCAGAGGTGGTGCAACAAAGTACTAGTGCTGTGTTGTGTTGGTTTTTTTTTTTGCGCTTTCATAATTTATTCACTATGTTTGATCTAAAAAACAAAACTGTTACTGACTACCACAATTTATTTTCTTGATTTCTTTTAGTGGTTCTTAAAGCCAGACATTTTGAAATGATTACAGCTTTCGGTCATGTCTGTTATCTGCTTTTTTTTCCTACAAAACTGAATGAACATCCTCCAAGTCTGGTGATTCCATCATTTTCCGGGGTTTGTATATCTTTTGGCTGATGGATCTTGTTTTATCAGGTCATCATTTCCTCCTGAGAACCAGTTTGTTATTGGTATATTTCTTTTTTGAGAGTCACACAGAGAAAACAGCCCTGTTATGCGAAACACAACTTTCCAATGCAAAAGATGCTGGTTCTCAGAAGGATATGTTTAATATCTCAGGCATTCGTTAATGTATTGTGTTTTCTTATTACATTAGTGTGAGTGCTGGAACATGCCAAGTCAGCATTATATTTGTATACACAGCTTTGTATATTTTGTTACAGTACTTTTTTTTATGCCACTTTAATAGGAAACCATGATGGACAACGCACTACGCACCATATCCTACATTGCTGACATCGGAAACATTGTGGTACTAATGGCGAGGCGTCGCATGCCCCGCACGGCCTCCCAGGACTGCATCGAAACCACACCTGGGGCGCCTGAGGCGAAGAAGCAGTACAAGATGATATGCCATGTCTTTGAGTCTGAGGACGTAAGTGGAGTGTTTATTTCACTAGCTTGTAGCGTTGTACGGTACGCCGGTACTAATAAAGTATCGCGGTACTAATCAATTGAAATCGGTACTATACCACCTTTGAAAAGTACCGGTTCCGCTCTTTCATCTGAGTGCCGCTCTGCTGCGGTGACTACAGAGCCGAGGCGCATGATGTTGAGTGTGTCAAAACGCGCACACAAAGTGCATACAAGTAATAATAACATCTTGGAGAGGAAAAATGGCAAAAGACTACAATTCTACTGGTTACTAAAAAGGGTGCGTGAAGCGCAATATGGAGGTATTTGGGCTTCAAAACTAAAAGGTGACGCTTTAAACAGGGATGTACCGTGTTGCAAGTACTGTTTTACTCCTTTCCTGCTTGTCGGCTCCTAGACTGTGGTCGAGGAGAGCAGGGGAGACCTTTCACTTCACAATGGGTCCGTAAAGCTCCGCTCTTTGGTCGGAATGACGAGGTCGTCGATTAGTTACAACCTAGTTACTTTATTTATAATTTCCACAGGGCACAACCGGACATCCACCATGCTATTGACACTCCTGCACGTGCTAGAGCTACCTCTCCTAACTTGCCCACTCACTTACTCACGTCACTCACCCCACATACTGCCATTCTTAAAGGAGCACACACGCACACACACACACACACACACACACACACACACACACGCTACTCTCACAACAGCTGTTTTAAAACATGCCTCGCCAAATTTATGTCATGATCCATGGTCCGGATCATGTTTTTGTATTTTCTGTTAGTTTTGGACTCCTTCAGTTTCTGTTTGTGACACCTCTGAGTTTGGTTTGGTTGCCATGGCTGCTTATTGTTTTCACCTGCCTCTGGTGTTTGGGACGCTCACCTGTCTCTAATCAGAGGCATTATTTAAGCCTGCCTTTGCCAGTCAGTCGGGCTGGCGTCATTGTTCGCTTCATGCTTTGTCTACGTAAGTCTTGTTTATTTCATGCCACAGTTTCGTGAGGTTCCATGTCCATAGTTCTATGTTTCCTGCGCTAAGTTTTTGCCTTAGCTTCCGCGTGCGATAGGCACGCTTGCCTTTGTTTTGTAAATTGGATGATTTATCAAGATTAAATAAATCATGTTCCTACCTGCAAGTCCTGTTCTGAGTCGTCCGTTTGCATCCCGGGAGAACGAACCGCGCAGTAAGCTGCAACCCCGCCGTGACAATGTAGCGATTAGTATGAACACCTTTGCTTCAAACTTAGGTAAACATTTAAATAATGAATATTCAGGTAATAGGTAATAATGTAATTGTAACACCTGTCCTGCTGTTCGTTCTGGTGCAGACTGTAGTCGAGGAGCACAGGGAAGACGTTCCCTTCAGAGTCGATGCCATTTCAATGCCTTTTCATTTATATTTTAACCTTGTAAAATTGTTCTTTGACTGTGAGTGTTTAATGTAGCGTAAGATTTTCTGTTAAAAGAAAGCCAATATTGACATTTTTCGTAATTCCCTTTATTTTGAAAAGTATCGATATACATTCTGGTACCGGAACTAAATTATTGGTATCGGGACAACCCTACTAGCTTGTTATACTGCGAAAAGCTTCTTTATCGTTAATGTGGTGGATCTGCTTTGATCGTCTGTAAGAGTTGCTTGAAGAAAGAATTAAAGAAAAATATGTTTAAACCTAAGTTATGTGGCAGTCAGGTAAATTAGTTGTTAGTGTCTGTGGGGAGCGAGGACTTTAAAAAAAAAGAGTTGCATTAATTACAATTTAATATGAATGCGATGAATTAGATTAAATTATAGATAGAACTTTATTTAGTCCCTGGGGGTGTGCCCTCAGGGAGCGGGAGGTTCCAATAGCAGCAACACCAAATGTGCCGTATTTTACTATAAGGCGCACCTAAAAACCTCCAATTTCCTCAAAAGCTGACAGTACGCCTTATAATCCGGTGCGCCTTATATATGGACCAGTATTGAGCCACAACAGGTCTCCCAACTACGGGATGCATAACGTAACCCCAGCCTCTACTGTAGCGTCTATTCTATGCGCCTTATAACGCGGTGCGCCTCGTATATGAACAAAGTTTTAAAATAGGCCATTCGTTGAAGGTGCGCCTTATAATCCGGTGCACCTTATAGTGCGGTGCGCCTCGTATATGAACAAAGTTTTAAAATAGGCCATTCGTTGAAGGTGCGCCTTATAATCCGGTGCACCTTATAGTGCGGTGCGCCTCGTATATGAACAAAGTTTTAAAATAGGCCATTCGTTGAAGGTGCGCCTTATAATCCGGTGCGCCTTATAGTGCGGAAAATACGGTAATATACATGACAGTAGCAAGAGCAGCACGGCATGCATGTCAGACTAAAAATATCTTACACCTTTCAATTACAGGTGAAACTCAAACATTTTTAATATCGTGCGAAGGGATTTATGGCGCTTTTTCTCTAAATACTTTGTGAAACCCGTCATCTATGTCTTTTTTAACTACATTCAAAGGACTGGGAGCAAGGTGGGTGAAGTGTCTTGCCAAAGGACACAACAGCAGTGACTAAGATGTTAGAGTCGAACCAGGGACCCTCAAGTTTCTGGCCGGCTGCTCTACCATCTGAGCCACGCCGCCACAAAGGTTCATTCATTCCAGCGATTACAGTTACAAGGTGAAACAAATAGGCTCGAAACATGCAATCCCAGATATTTCGAGGCCTCCTTTTGATGATTATGGTTTACTGCTTATGAAAATCTGAATTGAAAATCTGGGGTTTGCAAAAATTGTAAGCCATCCATCCATTTTCTACCGCTTGTCCCTTTTGGGGTTGCGGGGGGTGCTGGAGCCTATCTCAGCTGCATTCGGGCGGAAGGCGGGGTACACCCTGGACAAGTCGCCACCTCATCGCAGGGCCAACACAGATAGACAGACAACATTCACACTCACATTCACACACTAGGGCCAATTTAGTGTTGCCAATCAACCTATCCCCAGGTGCATATCTTTGGAGGTGGGAGGAAGCCGGAGTACCCGGAGGGAACCCACGCAGTCACGGGGAGAACATGCAAACTCCACACAGAGCCCGGGATTGAACTCAGGACTACTCAGGACCTTCGTATTGTGAGGCACATGCACTAACCCCTGTTCCACCGTGCTGCCCAAAATTGTAAGCCATGATCATCAAAATTTTAACAAATAAAGGCTTGAGATATCTCACTTTGCATGTAATGAGTTAATATAACATATTAGTTTTACATGAATGGACTTTTGCACGATATTAAACATTTTTGAGTTTCAACTATAGTCTCTTTTTCAGTGCTATGTATGGAATTCTGCCTTTAAAATGTTTAATTGCGTAATAATGTACGTGACAGCTCTATGCACTATGCGCCCGAGATGGGAATAAATCTCAAATCTTTAATCCCAAATCTCAAAACAAAACAGGTCGAGTCAAGTCTTAAACCTCTGATACTGGTATTTTCGAGTCCTTTCAAGTCATTGACAATGTTAAATCATTACTGGAGCAAGAATAATATGCCTCTAACTATGATACAATGTTCTTTATTTAACATATAAATCCAAAGTAATTAAATTGTTTGACATTCTGAAATTATAATTAATACAGGGTGATATAAGTTTAAATGACAATTCTTATTGCGCTTGCTTCAACTTGATAGTTAAAGTGAATGTACGGACGTGAGAGTCGTTACACACAAGACTGTCCTCACTCGGACTCATTTTCTAGTTCGGCTGCAAGTCGGGTTGCATAGATGCGTGGGCAATTTCCGACGCACATAGAGAACATAATTACATTAAAAACAACCCCCAGAAGAATGGCCTGCAACTGCGAATGGGTTCTCATCGTTCACTTAAAAGATCCGTTCAAAAGACTTGATTCGTTCGTGACATCTCTAATTGACATTGATTCCCTTTTGGTGAATATACAGAAATACAAATTCATTACATAGGCAATATTTTAATCGTTATTTCAAAATAGATTTTGTTTAATTCAGCCAAGGACACATTTGCTGAACACGCTAGATATATGATAAATGGCTCTTTGAATAGAGCCGGATCTTGAGGAGCCATTCCTTTCAAAGAGCCGTTCAAAAGAGCAGTTTATTGTAATCAAAGAAACAATTACTGGTAGAAGTTATAAAATAAATTGTGGATTAGAATAATTTCAATCTACACAGATGTTAGTTTATTGGTGGGAATTATTCTGAAATATTAACTATGATTTTATTTTTGTTTTGTTTTCATGTTAAACATTCCATAAGGTGGTGCCATATCCGTAGGCTTTGACAGTGACGTCACTATTTTGAATTTTCACTCAACGAAAACAATTTTGTAGCACAAGAGCATTTTAACAATACAGAAAACAATACATAAATAATAAGTGAGAATAAAACACTACTTCAGTGGCCTTGTGGTTAGAGTGTCCGCCCTGAGGATTGGTAGGTCGTGAGTTCAAACACCGGGCGAGTCATACCAAAGACTATGAAAATGGGACCGATTACCCCCCTGCTTGGCACTCAGCATCAGGGGTTGGAATTGGGGATTAAATCACCAAATGATTCCCGGGCGCGGCCACCGCTGCTGCTCACTGCTCCCCTCACCTCCCAGTGGGTGGAACAAGGGGATGGGTCAAATGCAGAGGGTAATTTCAATACACATCAGTGGTACTTTAACTTTAACTTCAGGATAATGAACCAGAAAAGTGAATACAAATAAAAACAAAAAATAATTAGAAAAAAGTATAATGCGAAAACTGCATTTGCATTTAAAAAAAAGGGCTCCCAAATTAACAGCTCGCACTGCGAATCAGTTCTCATCGTTGACTTAAAAGAACTTGACTTGATTCGTTTTTCGATTATTACTATGAAGTTTAGTTTGAAGTCTCATTGCAAGGCTTTGATCATTTTGTCAAGTCGAGTCCAAAGTCATCACAAATGTGACTTGAATCTGACTTGGAGTGGACTGGAGTCGCATGCTATACGCACTATAGCTCCTTTTTATTATTTAGCATCACTATTTGAGATTCAGTTTATTACTCGCTCGACATCAACACTGAACAAAAATGAATAACATTTAATGAGTAGGCATGCAATTGAAATTATGCAAATCAAACAGGCAGTGTTTGGTTTTTGAAACCCCAAAGCAAAAACTCGCCTGGCAGTAGCAGATTGAGGAGGATTTGCCAACCTGAGTAGAGCCTGCAGCTCAGCGTCTGTGCCAGTCAGTAGGAAGGCAGGGCCTCTCATTTCGCTGATGGGTTTTAAAGGTCAGCCAGAAACATTTACATTGATAACAACATTATGTTATCCAGCAACTCACACATTTCTCTCTGCTGTGTGCAGCTTTGTTTTAATTTTTGCTTTTATATGCAAGTGAAAAACTTTGAGAGGCAATTGTGAAGGTTGGCTTTTTGATATATAATAGTTTAAATTATGTTGTCTATTGTTGCTTGGTAGTTTCCGGTCTATTTTTTATGCATCACCGTAGTGGCATGTTTGATTTCTTTGTACTTTTAATTTGTGAAATCACACACAAAATGTTTTAGCAATGACAATGTCAATTTTTACATGTAGTCTTACATGTACCCAAGATGTACAGTGGAAACTCAAACTTTTGTCTGTACTTAAACAGGGTGTGTAAATATACAAGTTTGCATATTGAAGCTAATTTCTCCATAAGAAACAATATAAATATAAATAATTGGCTCCAGCCTCAACAAAAGTCCACATTTTAGTAACAAAAGTGTTCAAAGTACACTTTGAACACAGTATAAAGTGCTGTACAGTACCATACCATGCCAACTGTATTTATAAAGTACTGTATATTAAACAAACATAACAAGGATCAACTTTATATTTGATAACAAGGCCAAAAAAAACAAAACGACAAACTGAACTGTCCTTATTTTCAGGCGCCCTGCCGACACGCACACACACTGTCACTAGCCCTGTGGTGCGCTCACAGTTGGAAATCACAAAACTTCTTACATAAACAGCCAGGTCGTGACAATAATTAGGAAAAAAAAAATTAAAACCACTTTACCTTGTCGGTGAAATGTTTTGGCGTGCAGCGGAAGATAGAGGGAGCGGGGAAGTGACAGAGTTGACAACGCTGTGGATACTTCCTGAATGTTTCAAACTATATATCGCTTGTTTTAATAGTTCAGTTCCTTAGTGCAGAGCTTGCAGTTAATTTAAATTCATGCTTACAATGATCAAAATACGTAAATATTACATGTTATTATAAGTGTGCCTGTTACTACATTACATGTATACTTGTATACTTCAATCAATGTTTATTTATATAGCCCTAAATCACAAGTGTCTCAAAGGGCTGCACAAGCCACAACGACATCCTCGGTACAGAGCCCACATAAGGGCAAGGAAAAACTCACCCCAGTGGGACGTCGATGTGAATGACTATGAGAAACCTTGGAGAGGACCGCATATGTGGGTAACCCCCCCCCCCCCTCTAGGGGAGACCGAATGCAATGGATGTCGAGTGGGTCTGACATAATATTGTGAGAGTCCAGTCCATAGTGGATCCAACATAATAGTAAGAGTCCAGTCCATAGTGGGGCCAGCAGGAAACCATCCCGAGTGGAATGGATGTCGAGTGGGTCTGACATAATATTGTGAGAGTCCAGTCCATAGTGGATCCAACATAATAGTAAGAGTCCAGTCCATAGTGGGGCCAGCAGGAAACCATCCCGAGTGGAATGGATGTCGAGTGGGTCTGACATAATATTGTGAGAGTCCAGTCCATAGTGGATCCAACATAATAGTAAGAGTCCAGTCCATAGTGGGGCCAGCAGGAAACCATCCCGAGTGGAGACGGGGCAGCAGCGCAGAGATGTTCCCAACCGATGCACAGGCGAGCGGTCCACCATGGGTCCCGACTCTGGACAGCCAGCACTTCATCCATGGCCACCGGACCTGTTTGTCTCCCCCTCCACAAGGGAGAGGGGGGAGCAGAGGAGAAAGGAAAAGAAATGGCAGATCAACTGGTCTAAAAAGGGGGGCTATTTAAAGGCTAGAGTATACAAATGAGTTTTAAGATGGGACTTAAATGCTTCTACTGAGGTAGCATCTCTAACTGTTACCGGGAGGACATTCCAGAGTACTGGAGCCCGAATAGAAAACGCTCTATAGCACGCAGACTATTTTTGGGCTCTGGGAATCACTAATAAGCCGGAGTTCTGTGAACGCAGATTTCTTGCCGGGACATATGGTACAATACAATCGGCAAGATAGGCTGGAGCTAGACCTGACTTACAGCATGTATATAAACCTTAATGGAGTTGTATAGGCAGAATAGAGCGACTCCCATAGGCTCTATTGTAAGCAGACTTTTGATCACCTTTATTTACTATTTAGAATGCATAAAAAAAGGAAAACATGTGTTTTTGTCTTACATAAGGATTGTCAATGATAGGTAAAACTCCCAAAAAAAGTGCAGTTCCTCTTTAAGTACAGTGTTTTATTTTTACTATATTATAACAGAGTGTTACTGTTCTGTGTGTAATGTTACAAGGGCCAACAATATTAAATATACTTGTTAAATAAAACCTCAGCCTTGTTTTTAATGAATACTTTGGCCTACTATGCTGCTGTATTTTAATGTTGGTCTTGTTAGTAGTACTTGGAGAGCCAAGTGTTTTCTAAGGTGGTACTTGGTGAAAAAAGTTTGAGAACCAATGTGCTACAATATTGCCATTTATATGTATTTATTTCATTGTGTTTTTGTACACAGGCCCAGCTCATCGCTCAGTCCATCGGCCAGGCTTTCAGTGTCGCTTATCAAGAGTTCCTGAGAGCCAACGGCATTAACCCAGAAGATCTGAGCCAAAAGGAGTACAGTGACATCATCAACACCCAGGAGATGTACAATGATGACCTCATTCACTTCTCCAACTCTGAAAACTGCAAAGAGGTTTGTAAGAACTGGAATCCTCCAGGTTTTTCTCACGTGGCAAAGCTGGGCTCGTCAACCCCGACTTGATTAACCATTTGAGAATGAGACGTAAACAACAGTAGACGTTGTCCCATTAGCGCATGTTTACAGTGACTTGGTTTATTAGACGCAGATTATGCAGTAAAATCTGCTCAAACCGTTTTTTTCCCTCTTTGGCCCTTGATGTTCCTATAAATATTATGAGAGGATTTGGGAGGATTAGAAGCAGAGAAACACTTTCTGCTTTATGCAGAGAGGCCGCCCTGGCGTTTACTTACATACAGCTCCCGTGTACGTACAGTAGGATAGGGAAGGGGCCAAACCAGGCCGCAATAGAAAAAAAATACATGTATTTTACAATTTACTCTACTTGACAATTTTCTTGTAAATAACCGCATTGGCAGTTCCTCCAGGATTGTATAATGTTGCAATCTGTCAATCAAAAAGGTATCATATCATCCATTTAACTTTAATAAACAGAGCGTTTATTAAAGTTCCCCCATTGCCCCAACAGAGCGCTAATGCCAAGCTTTAACATTTTCAAATTTATTGAACATCAAGTTGTATACATTCAAACTCAATAACATAAAATAACATCAAGTTCAATAATAAATAAAATAACTGTGCAGCTGTGGTATAACTTGCATCAAGTTCAATAATAAATAAGATAACTTCCATCAAGTTCAATAATAAATAAAACAAAAGTGTTATAACTTGCATCAAGTTCAATAATAAATCAAAAAAAGTGTTATAACTTGCATCACGTTCAATAATAAATAAAAAAAACTGTTATAACTTGCATCAAGTTCAATAATAAATCAAAAAAAGTCTTATAACTTGCATCACGTTCAATAATAAATCAAAAAAAGTGTTATAACTTGCATCAAGTTCAATAATAAATCAAATAAAAGTGTTATAACTTGCATCAAGTTCAATAATAAATCAAAAAAAGTGTTATAACTTGCATCAAGTTCAATAATAAATCGAAAAAGTGTTATAACTTGCATCAAGTTCAATAATAAATCAAAAAGTGTTATAACTTGCATCACGTTCAATAATAAATCAAAATAAGTGTTATAACTTGCATCAAGTTCAATAATAAATCAAATAACTTGCATCAAGTTCAATAATAAATCAAAAAAAGTGTTATAACTTGCATCAAGTTCAATAATAAATAAAACAAAAGTGTTATAACTTGCATCAAGTTCAATAATAAAAAAAAGTGTTATAACTTGCATCAAGTTCAATAATAAATCAAATAAAAGTGTTATAACTTGCATCAAGTTCAATAATAAATCAAATAACTTGCATCAAGTTCAATAATAAATAAAAAAAAGTGTTATAACTTGCATCAAGTTCAATAATAAATAAAACAAAAGTGGTATAACTTGCATCAAGTTCAATAATAAATCAAATAACTTGCATCAAGTTCAATAATAAATCAAAAAAAGTGTTATAACTTGCATCAAGTTCAATAATAAATAAAACAAAAGTGTTATAACTTGCATCAAGTTCAATAATAAATCAAAAAAAGTGTTATAACTTGCATCAAGTTCAATAATAAATCAAAAAAAGTGTTATAACTTGCATCAAGTTCAATAATAAATAAAACAAAAGTGTTATAACTTGCATCAAGTTCAATAATAAATCAAAAAAGTGTTATAACTTGCATCAAGTTCAATAATAAATCAAATAACTTGCATCAAGTTCAATAATAAATCAAAAAAGTGTTATAACTTGCATCAAGTTCAATAATAAATCAAATAACTTGCATCAAGTTCAATAATAAATCAAAAAAGTGTTATAACTTGCATCAAGTTCAATAATAAATCAAATAACTTGCATCAAGTTCAATAATAAATACAATAAAAGTGCCACTTTGCAATCTTTGCAAAAAAAAAGGAGGAGCTATGCATTTGCAAGACAGGGCAAGTGACAGCACTTTCCCCCAGGAGAGCCACCTTGCTTCACTGTGAAACAGCACGGCTGTATGATCAGCTCCCATTTCCTCACACAGTGCAGAGAACAGTCGCGCTTTCAGTGGTCGTGTTTTGATCAAATTTACCGCGCTCACAACATCTGTTAAAACCTCATTGAGTTCGGGGCTGAGCTGCCTTGACGCGAGTGCTTCCCGGTGAATGACACAGTGTGTGCCCGTCACATTTTTGTTTCTCTGCAGGCACTGGCTCTGGCTCGACGACCTTTGAGGTGCGAGTCACAAATGTATATATTTGTGTAATTGTGGTCCACACATTAGCCTGCTACCCATCCGCGCGAAAGTTTGTTCCGCTTAGCCCCGCCCCCATTAGTTACTGTTGCTATGTCTGTCAAATTTTCGCTCGTACCGAGAAATATAAAGCCTACAGTAAAAATAAGTACCGGTAATTTCCATTTATTTATATAGCGGATTTCACAGACAGAATCACAAAGTGATTTACAGTGTGTATGGAAAATGAAAGCATAGTAAAAAAAAAAAAAATCTAAGAATATAATAATTTAAAAAAAAAATTTAAAGTGAAATTTCCTCCCGTTCCTTGCGCCCCACCTGTCATGTCTCTATTCCCCACCAGTGGGGCGCGCCCCACACTTTGAGAAACGCTGGTCTACACTAAGCCGGATAACCCCTTAAACGAATAATTATTTAGCCTAAGCCGCATTTCAGCCACACTAAATCATCGTTTAAGGTCCCCCTCCTCGGACAATTTTTTACTTGGGTAAGTGCGCCGTGTATTTCTTGAATCTCCGGCTCTTAGCTTTGTATGGACTCATTGATCATTTACAAACCGAGTTCGGAGAGGAAGTGACACCAGAAAGACCGCGCCCCACACAGGAAGTGACGTCAGAAAGAACGCGCCACAGCCAGCTTCATAACAACCTGTTCGGTAACTCGGTGGCAACCACTAAAAAGATAGAGGCGAGTCATCCAAACATGTTTCTCCTTATTCTACATGTACAGGTGCTTTATATTCTAGTTTCTTCAAAATAGCCACCCTTTGCTCAGATTACTGCTTTGCACATTCTTGGCATTCTCTCGATGAGCTTCAAGCACACCTGTATAGTGAAAACCATGAGGCTCATTGAGAAAATGCCAAGAGTGTGCAAAAATTTAATCAGAGCAAAGCGTGGCTATTTTGAAGAAAGTAGAATATAAAACATGTTTTCAGTTATTTGACCTTTTTTTGTTAAGTACATAACTCCACATGTGTTCATTCATAGTTGTGATGCCTTCAGTGACAATCTACAATGTAAATAGTCATGAAAATAAAGAAAACACATTGAATGAGAAGGTGTGTCCAAACCTTTGGCCTGTACTGTATATATATATATATATATATATATATATATATATATATATGTCTTAATAAGGTTATCCAAAAAATAGTGCTCGATACCGTAGTAGAGCGCAATATATGTATGTGTGGGAAAAAATCACAAGACTATTTCATCTCTACAGGCCTGTTTCATGAGGAGGGGTACCCTCAATCATCAGGAGAATCTCCTGATGATTGAGGGTACCCCTCCTCATGAAACAGGCCTGTAGAGATGAAATAGTCTTGTGATTTTTTCCCACACACACATACATATATATATATATATATATATATATATATATATATATATATATATATATATATATATATATATATATGTATATATATATATATATACACAATACAATACAATAATTATTACAATAATATTTACTACAATAATTGCCTCTCAAAATACCATAATTTATGTCCCCACATGACCATTGCTGGAGAAATACTATACAGAAACACATTTACACACTACTGGCCATTGTACAAAACAAGTTATTTTCTGGGGAATTACAAATCAATAAACCCACATCAGCAATTAAAACATATCGTATATGGTACTGTCAAAATTTAAATTGCAAAAAACATTTTTAAACGTGCAAAAATAAATAAATTAAATATCTGAACTCACATTTTATCGACAGCTGAGCTAGCTTACGGGGTTGGCTGACATCATCTCACAAGATGTAGTTTCTCTTTAAATATCCTTCTTGAAAATAGCCTTGCAAATATATGTGTTGTCTTGTCTTATTATAAAAGATGGAGACGAGGCGTGTTGGCTGAGTTCTTAAAGTTTACTCCACAGCGTGCTCATCAAAAACATCCAGCTGCCGGCATGAGTACGTTCAACAACCTAAACGGGGCTACTGCGCATGCTCTTCACTACTGTGGCATGCTGGGTAATGGGATTCTTATGTACCTGCCTCATAACATCACTATATATCATCTGCCTTAGGCTATCTAGAAGGCCTTACTGACAACAACGTGTGATCTGATTGGTTATTGCAACTGTCTGTCACTGTATGTGCCCGTTCACTTACAGTGCACAGACGCCCGCATTATTTATTCTGAAGATACAAACTCTATAAACTAAAAACAACAGCGCTGGAAGGAGCATAATATGACATGAAGAGAATATAAATACTTTTAGATATTTAGATTTAAATTAAAAATTCCTTTTATTTTTTATTATGATCATGATTTCTGGTTATGTTAGGGCAGCAGAGAAGGCCTCGCTGGCCCTGACGTCACACCACTGCTGTATATGTTTATATATGTATGTATTTATGTGTGTGTGTGTGTACATATATATATATATATATATATATATATATATATATATATATATATGTATATATATATATATATATATATATATATATAGGTATTTTGGTCATTTTAGGAATTGCAATTAATTTTTGCCGCAATGATTTCACTGAGCACAAGACAACGTTCACTATTTCCTTCAACAACAACAACTACTAATAATATTGGCGGACTTCATGAGAGCCAACAACTACTTTGGCACAAATTATGATCTAGGCCAGGGGTCACCAACCTTTTTGAAACCAAGAGCTACTTCTTGGGTACTGATTAATGCGAAGGGCTACCAGTTTGATACGCACTTAAATAAATTGCCAGAAATAGCCAATTTGCTCAATTTACCTTTAACTCTATGTTATTATTAATAATTAATTATATTTATCTTTGTGGAAACACTGATTATCTTAATGATTTAATTATTAATTAAATTGCCATGCAATTTAATAATTGCATGGCAGCTCCCTCCATCAGTGTGTGAATGTGTGTGTGAATGGGTAAATGTGGAAGTAGTGTCAAAGCGCTTTGAGTACCTTGAAGGTAGAAAAGCGCTATACAAGTATAACCCAAGTACAAGTACAACCCATTTCTCACAATACATATATATAGAAACAGATAAATATCAATATGCAACACTTTATTTCTTTTTTTTTCTTTTAGTGCACATTTTTCAAATTGAACATTTTCAAATGATCACTTCTAAAACAGTCTTGTGAAATCACAATATCCCATTTTAACTAACTAGCCACTAACATTTTTTAACAAATCATGAATTACTTTGCACCATGTTTGTACAAATAATAACTCACGTAAAATACAAAAGTCAACTCTCAAATTTTTAAATAAATCATGTCACACTTTGAACTGGACACCAAATCGGTGATCTGTTTCTTTGTCAGTTAGTGAAGACCAAGTCTTTAAAATATTTTCTTGGATTTTCAAATTCTATTTGAGTTTTGTCTCTCTTAGAATTAAAAATGTCGAGCAAAGCGAGACCAGCTTGCTAGTAAATAAATAAAATTTAAAAAATAGAGGCAGCTCACTGGTAAGTGCTGCTATTTGAGCTATTTTTAGAACAGGCCAGCGGGCTACTCATCTGGTCTTTATGGGCGACCTGGTGCCCGCGGGCACTGCGTTGGTGACCCCTGATCTAGAACCTTATATTTTTTTGCCTGAATATAAGGAGGATGAGCTACAAGTTGTAGAAGCTGGGTGACAAGCAGATCTAGCTCCAGCCAAACACTAAGCATCATAAAATAATCACTTACTGTACATTGTTTGCTCTCAGTGCCAACTGATAGGATGTTCATATCTTCCAGCACAAGACTTGTGTTCTCTGTATAGTTGATGAATTTATCATAATACTCACTGCCCAGGTAAAAAATGCCGGGAGCAAACGAGCATATTGTAGCGTCTTTCTCGCGATGAATCCCCCCAAAAAATTATTTTTAAAGTTGCCAAGTCTCAACATTTCTCGGCTTATGGAAGCAAGGTTTCTCCCATACGAGCGAGAGACATGATTTATAACCAGCGCAGACTTTCACCAACTCACAGGTGATGCAACAGCTCAGTTTGTCAACAGCTGCAGTAGTTACCTCAGTAACCGAGGCATCGTGTTACTAAAAGTAGTTCCTCTGCGTTAGCTCTTACAATGACAATGTTGCTAACACAGGTCACACAAAACATGTAAATGGAGATGTTTTTTTCGAGGGCTTTATAAGTTGAATAGATGACTCGCATTAGCTACATTGTCAGTTCTTTTTTTAAAGCCTTTTTTTACTGCCCAGTGTTTATGTTTATGGCGACAGCCACTTACTGGTACTTTAAGCCAATCCAAGGGGCGTTGATGTAAAAGGGTTCCACAGTATATTACACACTACTACTAATTATAGTTGCTGATGTCTCGTCTGAATGGGGCTTAGGGCTCATCAGGAGACTAATTAGTCTACCAAAAGACTAATTAGGTGTGTTGTTACAGGCAATAAGACCTGACCTCTCCTCTGCTGTCGTCCACAGCTGCAGCTGGAGAAGAGTAAAGGCGAGATCCTGGGCGTCGTGATCGTGGAGTCAGGTTGGGGTTCCATCCTCCCCACGGTCATCTTAGCCAACATGATGAACGGCGCCCCGGCGGCACGCTCAGGCAAGTTGAGCATCGGCGATCAGATCATGTCCATCAACAACACCAGCCTCGTAGGGCTGCCGCTCGCCACCTGTCAGGGAATCATCAAGGTACAGAGAGACGATAAATGAATTAAACCTGGCTTACTGCTGTTTTTGAAATGCATGTCGTGTGTACAGGGTTTAAAGAACCAGGTGCAGGTGAAAATGAACATTGTCAGCTGCCCTCCTGTTACGACCGTCCTCATTAAGAGACCTGACCTCAAGTATCAGCTGGGCTTCAGTGTGCAGAACGGAATTGTAAGTTTGTTTTACCTTACCATTTTACCCACAGGACTGTGACAAGATAACACCTAATGGGCCATGACGCATGTGCATGTCATTTTTGTAGACACTGTGGGGAAAAAAAAGTGGGGAAAAAACAAGTATGTTATTAAACAAAAAAAAACGTTCCTTTTTTTGTGTTATTATTTAAAATTTTGCCTGTGAGTGCATAGGCTATGTCTACACAAACACAACTATTTTAAAAAGGCAGATTATGCCATGCATTTTGGCTTGTTGTCAACACCCAAGCGTAGGTCTTTGTCCCTAAAAAGACAAATGTTGACAAAACGTAGGCCAGAGTGGAGAATAAATTGGAAACGCTGATCACTGCTTCTATGTCTTTTTATTATCTGGCAGACCAGCTGCGTACAAACTGTGTTAAAGCTGTCACAACAAGCTACATTTACAGATAGTTCAATTATAATGCGTTTATGAGCGAGATGCGAACAGGTGGCGCTAAATCTATTTGTAGTAGACCTAATGTATTCCTATCGGACCGTCACAAATAATTGACTGAATGGCAGGGCTTCCAATTATAAAATGAAAAGGGCCACTGTTTCAAGAGCCCAAGGGCTCAGGGGCTGGCCATCGAGATGTGGATGTTTCGTCAGAAAGTGCCTCCACAGGTTATATTCCTTAGAGACTGTGTTTACTTAATTGCAAAGTAAACACGTTGGCTTTCACACTGCACTGTCAAAGAAATTCATTATTCCGCCCTCGCTACTCAATTCCAGCATGCGCAGCTAGACAGATAGTTAACAGCATGAAGAAACAGAAGCTCTAGAAATGTTGATATTCCTTCTTTTTAATAATTTTCCTTCCATAGTTTTATTTATTTGCACTTCTTCCTTCATTTAAGCTTGTAAGACTGAAAATATAAACATAACCATAGCAAAAGTAAAAAGTCCATTGTGTATTTTACATAATTAGTGTCCGGCTTCCTCACACTTCCAAAGACATGCACCTGGGGATAGGTTGATTGGCAACACTAAATTGGCCCTAGTGTGTGAATGTGAGTGTGAATGTTGTCTGTCTATCTGTGTTGGCCCTGCGATGAGGTGGCGACTTGTCCAGGGTTTACCCCGCCTTTCCGTCCGATTGTAGCTGAGATAGGCTCCAGCGCCCCCCACGATCCCGAAGGGAATAAGCGGTAGAAAAAAGATCGATGGATGTCCATCAAAGACATGCATCTGGGTTGATTGGCAACACTGAATTGGCCCGAGTGTGAATGTTGTTCGTCTATCTTTGTTGGCCCTGGGATGAGGTGGCGACTTGTCTAGGATGTACCCCGCCTTCCGCCCGAGTGCAGCTGGGATAGGCTCCAGCACCCCCGCGACCCCGAGAGGGACAAGCGGTAGGAAATGGAAGGATGGATGTATCCATCCATCTTCTTCCGCTTATCTGAGGTCGGTTCGCGGGGGCAGCTCTTCCCGGGAGATCCCGAGGCGTTCCCAGGCCAGCCGGGAGACATAGTCTTCCCAACGTGTCCTGGATCTTCCCCGTGGCCTCCTACCGGTCGGACGTGCCCTAATCACCTCCCTAGGGAGGCGTTCGGGTGGCATCCTGACCAGATGCCCGAACCACCTCATCTGGCCCCTCTCCCCGGATGGCAGAGCTTCTGCAATTTGTTTAGATTTTTTTCGGGGTTAAATGAGTAGTTTTCTTATTCTACTCTGCCCACTGCTGCTTCATTGTGACACATATGCTTCGCTATTGCCTCCTTTGGGGTGGCGAGAGTACAGCATACATGACCAGCCCTAGTTAAAATTGTTTCATCGAGCCTATTTGGGTGATTTTCGACAGGCCAAATGAAAAGATTTGGGCGGGTCGAATGTATGGGAAACACTCTACCTGTTCTAGTCCAGCTATTGATGATATTTCTACTGCTGAGCTTCCACCGCAGAAACATTGTTTTACCTCAGAATATTGCTGTACAAAGATCTGTTCAGTGTGTTGCTGTAAATCAGTGGTGTCAAACATTTTCTAGCGAGGGCACCTTTACACAATAATTGTATGGAGGTCAATCAATACTGTTTATGTTATCAAACATCACATCTAATAATGTAATATCTGAGAATTACAGCTGACAAAAATAACAAGTTCACTCGTGTGATTGATTACAAAAAATGCATTAATCTTGTATATACATGCAGATTAATCACGCACTATATTTAGACCGTTCATGTTCTTTTATCTTATTTTCCAGCAAATAAATGATGTGCATTTAAGTAAAACATTAAGAAAATGTTCCTGTTTGACACTCTGACGATAAAATTGTACAAAACCCAAAACCAGTTAAGTTGGCACATTGTGTAATTCGTAAATAAAAACAGAATACAATGATTTGCAAATCCTTTTCAACTTATATTCAATTGAATAGACTGCAAAGATAAGATATTTAATGTTCGAATTGAGAAACATATTTATTTTTGTTGCAAATAATCATTAACTTATAATTTAATAGCAGCAACACATTGCAAAAATGTTGGCACAGGGGCATTTTTACCACTGTGTTACATGGCCTTTCCTTTTAACAACACAGTAAACGTTTGGGAACTGAGGAGACCAATTTTTGAAGCTTTTCAGGTGGAATTCTTTCCCATTCTTGCTTGATGTACAAACAGTCCAGGGTCTCCGTTGTGGTATTTTACGCTTCATAATGCGCCACACATTTTCATGGGAGACAGGTCCGGACTACGGGCAGGCCAGTCTAGTACCCACACTATTTTACTATGAAGCCACGCTGTTGTAACACGTGGCTTGGCATTGTTTTGCTGAAATAAGCAGGGGCGTCCATGAAAAAGATGTTGCTTGGATGGCAACATATGTTGCTCCAAAACCTGTATGTACCTTTCAGCATTAATGGTGCCTTCACAGATGTGTAAGTTACCCATGTCTTGGGCACTAATACACCCCCATACCATCACAGATGCTGGCTTTTCAACTTTGCGCCTATAACAATCCGGATGTTTTTTTTCCTCTTTGGTCCGGAGGACACAACGTCCACAGTTTCCAAAAACAATTTGAAATGTGTACTCGTCAGACCACAGAACACCTTTACACTTTGCATCAGTCCATCTTAGATGAGCTCGGGCCCAGCGGTGTTGTTGATAAATGGCTTTGGCTTTGCATAGTAGAGTTTTAACTTGCACTTCCAGATGTAGCGACGAACTGTAGTTACTGACAGTGGTTTTCTGAAGTGTTCCTGAGCCAATGTGGTGATATCCTTTACATACTGATGTCGCTTTTTGATGCAATACCGCCTGAGGGATCGAAGGTCACGGGCTTAGCCGCTTACGTGCAGTGATTTCTCCAGATTCTCTGAACCTTTTGATGACATTACGGATCGTAGATGGTGAAATCCCTAAATTCCTTGCAATAGCTCCTTGAGAAATGTTGTTCTTAAACTGTTCAACAATTTGCTCACACATTTGTTCACAAAGTGGTGACCCTCGCCCCATCCTTGTTTGTGAATGACTGAGCATTTCATGGAAGCTGCTTTTATACCCAATCATGGCACCCACCTGTCCCCAATTAGCTTGTTCACCTGTGGGATGTTCCAAATAAGTGTTTGATGAGCATTCCTCAACTTTCTCAGTCTTTTTTGCCACTTGTGCCGGCTTTTTTGAAACATGTTGCAGGCATCAAATTCCAAATGAGCTAATATTTGCAAAAAAAATACCAAAGTTTACCAGTTTGAACGTTAAATATCTTGTCTTTGCAGTGTATTCAATTTAACATAGGTTGAAAAGGATTTGCAAATCATTGTATTCTGTTTTTATTTACCATTTACACAACGTGCCAACTTCTTTGGTTTTGGGTTTTGTATTTGTGTACAATATTTTTAGGTTCTTTTTTCAAGTTAATTAAGGGATTAATAACCTGTGATTATTCATGATTAATCCAAAAATAATAATTTGACAGCACGACTAATAATGTATCTTATTAATAATTAAATAATTGTATTTTTACAAAACTGTGTTCCTTCGATTAAAGCTGGGGTTACACTACCGTTGTTGGTGAATTTACGTGAAGCATGGACACTATTTTATGATGTATATCAGGGGTGCTCATTACGTCGATCGCGATCTACCGGTCGATCTCGGAGGGTGTGTCAGTCGATCACCAGCCAGGCATTAAAAAAATAGTCCTAAAAATGAGCGATCATAAATCTTCACTATGACGTCACTTTCGTCACTTGATTGACATTCACGGCACCCGAGGGTCTTCTGAGATGACGCTGGCTGCTGCCAGATCATTAAAATTACCGACTGGAAGGCGAGAAACACTTTATTTCAACAGACTCTGGCGCCGTACCTGTCGTCAAAACTCCAAAGACCGACTGCACAGTTGCACAATAAAAGCTCTGCTTCATCCTGCCTGCGCTACCAAAATAAGAGTCTCAGAAAGCTGGCGTGCACAAGCTAGCAAGCTACGGAGTTTGCTGACAATGTATTTCTTGTAAAGTGTATACAAAGGAGTACGGAAGCTGGACAAATAAGATGACAAAAACCAACCACTTTCATGTGGTATTGGACAGAAAGGAGGACTTTTTTTCTCCTCCATTCGAAAATGCGGACGTTATCATCACTACTGTCTGATTCCAATCAATGCAAGTCATCACAATCAGGTAATACACCAACTTATATTCTTGTCTTCATGAAAGAAAGGAATCAATATGTGTTAAACATGCTTGTATTATCTTTAAACACTTGTAACTTGTTAACAATATTAACTATATGTGTTAAACATGCTTGTATTATCTTTAACCACCTTTAAGTTGTTAACAATATTAACTATATGTGTTAAACATGCTTGTTTTATCTTTAACCACCTTTAAGTTGTTAACAATATTAACTATATGTGTTAAACATGCTTGTATTATTTTTAACCACCTTTAACTTGTTAACAATATTAACTATATGTGTTAAACATGCTTGCATTATCTTTAAACACCTTTAACTTGTTAACAATATTAACTATATGTATTAAACATACTTGTATTATCATTAAACACCTTTAATGTATTAACAATATTAACTATATGTGTTAAACATGCTTGCATTATCATTATACACCTTTAACTTGTTAACAAAAACATATATTTCATAAATAAGTAAATATAAATTATATATATGAATGAGGTAGATCCCCATGACTTGATCAATTGAAAAGTAGCTCGCCTGCAGAAAAAGTGTGAGCACCCCTGATGTATATAAATGCTGTATGCATATATCATCTTTATAACCCCTCCACGCAGCTTCATACACACTTCCAATGCTCCAAAAACACTTCATACACTCTAAAACATACATCATTTTAACATGAAACGTCAAAGCGTACTCAAATCTCAATGGTACTTGAAAATCCACGATGTACTGAGGCTGTCGTAAGTGAACACTCTGTGGGCCAAAAAATGCCACCCAAGGGCCGCACTTTGATCACCCCCGCTTTAAACAACACAGTTTGCCCTTATGCCTGCACACATTTAATATGCCAGCTGACCTTTTTTGTGTTCCTCCCAGATATGCAGTCTTATGCGGGGGGGCATAGCTGAGCGAGGAGGGGTCCGGGTTGGCCACCGGATCATCGAGATCAACGGGCAGAGTGTGGTGGCCACAGCACATGAGAAGATTGTCCAGGCTCTCTCAAACTCTGTTGGCGAGGTGACGCACTGAACATAAACACACACACACAACAAAGCTTCTTGCTCAACATGTTTTGCTGCCTTATAAACAACTAAGGACCTGTTTTTTTTTCTTCATTTTAAAACAGAAGTTATATACCGTTGTAGAAGTCGCTGTCTTGCGGTTCCACGAATACGCACGTCAAAGTAGCCAAGCGTACAGAGTTGTAGGCTACAACAGATTTAAATGTTTTTCAACACACTCATCGGTGATACGTTCTCTCCAAGACGTTTCAGTCTCTCTCCAAACTTCCTCTCCCTCCTGCACCCGGCCGCTCACTGTTAAAGACAACAGATGATTAGATTAACACGTACCACCTGTGAAATCTAATCACCTGCCAGCTGTGTCTCGCCGTCAGCACATGCTACCCGATGGTGCTCGTCCTCAGCACCATGGACAGCGGCGGTGATCTGTTCTCCTGCACAATCGTATTTTCTGGACCATAGGACGCACCAGATTATAAGGTGCACTGCCGATGAGGTCTTTTTTCATACAAAAGGCGCACTGTATTATAAGACTCATTAAAGGAGTCATATTAATTTTTTTTCTAAATGGAAAACACTTCCTTGTGGTCTACATAACATGTAATGGTGGTTCTTTGGTCAAAATGTTGCGTAGATTATGTTTTACAGATCATCTTCAAGCCGCTTTCTGACAGTCGCTTCAGGATGCGCCGTTTTGTAGACGGTCTTATTTACGTGACTCACCTTCGACAGCGTCTTCTCCCCGTCATCTTTGTTGTAGCGGTGTAGCGTGCAAGGACAGGAGTGGAAGAAGTGTCAAAAGATGGAGCTAACTGTTTTAATGACATTCAGACTTTACTTAAATCAATAACAGAGCAGCATCTCCTCATCCGTGGCTCATTAGTGCAACAACAAGACCGGAAATGTGTCCCGTGAGAAACCGTTCGACTGGAAGTCTCTAATAACTAAAGTACCTTGGGTGAATAATGTAAACGCACTACACCGGTAGTTTTTAGCGCTTCCATAGCGAGATATAAGTTAGAACTTTACACTACTTTATATTATAAATGGCAGCAGCAGAGGGTGAATGTCCCATAACAAGAAGATAGAGTAAAAGAAGAAGCTTTTCGACTACGGTATCGGCACGGACTACAGTGGCGGACCTGCGCAAATGTTCTAGATTCACGCACATCCCAAATACAGATCAGCAGGTACCAGAAAGTAAGAAAAGTTGGTTTTGTAAAACAAAACGCCAGATAATATGTCTGCTAATGGGTGCCATTCTGCGGTCCTTATACACACACCATAGTAATACTTGTATCTCTGACTACGGTAGCCGTAATGGGCCGACAATCCATCAACCGGTGCGGCTTCAAAGTCATACTGAAACATTTTGACAGACTTTTGAGTGCCGTGTGTAATGTTCGTTATTTTCAATTGAACATTTAAAGTTTTGGTGTTGTTTACTGGCGTCATATTGCAGTCTACACGTATCTCTTATGTGTGACTGCCATCTACTGGTCACACTTATCATTACACCATGTACCAAATAAAATTGCTTTGAGGTCGGTAAGCACCACCAGAATTATTCCATACATTAGGCGCACCGGGTTATAAGGCGCACTGTCGATTTTTGAGAAAATTAAAGGATTTTAAGTGCGCCGAATTGTCCGAAAAATACGGTACTAATCATTGTGCTCTAGCAACTCATCTGTACATACTTTTTAAGTTGGACTGGCTGCATTTTAGTCAACCACATCATCAGCAAAAATAACTCATTAAGAAGATCAATGAAACTACTCAACATTTGTTGTTAAAAGCTGAAATGAGAGCGATGAAGCATTCGATAATGACCAGGAAATGGTATTGGTAAAGAATGTTAGAAAAGGTGAACTTTTGAGTCTATACTCACCTTCTTCCAGAGCGGAAGTGGCAGGTTCAACGTCCAAAACAATTTAAATCGAATTAAAGTGAAGTACAAACATTAGCAAAACCAGCGCTGGAGGGAAGACTGAGCGCGTTCTCTCAGAATGGTCCCACTACTCACACGCTTTCGTCCATCCTGTTACCCCTCCAAAAGGGTTGCTTGGGCTTTAGTCCAACAAAACCGAAGGTGAACCTTGGCAGGGTTTCCCCTAGATTGCCAAGATCCCTGTGGCGGTGGAAGCGTTGTTAGGAGCGTGGTCAGCATGACGTCATCGTAAAATTTGCATAATTTGCTATGATGATAAAGAAAATCATCTTTAAAAAGGCTCAAAGAAATTATACAGTTAAAACAAATCTGTGTTATTAATGAGTAATAACATATATCTTATATTATATCGTTTTGCTCTATTATCAATTATTGTTGCTTATTGGAAAATGTAGTTAGTTGATAATGTTTAAAATGTCTGAAGTGTATTTTTCTTTATTAGAAACGACTAGGAACAAATCTAGCATTTCTGGTGTTATTATAGACTGTACTTGTGTTTAGAGACTCTACTTCTGTCCCTCGATGTCGCCGACGAAAAGAGAGCTGCAGCGAGCATGACGTCACACTTGCTTGGCGTAGTTGGACTTTCTCTTCTTAAAAGCCGCCACTGTGCTTGTAACGCTACAGTGGGAGAAGGAGACGGCACGTCGTTTAGCTTGCAGCGTGTTTATTGAAATATCCAAGAATGAAGTGTGTGACTAATCCAAATATATATAGTGTGACTATGTGAAGCGATTATATGTTGAGTGTTACCAGGTGGTGTTGAAAGTGCGTGTTGAGATCGGTGCGGAAGTCCAGAAAGGGCAAGGCAGGCTCGGGGGTCCGGGGACAGGCAGATGGTCAGGGGCCGGAGCGAGGCGTCGTTGTCCGGGGGAAGGCGTGAGGTCGAGATCCGGGAAGGCAGCAGGAAGTCCAGAGGGGATCCGGGGAGACGAGACACACAGCTCGAAACCAGGGAATGACGAAGGGGCTGCTGGATGACGACACAGGACAAGACACGATGAGTACAAAGGAGGGGACATAGGCAAGGAAGCTAGAGACGTGTAAGGCTTACTGTACTGGTACAAGTGGCTACGTTCTGGCACTGGAACGCAGGACACGCTGGCTTACGAAGGCAGAGGCGCGGCTGCTCCAGGAGAGGAACGCCCAAGGGCGTGTCTCGAGGCGCGCTCAGCGGAGCACACAGCAGAGTGAGGGGCGGCAGGGGTTTGAACCGTAACAGTGCTTTTAATATTTGCCCTTTTTGTAGATCGCTGTTCGTGGGTATATCTGGAATACATTAAAGTTAACACGCTGACTACGCTCTAGACAATCGCATGCGTCTTGTTTACATCACAACATCTGGTTTCGGCAGCGCTGTTTTCGGTGATCAAAGTATTTTTTCCAGCAGCCGCATTTCGGTGCATCACTAGTCAATAGTGCACAAATTATAAACTATATATATCCATCCAGCCAGCATCAAACTGTTGGCATCTTCTGGAGGCTGCAATGCATTATATCAAATTGATTTGTTTTCAAGTAAGTAAAAAAAAATGTTATGTTGTGGCGGCCATGATTTTGTTATGGCGGTGCGCCATGTTCAGTAACATAGAGCAGTGTTTTTCAACCACTGTGTGCCACTAGTGTGCCGTGAGATACAGTCTGGTGTGCCGTGGGAGATTATCTAATTTCACCTATAGGGGTTAAAAATATTTTTTCCAAACCAGTAATTATAGTCTGCAAATGATGTGTTGTTGTTGAGTGTCGGTGCTGTTTAGAGCTCAGCAGAGTAACCGTGTAATACTCTTCCATATCAGTAGGTGGCAGCCGGTAGCTAATTGCTTTGTAAATGTGGGAAACAGCGGGAGGCAATGTGCAGGTAAAAAGGTATGTAATGCTTAAACCAAAAATTAAAAAAAGGTGAGTGCCCCTAAGAAAAGGCATTGACGCTTAGGGATGGCTACGCAGAACGAAACTAAAACTGAACTGGCTACAAAGTAAACAAAAACAGGATGCTGGACAACAGCAAAGACTTACTGTGGAGCAAAGACACAATGTACATGACATGACAATCAACAATGCCCCCACAAAGAAGGATAAAAACAACTGAAATATTCTTGATTGCTAAAACAAAGTAGATGCGGGAAATATCGCTCAAAGGAAGACATGAAACTGCTACAGGAAAATACCAAAAATAAGAGAAAAAGCCACCAAAATAGGAGCGCATGACAAGAAGTAAAACACTACACACAGGAAAACAGCAAAAAAATCCAAATAAGTCACAACGTGATGTGACAAGTGGGGACAGCACTTTGAGTCAAAAGCTATATTGATGCATGGTTGGTTATGATTTAAAGTCATATCCAACAATTGCGACAACGACTTTTTACTGTCAACTGAGTTTAGTTTTTTGATGATTTCTGCTGGTGGTGTGCCTCTGCATTTTTTCAACGCAAAAAATGTGCTTTGGCTCAAAAAAGGTTGAAAAACACTGACATAGAGGGAAAACCCTGCTTAGTGTATTTGTTTTTGACACACACACACACACACACACGTCTGCTTTCGCTCCATCTCGCACCTGGCACCTTTTCTCATCCTCAAAACTAGGAAGTATGATTATGTGTTTGTGTATGAGCGAAGATTGGATTCATTGTATTTGGCCTTTAATTGACCAGAGCGTTCCCAACAGGACGATAAGACATGTCTGAACATTCCATTCTGCTAAGGTGTAAAACATCCCTCTACCAAATTGTAAGGACAGGAATTGAGGCACAGTTGGGCTGCATGATTGTGGCCGAAATTGTCAGTTTCCACAAGTCTAATTTAAGACAATTAAAGGCCTACTGAAATGCGATTTTCTTATTTAAACGGGGATAGCAGGTCCATTCTATGTGTCATACTTGATCATTTCGCGATATTGCCATATTTTTGCTGAAAGTATTTAGTAGAGAACATCGACGATAAAGTTTGCAACTTTTGGTCGCTGATAAAAAAGCCTTGCCTGTACCGGAAGTAGTAGACGAGTAGCGTGACGTCACAGGTTGTGGAGCTCCTCACATCTGCACATTGTTTACAATCATGGCCACCAGCAGCGAGAGCGATTCGGACCGAGAAAGCGACAATTTCCTCATTAATTTGAGCAAGGATGAAAGATTTGTGGATGAGGAAAGTGAGAGTGAAGGACTAGAGGGCAGTGGGAGCGATTCAGATAGGGAAGATGCTGTGAGAGGCGGGTGGGACCTGATATTCAGCTGGGAATGACTAAAACAGTAAATAAACACAAGACATATATATACTCTATTAGCCACAACACAACCAGGCTTATATTTAATATGCCACAAATTAATCCCGCATAACAAACACCTCCCCCCTCCCGTCCATATAACCCGCCAATACTACTCAAACACCTGCACAACACACTCAATCCCACAGCCCAAAGTACCGTTCACCTCCCCAAAGTTCACATAGCACATATATTTCCCCAAAGTCGCCAAAGTTACGTACGTGACATGCACATAGCGGCACGCACGTACGGGTAAGCGATCAAATGTTTGGAAGCCGCAGCTGCATGCGTACTCACGGCACCGCGTCTGCGTATCCAACTCAAAGTCCTCCTGGTAAGAGTCTCTGTTGTCCCAGTTCTCCACAGGCCAATGGTAAAGCTTGACTGTCATCTTTCGGGAATGTAAACAATGAAACACCGGCTGTGTTTGTGTTGTTGCTGCAGTCGGCCGCAATACACCGCTTCCCACCTACAGCTTTCTTCTTTGCTGTCTCCATTGTTCATTGAACAAATTGCAAAAGATTCACCAACACAGATGTCCAGAATACTGTGGAATTTTGCGATGAAAACAGACGACTTAATAGCTGGCCACCATGCTGTCCCAAAATGTCCTCTACAATCCGTGACGTCACGCGCAGGCGTCATCATACCGAGACGTTTTCAGCAGGATATCCATCCATCCATTTTCTACCGCTTATTCCCTTTGGGGTCGCGGGGGCGCTGGAGCCTATCTCAGGATATTTCGCGCAAAATTTAAAATTGCACTTTAGTAAGCTAACCCGGCCGTATTGGCATGTGTTGCAATGTTAAGATTTCATCATAAAATAGCACCAGTCCGTCCGTGATTTCTCTTATCCTGGTCTCAAACTGAGCCCTGCCATAGGAGTTTGGGATTCGTTTTTTTCTCTCCCTCATCTCCCCTCGTTTACTTTTTCCCTCCCTTTTTTACGGTGCTTCCTGTTCTTTCCACCGTGTATACGGTCTGTCTGTTCCTGGCAGGTTTGTACTGAAAATGTCATTTTGTTGTACTTTTTAAGTGTGATGACAATAATGTTGAATACATTTAATTTCAGATGAATATACTAACCGAGTTTTACCATCATTACATCCCGAGTGGCAGCCAAAATCATAATCGTGATTAACATCCGATTATTGTGCGGCCCGAATGCAGATACCATAACATTGGGCAAAACAAGAAAAGCTGTAAAAAAAATGGACGCCTTTTATTAACTCACACTCTTAATGTTCTTTGACTTTCCAGATCCACATGAAGACGATGCCTGCAGCCATGTTCCGACTCCTCACAGGCCAAGAGACACCGATGTACATATAAAAGCCATGAACAGATTGTCGTCTAATTGTAAAAAAAGAAGCAACCTCTTATTGTACAAACTCAGAGGTTAATTCATTTTTTGACGTCTTTGCATAGCTGTTTTTTCTTTTTTCCTTATCTGTTTGTCTCGTTTGTGTTTAATCAATGACATAAAAGGACTCACAGCTATTTTTTTATATTCACGCACGCAATGCAATACACTTCTGCTATGCTTCTTGTATAGTTGCATTATTTATTTCCTGTGTGAATACTTCTATGTTGGACATTTTTACTGAAATCCTTTGCTCAGTGCAAAGCAGACGACTTTGCAGGACGCCCCACATATTGCCGGTGCAATACGGACGGGTTTTATGGTTCGAAATAATGAATTTTAAAGATGGTTTGTTGATAAAATGTACACTATAAAGCCAAAAGTATTTGGCCACCCGTCCAAGCACTCCAGAGAAGTGGAGACGCGTTTTCTGGAGTGATGAATCACGCTTTTCCATCTGGCAATATGATGGACCAGTCTGGGTTTGGAGGTTGCCAGGAGAACGCTACATTTCGGACTGCATTGTGGCGAGTGTGAAATTTGGTGGAGGAGGAATTATGGTGTGGGGTTGTTTTTCCAGGAGTTGGGCTTGGTCCCTTAGAATGAAATGAACTTTGAATGCTCCATTTTGGACAATTCCATGCTCCCAACCATGTGAGAACAGTTTGGAGCGGGCCCCTTCCTCTTCCAACATGACTGCGCACCAGTGCACAAAGCAATGTCCATAAAGACATGGATGTCAGAGTCTGGTGTGGATGAACTTGACTGGCCTGCACAGAGTCCTGACCTGAACCCGATAGAACACCTTTGGGATGAATTAGAACGGAGACTGAGAGCCAGGCCTTCTCGACCAACATCAGTGTGTGACCTCACCAATGCGCTTTTGGTAGAATGGTCAAAAATCCCTATAAAGACACTCCGCAACCTTGTGGACAGCCTTCCCAGAAAAGTTGAAGCTGTATTGGCTGCAAAAGGTGGACCTAAATCATATTGAACCCTATGGGTTAGGAATGGGATGGCATTTCAAGTTCATATGTGAGTCAAGGCAGGTGGCCAAATACTTTTGGCTATATAGTGTAAATGTTAATGAAACTGGTGTGTGCAGCAGGGGCTCTAGGGAGAAATGCCATATTATTGTATGTTTGGTTGACTTTATTTAAATGGCAATACACACTAAAAGGCCGAGGACTTTTCTAAATATCTTGTACAGATTTAAATGACATAACGAGTAAGATGCGTCAATTATGCTTTTTGATATCAGTTACCTGTATGGACAAAAATGTGTGTCCGTCTGCTTTTTGCTGTGTGTGTTGATCATTGCCGTTCCGGACTGAAGTGAATGTAACCGTGTCGTGTGAGCCGTCCTATTGCCATGCCAAGTATTTGAATGTCTGTACATAACGAGAAGGAAAAAAAAAACGTGTTAAGTATCGTACTAATCATGTCAAGAGAAAAAGAGTGACTCACGATGGTTTAGTCACTGCAAACATCCTCCCACTTGTGCGTTTAGCTTTGGAGTCCTGGGAGGGAAGAACGGAACGAAGACTCACACTGTGACCGGAAAAAAAAAAAAAGCCTTAGCACACAGAGTAAAGGCTTTTAATGATGCACTGTATTCCATTTAATGGCGGTAACATGACCTGTGTGCATGCCTCGTAATGTAGTATCATGTCATCCTGGCAAGGTAATAAAATTGGAGCTGAACTTGGCTGATTGTGTTGGACTGGATCACACTGGAAGAAATGACACGTTTCATGCAAGGCAGTGAAAGCGTAACCCTCAAATTTTGGCATAGAAAAGTATTGAGTAGATGAATACTTTGGTGCATTGGTTAGTAATACGCTCAGGAGAAAGCCAAACCGAAGCAATTTGTCTCATAGAAAATAAGTGTAAATCCTAGTGATGGGTAAATGAGGCCCCGGTGATCGTGTGGCACACTCAACAGCTGTATTGACACTGATACTGTAAGTCAGGGGTGTCAAACTCATTTTAGATCGGGGGCCACATGGAGAAAAATCTACTCCCAAGTGGGCCGGACTGGTAAAATCACAGCACGATAACTTAAAAATAAAGACAACTTCAGATTGTTTTGTTTAAAAATAGAACAAGCACATACTGAAAATGTACAAATCATAATGTTGTTGTTTTTTACACTTACATGTTGCGGTTAATAGTATTCTACCTTTATTTGTCGTTATTTATACTTTCTGAATAAATGATGTGATAATGTTCATCAGTCAACTCATTGGTGTTCATTTTCAATATATCAAGATAAAAACAAATCAAAATTACAGGATGTTATTTATGTAGTTTGATCATTTTCCTTGACTGATGTCCTAACATGTGGTGTATTTTGTACATATGTAGCATCATCTGCAAAGATACAAATAATTGCTATTGTGACATCTAGTGGACACATTTAGAACAGCAGTTTCTTTCATTCAAAAATTTCAGGTACATTTTTATACTTAGCAAACTCATCCAACGGGCCGGATAAAACCTGTTCGCGGGCCTGATCCGGCCCTCGGGCCGTACTTTGGACACCCCTGCTGTAAGTGATTCAAAATGGTCAGAAAAAGTCATCACATTTGACCTGCAAATACAATTAATAATAAAAATGAATGAAATGAAATTCAACTCTGGCAAAAGGGTCAGCTAGTAAAAAGGAATGGAAGAAAATGTACTTTATTTAACGCATTAGAGCAAACCTGGGCATTCTGCGGCCCGCGGGCCACATCCGGCCCTTTGTGCATCCCTGTCCGGCCCGCGTGAGACCAATCATAAATTACAAAATACATTTAAAAAAGTATCTATGTCGAGCGTGCAATACAACGGTGCTGCTTTTGTTTTGAAAAGCGTCATTTGTATTACTTCCGTGTGGACGTATGCGCGTGAGTGATTGTGAACAGCGGCAATCACAAATTACAAAATAAAAGTTTAAAAAACATTTATGTCGTGTGCGCAATACAACTGCGCTGCTTTTATTTTGAAAAGTGTTATTTATGGGCGTATGTCCGGGTGTAACCTGTGAGTGAAGGTGCACAGCGACAAGTGATGAGACGCTAAAAAGAGAAAAGTTGATGACGAATGGCGTGTTTCCAACAAAACATGGATTGCCAAGTATTTCTTTAGAGAAATGAAAGGTAAAGCTGTGTGCTTAATGTGTGGTACACAGCTTGCTGTGTTTAAAGAATATCATTTGAATCGCCACTACATGACGAAGCATGAGGAAAAATACCGGAATGTGTCTGATGAAGCGCGCGCAAGGGAGGCTGATGCGTTGATGGTAAAACTGCAAACCCAACAAGGACTTTTTGCCAAATTTCACCCCCCCAGAGATGCAGCTGTCAGGACAAGTTTCGTCATTTCTCATAAAATCGCCAGAAAAAGTAAGGCGTTTTCTGACGGAGAGTTTATTAAGGAGTTGGACTCTGTTGCACTGATATAACAGGTGTTGTGCCGGATAATGCACCCCCTGACGGAAGTGTTATACCAACTAAAGCCCACACTTAAAGTTTCCACGTGCAAGATGTAATCTATTTAAAAAAGTTATTTAATAAGAAGCCAAAAGTGCAAAAACAATGTTCGTGTTGAAGGAGTTGTGAATGAATGAAATCTGAAATCCGTGCTGTTTTGTTACGCACAATGTTTCACCCGACAAAAACGGTGTACGAAAATCGAATTTGTCAAAATCCTAATCATACTTTTTATTTTTTATCATAGGATACACAGACGCGATTGCTAGGAATGTATGACATTTAAAAAACAGTCCAAAATATTATTTTCAGGAGAGTAACATTCTCGTATACCAGGCGTGTCGAACTTGCGTTCATTGAGGGACACATCGCAGTTATGGCCGCTTGTAACAGCAAACAATGTATGAATTTACGTGTGCATCTGACTATTGTATACATTTTTACATGCACTGTAAACAAAAGCTGTAGATTTTACCGTAAAACTCAGTCAACAAAATGTTACTGTAATATATAGAGTGTTTTTTACAACATATTACGGTACAGTGGTACTGATTTTTTATGGAAAAAAAACGGCTTCTTAGTTTTTTTTAAAATATTATTTCCAGGCGTTCGTGGGCCATATAAAATTATGTGGCCCTCAGGCCTTGAGTTTGGCACTGGTTCCATATGTCCAACAACATATTGTATATGGCTGATTTAGTGCGACTTAAAAATAGTCAGCAGTGCTAATAACGGATATTATTGTTTACACTCAGAGCAGCCATCTTTGAAGCCAACTCAAGGATAATTTTTGTTTAGTACAGTAGCATCGCTAACCCAACAAATCAAATCAAAACAAATCAACTTTATTTATACTCCTCCCAATAGCTCCACCCACAAGACAACGCATCCCAGCTACAACTGGGTTCTATGAACACAGATACAACTGTATCTACGACGGATACTGCAATACAAAATAGTCTCTCTCTTTTTGATGAAATAACATTAGAGGAACTATTACAGCGTGTAAGTGGGATAAAACAAACAACATGTTTACTTGACCCACTTCCTGGGAAACTTATCAAGGAGCTTTTTGTATTATTAGGTCCATCAGTGCTAAATATTATAAACTTATCACTTTCCTCTGGCACTGTTCCACTAGCATTCAAAAAAGCGGTTATTCATCCTCTGCTCAAAAGACCTAACCTCGATCCTGACCTCATGGTAAACTACCGACCGGAGTCCCACCTTCCCTTTATTTCGAAAATCCTCGAAAAAATTGTCGCACAGCAGCTAAATGAACACTTAGTGTCTAACAATCTCTGTGAACCTTTTCAATCCGGTTTCAGGGCAAATCACTCTACGGAGACAGCCCTCGCAAAAATGACTAATGATCTACTGCTAACGATGGATTCTGATGCGTCATCTATGTTGCTGCTTCTTGATCTTAGCGCTGCTTTCGATACCGTCGATCATAATATTTTATTAGAGCGTATCAAAACACGTATTGGTATGTCAGACTTAGCTTTGTCGTGGTTTAACTCTTATCTTACTGACAGGATGCAATGCGTCTCCCATAACAATGTGATCTCGGACTATGTTAAGGTAACGTGCGGAGTCCCCCAGGGTTCGGTTCTTGGCCCTGCACTCTTTAGTATTTACATGCTGCCGCTAGGTGACATCATACGCAAATACGGTGTTAGCTTTCATTGTTATGCTGATGACACCCAACTCTACATGCCCCTAAAGCTGACCAACACGCCGGATTGTAGTCAGCTGGAGGCGTGTCTTAATGAAATTAAACAATGGATGTCCGCTAACTTCTTGCAACTCAACGCCAAGAAAACGGAAATGCTGATTATCGGTCCTGCTAAACACCGACATTTATTTAATAATACCACCTTAACATTTGACAACCAAACAATTACACAAGGCGAATCAGTAAAGAATCTGGGTATTATCTTCGACCCAACTCTCTCGTTTGAATCACACATTAAGAGTGTTACTAAAACGGCCTTCTTTCATCTCCGTAATATCGCTAAAATCCGTTCTATTTTATCCACTAGCGACGCTGAGATCATTATTCATGCGTTCGTTACGTCTCGTCTCGACTACTGTAACATATTATTTTCGGGTCTCCCTATGTCTAGCATTAAAAAATTACAGTTGGTACAAAATGCGGCTGCTAGACTTTTGACAAGAACAAGAAAGTTTGATCATATTACGCCTATACTGGCTCACCTGCACTGGCTTCCTGTGCACTTAAGATGTGACTTTAAGGTTTTACTACTTACGTATAAAATACTACACGGTCTAGCTCCGTCCTATCTTGTCGATTGCATTGTACCATATGTCCCGGCAAGAAATCTGCGTTCAAAGAACTCCGGCTTATTAGTGATTCCCAGAGCCTATAGAGCGTTTTCTATTCGGGCTCCAGTACTCTGGAATGCCCTCCCGGTAACAATTAGAGATGCTACCTCAGTAGAAGCATTTAAGTCCCATCTTAAAACTCATTTGTATACTCTAGCCTTTAAATAGCCCCCCTGTTAGACCAGTTGATCTGCCGTTTCTTTTCTTTTCTCCTCTGCTCCCCTTTTCCTTGAGGGGGGGGGGGGCACAGGTCCGGTGGCCATGGATGAAGTGCTGGCTGTCCAGAGTCGGGACCCGGGGTGGACCGCTCGCCTGTGTATCGGCTGGGAACATCTCTGCGCTGCTGACCCGTCTCCGCTCGGGATGGTGTCCTGCTGGCCCCACTATGGACTGGACTCTTACTATTATGTTGGATCCACTATGGACTGGACTCTCACAATATTATGTCAGACCCACTCGACATCCATTGCTTTCGGTCTCCCCTAGAGGGGGGGGGGTTACCCACATATGCGGTCCTCTCCAAGGTTTCTCATAGTCATTCACATCGACGTCCCACTGGGGTGAGTTTTTCCTTGCCCTTATGTGGGCTTTGTACCGAGGATGTCGTTGTGGCTTGTGCAGCCCTTTGAGACACTTGTGATTTAGGGCTATATAAATAAAGATTGATTGATTGATTGATTGATAGTGAGGACTTTTCCTACTTTTGGAGTTGGAAAATCTTGTTGAAATTTCGGAAAAATCGAAGTGGAATGCACAATTGCTAGACGCACCAGATTTAGCTAAGAGCTAATTTAATTTGACAAAACCTGACATATGGGTAGGTTGTGAGTTCAAACCCCGGGCCGAGTCATACCAAAGACTATAAAAATGGGACCCATTACCTCCCTGCTTGGCACTCAGCATCAAGGGTTGGAATTGGGGGTTAAATCACCAAAAATGATTTCCGAGCGTGGCCACCGCTGCTGCTCACTGCTCTTCACCTCCCAGGGGGTGGAAAAAGGGGATGGGTCAAATGCAGAGGGTAATTTCACCACACCTAGTGTGTGTGTGACTATCAGTGGTACTTTAACTTTAACATGGGAGGAAACATGACAACTAACAAAAACAATAAAATGGCGGTTTATAAAATAACAAACTCAGATAGAAGACAGTATTAAGTGAGGCGTCCCAAAACCAAGGTGCAAATGTATTTGTTTCCCTAATCTTCATAAACTTAAAAAAAAAAAAGTAAGACTTTTCCCAAAACCGTTTAGAACTTTATCCCTTTGAAGCTCCGACTTGAGAACTTTTCAGTTTTGGTTGATTTTGGCGGTGCCAGTGGACAAAAGTGGGAGTGTTTTGCCAGAAGAAGACCACATTTGCGCTCATCTTCAGCGGCGGTCACTCGAACGAGCATGACGATCCTCCTGGTAGGGGTGTATCCCTTTATGGGGGATGCCTGTGTGTGACTTTGTTTTACGTGGGGAGACTGGTGCACAGACAGTCACCACACGATCCTTGACAGAATCGGGTCAGAGTCCCAGTGGCATGAAGTCCCAGACGACTGGGGACCCTTTTCTGCTGCAGCCTTCTTCCGCATCGCAGCCGTTGTGGTAGTTCTTAAATCTACCGTCTTCCGCCTGCTCCACCGTTGAGGTCTTCACCGTATCCCTGGCTAGGGGTCAGTCAGGTACTAGGCCTTTGCCAAGGGCCACCTGGGGTAACAGTAGTAAAGGGGTTAACCTCCTAGTGCCCCAAGACCCCCATAGAGGAGCCTCCACTGCCGGATGTACTTTAACGTCATGCCCAGGACACAGACTAGCGCTAGACATACTGACATGAAGTCCGCTGTAATATTGTCACAAATATTACATCTCTAATGGCTATGCTGATGTTAAATAGCAGACACTATCAATAAATTATCTTGGATTCCGCTACTACCAAGAATGTATCGGGGTGGATGCAGGTCCGAAGTAAAGAGAGACCGGCGGGAGAGTTTATTTGAAGGAAGTAATGTGGAACGATCACACGCAACATTAGCATTAGCATTTTGATTTGAGCATTGAAAGTCACTTACCGTATTTTCCGGACCACAGGGCGCACCTGATATTAAAAAGGCGCACTGCCAAATAAATGGTCTATTTTTGATATTTTTTTTCATATATAAGGTGCATTAAAGGAGTCATGTTCTTATTTTTTTTTTTTCTAAATGTAAAACACTTCCTTGTGGTCTACACAACATGTGATGGTGGTTCTTTGGTCAAAATGTTGCATTGATTATGTTTTACAGATCATCTTCAAGCCGCTTTCTGACAGTCTCTTCCGGATGCGCCGTTTCGTGGGCGGTCTTATTTACGTGGCTCACCTCCAGCAGCGTCTTCTCCCCGTCATCTTTGTTGTAGCGGTGTAGCGTGCAAGGACGGGAGTGGAAGAAGTGTCAAAAGATGGAGCTAACTGTTTTAATGACATTCAGACTTTACTTCAATTAATAACGGAGCAGCATCTCCTCGTCCGGAAACAACAACACCGGAAATGTGTCCCGTGAAAAACCGTCCGACCGGAACTCTCGAATAACTACAGTTCCTTGGGTGAATAATGTAAACTCACTACACCAGTATGTTTTAGTGCTTTCATAGCGAGTTTACTGACAGATATAAGTAAGAACTTTACACTACTTTATATTAGAAATGGCAACAGCGGAGGATGAATGTCACATAACAAGAAGATAGAGAAAAAGAAGAAGCTTATCGACTACGTTGTCGGCACGAACTACAAAGGCGGACGCGCACAAGTTTATAGGATTTGTGCAGATCCCAAATACAGATCAGCAGGTACCAGAAGGTAAGAAAAGTTGCTTTTGCATAATATTGCAAAACAAAATGCCAGATAATATGTCTTACCTTATACACGCACCATAGTAATACTCTTATGTTTGACTGCCATCTACTGGTCACACTTATCATTACACCATGCACCAAATAAAATTGCTTCGAGGTGGGTAAGCTCAACCAAACATATTCCTTACGTTAGGCACACCGGGTTATAAGGCGCACTGTCAAGTTTTGAGGAAAAGAAAGGATTTTAAGTGCGCCTTATATTCTGGAAAATACAGTACTAGTTAAGCAGGAACAGAGTCAAGGCAGCATAGGCCGAAAATCCCTCCTCATCTTTGAGATCATGCCAGCGAATGAAAGCCGGGCCAATGTTGATCTTGACTGTCCGGGTAACCTCCCTTTTTCTTTTTTTGTCTCCTCAAAGAAAACTTTTCGTTTCTTTGGTTGTTTTGAAGAGTCGGCCATGATAGCAGTAATTGCACGCATGCGTTTTTCTTCTTCTTTCCTTAGTTTTCTGGTGGCACGTAGGCGTTCACATCGACTTCTGTCTTTTTTAACCAATGTAGAAAGGGGGGAGTGACCTTTGCCGTGAATCGAGTCAGCACATATGTGTTTTTTTTGGTTCCTGCCACCCTCCTCAAAGTTGCTAAGTGCCAGTGAAAGCGATACACACCCCTCAGGCAATGGCAGAGGTGTCATTCAACTAGTTGTAAGTCCACGTATCATCCCAAAAGTCATACAAAATATTTTATGAAGGTTGAAAAGTTACTTAGCGCTGCTTTGAATGAAAATGTGCAAAAAATAATCAATCTTACAAACAATGGAGTTTAGAAATGAAGCAGTGAGTTTTATCTTCAATGGTGCCCTGTGTTTAGTCACTGTGATGATGATGATCTGTTTTTGCTCTTACATGGAAACCCTCAAGAGTTGGCGCTCTTTCCCAGGTTTTTGCATCGCCTTTTTATACAATTTGCAGAGTGAGCGGGCCACTTGCTGGCTAAACATTAGCACATTAGCCTTACGTGTGTGCCAACATGAAAAGGACAAATGTCTTTGAAGAGGTGCTTGAGCAAAAACACGGCACAACAGCAGACAGCTCATTTGCATGGATTTGCAAAGCAGCTGATTCTGGTAGAACATAGTAAACATAGCACTATTTTTTGATTAAACATATCACTATTTTTGATTAAAAACGAAATGACAAAATCAATCTAAAATAGAGTTGTGCTTGAAGTACAAATATTTTGAGATACAAGCCGTCTCTCAGCTTTAAGTTGCGAGCATGAATTTGAGTTAAGAGCCTTCCCACTGCTAGTTAGCGTAGTGATTGTTAATATGACCCCCGTCAGATCCACTCCTAAACAACCGCTCTTACTCGCTTGCAACAGCTTACAGCTAAAGATCAATAACTTTCTTCCAACCATTGGAACGAAGAAGGTGAGTCTGAAAGGCAGTGCTGAGAAGAAGAAGCAGATGATGTTCATCGAATTAAAAAAATAAATCAGTGTTTGAATGTAGCATTGCTGGTCTCCACCATACTGAAGCATGAAATACAGGACTCTCTGAAAAATTGTGGTGTGGCTGTTTCAAGATGCACAATAAGGAGGCCCTTGAAGAAAATTGGGCTGCATGGTGGAGTCGCCAGAAGACAGCCATTTCTGCGCAAATGTCACAAAGTATCCCGCTTACATTACGCCAAACAGCACAGAGACAAGCCTCAAAACTTCTGGAACAAAGTAATTTGGAGTGATGAGACCAAAATTGAACTTTTTGGCCACTCGACCATGCAGCCCATTTTTCTTCAAGTGCCTCCTTATTGTGCATCTTGAAACAGACACTGAAGTTATTTGTGGATTTTTTTTTGCATCTCAAACAATTTACCTGGCAGTTGTGGCTGAAATCTTGGCTGGTCTACCTGAATCCCTCATTTTCCACTTCTTAATCAGCGTTTGAACACTGCTGATTGGCATTCTCAATTCCTTGGATATCTCTTTATACCCCTTTCCTGTTTTATGCAGTTCAATTACCTTTTCTCGCAGATCCTTTGACAATTATGTTGCCTTGCCCATGACTCAGAATCCAGAAACATCTGTGCAGCACTGGATGAAAGATGCAATGGTCTGTCAGAAGCCCAGAAACTCACTGACCTTTTATACACACACATTAATTACAAACAAACAGGTCACAGGTGAGGATTGGAACCTTGATTAGCCATTCAAACCGGTTTGTGTCAACCTTTTGTGCATGTTATCAGATCAAAGTCACTGGGGTATGTGAACTTTTGATTAGGGTCATTTGGGTACTTTCATTTGTCAAAAGCGTAAACACAGTTGTTTGCCAATAAATAGCTTCACACAACCATTAAGCATGAGTGGAAGAAAGGTTTTTGTGCTATCATTCATATTCTCTGAAGAATGGCCAAGAAATCATAAATTCTCCCAGGGTATGTAAACTTATGAGCACAACTGTACTCACATACACACAATTATTCATACATATATATTACATACATATGTACAATCATTCATACATACATAGGTACTTACCCACATTGATACATACACTCCTACACACATACACAAATACAGTACATACATCAACACGCACATCCACTGTACAAACATACATATACACATACTGTACATATACAAGCACATATGCATACATACACTCATGCATATAATCACGTTTCATTAAACATATATTAACGTTGTTCCCCTAGGGTACACTGGGTTAACACACGGCAAACTGATAAAGCTTAACTTATTGTGACTAACAATCTACAAGGTTAATATAGTTCGCTTCTCTTTCTTCCCCTCCATGTATCTTGCTTTCTTTTGTAAATCAAGTTATCATTACATACAGTATATGTATTGTTGGATTTGAAACAACTGTATTGTTGATAATAGAGGTAATTGTAATTTTTGTGTTATTAATATTTACTTCACAAACTGCTTCGATGCCATTACTTTTTGTATCATATTTTTACATATCATATTCGCTGAGGTTGTTCTGTTGTTGTTGTTGTCTCTCTGTCTTATCCCTCTTTGCCCCCCGCAAGTCATCCTTTTTTCCATCTTTCTTTCCCCTTCTGCTCCCTTCCGGCTGTGCCAAACATTAATACAAATCCGTTTAATGAAGTCAAATACAAATAAAGCAACAAGAGAAGTATCCCACACAAAACAGAAAGGCATCTATGTCAACAATATTTGCCTGAGTGGCTGGACAGGACAAAAAAAGATGTAGTAAATATGATGGTGGCATAAAGGTTAATGCAGCAACCTGCTTTTTAAATTATTGTATAGAATATTCTAGAATGTGTTTGCCTGGATAATTTATTCCAATAACCCCACACAGTTATCTGCTCCTGCATTATTGGAATGTGGGAAAATATCTCTTTGAGGTATGTAGAACATAAATATTCACACGATGGAACTGAGTTAAACATGAAAATAATGCAATTAATCGTGATTAAAATCAATGTCAGCCCTCCCATTTGTGTAAACTTGTATAATGTATCAGTGGCAAACTAAAAATTCAGCAAAACCTGAGAATATCACAAAAAACAAACAACAACTATATGGTTACCTCTGACATGGATTCTCCGAAGCTTCACACATGAGTAATCAAACTATTCTTAAAACTACCAACAATTATTTCATTAAGATGATATTATTTTGCTTCTAAAAATTCATAGTTGATGGGATACATGGGTGGGGTTTATGATGTATATAGAAGATAAACATTACTTAAATACTACACACAAAAAAGGTTTGAATACATTGTTACCATGTCAAGGTTGCAGGAAAACGTGTGTTTGTTGTTAAGGGGCCATTGTGCTCATGACATCATAAAGGCTCCATTAATGCTTACAAGAATAAACCATTTTGAAATATGCCACTACAGTAGTCTATTCTGCTCTTTAACATACAAACCTGAATTGCATTGGAATGAAAGTAATTAAGAATATTTCATGTATACATTTTAGGTACATTTCATGCTGTATTCTACTTCACACAGTCCAAATACAATATGAATAATATTCCAATCAATTACCCCACCCAGCAATCAAGGCAAAAAATGTGTAATAGAATAATGTTGATGGTATTATTTGGAGGAGGGGGTGTTTATATGGTTTATTGCTGCAGGTTGCTATCATTTTGTCATCTTCACAAAGTCTATGGCGGGGGTGTTCCATCCATCCATCTTTTGAACACATTGAACTGCTTTAACTTTTTTTTTACAAAATGATAAAAATGTAAATGGTTCACTGAATTGTTTGTTTTTTTCAGTAAAATAGTTGGAAAGAGTCTTGAGAGTCTGTGTAGATTGTAATTTGATGCTCTGGTTCCCTCTTCTGGTAACAACTAAGCAATGCATGTGGCGTCATACCATACTAAGTAACATATTTTAAAAAGTGTAAAATCAGTGTTTCAAGACAAAATTAAAAAAAAAAAGTCAATCTCAGTATTTTTTTCCTGATATAAAATTACTACATTCAAGGTAATTATTGGTCACATAAAATCCCCCATTAACTCGAGAATTTCAGTGTTTTTTCTTCAATTAAGGATAAAAACTAAATGTGACACAACTGTCCCCCACAGTTTCACTGCAGTGTGTTGGTTACTTTAAGGGTTCTGGTCATTCTGGTCGCACTTCAACATGACCTTTATCCCCAGGCTCAGACGTGTGGTCTCAAAAGCCTGGGCCGCCTGCTCCAGGGGGAAGCGGTGAGTGACCAGAGGCTTCACGTTCACCTTTCCTGACGCCAACATGGCGATTGCCATAGGCCAGCTACAACACAGTAAGCAAGGCATTTGATGGTTTATTGGACACACACTCTTTGCTTATCAGTATTGTGGGATTATTGGAGGCGGTAAAAAAAATTGAGAATTTACACAAGCAACTTCACGACATAATCTGTTTAGGCAGAGAAAAGTTAACCTACGTGTTGCAGTAGCGGAAGACGCCTCTGATATCAACTTCTCTGGTGGCCGCGTTGACAAGAGGAACATTAGTCATTTCGGATCCAAGGCCTACCAGCACCACCACGCCTCCTGAGCGTGTCGCCTGTTACCGCACAGAAAAGCAGTTTACTTGGCAGCCTGCAGCTTGTTTATTAGCCTATGGCACATTCTTAAAATAAAACACAAATCCAAAAAGAGCTGAAGGGCATTACAAAAAAAGGTGAAATGTTGATAATGATAATGATAAACTTTATGCACCGCACTTACAACACAAAGCTGACATACCCCAGGCAGTATTTATTTACAATATATACTGTATAACTTCTTACCCCGGATTTCCACTGAATGCACAAATCAATGTGTTTCCACCCCCTGCGGAGCGATGCCATTCCGCATCTCTGTGCTAAATATACGCAGAGCTGCTATTTTTGCCGGTAGTCCGCAACATGGCAGATCAATTTAGCTAAAATCTGCTTGTGCTGGACAGGAAGTCATGCACAAACACAAAATGATTTTATTTTAAAATACTCCGTTTTCAAGGGGGATCATATTCTACACTTGTCAAAGGTTCACAGACGTAAATTCACCTCGTTCACACATTGATTCCAGAGGTCTAAAATTTAAGAGTCATATACCTGGCAGCCATATAGGGGCCTATGTCAAATACCAGCTGATATGGAACCCAGGGAAGCAGGGGAGTGGTTAGCAAGAGTGGAATGAGATGTGTGTGTGTGTGTGTGTGTGTGTGTGTGTGTACAACGCTCGCCAGGGACGATGTTACTGTTGTGTTGTTGCGTATACTAAAAAAATTAAGTTGTCGTTGTGCAAGGCAAAATTGTCATCTTTTCCACGTCTTTTCCATGAGTCTAGCCAATTGAGTGCCGTCATAGACGCCTACCTGGGAGTATAGATGGACGGCAAAGCTTGAGACGTTCTGCGGGGTTGCTGTTCAGCAGCAACAGAACAGCCGTGCGGATTGCCAGACGGCGTAAAGGCAGCATAACAGCGCCGCCACGGAACGGCGCTTTTCCGCTGCCGTTACACATCCAGTGAAGATCCTGGGTTAGCCTACCTACTTTGAATTGTTTTAGAATATTACAAATTGTCGAAATGGTGGCTCTCGGCAGGACAAGTTTTGACACCCCTGGCTTACCTAATCATGGTGATGGATGGTTTATCACTATAAAATAATTTGAATGTAGTCCTGCATCGAAGGTGTTGAAGTTAGTGTGATAATAAGAGTGTACACTATAGTATCAAATAGATGAAGTGTGAAATTGGTAACAGAGTAAATAATAATAATTGAGTGTGGAACTCGTTTGAGTCGACGCCCCTTGGATTAACTGTCAACATAAGGTGTTGTAGATATAACCAAATACAGACATTGATAGCGGATTTACTTGTGACATTTTGACAGAGCTATAAAGAGAATGGGTGATAAGAAATGATTTTGTACACTCAGAAATCTGTCTTTTGGTCGCTAAAAATCTCAGAAATGTTGTTAGGGACTTCGTAGCAGAAACGGGGATAAAAACGACGGTTAACAAATGACTTTTGGTCCTGTGCTGAAGCTTTAAAAATAAACTTCACTTCTATTTTGACATAACCACTAATCTACTTTTGAAAAAACACACAAGCAATAATGACGACGTTGACAATACTATAACGCACATCAATGGATCCACAAATTTTATGTCGACCACTTTTATGTCGACCATATGTGTCATAAATGTCTGCTTAAGTAATAGGAACAGAGTGGACCGAAACTTGAAGAGTTGGTCAATCTAGACATGTTGTTGACATAAACTCCGGTAGTAATCTACACAAGAAGCAGTACTTGGTGTACTTACATAGATGGCAGTTTGAATACTGCTCTCAACACCACTACATTCAATGGTGATGTGCGGCTGAGCTCCCAGCATGTTCTCGACGCTCTTGGCCAACTGCTGAGGTCCATCCCCTCTCTTCACCCCCAACTGGAAGTCGGCACCCAACTCCTTGGCCATGGCCAGACGCTCGGGCAACAGATCTGAGTGTGATAATGTGGCGGTTGGAGAGAAAAAAATAGCTTGGTCTGTGTGTCGTTTTTTTTTTTGTTACAAGGATGATGGTGTTCACCTGTAATGACAACCTGTGCAGCTCCCATTGCTTTGGCCACAAGCAGACAGACTAAGCCAATTGGTCCTGTAGAATAAGAAAAAACGTAATTAGCACACGAGCACAAGCTTTCTCTCTTTAGTAGGGATGTGCTAATCGATCAGCCACTGATCAGCATCGGTTGAAACAGTATGTGATCGCCATTGCCGATAAATGTCTTTTACTGCTGATCACAAGGACTGTATTTATATGTATTTTTAGTCCCCCAGCTGCAAGCGGCTAGCAGTAGCTAATTGTGTGTCCCCATACACAATGCGGAGCCACTCCCATATGATAATAATAATTGCCTTCTTAATGGCATAGAAAACTGTATCAGAATATCATTATAATGTAACATTATCACTGGAGCACGAGATTAAACATGTTGAGGGTTTCCTTCGTGTGACTGATCGCCATGGCAAGGTAAAATCCGCCACACCTTTAAAAATTAGGGTATTTCACATGGAAACAAATTCCAGTAATACATTGTTTGAATGGATATATAGCCCATTATTTACACACTATTGACTAGCGACGCATCAAAAAATTTGGCCACCGAAAAACGTTCTACTTTTAGCAAGACGCACGCGATTCTCTGGAGCAGGGTTGTCAAACTCATATTAGCTCAGGGGCCGCATGGCCAAAAATGTATTCCTATGTAGGCGGGTAAAATCATGGCATAATAACTTAAAATATAATTAAGCAGTTACGTGCGGTGACGTTCATGGCTGGTGAGGCACTGACTTCATCACAGTCAGATTTACAAACATATGAACCCTAAAGAGTATCTTATTCACCATTTGATTGGCAGCAGTTAACGGGTTATGTTTAAAAGCTCATAACAGCATTCTTCCCTGCTTGGCACTCAGCATCAAGGGTTGGAATTGGGGGTTAAATCACCAAAAATTATTCCCGGGCGCGGCGCCGCTGCTGCCCACTGCTCACCTCACCTCCCAGGTGGTGATCAAGGGGATGGGTCAAATGCAGAGGACAAATTTCATTACACCTAGTGTGTGTGTGACAATCATTGGTACTTTAACTTAACTTTAACTTTACACATACAAACTGTAGCACACAAAAAAGCACATTTAATTAAAAAAACATTATTATGGTCTTACCTTTACTTATAAATGAAGTCCATGCGCCGCTGTTGTGCTGGATTAATGCACCCCCTGACGGGAGTGTTATATCAACTAAAGCCCTCACTTAAACTTTCCACGTGCAAGATTGAATCTATTTAAAAAAGTGTAACCGAGGGTTTATAAATGTCGCCTATACTGTATGAAACTACAAAATAACAAACACGGAGGCTCCAGTTTACACGAGGACCACTTTATTTACCTTATTTCAAAAACCTTCGCTCCACTCCAACGTGTCATCACTTCCGCTCTTAGCGCCTTCAAAATAAGAGCTCAAGGCATATACTGTATAACAGCGCATAACAGGAACTTAACATCACAAAGAGGAAAGCCCATAAAAATAGGTTAAAAAAGTTATTTAATAAGAAGCCAAAAAGTGCAAAAACAATAATGTTCGTGTTGGAGGAGTTGTGAATTAGGTACACCTGCAGTCTGCAGGTGTACCTAATGTTGTGGCCCTGCAGTCAGTCACAACTCCTCCAACACGAACATTATTGTTTTTGCACTTTTTGGCTTCTTATGAAATAACTTTTTTAAATAGATTCAATCTTGCACGTGGAAAGTTTAAGTGTGGGCTTTAGTTGATATAACACTCCCGTCAGGGGGTGCATTCAACGGCGGGGGTGCAGGAGGCGGGATTACTGCGCGCCTCAGCCAGTGCGTCTTTTGCAGCCGTTTTATGATCGCTCAGCACAAGAAATACGCTACACACATACAGTTGTTGACAAAATACACTGTACATTATATACCTCAGCTAACTAAACGATGGAAATGTATAATATAGTTCATATAGCAATACGGTCTCACTGCACAGCAGGCCAGCAGTTAGCCGAGTCCGCAATCCATGGTGAGGCACAACGCAGTGACGTGCCTCAACTGGCTGCTGTTCACCGCACCGTCTCTTCTCAGTATTTGAACGGCAAATGTGAAAATTCGGCGATTTTGAATAAAAATAATCTAAAACTGGTGAAGTTAAATGGAAAATAACTTTATAGTATAATCACTGGATACATTTAACAATTTAATTTTCTTTTTTTCTTTTTAATTTTTTTTTCTTTCCATGATGGCACGTGAGGCCCCGCCTCACCTGCCTCCAGTGACTGCACGTCACTGTAACTAAGACAATTTCAGATTGTTTTCTTTGTTTTACTTTGGCCCAAAATAGAACAAGCACATTCTGAAAATGGACATATCACAACTAATCCTCTTGACAAAACACTTCAAGTTAGTTGAAAATTCTGAGGAAAAATTGGTGCGGTTTCAAAAACACCATGGAAAAACACAATGAATTTAGATTTAATCTCAGTGTATCTACAAAGCATTTAAACTTTGAGTCACAGCGCATCTAGGATTGAACCAAAAACAAAATAAAGCATAAATAAAAACTATTTTATGTATCAACTACCTCATTTGTCATTTCCATACATCAACAAACCATACAAACTGAGTATTTATAGAACAATAAAAGCTGTGCAATGGTTGAACAATTAAAAAAAATAAAAAAATAAACTTAAAAGACTGACAGTATTGCAGTAAATCACACACTGTTCACTTTCTTTAAATGTTTGACATCCCTGGTCTGGAGCCTCAGTAATAAAACCAAGGCGGTGCCCGCACGGCTGCTTCACCCAAAACTTTGGCTCTCGCGGCTGGCAGCTTGGGTATAAGGCGGTGGCTTCTCCAACCACGGCACGCATACAGCCCTGCTTTGCACTCATGCCTGACTCGCCCTGCTCTTAGAGCCAATCATTGTACTGAAGTTATGGATCTGACTTGCTGACCTCCCTTAACCGGATTGTACTAACATGCCAGAGGCTGTTTACCAACGAAACCTGCTGGGGATTGGAGATTGTACTCATGTTTCGACACTAGCTAAATATTACCTTTCTTTTACTTGAAAGAACAGCGGCCGCCCTGGTATACAGCCTGTGTTACAATGTACAATAATATTAGTTATAAAAATAGAGAAAACAATATTATATAAAATGTTAATACACATTACTAACAACACAGATTTGTTTTTAAAATGCATGTACATTAATTTAGCCTTCTTTGTAGAAAATGTTTGCTTCCTCAACGGTTATGCAAATTAAATGATGACATCATACTGACCATGCTCCGAGCCCTGCCACCAGCGCTACAGGTAATTGGCAAGCTGAGGGAAACCCTGATGTTACACACCGAGGGCAAACCAGGAGCAGACATGTTTATAACTAAGCTAACCGCTAAATTAGCTTTAAAAAAACACAAGGAAATAAGTAAATAGGAAAACTTAAGGAAGTGTAGATGGGACCACATAGTAGCAGAAAGCAAGCAGCTATTAACAGGAAATTAACAAGTAAATTAACGAGTCTAGAGAGGATAATATGACAACTGTTGGTGTGTCAGCATTGTCACAGTCAGTACACAACACGTAAAGTGGAGACCGGATCGATCCATAAATTGTATCATCCATCCATCCATTTTCTACCGCTTGTCCCTTTCGGGGTCGTGGGGGGTGCTGGAGCTTATCTCAGCTGCATTCGGGCGGAAGGCGAGGTACACCCTGGACAAGTCGCCACCTCATCACAGGGCCAACACAGATAGACAGACAACATTCACACTCACAATCACACACTACGGCCAATTTTTTGTGTGTTGCCAATCAACCTATCCCCTGGTGCATGTTTTTGGAAGTATCAGTATATGATTAATACAGGAGTGATTAAATCAATATTGTTATTTTCTCAAAATTATTTTTTTTTGTTTTTGTTAATGTTTACAAACTCAGGGAATAATTCTCTGGAAATAAAAGACTTTGACGGCAAAAACCAAAGGATTTTAATAAGTAATTGATAGTATTTTTGGCTTTTGTTTAGTTACTATGTACTATTGACTTTGTTTTGATCTAACAATTGTATGTAATACAAGGAAATAAAAAACTAGTCTAAATATTGTGTTGATATTGTTAAACTTGTAATATCATACCACATCAATATTTTTAAAATATACAGTTAATACATGTTATCATATCGGCCAATCTCAAACATGGATGATTGTTATCAGAATCGGCAGCATAAAACACGGCACATTCAATATTTAGAGCGGCTTAGCTCATGCGAGAGCACTGATGCGTGCCAAAGCAGGGCCCACTCATCCTCTTTTAGTACAATAAGGCAGAGGTGTTCTGGGACCCAGCATGATTCCATGCACATAAACACATGCATGTAGCAGAGTACTAGAACTAACACTCTAAGTAGAAATAAGACATAAAATGATAAAAAAAATCAAGCCCAATGCACATTCACTCACATGCGATTACATCCGTGTGCTTATGAAAATGAAATTTAAATAATATAATCACTCCTCTTAAAAGTAAATAATGACAGCTTCCTTGAAAATAATATACATTTACAAGTGTTCCGAATGAAACAGGAACTATTACACAAAGTCGGATAAATTGCAGTAAAACAACAGAACAGAAATAATGGGACATGCAAATGGGAGGGGGCACGCATGCACAGGACTAGCAATGGCCAGGAGATGGAGGGGGAATTGGGGCAAAAGTTACTCACGGCACACATAGCCTAGTGCAGGTGTTTCAAAGTACAGTCTAAATGTGCGCCTACCTCGTACCCTACATAGTGGCAATCTTGAATCCCATGAGACAGTACACATAAACATGTACCAGGTAGGTAAACACACACACAGGGCAACTACTACTACTAGTGGAGGATAATAAATAACTAAGTTAACTCTAATCATGTACTTTAAACAGCTACAGTAGTAATAGCTTGTGCAGCTGCAGTGTTGACATAGTTGACTTTTATTTACGTTTATTTACAAGTTAGACTGCATAAAAAAAGAAAAACATACTGGATGTGTACTGGCAAGCTCGGCCCCCTCAAATCAACGTTTTTATAGTTGAGAAAGTACATTTTAACATACTCACAAAATTAAAAGTTGACAAAATTATTGGCAGTAGCGGAGAAATCCGCTGAAAAAGGGACACGGTAAATTAATATCTTCTCTCATCTCTGTCCCATGGCTGTGTCAGGCTTCATGAGTCCCGGAAACACAGACCCCTTCCCTCAGCCCCGACGACTAAAAATGATACGAAAATGTTGTCAGAAATGAAATCCAACCAGATTTAATTTTGTCTTGTAGATGGGTGGGACAAGTTTGAAATGTATCCTATTATAGTTCTTTAATAGTGTACCGTACATACAAACCCCATTTCCATATGATTTGGGAAATTGTGTTAGATGTAAATATAAACGGAATACAATGATTTGCTAATCATTTTCAACCCATATTCAGTTGAATATGCTACAAAGACAACATATTTGATGTTCACAATCTGATAAACATTTTTTTTTTTGCAATTTATCATTAACTTTAGAATTTGATGCCAGCAACATGTGACAAAGAAGTTGGGAAAGGTGGGAATAAATACTGATAAAGTTGAGGAATGCTCATCAAACACTTATTTGGAACATCCCACATGTGTGCAGGCTAATTGGGAACAGGTGGGTGCCATGATTGGGTATAAAAATACCTTCCCAAAAAATGCTCAGTCTTTCACAAGAAAGGATGGGGCGAGGTACACCCCTTTGTCCACAACTGCGTGAGCAAATAGTCAAACAGTTTAAGAACAACATTTCTCAAAGTGCAATTGCAAGAAATGTAGGGATTTCAACATCTATGGTCCATTATATCATCAAAAGGTTCAGAGAATCTGGAGAAATCACTCCACGTAAGCAGCATGGTCGGAAACCAACATTGAATGACCGTGACCTTCGATCCCTCAGACGGCACTGTATCAAAAACCGCCATCAATCTCTAAAGGATATCACCACATGGGCTCAGGAACACTTCAGAAAACCACTGTCACTAAATACAGTTCGTCGCTACATCTGTAAATGCAAGTTAAAGCTCTACTATGCAAATCGAAAGCCATTTATCAACAACATCCAGAAACGTCGCCGGCTTCTCTGGGCCCGAGATCATCTAAGATGGACTGATGCAAAGTGGAAAAGTGTTCTGTGGTCTGACGAGTCCACATTTCAAATTGTTTTTGGAAATATTCGACATCGAGGGGAAGCAAACCATCCAGACTGTTATCGACGCAAAGTTCAAAAGCCAGCATATGTGATGGTATGGGGGTGCATTAGTGCCCAAAACATGGGTAACTTACACAGCTGTGAAGGCGCCATTAATGCTGAAAGGTACATACAGGTTTTGGAACAACATATGCTGCCATCGAGCGCCGTCTTTTTCATGGACGCCCATAATTATTTCAGCAAGACAATGCCAAACCACATTCAGCACGTGTTACAACAGCATGGCTTCGTAAAAAAAGAGTGCGGGTACTTTCCTGGCTCGCCTGCAGTCCAGACCTGTCTCCCATCGAAAATGTGTGTCGCATTATGAAGCGTAAAATACGACAGCGGAGACCCCGGACTGTTGAATGACTAAAGCTCTACATAAAAGAAGAATGGGAAAGAATTCCACTTTCAAAGCTTCAACAATTAGTTTCCTCAGTTCCCAATCATTTATTGAAAATGTGATGTAACATAGTGGTGAACATGCCCTTTCCCAACTACTTTGGCACGTGTTGCAGCCATGAAATTCTAAGTTAATTATTATTTGCAAAAAAAATAAAAAAATTGTTTATGAGTTTGAACATCAAATATCTTGTCTTTGTAGTGCATTCAATTGAATATGGGTTGAAAAGGATTTGCAAATCATTGTATTCCGTTTATATTTACATCTAACACAATTTTCCAACTCATATGGAAACGGGGTTTGTATATGAAAGAGGGTGTGGGTTAGCCAATCAGATGCTTTTCCTTGTGAGACGAGGAAGTTGAATTTCCAATTTTGAATCCCCAATTTCTAAATTCTAGATCATAAATCATACATCTCACCTGCACAGAAGAAGTGTAAGTATGTATTCCAACAAGTTGGGACACTAACAGCCATATAGGACCTGGAACTAGTGAGAACAACACAAAAAGCGGTTGTGCAGTTCCCCTTTAAAATGAATGTTGTTGAATACATTATTTTACTTTTATTTTTTAGTTTCCCCCCTGAAGGATTTCCACCTTATTGTGGTCAAGGGGCTGCCTACCTCAGTGACTTCAAGAGCTATACCACCTGTACACCCAAACTGTACAGGTGTGAAGGTAGGGGCCTGACAAAGTGCAATCCACTTTTTCAGGTTGGAGTTGGACACATAGCTAACAACCAAATCCAATGAAGAAGGCAATGTTACTACACTGTATTAGCACAGACAAAAGTGGTAAAAGCACTAGTAGTAGTGCACTTCATTCACGAACCATGTTACAAAAAAGATACGTGAGAATAATACATAATGTTGAATATAGAGAACATTCAAACCCTTTTTTTATTGAATCAAAAATATTAAAGTTCCACGATAAGGTAAATTTGCAAACAGCTACAATTATGGACAAAGCAAATTAAAGCCTGCTACCCAAGAATGTACAACAATTATTCTCTACAAAAGAGGAGAAATATAATCTTAGAGAAAAAACTAACTTAAAACATTTGTATGTACATACAACACTTAAGACCTTTAGCATATCAGTATGTGGAATTAAATTATGGAATGGATTAAGCAAAGAAGTTAAGCAATGTACTATTATGATCCAGTTTAAGAGGCTGTTCAAATTAAAAGTGCTTCCAAAGTACAACGAAGAAGAATTGTGAAAAATACCTTCAACCTTATTGAAAACTAATTATTCTTCATCTCAGTAGGTTAATCATGATCGACTTAATTATCTATTGAGTGAACTGCTGTACTAATCATTCACTGAAATAATTGTGTTAGAAAAAGAAGACCGTGAATGAGCATATGTATTTGTAAATGCTCTGCAGTGGGAAATGGGTAGGATTAATTAAGCTTTGCTTCTTCCTACTCCTTTTCGGGCATGTAAAGAGAAATTATATGAAATTATGTATGATGTATTATATTGTAAGTGTTGTCATGTTCGAAATAAACAAAACTCAATCAAAAAAATTCAAAAAGTAGCCCTGTGTGTGTGTGTGTGTTAAGTTGCTGCGTGATGGTTATAGCGCCATTTATTGTATGATGAGTCAGACTGTTTCTGTTAACAAGTTATTTGCGAGTTTTGGCTAATGCCTGCCCAAAGAAACAGCTACTTCCTTTAAGCAGGTATTTTTTAATAACCCTCACTAAATGTCAAACTGGATTCCTTACAAGGGCTGGCATGATCCAGTCAAACTATTTAATATGATTACCCTACCTACGGGATGGACTATTGCCAGAAAAACTAGTGAGTGACTTGTTTTGATGATTGTTGTACCTGCGCCACAGACGAGTACGGTGCTGCCGAGGGTCATGCCGGCCCTGCGACATGCGTGGATGCCCACAGACAGCGGTTCGATCAAAGCACCCTCCTCAAATGTCACATTATCAGGCAACCTGAAGAGGAGAAAAAAAAGGAGAATGTGTGGCAAAGTTTAAGTAATAGCGTTGCATTTAGACCACAGGAGCATTGTTAGGCCATTTTAGCGGTTACTTGTAGCAGAAGTTGGCATTGTGTGTGTAGTATCTGCACAGGTTGCCATCATCGGGCGGGGTGGCACAGAAAAAGATGGTGGGAGACAAATTGTAGCGTCCGTTTTTGAAAAACTCATCCGTCTCTCGGGGCACACCTGGCTCGATGGCAACTCGGTCGCCTGAAAAATAATGAGGATAACAAATAGAGATGTGTGGCTTTACACAGATTTTGCAGGAGTATTTCAGCTCACTCACCCACTTGAAGGTGTTTGACCGCCGAGCCGACTTTTATCACCCGACCCGCTGCTTCGTGTCCCAACACCATCGGCTTTGTGAGCACATAGTCTCCGATGCTGCCGTGCTGCCAGTAGTGGACATCTGAGCCGCAGATGCCAACAGAGTGCATCTGAAGCAAAACCTCTGAAGTCAAACCACAAAACCGCCATTGTTAGGATCGTTACAGTATACAGTATTGTGCAAATACAACCTCTAAATGTGAAGTAATTTAGCCAAACCTTTTACAGAAAAAATATGAATTAAATGTTGTACAAAGCGTGACGCCATTTGTGGAAATGTCCACAATCCAGTTAGGATCACTGGATTAACTTTGTTTTGCTTTTCCTTTGTTTTTGTGTGGCTATTTCTTCAAAGAGAAATACAGTCATCCCTAATTTCCATCCATCCATTTCCTACCGCTTGTCCCGTTCGGGGTCGCTGGAGCCTATCTCAGCTGCATTCGGGCAGAAGGCGGGGTACACCCTGGACAAGTCGCCACCTCATTGCAGGGCCAACACATATAGACAGACAACATTCAAACTCACATTCACACACAAGGGCCAATTTAGTGTTGCCAATCAACCTATCATTTATCGCTGTTAATTGGATCCAGGCATGACCACGATACATTAATTTCATCAAAGTTAAATAATTTCACAGCTAAAGAATAAAAAAATGTTTAGGGTCTTTTAAATAAGGTTTTCACCATTATGAAAGCCCTCTACAAATTAAATTGCATCCTTTATTCACCTTCACAGTCTTTTAATTCAATACAGCAATGCTGCCTGAGGCTGAGCCAATCAGTGGTGATGATATTGAACCGCACGCTCTGATTGGTTTGGTCTCCCCTCATGGCCATAGTACTGTTGTATTTATATATTATTAAATTATTTGGCCTTTTGTATGTTTGAAATTACCTAATTTAAACTTTAAACACTGTGCTGTAATGAAGCTGCACAATTTGAAGCATGTGGCAAGAAACACCCATATACAGAATCAAGAAGCAACAGTTTGACCCTGGAACTGATTATTTAAGTTCCTAGTAATTTTGAGTAATAAATGGAAATGTGCGAGGAGCTGCTTCTCCCTACTAGTGCACTCCTTTTTGGACATGTTGACTTGTATAAATGTAACGTTAATTACTGACATTATTAAGTATGTCTAAAACAGTGGTTCTTAACCTGGGTTCGATCGAACCCTAGGGGTTCGGTGAGTCGGCCTCAGGGGTTCGGCGGAGGTCAAGACACACCCGACTCATCGTGTAAATAAAAACTTCTCCCTATTGGCGTATTACGAATACAGCAACAGCAGAAGTCAGACTGATTTTCAGGTGTGTAATTTGTTGTGAGTTTAGACACTGTGTTGGTTTTGTTCTTTGAACAAGGTGATGTTCATTTTGTGCACCTGTAAAAAAACATGGTAACACTTTATTATGGGGTTAGGGTTATAGGCATGGCCTTATTATATATAACCCTCTAACCCTAACCAAATAACTCTAAATTAAGTCTTTGTTACTTAGAATATGTTCCCCATACTAAAGTGTTACCAAAAACATATAACTTTGTCTTGAATTTGAAAAAATACATTTTATTTTTCACTAAAGAAAGGTTCGGTGAATGCGCATATGAAACTAATGGGGTTCAGTACCTCCAACAAGGTTAAGAACCACTGGTCTAAAACAACTAAAACGTTGACCGTGAATATGTATTTCCAAATAAACATGTTGAAGGTCAGAATTTGGTTAATGAAAAAAAAGTGTCATTCGTACCATTTGGCCCTGGCTTGGGGACAGGTCGCGTTTCCTGGGGACAAAAGCAAATATATATCGATCCCCTGAGTTCACATACATACCTAAATTACAATATTTTTTATTTTTAATGTGGGAGCGTACCAGTCTGAGGTCTCCCTTAGAATGTAGCACCACGGAGAGATTGTTCAACTCCATGACAGTCGTCAAAAGCGTGGAACGAAGCGACGTTGAAGAGAGTGGATGTGCTGCTGGGTTACTAATGTCATGCTGCTGAGTGTCAAAGTACATCCCAGGACTGTTTGGTGGGTTGGTACCATAACAAATACGTCATTGGCTAAACGTGCTCGGCATAGTCCACTCATTAGGGGTGGACGACTTTATGTGTTAAAGAAAAGGCGCTTTCAAAATCACAGACTTGATCAACGTCACTATACACACATATGTTATACAGCAATAGAACATGTTCTTATATATCATGAAATCAATACCAGTTTTATCTCGATGCTGTTCGATATACTTGCTAAAACTCCCCCAAAAAATGAGGTCGGGTTATCGCGTCCAGTCGGACCACACCAAAGATTTTCAATGAGGGAGATAAACTATATATTTAAAAAAAATAATAATAATAAAAAATACATATATATATTCATACATCCATCCATTTTCTACCGCTTGTCTCTCTCTATATATATATATATATAGTATTTTTATTTTTTCTACATTACATAAATAGCAGTTCAAATGTTGTCCACGCTTAGGTATTCTGATTGGCTGAAATTAGTACACGTGACGCACCTACCACTTCCGCATGATCCATGCAATCTCTCTTGAATAAACATCCCTGACTAAACCGACAGATATTCTCATTCATTTCCGGTCACTGGAGTCTCATGTTGAGATAGATCGCAACTGGACTTCAGTTCAGTTTGTCCTAAAATACGTTTTCCTCTCATCTGTGACTAGTTTTTGCTATTATCTTTATGTGTATATATGGTCAACATACTATACATCCATTTCCTACCGCTTGTCCCTCTTGGGGTTTTATAGACATATTTTTTATTGTTATTATTTTTAATTTTTTTTAAAGATATACAATACACAAAAAGTATCATTTCATATAGTGAAAACAAATGTGTTTTAACCCTAGGGGACTAAGGTTGAATTTGTTGTCCTTTCAGTACATTTTTGGCCATATTTTATGTTTAACATTTATATTAGAAAGGGTTTTTTACTGAGGCTATTGAACAATACCACAAAGCCAAACAGGAAAGGCATTCATTTTAGAAAAGGCTTACATTTTTTTTAGATTTAAATAGTTATCTTAAATCTCTCAATCAACTTCAGCCCCACATAAAAATACCAAACATGTTTTTTTATTTTTTTATTAAACTGTTTATTTTGACCCTTTTAAGGCCTTATGCTCAAATTCCACCAATGCATCTATTCCATCCATTCATTTAGTTTACATTTGTAAAACACAAGTTATTTTACTAATTTAAACCTGTGACATTATCTCATCTAAATAAAATTAAAACGCATTACATGTATGATATTTTTCTTTAGGACTAAAGTTTTTAAAATATTTGAGCAAAAAGTTAAAAAAAAAACAAACAAACATTTTTTTAAACGTTTTATGCCCTTCAAAAACGTGTGGACTTGTATATCCTGTTTGGCTTTGAAGGTAATTAAAATGGAATGTTCCACAGGATTAAATATTGGTTTTGTCTGCAAGCGCATCTCACACGTACAGTAAGTGAGTAAAATAAATATGCCCAAGTTACAGTGACAGAAAAAATACTATTTGTTAACCACCACCATAAATCAATAAATGAAAAACGCAAAACAAGAAAAGTAGAGTTAACCTTGTCACATTTATAAATATCAAATATGTACCCACTTTTTATAACAAAATGCAGTCTGCTGACACCTTCATAAACAAAAACAATTTCATTAGTGAATCAATTACTTTCAAAAATACTTTACTTAACTAGTAATAATAAATGCTTAAATCAAAGTAGCTCAAGTAATAGTATTGATTTACTAGTACATTATTGTTTTGGCAAACTCTACACAAGGCCAAAGCCTTCACCCAAACAGAAGGGCCTCATCTCCAAATATGAGTTTGGCTTCCATTTCCCCCCAGTGGACAGAACTGGAATTACAGGCAATATTTCCCAACAGCTGAAGACCATCAGTAATCAGGAAGGCTCTCACCTGAAGCAATCAAATCCACTCCTTTTAAGTCTGCAGCTCCAGCTCAAACTTCAAGTCAACAAACACTGCTCGAGGAGATTTTGCTGAATACAGTAGTGACAACTGTTTACAGAGACCAGGGTGGCTGACGGTGAGATGACTTATATTATTTTGATGTTTTGATTTGATGTGTTGAATTTATTTTAATTGCCAAGTGGTTGTTAAATGTTTAAATGCCAAATCCAAGTTGTTAAGGGTCACTATATGTACTTTTGGAAACACCTTTACTTTAAAAAAAAATGGTTTATTGTAATTTGTTTATGTTTGGTCCCTAATTGCGTTTGTATTTGTCCACCTTTTCCAAAGGTTTTTCACCTTATAACTATTTGATGAAAAAATGAGACAATCTAGTGGTCCAAAATAAAAGGAGAAACAGATTTGTCTCATCATTGGATTAAAACAAAGAGTGAAGTCCCAGTGTAACCCCTGGTCAAAAAGTCAAAACCCTTTTCAAGTTAGGGGAGAAAACAAACAAACAAAAGATAACTTGACAATTATAATAAATATTAATAATAGATTACAAATAGTGTCTTGTCAGTGCGTTACACTGAGTGCAACGGAAATCACTAGGGTGATAGTAACGTAGCTCACGTGAACATTTTTGCTGGTTGTCCATGCTGATGAATCCTTAAGTGAAAATAGAGGACACATTATTAGATAAATATAGACTTTGCCAGTCCAAAAAGAGTGGAAAAAAAAAAGTGTGAATGATAAATGTTTCACCTGGAGGGATCCTCACAACACAGTGCTGATACAATTAATGGTTCAGTCTCACTGGAAGGAAAGGAACTACAGTATATACCGGTATATATTTTTTAATGCAGTGTGTTTTTACATTCATATGCAAACACACCTGTCAAAGCCACACTTTGCTTCTGCCCGGTCGGTAAAACTTTCCTGACAACACAGTGAGGCAGACAGCGGTAACTAGTGATTGACTGTTAATAGGTTAACATAGGGATGTGCTGATCAATCGGCCACCGATCGTTATTGGCCAATTTTTGTGAAAAAGTATGTGATTGGCCACAGCCCGTTAATGCCTTTTAATTCCAATCATAGGTGTCGATCCTCTCTGGCTGACAAGTGGTTAGAAGCTAATTAGGGATCTCCACACACAATGTGAAGCAGCTACCCTTAACTAATAATAATCACCTCCATTGTGGAAAATAACTGAATTACCGGTACTTAGTATCTTAGTTATCATTATCAAGTATTACCCTCACTGGAGGTTGAGGCTAAATATGTTTAAAACACTGAAAGAAAGCCAGGAGAGGGGCATGCTCATAGCTCAGCTCGTCGCTAAGCTAGCTTTAAGTACTTAATAAACACTAAGAAGTGTAGATGTAACCACATTGCAGCAGAAACTAAGCATCTATTAACAGGAAAATAATTAGTAGATTAATAAGAGTATAGAAAGAGAATATTATAACAGTTGTTGGTGTGCCAGCATTGTCACAGTTAGTACAAGACATGTAAGAGGAGGATCGGATCGACCCATACAATTGTGGTGTCGATATTAAGGGCCTACTGAAACCCACTACTACTGACCACGCAGTCTGATAGTTTATATATCAATGATGAAATCTTAACATAGCAACACATGCCAATACGGCCGGGTTAGCTTACTAAAGTGCAATTTTAAATTTCGCGCAAATATCCTGCTGAAAACGTCTCGGTATGATGACGCCTGCGCGTGACGTCACGGATTGTATAGGACATTTTGGGACAGCATGGTGGCCAGCTATTAAGTCATCTGTTTTCATCGCAAAATTCCACAGTATTCTGGACATCTGTGTTGGTGAATCTTTTGCAATTTGTTCAATGAACAATGGAGACAGCAAAGAAGAAAGCTGTAGGTGGGAAGCGGTGTATTGCGGCAGGTGATGTGCCGGATAACGCACCCCCGCTGTAGAATGCACCCCCTGACTGTTGTGCCGGATAACACAGCCGGTGTTTCATTGTTTACATTCCCGAAAAATGACAGTCAAGCTTTACCATTGGCCTGTGGAGAACTGGGACAACAGAGACTCTTACCAAGAGGACTTTGAGTTGGATTCACAGACGCGGTACCGTGAGTACGCATGCAGCTGCGGCTTCCAAACATTTGATCGCTTGCCCGTACGTGCGTGCCGCTATGTGCATGTCACGTACGTAACTTTGGGGACTTTGGGGAAATATATGTGCTGTATGAACTTTGGGGAGGTGAACGGTACTTTGGGCTGTGGGATTGAGTGTGTTGTGCAGGTGTTTGAGTTGTATTGGCGGGTTATATGGACGGGAGGGGGGAGGTGTTTGTTATGCGGGATTAATTTGTGGCATATTAAATATAAGCCTGGTTGTGTTGTGGCTAATAGTGTATATATAGGTCTTGTGTTTATTTACTGTTTTAGTCATTCTCAGCTGAATATCAGGTCTCACCCACCTCTCACAGCATCTTCCCTATCTGAATCGCTCCCACTGCCTTCTAGTCCTTCACTCTCACTTTCCTCATCCACAAATCTTTCATCCTCGCTGAAATTAATGGGGAAATTGTCGTTTTCTCAGTCCGAATCGCTCTCGTTGCTGGTGGTCATGATTGTAAATAATGTGCGGATGTGAGGAGCTCCACAACCTGTGACGTCACGCGCATATCGACTGCTACTTCCGGTACAGGCAAGGCTTTTTTATCAGCGACCAAAAGTTGCGAACTTTATCGTCGATGTTCTCTACTAAATCCTTTCAGCAAAAATATGGCAATATTGCGAAATGATCAAGTATGACACATAGAATAGACCTGCTATCCCCGTTTACATTAGAAAATCACATTTCAGTAGGCCTTTTAAGGGCAGTGTCAGTGGTATATGATACATACTGAATCATCAGATCGATATATATATATATATATATATATATATATATATATATATACACATACATACATACACAAATGAATTCTCTGGACACAGGATGGCAAAACCAAGGGATTTAGCAGATAGTTGTTGCTCTTGTTTAGTTGTTTTGTACTATTGAATTAATTTTGCTCAAGCAATTGTATGTAATGAAAGAAAAATAAGGAACTTGTTTAAATATTGTGTTGATATTGTTAAATGTTCAATAGCACTCACCATAAATAAATGGAAAAATGTACAGGTAATATGTGATTGGTATCGGCCAATCTCTTTCATGTATGATCAGTATCAAAACTGGCTGCATAAAACATTAATCAGAACATACCGAGTTAAAACACACTGTCTTCATTATGTGTCATCAATCATACCCGTGCGCCTGGCTGGTCCTCTTCATACTCCCAAATAAACCTCCCAATCACGTTTCTCACTGCTGAAGTTACAATCAAAGAATGCATTATTACTTACAGTATTGGTTGTATATTCATGTATTATTTAAAGCAGTTATTGTGCTTGTCCTTAGGTGTGAATTTGAGTGTGAATGCATTTTTGTAGTGGTAGGCAGAGTGATCCAAATATCATCAATATCAACGGCTGTATCAGTATCGGCTCAACACTAGCATGATTGGAATGAGATGGATACTTCCTAGTTATCGTCTATGGTTTACGTTTTGTTGTCTGTGTTTTTTATTTATTTATATTGTTGCATTGTTGATATTGTTATATTTATAACTGAGTGAAAAAAGCCAAATTATTTAAATAAGTAGTTAATGCTTTTGTTTTGTTTTATTCCACTCATGCAAGTGCACTAATAGCTTGTTTTAAAATGTCTCTGACAATCTTGCACTTTCTGTTTTGGAAATTACGTGAATGTTTGCCACTGCTTAACTGTTTAATAAATACACTTTTGGTAAATTGACTTAGTTGTGATTTCCCTCTCTGCATGAAAGTTTAAAATGAACATATATTAATGCAGTATGAAGAAGAATGTTTTAATGTAGACACATAGAATCATCATACTTATGTGATTATATGCATCAAGTGTTCATTCTAGGCTAAGGTAAAATATTGAGATGTGTATCGTGACATTGCCTAAAAATATTGAGATATTAATAAAAGGCCATATCGCCCAGCCCTAGTTACACCATGATATAAAATAGTACAAACTTTCTCACCATCCTGCACTGGGACAGGAGGCAGCACATAGTGACCAATGCTGACCGACTTTATACTCTTTCGATTCTGACATGCATTCAGGAAAAAGCTGTGAAAAACAGTAACCTTCTCCCACAGGTAAGCCTCACTCCTAAAAATCCTGATGGAAAATTTAAACAAAATACAGTTAAGAAAGGACATTATTTATCATTTATTGCGTTTCTCACCTGAGTGTATCAGGGTGTGTAGCTAGCATCCTCACTGAAAAGATAGTCTGCTGTTCTCCACCCTGTAAGTATTCCACACTCCAATACTGCAAAGCAAATTGTGTTATAAGGTATATCTTTACTTAGTTTAAACGTGTTCTGGAATACACAATAGAATATTTTTTAAGAGGAGACGTTGCATAACACAGTTAGCATAATGCTAGCTAGCTTATTAGTACTGTGTGAAGACATATTAAACAGGTAGCATACATAAACCACAACACTTACGCCAGAATTCGCGAAAAGTTGGTGACACACTGTCCGAAAACCAAGCCTTCTTATTTGCGAACATCTCTACAAAGACCTCCTTCTGTTTAAAACATTTTTGTTCTCGTCAACACAACAATATTTTGCCCTGACTGCCGCTTCACCATTGGCACCTGACCTGAATGCCTCAGACGCCTTCACGTGCTTCGGAAAATGTCGTAGTTTTAACGACTCAATTAAACTTTGCGTTTAGACACATTATTATCAGATATTTCTCTGTTAAAGCTATTTTTCCTTCCAACATGTTGCTGGATTTGTAAACATTTTTCTGAACATTATTTTTTCTACTAATAAATTCATTGATTTAAAGTAGATGCTAAAATATGTTTTTGTCCAACAATAACACTTGTATTTAAGTAAATTAGCATGCGTCATAAAATGTTCTATACTGTTCATTTATTTAATAATGTAATTTATTTAATAATCAATTAATGTATTCATTTATTTATTTTTATTATTTATTGATCACGTGCTTCAGAAAATGTCATAGTTTTAACGACTCAAAGACACTTGCGTTTAGACCAGAAGTCTCAAACTCAATTTACCTGGGGGCCACTATGGATGCAGAAACTGGGTGAGGCTGGGCCGCAAGAAAATATTTCTTAAAAAAATCTAACATGCACTTAATGAATTCACCTTCTTTGAATGGCTATCCCGCCCTAGCAACATACGTTTGTACTTGCCAACCCTCCCGACTTTTCCGGGAGACTCCCGAATTTCAGTGCCCCTCCCGACAATCTCCCGGGGCAACCATTCTCCTGAATTTGTCCCGATTTTCACCCGGACAATATTAAGGGCGTGCCGTGATAGCACTGCCTTTAACGTCCACTACAACCTGTCGTCGCGTCCGCTTTTTCACCATACAAACAGCGTGCCGGCCCAGTCACATGTTGTATGAGGCTTCTGCCGACACACGTAAGTGACTGCAAGACATACTTGATCAACGCCGAATTTCTCACCAATGCTGCGTCTACTTATACAAACCCCGTTTCCATATGAGTTGGGAAATTGTGTTAGATGTAAATATAAACGGAATACAATGATTTGCAAATCATTTTCAACCCATATTCTGTTGAATATGCTACAAAGACAACATATTTGATGTTCAAACTGATAAACTTTTTTTTTTTTTTTTGCAAATAATCATTAACTTTAGAATTTGATGCCAGCAACACGTGACAAAGAAGTTGGGAAAGGTGGCAATAAATACTGATAAAATTGAGGAATGCTCATCAAACACTTGGGACTTGACTTGAGACTTTCCAGTCTTGACTTTGGACTTGACTCGGGACTTGAGACTTACTTATGACTTGCAAAACAATGACTTGGTCCCACCTCTGGTTATTTCTATTGGTATTTTTATTGCTCCATTTGTAGTGCAATAATGTTCATTGTTATTAATATTTACTTCACAAACTGCTTCTATGCCTTACTTTTTTTATCATATTTTTGCATATTGTATTTGCTGAGGTCGTTCTGTTGTTGTTGCTGTCGTAATGTTGTTGTTGTTGTTGTTGTTGTTGTCTCTCTGTCTTGACCCTCTTTGTCCCCCGCAAGTCATCCTTTTTTCCTTCTTTCTTTCCCCTTCTGCTACGGTCCGGCTGTGCCAACCATTAAAACAAATCCGTTTAATGAAGTCAAATACAAATAAAGCAACAAGAGAAGTATCCCACACAAAACAGAAGGCATACCTGCCAACTTTTGAAATCAGAAAAACCTAGTAGCCAGGGTCCAGGGGCCGCAGGCCCCGGTAGGTCCAGGACAAAGTCCTGGTGGGGGGTTCAGGGGGGTGAAGGCCCCCGACGCAAAATGATTATTAGCATTCAGACAGGTTAAAATGTTGCTAAAACCATCACTTTTCTATCAGTCACAGTGACTTTTCAAAACAAAAATATTACAGCAAAAATCATATGGGTTGATTGACATGTTTATTCTGTAAGCTAACTTCAATAGTTTGAAATTATTTTGACAGTTAATGCCAGTTATCCTGTCAACCTTTCACAAGACTTCAATTTGTTAATTGAAAGTATGAACAGTATAAACACTTTTTACAGTAAACAAATGGTAAAACAGTACTAAACAATTCCATAAAAAAAAAAATTGGTGTCATTATTAACTTTCTGTCCAAGCTTGTATAATCTACTGCCTTGTTCAATTGTAAAAAATATTCTGTGCCTAAAATTCACATTTCTATCACAATTATCATACTGTAAACATGGTAAGCTAACTTTGGTTCGACCACATCCAGATTTTTTGGCGATTTTCGAGTCGGGAAACATTTTCCGAAATAACTGTCCCATGTGATCAGCCAGTGCGATTGGAAGTCCATGCTCAAATATTGCCTCCGTAAATAAAACTTCGGCATTTATCACATCCAAAGAATCTGTTTGGGCGACGAAAAACGTTGAAAGTTTTCCACTTGTATCGCTAGCAACAGCATTAGACTTGTGTTTTTTTGTCCCAACGTGGTCTTTTACATCGCTAATTCCTCCGTGTCCGATCAAAAAATCTTGTCTGCACAAGGTGCAATTCGCGTAGTTTTCACCCTTTTTGGAACGGATAATTATTCCCGGATAGGCTTTTGAATATTCTTCACGGAATGACTGCAGTTTTCTTTTCGGTTTAAGACTCGTTTGTGATTTTTCTCCGGCTGATTCCATGATCGTTCGCTCGTTTGGAAACAATGGCAACTGGTGCCTCGTGCTTGGCAGCGGTGCTATAAATAGCCTCGCGCATGGCATTCGGAATGGCTCGATAGGAAGTTACGGGAAGCAGTGTCGATTGTCATTGTTGTTACGCGATTTCGTGAATAAAACTTAAAAAATATATATATTTTTTTAAATTAATGAAAAAACTTATTTTTTATCACTGCAACCGTAACCCGGAATAGGTTGATGAAAACCGTACTAATTACGGGAAAACCGGAGTAGTTGGCAGGTATGAGAAGGGCATCTATGTCAACAATATGATTTGCCTGAGTGGCTGGACGGGACAAAAAAAGATGTAGTAAATATGATGGTGGCATAAAGGTTAATGCAGCAACCTGCTTTTTAAATTATTGTATAGAATATTCTAGAATGTGCTTGTCTGGATCATTTATTCCAATAACCACCACACAGTTATCTGCTCCTGCATTATTAGAGTGTGGAAACATATCTCTTTGAGGTATACAGAACATAAATATTCACACGATGAAACTGAGTTAACCATGAAAATAATGCAATTAATTGTGATTAAAATCAATGTCAGCCCTCCCATTTGTATAAACTTGTATAATATATCAGTGGCAAACTAAGAATTCAGCAAAACCTGAGAATATCACAAAAAACAAACAACAACTCTATGGTTACCTCTGACATGGATTCTCCTAAGCTTCACATATATATGAATTTGGAGGAATCTATTCTTAAAACTACCAACAATTATTTCATTAAGATTATATTTTGCTTCTAAAAATGCATAGTTGATGGGATATAAGGGTGGGATTAAAGATGTATATAGAAGATAAAGTTTACTTAAATACTACACACAAAAAAGGTTCAAATACATTAACATGTCAAGGTTGCAGGCAAATGTGTGTGTTTGTTGTTAAGGGGCGATTAACAGTTCTAGACAAGAAGAGTATACGATATCATCATTGCCAAATTTTAACCAAATACAAACTGGTTTTTAAATGCTTGAATAACTCTGCTCCCCAATTGCTCTGCAAGGCAATTACAAGACTGCAAAGTGGTACCAGGTCTACCACCCGACCAATGTCAAAAGGCAACTGTTGCGTTCCATTTCGTAGGACATCTTTTGCCCAAACTGCCTTTTCAATAAAAGGACCACAAGTATGGAACTCTCCACCAAACACTTTGAAAAGTATACCTGCACTTGTCACTTTCAAAAACAAACACAATTATGGCTAGTTGAGCAACAATCTTGTTCCCATGTTTAGTTTTTACTCATTTTTACTAATTGTTTTTTATCTAGTCTGCACTTTGTCTGTGTTATTATTATTATTATTATTATTATTATTATTGGCTTTTAACTCTAGTTTGCACTTTGTCTATATTATTACTATTATCATTATTATCGATTCATTCTATTTTTTATTTTCCTATTTTTATGTTGGATCTGTGTTGTTGTTGTTGTTGTTGGGGACAAGTGTTGTAAATTAGCTTTGGCTACAAACACTATGATGCATACATTGGATAACTGTTTCAGATGTCTATGTTTCTGTATCTGTCCCTATTTCAAACAAACCTCTATAATAATTGTGCTCATGACATCATAAAGGCTCCATTAATGCTTACAAGAAAAAAAAACAATTTAGAAATATGCCACTACAGTAGTCTATTCAGCTCTATAACATAGAAACCTGAATTGCATTGGAATGAAAGTAATTAAGAATATTTCATTTATACATTTTAGGTACATTTCATGCTGTATTCTACTTCACACAGTCAAAATACAATATTATTAATATTCCAATCAATTAATTTTATTGACTTTTAAGGCTACAAACAATGTGCTACCCCACCCTTGAGTGTGACAGCAATCAAGGCAAAAAATATTGACATGTTAAAGCAATGTGTAATAGAATAATGTTGATGGTATTATTTGAAAGAGGGGGTGTTTATATGGTTTAATGCGGCAGGATGCTTTCATTTTGTCATCTTCACAACGTATAAGGCGGGGGTGTTCCATCCATCCATCTTTTGAACATATTGAACTGCTTTAACCTTTTTTACAAAATGATAAAAATGTAAATGGTTCACTGAATTGTTTGTTTTGTTCAGTAAAGTAGTTGGAAAGAGTCTTGACAGTCTGTGTAGATTGTAATTTGATGCTCTGGTTCCCCCTTCTGGTAACAACTAAGCAATGCATGTGGTGTCGTACCATACTAATTACATATTTTAAAAAGTGTAAAATCAGCGTTTAAAGACAAAATTTAAAAAAAAAAGTCCATCTCACAATTTTTTTTCATGATGTAAAATGACATTCAAGGTAATTATTGGTCACATAAAATCCCAAAATTAACTCTTACGGGTATTTCAGTAAACCAAAAGTTGTGTTTTTTCTTCAATTAAGGATAAAAACAAAATGTGACTCAACTGTCCCCCACAGTTTCACTTTAGTGTGTTGGTTACTTTAAGGGTTCTGGTCATTCTGGTCGCACTTCAACATGACCTTTATCCCCAGGCTCTGACGTGTGGTCTCAAAAGCCTGGGCCGCCTGCTCCAGGGGGAAGCGGTGAGTGACCAGAGGCTTCACGTTCACCTTTCCTGACGCCAACATGGCGATTGCCATAGGCCAGCTACAACACAGTAAGCAAGGCATTTGATAGATTATTGGAGACACACTCTTTGCTTATTAGTATTGTGGGATTATTGGAGGCGGTAAAAAAAAATTAGAGGATTTACACAAGCAGCGTCACGACATAATCTGTTAACCTACGTGTTGCAGTAGCGGAAGACGCCTCTGATATCAACTTCTCTGGTGGCCGCGTTGACAAGGGGAACATTAGTCATTTCGGATCCAAGGCCTACCAGCACCACCACGCCTCCTGAGCGTGTCGCCTGGTACAGCACAGAAAAGCAGTTTACTTGGCAGCCTGCAGCTTGTTATATTAGCCTCTGGCACATTCTTAAAATAAAACTAAACAAAAAAGAGCAAAAGGGCATAACAAAAAGAGGTGAAATGTTAATAATAATGATAAACTTTATGCACCTCACTTTGTCACCTACAACACAAAGCTGACATACCCTAGGCAGTATTTATTTACAATATATACTGTATAACTTCTTACCCCGGATTTCCACTGGATGCGCAAGTCAATGTGTTTCCACCCCCTGCGAAGCGATGCCATTCCGAATCCCTGTTGTAAATATACGCTGAGCTGCTATTTTTGCCGGTAGTCTGCAACATGGCGGATCAATTTAGCTCAAATCTGCTTGTGCTGGACAGAAAGTCATGCACAAACATAAAATAATTTTATTTTAAAAATGTCAGTTTTCAAAGGGGATCATATTCTACACTTGTCAAAGGTTCACAGACGTAAATTCACCTCGTTCACACATTGATTCTGGAGGTCTAAAATGTAAGAATCATACTACAGGCATATACCTGGCAGCCATATAGGGGCCTATGTCAAATACCAGCTGATATGGAGCCCAGGGGAGTGGTTAGCAAGAGTGGAATGGTGTGTGTGTGTGTGTGTGTGTGTGTGTGTGTGTGTGTGTGTGTGTGTGTGTGTGTGTGTGTGTGTGTGTGTGTGTGTGTGTGTGTGTGTGTGTGTGTGTGTGTGTGTGTGTGTGTGTGCAACGCTCGCCAGGGACGATGTTACTGTTATGTTGTTGCGTATACTAAAAAAATTAAGTTGTAGTTGTGCAAGGCAAAACTGTCGTCTTTTCCATGAGTCTAGTCAATTGAGTGCCGTCATAGACTCCCACCTGGGAGTATAGATGGACGGCAAAGCTTGAGACGTTCTGCGGGGTTGCTGTTCAGCAGCAACAGAACAGCCGTGCGGATTGCCAGACGGCCTAAAGGCAGCATAACAGCGCAGCCACGGAACGGCGCTTTTCTGCTGCCGTTACACATCCAGTGGAGATCCTGGGTCAGCCTACCTACTTTGAATTGTTTGTTTTAGAATATTACAAATTGTCGAAATGGTGGCTCTCGGCAGGACAAGTTTGGACACCCCTGGCTTACCTAATCATGGTGATGGATGGTTTATCACTATAAAATAATTTGAATGTAGTCCTGCATCAAAGGTGTTGAAGTTGGTGTGATAATAAGAGTGTACACTATAGTATCAAATAGATGAAGTGTGAAATTGGTTACAGAGTAAATAATAATACAGTGGATTGAGTGTGGAACCTGTTTGAGTCGACGCCCCTTGGATTGACTGTCAACATAAGGTGTTGGGGCGGTATAGCTCAGTTGGTAGAGCGGCCGTGCCAGCAACTTGAGGGTTGCAGGTTCGATCCCCGCTTCCATCATCCTAGTCACTGCCGTTGTGTCCTTGGGCAAGACACTTTACCCACTTGCTCCCAGTGCCACCCACACTGGTTTAAAAATGTAAATTAGATATTGGGTTTTCACAATGTAAAGCGCTTTGAGTCACTTGAGAAAAGTGCTATATAAATATAATTCAGTTCAGTTGTAGATATAACCAAATACAGTTATTGATTGCAGATTTACTTGTGACATTTTCACAGAGCTATAAAGAGAATGGGTGATAAGAAATTATTTTGTACACGCAGAAATCTGTCTTTTGGTCGCTAAAAATCTCAGAAATGTTGTTAGGGACTTTGCAGCGGAAACGGGGATAAAAACGACGGTTGACAAATGACTTCTGGTCCTGTGCTGAAGCTTTAAAAATAAACTTCACTTCTATTTTGACATAACCACTAATCTACTTTTGAAAAAACACACAAGCAATAATGACGACGTTGACAATACTATAACGCACATCAATGGATCCACAAATTTTATGTCGACCACTTTTATGTCGACAGAAGTGGTCGACCATATGTGTCATAAATGTCTGCTTAAGTAGTAGGAACAGAGTGGACCGAAATTTGAAGAGTTGGTCAATCTAGACATGTTGTTGACATAAACTCCGGTAGTAATCTACACAAGAAGCAGTACTTGGTGTACTTACATAGATGGCAGTTTGAATACTGCTCTCAACACCACTACATTCAATGGTGATGTGCGGCTGAGCTCCCAGCATGTCCTCGACGCTCTTGGCCAACTGCTGAGGTCCATCCCCTCTCTTCACCCCCAACTGGAAGTCGGCACCCAACTCCTTGGCCATGGCCAGACGCTCGGGGAACAGATCTGAGTGTGATAATGCGGCGGTTAGAGAGAAAAAAAATAGCTTGGTGTGTGTGTTGTTGGTTTTTTTTGTTACAAGGATGATGGTGTTCACCTGTAATCGGAGGTGGGTAGAGTAGCCAGAAATTGTACTCAAGTAAGAGTACTGTTACTTTAGATATTTATTACTCAAAAGTAAGGAGTATTCACCCAAATATTTACTTGAGTAAAAGTAAAAAGTATGTTGTGAAAAAACTACTCAAGTACTGAGTAACTGATGAGTAACCTGTTTTTTTTAATGATAACGCAACAAATAATAATGCACAAAAACATAAAAATAGCAATGAGCAAATTCAGAGCCAGGAATATCTCTAAAACAATAATATATATTAAATAATAGTACATTAGTATAAAAAAAAATGAAGGCAAATTGAGCCACATTAATTTAACAGCCCCATAGGCTCAGTAGGCAGAGATTACAAAGGAAAATAACAAGTTAGCCTTTACGCAAACCATAAACTGATAGGTGTGGGCTGCACCTGGGAATGCACTGTGCACTTCTGATTGGTGTTTCTATGCGTGTGTGTGCGACTGTGTGTGTGTGTGTGTGTGTGTGTGTGTGTGTGTGTCTGTCTGTCTGTCTGTCTATGAGGCTGCAGTGGATTAATAAATGTCCCCACACGATGTACATTTGACAGTGATTCATAGCAGGGAAGCTAACATCAGCTTGCGGTGATGGCCAAAATATCTACTAATGTTACTTACCGTGATGTGCTTCCTCAAATTTGACATTGAGTTCATGTAAGCTTAAGATTGTTGTTGTTTGCCCCTGAAACTTTATGTGCAGTTAATCATGTGACCGCCTGGCTCTGTTTGATTGGTGAAACGCAGGCATGCGATAGATCCTACTTTGAAGGACAAACCAAAACAAACAAAAGCGTGCATTAACAGATCGATAAAAATCAGTAGCGAGCTGAAGGAAGATAAATGGAGCGGAGTAAAAGTAGCGTTTCTTCTCTGTAAAAGTATGTTGCAATAAAACTACTCTAGAAGTACAATTTATCCCAAAAGTTACTCAAGTAGATGTAACTGAGTAAATGTAGCGCGTTATTACCCACCTCTGCCTGTAATGACAACCTGTGCAGCTCCCATTGCTTTGGCCACAAGCAGACAGACTAAGCCAATTGGTCCTGTAGAATAAGAAAAAACGTAATTAGCACACGAGCACAAGCTCTCTCTCTTTAGTAGGGATGTGCTAATCGATCAGCCACTGATCAGCATCGGTTGAAACAGTATGTGATCGCCATTGCTGATAAATGTCTTTTACTGCTGATCACAAGGACTGTATTTATATGTATTTTTAGTCCCCCAGCTGCAAGCGGCTCGCAGTAGCTAATTGTGTGTCCCCATACACAGTGTGGAGCCACTCCCAAATTATAATAATAATCGCTTTCCTAATGGCATAGAAAACCGTATCAAAGTATCATTATAATGTAACATTATCACTGGAGCACGACATTAAACATGTCCAGGGTTCCCTTTGTGTAACTGATCGCCATGACAAGGTAAAATCCGCCACACCTAGGGTATTTTACAAACCCCGTTTCCATATGAGTTGGGAAATTGTGTTAGATGTAAATATAAACGGAATACAATGATTTGCAAATCCTTTTCAACCCATATTCACTTGAATGCACTACAAAGACAAGATACTTGATGTTCAAACTCATAAACTTTTTTTTTTTTTTTTGCAAATAATAATTAACTTAGAATTTCATGGCTGCAACGCGTGCCAAAGTAGTTGGGAAAGGGCATGTTCACCACTGTGTTACATCCCCTTTTCTTTTAACAACACTCAATAAATGTTTGGGAACTGAGGAGACACATTTTTTAAGCTTCTCAGGTGGAATTATTTCCCACTCTTGCTTGATGTACAGCTTAAGTTGTTCAACAGTCCGGGGTTCTCCGTTGTGGTATTTTAGGCTTCATAATGCGCCACACATTTTCAATGGGAGACAGGTCTGGAATACAGGCAGGCCAGTCTAGTACCCACACTCTTTTACTATGAAGCCACATTGATGTAACACGTGGCTTGGCATTGTCTTGCTGAAATAAGCAGGGGCGTCCATGGTAACGTTGCTTGGATGGCAAAATATGTTGCTCCAAAATCTGTATGTACCTTTCAGCATTAATGGCGCCTTCACAGATGTGTAAGTTACCCATGTCTTGGGCACTAATGCACCCCCATACCATCACAGATGCTGGCTTTTCAACTTTGCGCCTATAACAATCCGGATGGTTCTTTTCCTCTTTGGTCCGTAGGACAAGACGTCCACAGTTTCCAAAACCAATTTGAAATGTGGACTCGTCAGACCACAGAACACTTTTCCACTTTGTATCAGTCCATCTTAGATGAGCTCAGGGCCAGCGAAGCCGACGACGTTTCTGGGTGTTGTTGATAAACAGTTTTCGCCTTGCATTGGAGAGTTTTAACATGCACTTACAGATGTAGCGACCAGCTGTAGTTACTGACAGTGGGTTTCTGAAGTGTTCCTGACCCCATGTGGTGATATTCTTTACACACTGATGTCGCTTGTTGATGCAGTACAGCCTGAGGGATCGAAGGTCACAAGCTTAGCTGCTTACGTGCAGTGATTTCTCTAGATTCTCTGAATTCTTTGATATTACGGACCGTAGATGGTGAAATCCCTAAATTCCTTGCAATAGCTGGTTGAGAAAGGTTTTTCTTAAACTGTTCAACAATTTGCTCACGCATTTGTTGACAAAGTGGTGACCCTCGCCCCATCCTTGTTTGTGAATGACTGAGCATTTCATGGAATCTACTTTTATACCCAATCATGGCACCCACCTGTTCCCAATTAGCCTGCACACCTGTGGGATGTTCCAAATAAGTATTTGATGAGCATTCCTCAACTTTATCAGTATTTATTGCCACCTTTCCCAACTTCTTTGTCACATGTTGCTGGCATCAATTTCTAAAGTTAATGATTATTTGCAAAAAAAAAAAAAAAAGTTTATGAGTTTGAACATCAAATATGTTGTCTTTGTTGCATATTCAACTGAATATGGGTTGAAAATGATTTGCAAATCATTGTATTCCGTTTATATTTACATCTAACACAATTTCCCAACTCGTATGTAAACGTGGTTTGTCGAATGTTTGCATCATCAACGGTTATGCAAATTAAATGATGACATCATACTGACCATTTTCCTAGCGCTACAGGTAATTGGCAAGCTGAGGGAAACCCTGATGTTACACACCGAGGGCAAACCAGGAGCAGACATGTTTATAACTAAGCTAACCGCCAAACTAGCTTTAAAAAAACACAAGTAGTAAAGTAAATAAGTAAATAGGAAAACTTAAGAAAGTGTAGATGGGACCACATAGTAGCAGAAAGCAAGCAGATATTAACAGGAAATTAACAAGTAAATTAACGAGTCTAGAGAGAGGATAATATGACAACTGTTGGTGTGTCAGCATTGTCAAAGTCAGTACACAACACGTAAAGGGGAGAGCGGATCGATCCATAAATTGTATCATCCATCCATCCATTTTCTACCGCTTGTCCCTTTCGGGGTCGCGGGGGTGCTGGAGCCTATCTCAGCTGCATTCGGGCGGAAGGCGGGGTGCACCCTGGACAAGTCGCCACCTCATCGCAGGGCCAACACAGACAACATTCACATTCACACACTAGGGCCAATTTGTTTTTTGTTGCCAATCAACCTATCCCCAGGTGCATGTTTTTGGAGGTATCCGTATATGATTAATACAGGAGTGATTAAATCAATATTGTTATTTTCAAAAAAAAAAGTTTGTTGTTGTTTTTGTTCATGTTTACAAACTCAGGGAATAATTCTCTGGAAATAAAAGACTTTGAAGGCAAAAACCAAAGGATTTTAATAAGTAATTGATAGTATTTTTGGCTTTTGTTTAGTTACTATGTACTATTGACTTTGTTTTGATCCAACAATTGTATGTAATACAAGGAAATAAAGAACTAGTCTAAATATTGTGTTGATATTGTTAAACTTGTAATATCATACCACATCAATATTTTTAAAATATACAGTTAAAACTTGTGATCGTATCGGCCAATCTCAAACATGGATGATTGTTATCAGAATCGGCAGCATAAAACTCGGCACATTCAATATTTAGAGCGGCTTAGCTCATGCGAGAGCACTGATGCGTGCCAAAGCAGGGCCCACTCATCCTCTTTTAGTACAATAAGGCAGAGGTGGTCTGGGACCCAGCATGATTCCATGCACATAAACACATGCATGTAGCAGAGTACTAGAATTAACACTCTAAGTAGAAATAAGACCTAAAATCATAAAAAAATCAAGCCCAGTGCACATTCACTCACACGCGATTACATCCGTGTGCTTATGAAAATGAAGTTTAAATAATATAATCACTCCTCTTGAAAGTAAATAATGACAGCTTCAACCTTGAAAATAATATACATTTACAAGTGTTCCGAATGAAACAGGAACTATTACACAAAGTCGGATAAATTGCAGTAAAACAACAGAACAGAAATAATGGGACATGCAAATGGGAGGGGGCACGAATGCACAAGACTAGCAATGGCCAGGAGATGGAGGTGGAATGGTGCAAAAGTTACTCACCGCGCACACAGCCTAGTGCAGGTGTTTCAAAGTACAGTCTAAATGTGCGCCTACCTCGTACCCAACATAGTGGCAATCTTGAATCCCATGAGACAGAACACATAAACATGTACCAGGTAGGTAAACACACACACAGGGCAACTACTACTACTAGTGGAGGATAATAAATAACTAAGTTAACTCTAATCATGTACTTTAAACAGCTACAGTAGTAATAGCTTGTGCAGGTGCAGTGTTGACATAGTTGACTTTTATTTACGTTTATTTACGATTTGGACTGCATAAAAAAAGAAAAACATACTGGATGTGTGCTGGCAAGCTCGGCCCCCTCAAATCAAAGTTTTTATAGTTGAGAAAGTACATTTTAACATACTCACAAAATTAAAAGTTGCCAAAATTATTGGCAGTAGCGGAGAAATCCGCTGAAAAAGGGACACGGTGAATTAATATCTTCCCTCATCTCTGTCCCATGGCTGTGTCATGCTTCGTGAGTCCCAGAAACACAGACCCCTTCCCTCGGCCCCGACGACTAAAAACGATACGAAAATGTTGTCAGAAATTAAATCCAACCAGATTTAATTTTGTCTTGTAGATGGGTGGGACAAGTTTGAAATGTATCCTATTATAGTGTACATATATGAAAGCGGGTGTGGGTTAGCCAATCAGATGCTTTTCCTTGTGAGACGAGGAAGTTGAATTTCTCACAGGCGACGCCAAAACAAAAATGTGTGTATTGAACGTGTTCTACATCGTAATATGTGTACACCTGGGGGAAAGTAAAGAGGACACATTTTATTTTTGACGCTCTATAACGCTCTCTTACAGCGGAGCCAATGGGAGCTCCACTATTCCGCCAATGAAATCGGATAAATAACCAATCAAAACGCTTTACATTTTGTGACTTGAATATTAACCAAGTATTAATGGTATTATTATTATAAACGCTAACGCAGACAAACTATTTATAGTGGCGCAGTGATCACTTTTGTGCCTATGTTTATATCATCGAGTGATCTGCTGCTTCTTCACTTCCTTGCTCCCTCTACGTTTATTCTAGATCATAAATCATACATCTCCCCTGCACAGAAGAAGTGTAAGTATGTATTCCAACACATTGGGACACTAACAGCCATATAGGACCTGGAACTAGTGAGAACAACACAAAAAGCGCTTGTGCAGTTGCCCTTTTAAAATAAATGTTGTTGAATACTTTATTTTACTTTTATCCTTTAGTTTCCCCCCTGAAGGATTTCCACCTTATTGTGGTCAAGGGGCTGCCTACCTCAGTGACTTCAAGAGCTATACCACCTGTACACCTAAACTGTACAGGTGTGAAGGTAGGGGCCTGACAAAGTGCAATCCACTTTTTCAGGTTGGAGTTGGACACATAGCTAACAACCAAATCCAATGAAGAAGGCAATGTTACTACACTGTATTAGCACAGACAAAAGTGGTAAAAGCACTAGTAGTAGTGCACTTCATTCACGAACCATGTTACAAAAAAGATACGTGAGAATAATACATAATGTTGAATATAGAGAACATTCAAAACCTTTTTTTATTGAATCAAAAATATTAAAGTTCCACGATAAGGTAAATTTGCAAACAGCTACAATTATGGACAAAGCAAATTAAAACCTGCTACCCAAGAATGTACAACAATTATTCTCTACAAAAGAGGAGAAATATAATCTTAGAGAAAAAACTAACTTAAAACATTTGTATGTACATACAACACTTAAGACCTTTAGCATATCAGTATGTGGAATTAAATTATGGAATGGATTAAGCAAAGAAGTTAAGCAATGTACTATTATGATCCAGTTTAAGAGGCTGTTCAAATTTAAAGTGCTTCCAAAGTACAACGAAGAAGAATTGTGAAAAATACCTTCAACCTTATTGAAAACTAATTATTCTTCATCTCAGTAGGTTAATCATGATCGACTTAATTATCTATTGAGTGAACTGCTGTACTAATCATTCACTGATATAATTGTGTTAGAAAAAGAAGACCGTGAATGAGCATATGTATTTGTAAATGCTCTGCAGTGGGAAATGGGTAGGATTAATTAAGCTTTGCTTCTTCCTACTCCTTTTCGGGCATGTAAAGAGAAATTATATGAAATTATGTATGATGTATTATATTGTAAGTGTTGTCATGTTCGAAATAAACAAAACTCAATCAAATAAATTCAAAAAGTAGCCCTGTGTGTGTGTGTGTTAAGTTGCTGCGTGATGGTTATAGCGCCATTTATTGTATGATGAGTCAGACTGTTTCTGTTAACAAGTTATTTGCGAGTTTTGGCTAATGCCTGCCCAAAGAAACAGCTACTTCCTTTAACAGAACAACACAAAAAGCGCTTGTGCAGTTCCCCTTTAAAATGAATGTTGTTGAATACATTATTTTACTTTTATTTTTTAGTTTCCCCCCTGAAGGATTTCCACCTTATTGTGGTCAAGGGGCTGCCTACCTCAGTGACTTCAAGAGCTATACCACCTGTACACCTAAACTGTACAGGTGTGAAGGTAGGGGCCTGACAAAGTGCAATCCACTTTTTCAGGTTGGAGTTGGACACATAGCTAACAACTAAATCCAATGAAGAAGGCAATGTTACTACACTGTATTAGCACAGACAAAAGTGGTAAAAGCACTAGTAGTAGTGCACTTCATTCACGAACCATGTTACAAAAAAGATACGTTAGAATAATACATAATGTTGAATATAGAGAACATACAAACCCTTTTATTGAATCAAAAATATTGAAGTTCCACGATTAGGTAAATTTGCAAACAGTTAAAATTATGTACAAAGCCAACTAAAACCTGCTACCCAAGAGAGTACAACAATTATTCTCAACAAAAGAGAAATATAATCTTAGAGGAAAAACTAACTTAAAACATTTGTATGCACATACAACACTTAAGACATTTAGCATATCAGTATGTGGAATTAAATTATGGAATGGATTAAGCAAAGAAGTTAAGCAATGTACTATTATGATCCAGTTTAAGAGGCTGTTCAAATTTAAAAGTGCTTCCAAAGTACAAGGAAGAAGAATTGTGTCACGGTTGGTAAAACTGGTGGACCCAAATGCAGAAAAGACAAGCAGAATTAATGTTCAAGGGTTATTAATAAAACCAGAAGAAAAGGAGGGTGCTTGTAGTCCTTGGCTTTGCAGTCCAGGAGAGCACACTGAGGCTTGCAGGCAGAGGCTTGCAGGCAGAGGCTTGCAGGCAGAGGCTTGCAGGCAGAGGCTTGCAGGCAGAGGCTTGCAGGCAGAGGCTTGCAGGCAGAGGCTTGCAGGCAGAGGCAGGCACACACGGCAGGTAGGGAACTGAAGGCAGAGGAAAAAACAGGGGTAGAATGACGAGCCAAAAAACACAAAAATGGCAGATTCGCAAGAATATCAAAAGTGCTAGTATTCTAGAACAAACGGGCAAGAAGCGTTACCACATGTAGAAAGGTGAAACGATCTGGCGATCGCGCCGAGTGAAGTCCAAACATTTGTAGGCTGCAGGTGGTGAGTGATTAGGGTGCTGGGATCAGCTGTGCCAGGCTGAGAGCTGGAGCCAAGCCTACGCCCAAAACACGCCCACTCTCCCAAAGCCACACAGAGACAAACAGACACAGACAGAGGCTGTGACAGTGCCCCCCCCTCAAGGAACGCCTCCAGGCGATCCCCCAGGCTTGCCCGGGTGACTGCGGTGAAAGGCCAAGATGAGGGAAGGGTCCAGGATAAAGCTGCGGGGCACCAAGCAACGCTCCTCAGGTCCATACCCCTCCCAGTCCACCAGGTATTGCAGACCTCTACCCCGACGGCGCACATCCAGCAGCCGCCGGACCGTGTAGGCTGGGTGATCGTCGATGACATGGGGGGGGGGCGTATCAGGGGGAGACAGTGGGCTGGTCGAACCAGGCTTCAGTTGGGAGACATGGAAGGTGGGATGGATCCTCCAGCGTGCAGGTAATTTGAACTTAACTACTGTTGGATTGATGATGGAAATTATTTCATAAGGGCCAACATACCGGGGTGCAAGTTTCTTTGAGTCCACCTTCAGAGGAAGGTCTCTAGAGGAAAGCCACACCTGCTGACCTGGCTGGTATACAGGTGCCGGACTTCGGTGTCGGTCAGCATATCGACGATTTCGGTCCACGCCGCATCTGAGCCTGGACTGAAGGTACGGAGATGTCATCCTCCTCAGCAGGAAACAACGGAGGGAGGTAACCTAAGAATACCTCAAATGGTGACACTCCCGTGGCCGCACAGGGTAATGAGTTGTGGGCATACTCAACCCATACCAGGTGGGTGCTCCAGAAGGAGGGGTTCTTAGCAACGACACATCGGAGGGCCGCTTCTAGGTCTTGATTTGCCCGTTCCGTTTGCCCATTAGACTGAGGGTGATAACCCGAAGTCAGACTCACAGTGGCTCCAATGGCCCGACAGAAAGCCTTCCAAACCTCCGAAATAAACTGAGGCCCTCTATCCGAGACCACATCTGAAGGAATTCCATGCAGACGGAACACATGCTGGACCATGAGGTTGGCTGTTTCCAGGGACATGGGGCGTTTGGGTAGAGCCACGAAATGCACTGATTTGGAAAATATGTCCACTATAGTGAGGATAACAGAATTTCCCTGAGAAGGCGGGAGGCCAGTGACAAAGTCCAGTGAAATATGAGACCAGGGGCGGCTTGGGACTGGCAAGGGATGGAGTAGGCCAGCAGGTGGTCGATTGGAGGATTTTTCACGGGCATACACAGTACAGGCACTAGGGCTGCAGCTAAGGATTATTTTTCTATCGATTAATCTATAGATTATTTTTTTCGATTAATCGGTTAATCTATAGATTATTTTTTCGATTAATCTATAGATTATTTTTCCTTTTACCGATTTTTTTTTTAAATTTAAAATTAAGATGAAAAAAATAAATTTAGGCCAGTTTTTTCAAAAGGCATGGCTTTTATTTACAAAAAAAAAAAGTATGGCCACTCAGTCAACATTGAAAACATGGCAAAACATTCTGTAACACTGTAAACATTTGTGCCAATCTAAATATTCTGGAGCACTGTAAACATTAAGTATTGCTTTTAAAATGTGCAAAATAAACATCCAGTCCAACACAGTACACTATAACCAATTCTACTCATTCCAGTGAGTGACTAACAGTTGTAATGAAGAAAGGTTAGCATGTCTACATGCTCTGGGGTGAGGCTGGTTCTTTTCTTGTTTACAATATTCCCAGCAGCTGAAAATAGGCGCTCAGAAGGGGTCGATGTGGCTGGAACTGAGAGGTAAGACCGAGCCAGCATTGCCAGATTTGGAAACCTTGCCTGATGTTCTTTCCACCATTTTAATGGGTTTTCATCCTTGGAAATGGGGGATTCTCCAAAATAAGACACTAACTCGTTTCTGACCATTTCAGCATCATTACTGTCATTGTTGTCTTCCTCATTGTTGCTGAGTTCATCTGAATCTGAGCCAAGAAGTGTGTCTAGTAAAGATACAGGCCGCCTGTCAGCATCTGGTCTTTCCACTTGCATTGCTGTGCCCTGTTGAGCGTGTGTCTCCTTTTCCCTTCTTTTCTCCTCCAGAACTATTGCATGCAGCTTGTATTGAACTTTTAAACACTCATCTGCAGTCAGGAATTTCAGCTTCCTGAATCGTGGGTCAAGTGCAGCTGCTAATATGCACACATTTGGTCCATCATCTTTGAATGTGGTCTCGGCTTCCCACCTGGATGTTATCTCACGTGCAGCAGTGACCTGGAAACACTTGATTGATGCATTTTCAAAAGCAGTTTGTGTAGCCTTCCGAAGCCCTTTTACCAGCAGAGGGACAGCGGAAACTGTTACATAAGATTCTCCACTCAGGTACACAGTTGCACATTCAAAAGGTTTCAGAACTTGTTCAAGTTCTTCAAGCAAGCTCCACTGGTCAGCCTTAAGATCCAGAAAATGCTTCCCTCTTTGAGTGACCTCCGGATCTGACAGAGTTGCTGTTATTGGCCACCTCTGCTCAAGCAGGCGACTAATCATGTAAAAGGAACTGTTCCATCTCACAGACACATCTTGTATGAGGCTGTGGTCTGGAGAACCCATTTGTTTTTGCTTAAACTTTAGTTTTGTACTGGATAGCTCACTTTTTCTGAAGTGCTCGACCAAACTTCTTGCTGCTCCTAAAGCTCTGCTGATGTGGTTGTCCTTTAGAGCATGGTTAACTACAAGCTGTAGAGTATGGCCAACACATCTGAGGGATGAAACACCATGTCTTTCCTCAAGAACTCTTAAAGCTGCAACAACATTTGCAGCATTGTCATGTACAATGACTTGTACTAGTTTTATGTTTATTTCAAACTTATTGACAACATCCTCAATCCAAGAGGCAATGTTTTCTGCAGTGTGCTTTTCATTGAGGGGCATTGTTGTCAAGTTAATTGAGGCAAGCTCCCACTCATCATTAACAAAGTGAATGGTGACACCAAGGTAAGCTTCAGTGGCCATACTTGTCCATGCATCAGTTGTGAGTGTCAGTTTTCCTTTCACATTTTTCAGGATTGCTTTGACTTCATTCATTTTCTTTGTGTATTTTTGCTCCATAAGCTTAGTGAAGTGGGTTCTTGATGGTAGTGTGTAGCCAGAGTGAAACCGTTTGATCATTTTTTGAAACCCTTCCCCTTCTACCATATTTAATGGCCTCATGTCTATGACCATCATTTCCAGGACACCATCAGTCAGGTCAGCGGCCACTTGGGGTGTGCATTCAGTCCCATGCCTCTTTGGAAAAAAATCCTGGACACTGCTTTGTCGTTTGCTGCAACATAAGAGACAACAATTAATTTTCATTTTAAATATACCCAAATACAGCTTACTTTAATACAAAAGGTTAATTAAACTACACACATTATCTTGTTAAATTGGGTTAATAACACAACGATAGTATGATTAAAGTGAAGTTAATTGTTCGTTTGTACATAGTATATGTAACTGTTAATGTTGTAAAAGGTATTTGCACAACTTAACGTTAGCGTTAAAGATAGTATATGTAACTGTTAATGTTGTAAAAGGTATTTGCACAACTTATTAACGTTAGCGTTAAAGATAGTATATGTAACTGTTAATGTTGTAAAAGGTATTTGTACAACTTATTAACGTTTGCGTTAAAGATAGTATATGTAACTGTTAATGTTGTAAAAGGTATTTGCACAACTTATTAACGTTAGCGTTAAAGATAGTATATGTAACTGTTAATGTTGTAAAAGGTATTTGTACAACTTATTAACGTTAGCGTTAAAGAGGAGCGCGTCTTTGTAAACACTGAACAGGCACGCCAAACGCACCTCTCAGAGCAAAACGGTGCTTTAGTTTATGAATTTACAACGCAGATACAAATAACACATTCATGTTTTTGTGTAATAATGACAACGTATACTCACGCGGATGATTGACTCGTTGATGGTGATGGGAAGAACGCTGTCGGATGTTTTCTTTTTAGATGCTCGTTCATAGCCGTTGTGCTGCTGTGATACGCCATTTCCGCTCGACACAGTGTGCATAAAACATTATTAGGCCGTTTATTAAAATACTCCCACACTTTTGACGACTTTTGGCGTGTTTTTTTCCCCTCGCTCGCATTGTTTGCTCTGCGCTCCGCCATGACAGTTGTGTGACGTAAATATGCGACGCGCCGACGCACAAAAATGACGTCGACGTATTTACGTAACCGATGACGTCGACTACGTCGACGCGTCGTTTCAGCCTTAACAGGCACACACGAAGGCACGGGTATCAGCATCCATGGTAGGCCACCAAAAGTGTTGCTTGAGGAGAGTCATGGTGCGGCCAACTCCTGGGTGGCAGGCAAACAGGGAAGTGTGTGCCCACAGAAGAACCTGTGAACGTACAGCGTCAGGCACAAAGAGGCGGTTATGAGGACCATTACCCGGGTCTGGTTGGTCTTGCTGAGCCCTTCGGATCACCGACTCAATCTCCCAAGTCACTGCGGCCACCACACAAGACGCCGGAAGGATAGGCTCAGGACTGGTGGGACCCTCAGAAATGAACTGACGTGACAGGGCATCCGGCTTGACGTTGCGGGATCCTGGACGGTAGGTCAGTGTGAAGCGAAATCGACCAAAAAACAAAGCCCCACCGGGCCTGACGGGAGTTGAGGCGCTTGGCAGACTGAATGTAGGTCAGGTTTTTATGGTCTGTCCAGATGATGAATGGGTGTTCTGCTCCCTCAAGCCAGTGCCTCCATTCTTCCAGAGCGAGTTTGACAGCCAGCAGCTCCGTTACCTACATCATAATTGCGCTCAGCAGGTTCTAGCCGATATGAGAAGAACGCACAAGGATGGAGCTTCTGGTCCTTGGCAGAACGCTGGGATAGTACTGCCCCCACTCCAGACTTTGAGGTATCAACTTCCAAGATGAACTGACGTGAGGAGTCAGGATGAATCAGGACAGGGGCTGTGGTAAAACGTCTCTTAAGCTCCTTGAAAACTGCCTCAGCCTCTGTTGTCCAAGTGAATGGGACAGACGGAGATGTGAGTCTTGTGAGGAGTGCGACCACTTGATGGATGAACCGGCGATAAAAAGTTTGCAAAGCCAAGAAAGCCCTGGAGACGTTTAACTGAGGTTGGTTGAGGCCAGTCCACCACAGCTCGCACTTTTTCGGGGTCTGCCTTCACCTGACCACTCTCAATGATGAACCTTGTGGACTGAACATGGAACTCACATTTTTCTGCTTTGATGTGGAGCTTGTTCTCAAGAAAGCGCTGGAGCACTTGTCTGACATGAACAACATGTTCCTCCGGGTTGCGGGAGAAAATCAGGATATCATCCAGGTACACAAAGACGGAGCAATTAATCAGGTCTCGGAGGACATCGTTCACTAGAGCTTGAAAATGACCAAGGGGAGTCTTAAATGCTGTTTTCCATTCGTCACCAGCTCGGATTTGAATCAAATGGTAGGCATTGCGAAGGTCTAACTTGGAAAACACAGTCGCTCCTTGGAGGGGTTCAAAGGCAGATGCCAGCAAAGACAGTGGGTATTTGTTTTTAATGGTGATATTATTCAACCCTCGAAAATCTATACAGGGACGTAGAGTGCCATCTTTCTTACCCACGAAAAAAAAACCTGCACCGAGTGGGGAAGATGAGGGTCGAATAATGCCTGCAGCCTATGAGTCATGGATGTACTTTTCCATCGCCTCTCAGGGCGCGACAGGTTGTATAACCGACTGGAAGGCAGGGGAGCTCCTGAAAGCAGGTCAATGGTACAGTCATAAGGGCGGTGCGGAGGGAGGGACAGTGCGTGTTGCTTGCTGAAGGCCTCTTCTAAGTCATGGTAGACGGAACCTTGGACTGATCTGGGGGCTCTGCGACAACTGGAGAGACTGTGTCCTCAGCAGGGGAGCGGGCGGGCAGACCGCAGGCTGGTGAAGAGACAGTAGGAGCTTTAGCTCACCACTTTGGCTGCAGCCCAGTCAATGTGAGGATTGTGAAGTCTTAACCAGGGCTGACCAAGGACTACAGGAACACGGGGAGAAGAGATTATGTTGAATTGAATTTGGTCAAGATGATTACCGGAGACAAGGAGGTGCACAGGGTCGGATCGGTGAGTGACACGGGCAAGGAGTCGACCAGTCAGGGAATTGGCTTGCAAGGGTGAGGGAAGTGACTCGATGGTAATGCCCACTTGGGAAGCAACGTCGGCTTCCAAAAAGTTCTCATCCGCCCCCCAGTCCACCAGAGCAAGGAGAGACAAGGACTGGGATTGCCAATGGAGAGTAGCAGAAAACTGCATTCGGCATAGGGACTTAGGGGAGGAGACAGCTTGGCTCACCAGAACCCCCACTGTTACTGGTGAGCCTACTCCTTTTGGCCGCGTAGAACAGGTGGCAAAGAAATGGCCAGGTTGACCACAATAGAGACACACCCCTGCCCTCCTTCTGCGGAGGCGCTCTTCAGGTGTAAGGTGAGCCCGGCCCACCTGCATGGGCTCCTCAACAGGGGAACTGGAGGTTGAGGCTGTGCACATTGGCAAGTTGGGCTCGGCCGGCCTGGGTCTAAAGCTGGGGGGTTCCGATGACCTGCAAGGAACAGGGTCAGCTTGCTACTGGGCCATCTGGTCAGAGATGTTGATAGCTGCAGTAATAGCTTTGTCTAGGGACAGCTGCTCATTCCTCAGAGCAATCTCCCTTCCAATGACCCGACTAAGCCCATTCTGGAAAGCAGTGAGAAGGGCCTTGTCATTCCAGCCAGACTCCACAGCTAGGGACCGGAATTCACAGGCAAATTCTCTTACTGAGCTTTTCCCTTGACGAAGTCGCAACAACTGCTGACCTGCTTGCTGCCCTCGTATGGGGTGGTCGTAGACCCGCTTCAGTTCTGTAGATAGTGCAGCAAAGGACTGGACTGCAGGGGATCCTTGCTCACGAAGGGCATTAAAATAACTCAAAGGGGGCTCCTGTAGCAGGTTGGCTACGTAAGCGATTTTGGCTGCCTCACGGCCAAAGCGAGAGGGCTGAGCATCAAAAGCAAGCTGGATCTGACTTAAAAATTCACGACAAGTGCTAGGATTGCCAGAGTACTTATCAGGCGGGGGGATGTGTGGCTCTGCAGCAGGGACAGCAGGGGGTGCAGGTGATGCAGGTGGTTCGGGTTGTGGTTGAGCTTGTTGATTGATGAGAGTGGTGAGCTGGGTGGAAACGCGTGACATCTGGTCAATAAGTTTCTGTAGTGGTTGGTCATGGTTTCCCAAACGCTGTCCTTAATTGGCAAGGGCCTCTCTCACATGGTCAAAATCTGCTGGATCCATTGAAAGGGCCAGATCGTTCTGTCACGGTTGGTAAAACTGGTGGACCCAAATGCAGAAAAGACAAGCAGAATTAATGTTCAAGGGTTATTATTAATAAAACCAGAGGGAATGGAGGGAGCTTGTAGTCTTTGGCTTTGCAGTCCAGGAGAGCAGGCTGAGGCAGGCACACATGGCGGGTAGGGAACTGAAGGCCGAGGAAAAAACAGGGGTAGAATGACGAGCCAAAAAACACAAAAATGGCAGATTCGCAAGAATATCAAAAGTGCTAGTATTCTAGAACAAACGGGCAAGAAGCGTTACCACATGTAGAAAGGTGAAACGATCTGGCGATCGCGCCAAGTGAAGTCCAAACATTTGTAGGCTGCAGGTGATAAGTTGATGGCAGGCAGGTGAGTGATTAAGGTGCTGGGATAAGCTGTGCCAGGCTGAGAGCAGGAGCCAAGCCTACGCCCACTCTCCCAAAGACACACACAGAGACAAACAGACACAGAGACTGTGACAAATTGTGAGAAATACCTTCAACCTTATTGAAAACTAGTTATTCTTCATCTCAGTAGGTTAATCATGACCGACTTAATTATCTATTGAGTGAACTGCTGTAGAATCATTCACTGATGCACTTTTAAATACTTGGGCGTAACCTTGGACAATAAACTCACTTTTGATCAGCACACCACGGACATTCAAAAAATAAGTAAACAAGACTGTCAGCCATCCGAAAACTTAAAGGACTATACGTTGCACCTCATCTCCTGTTATTACTTTACCAAAGCATTGTTCAACCCATCCTTATGTACTTTTCCACATGTTTTTTCATCATGCTTTCTGTAACCTTCCAGACCAAACTCGCACGCATTACAAACATTGCAGCTAAAATCATCGGCCTACCCACACCCAACATTTCAGATTTAAACCACAGGTCCATCACTCGACTGGCAAAAACGATAGTCCAGGATATCAGTCACCCACTACACCAATACATAATCCCACTACCATCAGGGCGCAGGTACAGAACCATCAAATTCCGGAGGGCCCGCCTCAGGAAAAGCCTGACCCCTGCAGCTATAGCCGCCCTTAACAGCTAGCCCGGCCGAACTGTCTGACAAGCATATAAATGTGTTGGTCATGTATGATGTATTTTTGTTATTTTTGTTTTGTGATGTGTAATGTTTATTGTTTGAATGTACGGCAGTGAAAATGAATTTCCCCAACGGGGACCAATAAATCTAAATCTAATTGTGTTACAAAAAGAAGACCGTGAAGGAGCATATGTATTTGTAAATCCTCTGCAGTGGGAAATGGGTAGGGTTAATTAAGCTTTGCTTCTTCCTACTCCTTTTCGGGCATGTTGTAAAGAGAAATTATATGAACTTATGTGTGATGTATTATATTGCAAGTGTTGTTATGTTCGAAATAAACGAAACTCAATCAAAAAATTCAAAAAGTAGCCCTGTGTGTGTGTGCTAAGTTGCTGTGTGATGGTTATAGTGCCATTTATTGTATGATGAGTCAGACTGTTTCTGTTAACAAGTTATTTGCGAGTCCCCTTTTGGCTAATGCCTGCCCAAAGAAACAGCTACTTCCTTTAAGCAGGTATTTTTTAATAACCCCTACTAAATGTCAAACTGGATTCCTTACAAGTGCTGGCATGATCCAGTCAAACTATTTAATATGATAACCCTATGCTACGGGATGGACTATTGCCAGAAAAACTAGTGAGTGACTTGTTATGATGATTGTTGTACCTGCGCCACAGATGAGTACGGTGCTGCCGAGGGTCATGCCGGCCCTGCGACATGCGTGGATGCCCACAGACAGCGGTTCGATCAAAGCACCCTCCTCAAATGTCACATTATCAGGCAACCTGAAGAGGAGAAAAAAAGGATGTGTAGCAAAGTTTAAGTAATAGCGTTGCATTTAGACCACAGGAGCATTGTTAGGCCATTTTAGCGGTTACTTGTAGCAGAAGTTGGCATTGTGTGTGTAGTATCTGCACAGGTTGCCATCATCGGGCGGGGTGGCACAGAAAAAGATGGTGGGAGACAAATTGTAGCGTCCGTTTTTGAAAAACTCATCTATCTCTCGGGGCACACCTGGCTCGATGGCAACTCGGTCGCCTGAAAAATAATGAGGATGACAAATACAGATGTGTGGCTTTACACAGAATTTGCAGGAGTATTTCAGCTCACTCACCCACTTGAAGGTGTTTGACCGCCGAGCCGACTTTTATCACCTGACCCGCTGCCTCGTGTCCCAACACCATCGGCTTTGTGAGCACAACGTCTCCGATGCTGCCGTGCTGCCAGTAGTGGACATCTGAGCCGCAGATGCCAACAGAGTGCATCTGAAGCAAAACCTCTGAAGTCAAAGCACAAAACCGCCATTGTTAGAATCGCTTCAGTATACAGTATTGTGCAAGTGCAACCTCCAAATGTGAACCAATAGATATTCAGCCTAAGCTTTTTCGGAAAAAATATGACTTAAATGTTGTACAAAGCGTGACGTCATGGGTAGAAAGATCTACAATCCGGTTAGCGTCACTGGATTAACTTTGTTTTTGTGTGGCTATTTCTTCAAAGACAAATACAGTCATCCCTCATTTCCATCCATCTATTTTCTACCGCTTGTCTCGTTCGGGGTCACGGGGGCGCTGGAGCCTATCTCAGCTGCATTCGGGCAGAAGGCGGGGTACACCCTGGACAAGTCGCCACCTCATCGCAAGGCCAACACAGATAGACAACATTCACACTCACATTCACACACTAGGGCCAATTTAGTGTTGCCAATCAACCTATCATGTATCGCGGTTAATGGGATCCAGGCATGACCACGATACATTCATTTCTTCGAAGTTAAATAATTTCACAGCTAAAGAATATAAAACTGTTTACGGTCTTTTCAATAAGGTTTTAACCATTATGAAAGTCCTCTACAAATTAAATTGCATTCTTTATTCACCTTCACAGTCTTTTTAATTCAATACAGTAATGCTTCCTGAGGCTGAGCCAATCAGTGGTGATGATATTGAACCGCACGCTCTGATTGGTTTGGTCTCCCCTCATGGCCATAGTACTGTTGTATTTCTATATTATTAGATTATTTAGCCTTTAGTATGTTTGAAATTACTTAATTTAAACTTTAAACACATCCCCCAAAAAATCTGTGCTGTAGTGAAGCTGCACAATTTGAAGCATGTGGCAAGAAACAACCATATAAAGAATTAAGAAGCAACAGTTTGGCCCTGGAACAGATCATTTAAATTCCCAGTAATTGTCAGTAGTAGATGGAAAAGTGCATGCAGCTGCTTCTCCCTACTAGTGCACTCCTTTTTGGACAGGTTGACTTGTATAAATGTAACATTAATGACTGACATTATTAATATGTCTAAAACAACTAAAACGTTGACCGTGAATATGTATTTCCTAATAAAAATGTTGAAAGTAGGGCTGGGCGATATATCAATATACTCGATATATCGCAGGTTTGTCTCTGTGCGATATAGAAAATGACTATATCGTGATATTCGAGTATATGTTCTCACGCAGTTGCCTTTAGCTGCTGGCATTACACTACAGGCTCTTCTCACTCTTTCTTGTCTCTCCTTCTCACAGACAAGCGCACCTTCTTACATACGTCACATACTGTCGCGTCATACGCCCTCGCATGAGAGGTAGCAGCATGGGTAACATTAGCTGTGATGCTAGGGGAGTAGTAATACGAGAGAAAGAAGGTGCAAATCTGGTAACAAATGAAGGAAAAATTAATTCCTAAAAAAAACAGCACGGGGTCCATCGTCTGGCGGTGGTTTGGCTTCAAACAGGAATATGTCGAACAAGTGTGCGACAAAAGCGTAGTTAGAAAAAGTAGCACCTACTACTAATGTGTAGCATCATTTGAAAAGTCACCCGCTAGAGAATGAAAAGTGCTTGAAACTGCATGTCAACATCTCCGTTCGGTGCCACACCCACAAAATGCAAAGCAACCATTTCCAGATCGTATGAAAAAAATAGTCAACAGAATTTAATAACGTCCGTAGTAACCTACCACATAGCAAAGGACATACACTATTTGATTTCCTATTATGCAGCTCATTTTTATTTGACAGTCATTGAAATATCTTGTGAAAAAAGTGCACTTTAATTTAGTGTTGTTTTGATATGTCATCTTAGTGACATCATGCACAAAAGTGCACTAATAGCTTGTTTTAAAATGTCTCTGACAATCTTGCACTTTCTGTTTTGAAATGACATGAATGTTTGTGCCACTGCTTAATAACTGTTTAATAAATACAGTTTTGGTAAATTTACTTAATTGTGGTTTCTCTCTCTGCATGAAAGTTTAAAATGAGCATATATGAATGCAGTATGAAGAAGAATGTTTTTATGTAGACACATAGAATCATCATACTGCTGTGATTATATGCATCGAGTGTTTATTCAAGGCTAAGGCAAAATATAGAGATATATATCGTGTATTGTGATATGGCTTAAAAATATCGAGATATTAATAAAAGGCCATATCGCCCAGCCCTAGTTGAAAGTCAGAATTTTGGTGACGCGTGAGTGGTAAACTACCGTCAGAAAGATGGTTAATGAAAAAAAAAAAAGTGTAATTCGTACCATTTGGCCCTGGCTTGGGGACAGGTCGCGTTTCCTGGGGACAAGAGCAAATATTTATCGATCCCCTGCACATACACACCTAAATCACAATATTCGTTATTTTTTATGTGGGAGCGCGTACCAGTCTGAGGTCTCCCTTAGAATGTAGCACCACGGAGAGATTGTTCAACTCCATGACAGTCGTCAAAAGCGTGGAAAGAAGCGACGTTGAAGAGAGTGGATGTGCTGCTGGGTTACTAATGTCATGCTGCTGATTGTCAAAAGTACATCCCAGGACTGTTTGGTGGGTTGGTACCATAACAAATACGCCATTGGCTCAACCTGCTCGGCATAGTCCACTCATTAGGGGTGGACGACTTTATGTTAAATAAAAGGCGCTTTCAAAATCAACATCACTATATCTCATATCTTAACTATCAATAGAACATGTTCTTGTATATCATGAAATCAATACCAGTTTTATCTCCATGCTGTTCGATATACTTGCTAATACTCCCCCAAAAAATGAGGTTGGGTTATCGCGTCCAGTCGGACCACACCAAAGATTTTCGACGAGGGAGATAAACTATATAAATGATAAATGGGTTGTACTTATATAGCGCTTTTCTACCTTCAAGGTACTCAAAGCGCTTTGATACTACTTCTACATTTACCCATTCACACACACATTCACACACTGGGTGAAGTGTCTTGCTCAGGATACAACGGACATGACGAGGTTGGTACTAGGTGGGTATTGAACCAGGGACCCTCGGGTCGCGCACGGCCACTCTTCCACTGCGCCACGCATATATTAAAATAACATAAAAATGAAATATATATAGTATAATTTTTTTTTTTACACTTTATCAATTAACCAACAAATATTTTTGTCAACTGCATGAAATATTATAGAACCCAATAACGCATTACATAAATAGCAGTTCAAATGTTGTCCACGCTTAGGTATTCTGATTGGCTGAAATTAGTACACGTGACGCACCTACCACTTCCGCATGATCCATGCAATCTCTCTTGAATAAACATCCCTGACTAAACCGACAGATATTCTCATTCATTTCCGGTCACTGGAGTCTCATGTTGAGATAGATCGCAAGTGGACTTCAGTTCAGTTTGTCCTAAAATACGTTTTCCTCTCATCTGTGCCTAGTTTTTGCTATTATCTTTATGTGTATATATGGTCAACATACTATACATCCATCCATCCATTTCTACCGCTTGTCCCTCTTGGGGTTTTATAGACATATTTTGTAATTATTATTTTTTAAAGATATACAATACATAAAAAATATCATTTCATATAGTAAAAACAAATGTTTTAACCCTAGGGGACTAAGGTTGAATTTGTTGTCCTTTCAGTACAATTGTGGCCATATTTTATGTTAAACATTTATATTAGAAAATGTTTTTTACTTAGGCTATTGAACAATACCACAAAGCCAAACAGGAAAGGCATTCATTTTAGAAAAGGCTTACATTTTTTTTACATTGAAATAGTTATCTTAAATCTCTCAATCAACTTCAGCCCCACATCATGAAATGTTTTATTTTTTATTATACTTTTTATTTTGACCCTTTCAAGGTTTTTTGCTCAAATTCCACCCATGCATCTATTCCATCCATTCATTTAGTTTACATTTGCAAAACAGAAGTTATTTTACTAATTTAAACCCATGACATCTGATCTAAATCAAATTAAAATGCATTACATGTTTGATATGTTTCTTTAGGACTAAAGTTTTTAAAAGATTTGAGCAAAATAAGTTAAAAAAAAAGAAATGTAAACATTTTTTTAAACGTTTTATGCCCTTCAAAAACGTGTGGACTTGTATATCCCAGCTGTTTGGCTTTGAAGTTAATTAAAATTGAATGTCCCATAGGATTAAATGTTGGTTTTGTCTGCAAGCGCATCCCACACGTATGTGAGTAAAAGAAATATTCCCAAGTTACAGTGACAGAAAAAATACTATTTGTTAACCACCACCATGAATCAATAAATGAAAAACACAAAACAAGAAAAGTAGAGTTATCCTTGTCACATTTATATTTATCAAGTATGTACCCACTTTGTGTAACAAAATACAGTCTGCTGACACCTTCATAAACAAAGACAATTTCATTAATGAATCAATTACTTTCAAAAATACTTTACTTAACTACTACTAATTACTTAACTAGTAATAATAAATGATTAAATCAAAGTGGCTAAAGTAATAATATTGATTTACTAGTACATTATAATAAATATAAATAATAGATTACAAATCGTGTCTTGTCAGTGCGTTACACTGAGTGCAACGGAAATCACTGGGGTGATAGTAACGTAGCTCACGTGAACATTTTTGCTGGTTGTCCATGCTGATGAATCCTTAAGTGAAAATAGAGGACACATTATTAGATGAAATATAGACTTTGCCAGTCCAAAAAGAGTGGAAAAAAAAGTGTGAATGATAAATGTTTCACCTGGGAGAATGTTACTAAGAGGATCCTTACAACACAGTGCTGATGCAATTAATGGTTCAGTCCCACTGGAAGGAAAGGAACTACAGTGTATATATATATATATACTGTATTTTTTTTTTTAATGCAGTGTCTATTGTTTTACAGTCATATGCAAACACACCTGTCAATGCCACACTTTGCTTCTGCCCGGATGGTAAAACTTTCCTGACAACACAGTGAGGCAGACAGCGGTAACTAGTGATTGACTGTTAATAGGTTAACATAGGGATGTACTGATCAATCGGCCACCGATCGTTATTGGCCAATTTTTGTGAAAAAGTATGTGATTGGCCACAGCCCATTAATGCCTTTTAATGCCAATCATAGGCGTTGATCCTCTCTGGCTGACAAGTGGCTAGAAGCTAATTAGGGATCTCCACACACAATGTGAAGCAGCTACCCTTAACTAATAATAATCACCTCCATTGTGGCAAATGACTGAATTATTTAGCGTATTAATTATCATTATCAAGTATTACTCTCACTGGAGGTCGAGGCTAAACATGTTTAAAACACTTAAAGAAAGCCAGGAGAGAAGCATGCTCATAGCTCAGCTCGCCGCTAAACTAGCTTTAAGTACTTAATAAACACTAAGAAGTTTAGACGGAACCACATTGCAGCAGAAACTAAGCATCTATTAACAGGAAAATAATTAGTAGATTAATAAGAGTATAAAAAGAGAATATTATAACAACAGTTGTTGGTGTGTCAGCATTGTCACAGTTAGTACAAGACATGTAAGAGGAGGATCGGATCGACCCATACATTTGTGGTGTCGATATTAAGGGCAGTGTCAGTGGTATATGATCCATACTGAATCATCAGATCGATATTTTTATTTTCTCAAAAATAACCTCTTTTTGTTTTTGTTAATGTATACAAATGAATTCTCTGGACACAGGATGGCAAAACCAAAGGATTTAGCAGATAGTAGTTGTTGCTTTTTGTTTAGTTGTTGTGTTTTGCTCAAGCAATTGTATGTAATGAAAGTTTAAATATTGTGTTGATATTGTTAAATGTTCAATAGCACTCACCATAAATAGAAAAATGTACAGGTAATATGTGATTGGTATCGGCCGATCTCTTTCATGTATGATCGGTATCAGAACTGGCTGCATAAAATCTTAATCAGAACATACCGAGTTAAAACACACTGTCTTCATTATGTGTCATCAATCATACCCGTGCGCCTGGCTGGTCCTCTTCATACTCCCAAATAAACCTCCCAATCACGTTTCTCACTGCTGAAGTTACAATCAAAGAATACATTATTACTTACAGTATTGGTTGTGTATTCATGTATTATTTAAAGCAGTTATTGTGCTTGTCCTTAGGTGTGAATGCATTTTTGTAGTGGCTGGCAGAGTGATCCAAATATCATCAATATCAATGGCTGTATCAGTATCGGCTCAACACTAGCATGATTGGAATGAGATGGATACTTCCGAGTTATTGTCTATGGTTTACGCTTTGTTGTCTGTGTGTTTTTTTTATATTGTTGCATGGTTGATATTGTTATATTTATAACTGAGTGAAAAAAGCCAAATTATTTAAATAAGTAGTTAATGCTTTTGTTTAGTTTTATTCCACACATGCAAGTGCACTAATAGCTTGTTTTAAAATGTCTCTGACAATCTTGCACTTTCTGTTTTGGAAATGACAGGAATGTCTGTGCCACTGCTTAATAACTGTTTAATAAATACACTTTTGGTAAATTGACTTAGTTGTGATTTCCCTCTCTGCATGAAAGTTGAAAATGAACATATATTAATGCAGTATGAAGAAGAATGTTTTAATGTAGTCACATAGAATCATCATACTGCTGTGATTGTATGCATCAAGTGTTCATTCTAGGCTAAGGTAAAATATTGAGATATATATCGTGTATCGTGACATGGCCTAATAATATCGAGATATTAATAAAAGGCCATATCGCCCAGCCCTAGTTACACCATGATATAAAATAGTACAAACTTTCTCACCATCCTGCACTGGGACAGGAGGCAGCACATAGTGACCGATGCTGACCGACTTTATACTCTTTCGCTTCTGACATGCATTCAGGAAAAAGCTGTGAAAAACAGTAACCTTCTCCCACAGGTAAGCCTCACTCCTAAAAATCCTGATGGAAAATTTCAATAAAATACAGTTAAGAAAGGACATTATTTATCATTTATTGCGTTTCTCACCTGAGTGTATCAGGGTGTGTAGCATCTTCACTGAAAAGATAGTCTGCTGTTCTCCACCCTGTAAGTATTCCACACTCCAATACTGCAAGGCAAATTGTGTTATAAGGTATATTTTTACTTAGTTTAAACGTGTTCTGGAATATATGCAATAGAATATTTTTTAAGAGGGAACGTTGCATAACACAGTTAGCATAATGCTAGCTAGCTTATTAGTACTGTGTGAAGACATATTAAACAGGTAGCATACATAAACCACAACACTTACGCCAGAATTCGCGAAAAGTTGGTGACACACTATCCGAAAACCAAGCCTTCTTATTTGCGAACATCTCTACAAAGACCTCCTTCTGTTTAAAATACTTTTGTTCTCGTCAACACAACAATATTTTGCCCTGACTGCCGCTTCACCATTGGCACCTGACCTGAATGCCTCAGACGCCTTCACGTGCTTCGGAAAATGTCGTAGTTTTAACGACTCAATTAAACTTTGCTTTTAGACACATTATTATCACATATTTCTCTGTTAAAGCTATTTTTCCTTCCAATATGTTGCTGGATTTGTAAACATTTTTCTGAACATTATTTTTTCTACAAATAAACTCATTGATATAAAGTAGATGCTAAAATATGTTTTTGTCCAACAATAGCACTTGTATTTGGAAGTAAATTAGCATGTGTCATAAGATTTTCTATACTGTTTATTTATTTAATAATTTAATTAATTAATTTATTTATTAATTAATTTATTCATTCATTTATTAAATTTTTTATTGATTGGATTGATTTTATTCATGTATTTTATTTCTGTATGTTATTGCCGTGCTGCTAAAGAAAACGTTTATTTGGTTGCCAAGCACCTTTGAAATATAAATTATTTTCATTAGAAGTACCGTGGCAGGGAATTATAAAAAACAAATCCCAAACTGAAACTATTTTACACTGCATGAAATAAATGTGAACTACTGAAAACAAATAAACAAAAACATAGTTTTAACTGTTGAAATGTGCACTTGCTAATACAACAGTAGTATCTGCAGTACTACGTTTTACCGCTAGATGGTAGAATTTCACAAGGCAATTCTCAGGTTCAATGGAGCACCATCCTTGTGCACAACAAAGGGTTTGAGGTGTGAAAATGAACCTTGTTACCTCAGCATCACTGTCTGCCTTCAAATAAACCTAGGAACTCACTTTAAGCCATAATTAGCTCATATCAAACCGGTGAAAAAGGCATCTTAATTGACGATAGTGCACATTTAGCTGAAGGTTACAGCTGCCAGAGCGATAAAACATTCAATGCACGCTGTTATGTTGCCAAATAGCACTTGTTCACAACATCAACAGGGCATTGAAGTTCCAGAGCATCAACACTGGGGTTGTGTGCAGGTCAGGTGCATATCTATAACACCAAAGCTCACATTGCCTCCTCCACATCCACCCCAGTAATATCATGTGTTTTATAACAGTGCCAGTCTAGTAAAGAAGATATTGCAATGTCGGATGCGTTGCCAGGATGCGTCTGATCTATGTGATGTGCTTGTGAAGGCACAGCGCAATGTTCTTATTCCGTAAGCGTTTCAGGGTGTTTTCGCAATTGAGTTCCTCCACAATACACACGGCGTGTATACAATGAGGGGTCAAAGGGGCGCAAAGCAGCAATAACTCTGTTGCCTAGACAACATGGAAGCCACACCCTGTATTTTTCCCAACTCCCTCCTACCCATCATGTTATTTTCAGTATGCTCTTAGAAGAGAGTGTGGTTATTAAACACTCCCTCCATGTGAATTGAGTTGATCGTACAATATGTATAAATCCCCACTGATTGCTATTCATAAACAAAGCATTAGAATCACCCATTCCACACTATTGGTAAATGAAATATTGATGCTTTGACATGCAGTGTAGCAACAACGTATTGATTAAATATTGTTATACAGTATTGTTCTTTTACAGATTGAAGATGTGAACTGTTGGTATTAAACAACACAAGCAGTTTGAATTTCAAAAATACATTATCAGCTAAAATGCCTTCATTGTTATTAATCCACCTCTTTTCTATGACACTAACCTTCTCTCTGAGGATATATCCAGCAGTAATTCATATATCTTCACTTGTGTAAAAAATGGTTTACTTCATTGTCTGCTGCTGATTTTATCCACTAAGATTTCCTTCCCACTGGAGTGAGAGAATGTGCTGTTAGTTGAGCTGGCCCATCCATCCTATGTTTGTCATGGAGTCTAGATTACTGCTGTGTTACTGTCCATGTGATGGTGATTTTCATCTTTAAACAAATCGGCAGATTCTCAACTGGCCACATTTACTAAATATATATATTGTGCTATTTGAATTAGAACTATACCAGCAAATGTCTTTTTTTTTTTAAATACAAATATTTATACAAATCATGAAATTGCATGTATTATTAGTGGGCGTGTTGCATGTCATCTAGTAGACTAAATTTCAGTACAATTGGTAACAAAATGTATAGACAAAGTGTATTGACCTGTAGCCACAGGTCATGTGGTTGTTTCCCTGTGGTCTGTGTTTATTTCCGGTTTAGCGCTCCTATTTTTGTTTCAAATTTCTTTGTGTGTCGTCCTGCAGTGACTTGACCACGGAGTGCCGTTCTCCAACCTGCCTTTGTTTTGCGATGAGTGTTCCCACCTGCTGCGAACGCTAACCACAGTTCTTACGTGTAGGTGGATGCTGGATAATTGCTAAGTGTTGTGTTAATGCTAAATGTTTGCATTGCGTTGCTAACTGCATACTAGCCTGCACAGCTTTCCCTGTGCTTCTTGTGCGCTCCCTGCTGCACAACTCCTTGTGTTTTTGCCTTTGTTAAGAATTAAAAAAAAATTCTGTGTTCGTCGCCTCCTGTCTCTGCATCTTGAGGTCAAGAACTCCGCTACAGTGCCAAAATGTGACAACCCTATTTAAATGAGTATTTTAAGTGTGCTACACATGTTATGCCTATGGAGACATTAAAGGCCTACTGAAATGCGATTTTCTTATTTAAACGGGGATAGCAGGTCCATTCTATGTGTCATACTTGATCATTTCGCGATATTGCCATATTTTTGCTGAAAGGATTTAGTAGAGAACATCGACGATAAAGTTCGCAACTTTTGGTCGCTGAATGATAAGCCTTGCCTGTACCGGAAGTAGCAGACGATATGCACGTGACGTCACAGGTTGTGGAGCTCCTCACATCCGCACATTGTTTACAATCATGGCCACCAGCAGCGAGAGCGATTCGGACCAAGAAAGCGACGATTTCCCCATTAATTTGAGCGAGGATGAAAGATTTGTGGATGAGGAAAGTGAGAGTAAAGGACTAGAAGGCAGTGGGAGCGATTCAGATAGGGAAGATGCTGTGAGAGGAGGGTGGGACCTGATATTCAGCTGGGAATGACTAAAACAGTAAATAAACACAAGACATATATAAACTCTATTAGCCACAACACAACCAGGCTTATATTTAATATGCCACAAATTAATCCCGCATAACAAACACCTCCCCCCTCCCGTCCATATAACCCGCCAATACAACTCAAACACCTGCACAACACACTCAATCCCACAGCCCAAAGTACCGTTCACCTCCCCAAAGTTCATACAGCACATATATTTCCCCAAAGTTACGTATGTGACATGCACATAGCGGCACGCACGTACGGGCAAGCGATCAAATGTTTGGAAACCGCAGCTGCATGCGTACTCACGGTACCGCGTCTGTGCATCCAACTCAAAGTCCTCCTGTTAAGAGTCTCTGTTGTCCCAGTTCTCCACAAGCCAATGGTAAAGCTTGACTGTCATCTTTCGGGAATGTAAACAATGAAACACCGGCTGTGTTTTCTGGCACAACAGTCAGGGGGTGCATTCCAAGGCGGGGGTGCGTTATCCGGCACAACACCTGCCGCAATACACCGCTTCCCACTTACAGCTTTTTTCTTTGCTGTCTCCATTGTTTATTGAAAAAACTGCAAAAGATTCACCAACACAGATGTCCAGAATACTGTGGAATTTTGCGATGAAAACAGACGACCTAATAGCTGGCCAACATGCTGTCCCAAAATGTCCTCTACAATCCGTGACGTCACGCGCAGACGTCCTCATACCGAGACGTTTTCAGCAGGATATTTCGCGCAAAATTTAAAATTGCACTTTAGTAAGCTAACCCGGCCGTATTGGCATGTGTTGCAATATTAAGATTTCATCATTGATATATAAACTATCAGACTGCGTGGTCAGTAGTAGTGGGTTTCAGTAGGCCTTTAATTTAGCTTCACAATAATGACATTATATGCTCCAGCAATCCAGCATTTGCTGTTTCTTTATGTTGTGCAATATGCAGCACACACCACCCTTGTGGACAAAATAGAATCAAGATCCAAGATTCAAACAACAGATCCCACGCCGAAGTTTAGGTGCACTTTGGGAGGCTCCGCTGCACTGATTATGCGTCTGAAATGATCCAAAAATGCATGTAAGTATATGCATGAAAATGTATGTTGCAAGTGTTTTCATATGAGAGCTATATTATAGGGGATATATGATTTTATCCTCCATTTAAAACTCTTCCTTGTGATGTACAGTATATGTATTGGATATGCTTTGATAGAAATTGTGCATAAATTTGACTCAAGTCACATATATACCCTGTTTTTTGAGGTTGTCTGCAAGATGTCCATGTTCCTAGATTGCAAATGAAACCACGCCTACCCTCTACAAAAATCTAAATGTATCATTTGAAAATATGTATCTTGAAGTTGCCACCTCTATTTTGGACACTGTCAAAATTAAACTGCATTCAAATTACCGTATTTTCCGCACTATAAGCCGCACCTAAAAACCACAAATTTTCTCAAAAGCTGACAGTGCGGCTTATAACCCGGTGCGCCTTATATATGGATTAATATTCATTTTCATAAAGTTTAGGTCTCGCAACTACGGTAAACAGCCGCCATCTTTTTTCCCCGTAGAAGAGGAAGCGCTTCTTCTTCTACGATAAGCAATCGCCAAGGTAAACACCCGCCCCCGTAGAAGAGGAAGCGCTTCTTCTTCTACGGTAAGCAACCGCCAAGGTAAGCACCCGCCCCCATAGAAGAAGCACGCGGATATTACGTTTCATTTCATTTGTGTGTTTCTGTAAAGACCACAAAATGGCTCCTACTAAGAGACACGCGTACAACGCAGAACTCAACCCAACTTTTTAATTCAGACACCGAAGAAGAAGAATTCGAGGGATTTATGGATGAGGAATAACTTCAGAAAGTGAGCTTTAAATGTTTATTTTGTGTGTTGTTTAACATTAACGTTCGAGCAACGTTGAGTTATTGATGTTGCTATTGCTCTGCACTATTTTGAGTGTTACTATTTTTGTGATTGCACATTTGCACATTACATTTTGGGAGTGAACAGAGTTGTTAGAACGCTGGTTTGTAATATATTATTAAAGTTTGACTGACCTATCGGACTGTTTTTTTGACAGTGATTCCCAGAGCCCAAAAAAAGTCTGCGGGCTATAGAGCGTTTTCTATTCGGGCTCCAGTACTATGGAATGCCCTCCCGGTAACAATTAGAGATGCTACCTCAGTAGAAGCATTTAAGTCCCATCTTAAAACTCATTTGTATACTCTAGCCTTTAAATAGCCCCCCTGTTGGACCAGTTGATCTGCCGTTTCTTTTCTTTTCTCCTCTGCTCCCCTTTTCCTTGAGGGGGGGGGGGGGCACAGGTCCGGTGGCCATGGATGAAGTGCTGGCTGTCCAGAGTCGGGACCCGGGGTGGACCGCTCGCCTGTGCATCGGCTGGGAACATCTCTACGCTGCTGACCCGTCTCCGCTCGGGATGGTGTCCTGCTGGCCCCACTATGGACTGGACTCTTACTATTATGTTGGATCCACTATGGACTGGACTCTCACAATATTATGTCAGACCCACTCGACATCCATTGCTCTCGGTCTCCCCTAGAGGGGGGGGGTTACCCACATATGCGGTCCTCTCCAAGGTTTCTCATAGTCATTCACATCGACGTCCCACTGGGGTGAGTTTTTCCTTGCCCGTATGTGGGCTTTGTACCGAGGATGTCGTTGTGGCTTGTGCAGCCCTTTGAGACACTTGTGATTTAGGGCTATATAAATAAAGATTGATTGATTGATTGATTGACATTCCCTTTAGCGCAGCGTAGGTGCGGCTTATAACCCGGTGCGGCTTAAAGGTGAACAAAGTTTTGAAATATGCCATTCATTGAAGGTGCGGCTTATAACCCGGTGCGGCTTATAGTGCGGAAAATACGGTATATAGATTCACCCGGTCACAACATCACAACATGAGGTACACATCACAGGCTCCAATTGGATACAGACTTGCATAAAAAAAAGCTACTGCCAACAGCATTTATGTAACTGCGAGTCGCACGTCCGTGTTATTGTGCGCATATTATCATCATGATTAGATGGAAATAATACTTTATCTCACCTTTTCCTTGAAGCCTCCTCAAACCAAATGGTAATGTCGCTGCCTTTTTCCGTCAGAGTTCAGTGGTTAATCTAATTTTGTCGTCGCCCAAATGCTCTGGAAAAATAAACATGGAAGAATTCATTTAATGTATTTATTTTATAGATATAGAGCAGGCTGGAGGGCATGAAATGAGAAGGACTACACAGGAGGCCTCAGCTGTGTATGTTCAGCAGAGGGCTTTTCGACACAAAGGAGCCTGATCTACTAAAGGTTTGCATGTACTAAAACACCTGCAAACTTGATAGCACACACAAAGCTGATCTACTAAACTCATGTAAAGAGGGTTGCGTCTCTTAAAGGCCTACTGAAACCCACTACTACCGACCACGCAGTCTGATAGTTAATATATCAATGATGAAATCTTAACATTGCAACACATGCCAATACGGGTTAGTTTACTGAAGTGCAATTTTAAATTTCGCGCAAAATATCCTGCTGAAAACGTCTCGGTATGATGACGTCACGGATTGTGGAGGACATTTTGGGACAGCATGGTGGCCAGCTATTAAGTCGTCTGTTTTCATCGCAAAATTTCACAGTATTCTGGACATCTGTGTTGGTGAATCTTTTGCAATTTGTTCAATGAACAATGGAGACAGCAAAGAAGAAAGCTGTAGGTGGGAAGCGGTGTATTGCGGCCGACTTCAGCAACAACACAAACACAGCCGGTGTTTCATTGTTTACATTCCCGGAAGATGACAGTCAAGCTTTACCATTGGCCTGTGGACAACAGAGACTCTTACCAGGAGGACTTTGAGTTGGATAAGCAGACACGGTACCGTGAGTACGCATGCAGCTGCGGCTTCCAAACATTTGATCGCTTGCCCGTACGTGCGTGCCGCTATGTGCATAACTTTGGGGACTTTGGGCAAATATATGTGCTGTATGAACTTTGGGGAGGTGAACGGTACTTTGGGCTGTGGGATTGTGCAGGTGTTTGAGTTGTATTGGCGGGTTATATGGATGGGAGGGGGGAGGTGTTTGTTATGCAGGATTAATTTGTGGCATATTAAATATAAGCCTGGTTGTGTTGTGGCTAATAGAGTATATATATATGTCTTGTGTTTATTTACTGTTTTAGTCATTCCCAGCTGAATATCAGGTCCCACCCGCCTCTCACAGCATCTTCCCTATCTGAATCGCTCCCACTGCCCTCTAGTCCTTCACTCTCACTTTCCTCATCCACAAATCTTTCATCCTCGCTCAAATTAATGGGGAAATCGTCGCTTTCTCGGTCCGAATCGCTCTCGCTGCTGGTGGCCATGATTGTAAACAATGTGCAGATGTGAGGAGCTCCACAACCTGTGACGTCACGCTACTCGTCTGCTACTTCCGGTACAGGCAAGGCTTTTTTATCAGCGACCAAAAGTTGCGAACTTTATCGTCGATGTTCTCTACTAAATCCTTTCAGCAAAAATATGGCAATATCGCGAAATGATCAAGTATGACACATAGAATGGACCTGCTATCCCCGTTTAAATAAGAAAATCGCATTTCAGTAGGCCTTTAAATGTCAATCGAGGAGGTGGTCTGAGAAGTAAAAGAATAGCCACATTCAAATGTTGTCAATATTCACTGTTTTATCGTTCATATTGATATTGTAAATCCCACATTCTTTATTTTCATATACATTCTTGTCCAATTCAGTTAAAAAAATTAAAATTCCACTCCGTATTTGAGGTGATCTGTCATAACGGTTTTAAAACTCTATCATATATTACTGTGTTTTTGTATGAGTGTTCCTGGAAAAAAAGGGACCAAAGCACACATATACTGTATACATTTCTTTACTCCATACATTTATTACATAAATTGACCAGTTTAGACCAGTTGACCTGCCGCTTTTCAGTCCAAATCTGCCCTGCTTCCAGGTGTATACCAGTATACCAGTTGGCCACGGATAATTTCTGGCGACGTACCTGTCTGGAAGCAGCGCTAACTGTCCCAAGTCGTGACCTGGGGTGGACCACACCTCCATGTATCAGTGGTGACGTTTCTGCGTTGTTGGCTTGTCTACATGGAAGAAGATCCCCATACGACCCTCTGCTGGCTTCCCGATGTACTGGATTCTCACATCATCATGAATGTTAACAATTTAATAATTGTACCCACTCGGCTTACATTGCAGCTTGTCACCCAGGAAGGGGGTCTCCACATCTGCGGCCTCTACCCAAGGTTTCTCCTTTTTCCTATCTTGAGCTTTTGAAGTTTTTTCTTGCCCGGTACCCTAATCAATCAATAAATCAATCAATCAATTATTCACAAATTGCAATCACCAAGTAGTCAATCATTGGGATTGTTCAGCAAAGATTTGTGATGATGCAAAACGGTGAATTTTCCTTCACCCACCTGCCATTTGAATTTTCACTCAGCGAAAACAAGTGCTTTCTCCCTGCAGCACAACCAGACACATCAAAGCAGTGGGCTTCAAAATCGCAGGTGTTGAAGGATTAAGGGCCACCGCAGGACGGGGTGTTATTGTCCATATCATCTTTGATGTGCTGTCTCTTTCACTCACTCATGTTTGGAACCTGGAATTGGGATTGACAGCCTCAGAGTGACCATCGTCATGAACATAAATGTGATGTGTCATTGCTCTCACGCAGATTACAAGAATCTGTGCGGGGGGAAAACTTCATAAAAAAAATCATAAATCCTTGTCCAGGTTAGTGACAGTCATGTCATGTGACAGCTGGAGGTGTGGACCAATAGTTGATCATAAAGTGATAGAAACATGACAGTATTCATTTGGGGTTTGTCTCATATTTTGTGCCTGATATGTTTCAAGTCAAGGTTACTTAAATGCCAGACTGTAAAAAAAAAAAATCCTATTTTTATGGTTGATTTACTGTAAATTTCTACTGTAATTTTTCAATTTTTTTTAAATAGTTTAAAAACTGTAGAATTGAAGAAATTATCTGTAAATAAACAATCCGCCTGTTATTTTATATGCCAGTAATAAACTATGTATATTTCTTTTTTTTTTTTTTTACAGAAAAATGCCAAATTATACATAGCATTTTCTGTTTTCTTAAATTACGTTCAAATTCATGTACAATTACAGTAATTATCTTTCATTAAATATGTAGCTTGTTATATAAAAGACTATGTTTCAAATAATAATAATAATAATTAAAAAATATCAATGGCATATCAAATACAATTTAAATAAAAATTGAATGCCTCTTTTCTATTTGCAGCCTTCTGAGGTAAATATCAACATTAATTTTTTCCACAGGCTAATAAATTTGAAAATAAAATAACAATGAATAAACCAACCATTCAGGACTTTAAACTACTCAGTTTGCAACACACTGATCTAATCTGATGTGCCCAAGCTGTCAAGTTGTGTTGGTGACGAACCCCAAGATGCAGAGATGACGGCAGACATTGAGCGAGAAAACATGATTTAATACTATAGCAAAAAAACAAACAAAAGGGTAAAAACAAAAGGCGCGCACAAGGCGGAGAACAAACTTGGCTATGAACTAAAATAGCACAAAGGCTAACTGTCGACAAGAAACAAAAACACTTACTGTGACACGAAGGAACTATGACATGAGCAGAGTGAACAAAAGTAGACAGAGCTACAGCGACAAGTATTAAGACAGGTAGTAGTGACATCGACAATGACAATAATCCAGCACTGACTGGAGGGGAAGGCAGGTTTAAATAGCAGCTGGCTGATTGACACCAGGTGTGGCCAGGTGCCAATCAGCCACAGCTGAGGGGAAGCAGCACTCAGGGAGACAATCAGGAAACAGAACCAAAACAAGAGCGCTGACAGGAAATACTACACACACAGAGGAAAAACTAAAACACAACCAAACTGTCAGGGGCAAGCCTGACACAAGCCAGATACCTGGCATCTTTTCTTGAATGCTAGTTCATTAATGTCGGGGCTCAGGCTTTGAGCTGAGGCAACCTTCATTATCGAACGAAGGTGTTCATCAGTTATTATATCTCGTTCACTCGGACCACAGTCTTGGGGGCGTGCCTTAAATGCACTGACTTTAACATACTCTACGAGCTATCGTCACGTCCGCTTTTCATCATTTCTAACATCGTTCAGACCCAGTCACAAGATATGCGCGGCTTCTGTACGCACACACGAGTGAATGCAATGCATACTTTATCAACAGAGATACAGGTTACACTGAGGGTTACAGTATAAAAAACTTTAACACTTAGAAATACATGCCACACTGTGAATCCACACCAAACAAGAATGACAAACACATTTCGGGAGAACATCCGCACCGTAACACAACATAAACACGACAGAACAAATACCCAGAATCCTTTGCAGCACTAACTCTTCCGGGATGCTACAAAATACACCCCCGCTAACACCAACTGAGGACAGAGCACCATTAGACGGGGGTGTGGCAGTGCTGACGGCGAGACACAGCTGGCAGGTGATTAGATTTCACAGGTGGTACATGTTAATCTAATCATCTGTTGTCTTTAACAACAAGCGGCCGGGAGCAGAGGGGAAGAAAGGATACGGACGTGACTGAAAAGTCACGTTTTGCGAGAGAAAACTTTTGATAAAAACATATGATCATTAAAACTCTGTTAAAACCTGCGCGCTTGGATCCTGTGAAGTGTCTGTCAGTGGGACCGCTAGGAAGCGACTTCCACAATGGCATATGTGTCAAAATATTGGAGTGTTTTTGAAAGTTAGTTTGAATTGTGCAAGCAAATAATTAACTGTGATTAATCAAAATTTTAAAAAGTGATTCACTTGATTAAAAAAAGCAGCACTAGTAATTACAAAATAGGTTGATATACTGTAGCAGCCCAAGACAGAAAGAGAAAAGTTGTGTGTTCAGGTAAGTGTCTCACGGTTTGTGCAGCTGCCAGACGAAGTGTGAACGTTATTGTCCCCTCAGTTACTTGCATCCACAATGAGTCATCTTTTGGAGTCTGGAGGATGGACTCACTGACTGATGGCCGCTCCTTATGCCTCACAACTGGCTGAACACCAGCCATCTACAGTACAACAACGACCTGACCTCTAGTTCTGTTTCAAATGTTTATTTTTTATTTTTTTAATTATACTCTCCAAGATTAAAATCATGCATTTAAGTTCCGTCACTGGCAGCAATGCTCGTGCATATACCGTATGAGGCATGCTTCGGTGTATATGCCAGGCAATCATTCTCCATAATTAAAAAATGTCCAGCGAGTTTCTGCACATTCATTATCTTTAATTATTTCAGTTTAAACCAAAGGCTTATGCCATTTAATCAGAGTAATAGCGTGGCGACTGCTGGTCTTTCAAAAAGGAGAAGCTCATTTTCAGCTCTTCTCTAAACACATAAGAAATATATTAAAAGAGTCAGGAACACTGTTTCTCTTAAGTTACTATATTTTAAACAATATTTAAACATATATTCACTCTGTGGTTGTCTCTCATATTGAATTTTGCTTCACAAACTGGATGTTTTTTAGGTGCAACAGTTTTCAAACCCATTGACAAGTTATATAATAGAGCGATTAATATATTTGTCAGAAAACCTTCTTCTAATCATCATTGTAAAGTTTTTACAGAAATGTGAGTTTTTACACAATGAAAACCTGAAAGTATTCAAAATTGCTATTTTATATATGCTTCCAACCATAATATGGAATACATCCATAAGGTCCTAAAAAGAACCAGGTCGGGGATCATAGATTATTGCAGGGTGCAAGAAAGAAAAAATCTCTTAAAATGTTTCGTAGATTCATAAAATATATTTTTTTTCCAATTTTTCCGAAAATGTAAACGTCTTTATATATACATGAGCATTTAGCCAATACACTGTCATATAGTTGAATGTGAATAAATAATGACATAAAACATGAATAAATAATTATATTATTATTTTCATGTCAGCATTTAAGATACTTAGCGATCAGCACTGTAGTTGTCAGCTAGCGATTAGCACTCTAGCTGTCAGCTAGCGATTAACGCGCTGCTTGCCAGCTAGCTATTAGCAGCAAAATACTGTTATAATTTGAATATCATTAGTATTGCACAAAAACAAGGTACCTAGAATTGGTAAGTGGAATGTTTTGGTCTTGTGCGACGGTCATGGCCTTGGTCTTCTCTTGGCTTATACGTAGGCCGACTTTTTCCCCTTGCTCATGCAGATTGTTGGTAAATTTTTGGAGCGCAGCGTAGAAATGGCTAAGCAGAGCCAAGTCGTCCGCAAAGTCCAGATCTGCCTGTCTGTCCCCTCCCCACTTAATGCCGAGGTTTGCTCCGATGACAGACTTCCTCATGACAAAGTCTATGACAATGATGAACAGTAAGGGAGACAAGATGCAACCCTGTGTTACCCCGGTCACAATGTCAAAGTCATCGGTTGGGCTGTTGATGGTTTTCACTCGACAGGTGGAGTTGTGGTACAGGGCTCTGAAGATGTTGACATAGGCATAGAGTACGTTGAGAACTTCATGTATCTTGGAAGCAACATGTCAAACACAGGAGACGCAGAAAAGGATGTACAGACCAGAATCGGAAAAGCTGCAGGAGTCTTCCAACGCCTCCGGAACATCTGGTCATCAAAATCTATCAGTACGTCCACAAAGCTGCGCCTCTATATGTCAGTGGTCATCCCTACAGTGACCTATGCCTGTGAGATGTGGATGAAGACATCAATCATTACTAACAAGCTGGATGTCTTCCACCGACGGTGCCTCAGATACATCTGGAGGATCTCATGGAGAGACCACATCACCAATGAAGAGGTGATGAGAAGGGCAGGGGTAGTACCATTGTCTGACATAGTCTCTGACATGAGAAGGAGAATGGCTGGACACGTACTCCGACTGCCAAGAGAGAGACCGGCAAGTGTGGCAATGGACTGGGTGCTAGAAGCGGGAAAGAGGAAGAGAGGACGGCCAAAGAAGACGTGGAGACAAACAGCCAAGGAAGACCTGAGAGAGATGGGAGTCAGCTGGCATGGAGCAAGAAGGGTCGCCAGTGACCGGAACAAATGGAGGGGACTCGTCGCCCAATGTTCCAACAGCAATGGGAGGAACTAAATCTAAGTCTAAGAATGGGTAACAATAAACTAACAAACGCAACGTTTTTCTTAAATTAGGACATATCTATGACTATTATGCTTTTATTTTAAAGCCTATTTTGCACTTAAAATGAGGACACAGTGTGCATGTTTTAATGCTGTGTAACTAGACAGTAGTTATGTTGTCGTTTCACGCTGCTTAGCAATAATGATGAAGTTAAAGGCCTACTAAAACCCACTACTACCAACCACGCAGTCTGATAGTTTAAATATCAATGATGAAATCTTAACATTGCAACACATGCCAATACGGGTTAGCTTACTAAAGTGCAATTTTAAATTTCGCGCGAAATATCCTGTTGAAAACGTCTCGGTATGATGACGTCTGGGCGTGACGTCACGGATTGTAGAGGACATTTTGGGACAGCATGGTGGCCAGCTATTAAGTCGTCTGTTTTCATCGCAAAATTCCACAGTATTCTGGACATCTGTGTTGGTGAATCTTTTGCAATTTGTTCAATGAACAATGGAGACAGCAAAGAAGAAAGCTGTAGGTGGGAAGCGGTGTATTGCGGCAGATGTTGTGCCGGATAACGCACCCCCACCGTAGAATGCACCCCCTGACTGTTGTGCCGGATAACACAGCCGGTGCTTCATTGTTTACATTCCCGGAAGATGACAGTCAAGCTTTACCATTGGCCTGTGGAGAACTGGGACAACAGAGACTCTTACCAGCTGCGGCTTCCAAACATTTGATCGCTTGCCCATACGTGCGTGCCGCTGTGTGCATGTCACGTACGTAACTTTGGGGACTTTGGGGAAATATATGTGCTGTATGAACTTTGGGGAGGTGAACAGTACTTTGGGCTGTGGGATTGAGTGTGTTGTGCAGGTGTTTGAGTTGTATTGGCGGATTATATGGACGGGAGGGGGGAGGTGTTTGTTATGCGGGATTCATTTGTGGCATTTTAAATATAAGCCTGGTTGTGTTGTGGCTAATAGAGTTTATATATGTCTTGTGTTTATTTACTGTTTTAGTCATTTCCAGCTGAATATCAGGTCCCACCCGCCTCTCACAGCATCTTCCCTATCTGAATCGCTCCCACTGCCCTCTAGTCCTTCACTCTCACTTTCCTCATCAACGAATCTTTCATCCTCGCTCAAATTAATGGGGAAATCGTCGCTTTCTCGGTCCGAATCACTCTCGTGGCCATGATTGTAAACAATGTGCAGACTTGAGGAGCTCCACAACCTGTGATGTCACGCGCATATCGTCTGCTACTTCCGGTACAGGCAAGGCTTTTTTATCAGCGACCAAAAGTTGCGAACTTTATCGTCGATGTTCTCTACTAAATCCATCCATCCATCCATCCATCTTCTTCCGCTTATCCGAGGTCGGGTCGCGGGGGCAGCAGCTTAAGCAGGGAAGCCCAGACTTCCCTCTCCCCAGCCACTTCGTCCAGCTCTTCCTGTGGGACCCCGAGGCGTTCCCAGGCCAGCCGAGAGACATAGTCTTCCCAACGTGTTTTGGGTCTTCCCCGCGGCCTCCTACCGGTGGGACGTGCCCTAAACACCTCCCTAGGGAGGCGTTCGGGTGGCATTCTGACCAGATGCCCGAACCACCTCATCTGGCTCCTCTCGATGTGGAGGAGCAGCGGCTTTACTTTGAGCTCCTCCCGGATGGCAGAGCTTCTCACCCTATCTCTAAGGGAGAGCCCCGCCACCCGGCGGAGGAAACTCATTTCGGCCGCTTGTACCCGTGATCTTGTCCTTTCGGTCATAACCCAAAGCTCATGACCATAGGTGAGGATGGGAACGTAGATCGACCGGTAAATTGAGAGCTTTGCCTTCCGGCTCAGCTCCTTCTTCACCACAACGGATCGATACAGCGTCCGCATTACTGAAGACGCCGCACCGATCCGCCTGTCGATCTCACGATCCACTCTTCCCCCACTCGTGAACAAGACTCCGAGGTACTTGAACTCCTCCACTTGGGGCAAGATCTCCTCCCTAACCCGGAGATGGGACTCCACCCTTTTCCGGGCGAGAACCATGGACTCGGACTTGGAGGTGCTGATTCTCATCCCAGTCGCTTCACACTCAGCTGCGAACCGATCCAGTGAGAGCTGAAGATCCTGGCCAGATGAAGCCATCAGGACCACATCATCTGCAAAAAGCAGAGACCTAATCCTGCAGCCACCAAACCAGATCCCCTCAACGCCTTGACTGCGCCTAGCAATTCTGTCCATAAAAGTTATGAACAGAATCGGTGACAAAGGGCAGCCTTGGCGGAGTCCAACCCTCAATGGAAACGTGTCCGACTTACTACCGGCAATGCGGACCAAGCTCTGGCACTGATCATACAGGGAGCGGACTGCCACAATCAGACAGTCCGATACCCCGTACTCTCTGAGCACTCCCCACAGGACTTCCCGAGGGACACGGTCGGGTCGAATGCCTTCTCCAAGTCCACAAAACACATGTAGACTGGTTGGGCAAACTCCCATGCACCCTCAAGGACCCTGCCGAGAGTATAGAGCTGGTCCACAGTTCCACGACCAGGACGAAAACCACACTGTTCCTCCTGAATCCGAGGTTCGACTATCCGGCGTAGCCTCCTCTCCAGTACACCTGAATAGACCTTACCGGGAAGGCTGAGGAGTGTGATCCCACGATAGTTAGAACACACCCTCCGGTTCCCCTTCTTAAAGAGAGGAACCACCACCCCGGTCTGCCAATCCAGAGGTACCGCCCCCGATGTCCACGCGATGCTGCAGAGTCTTGTCAACCAAGACAGCCCCACAGCATCCAGAGCCTTAAGGAACTCCGGGCGGATCTCATCCACCCCCGGGGCCTTGCCACCGAGGAGTTTTTTAACTACCTCAGCAACCTCAGCCCCAGAAATAGGAGAGCCCACCACAGACTCCCCAGGCACTGCTTCCTCATAGGAAGACGTGTTGGTGGGATTGAGGAGGTCTTCGAAGTATTCCCTCCACCGATCCACAACATCCGCAGTCGAGGTCAGCAGAACACCATCCTCACCATACACGGTGTTGATAGTGCACTGCTTCCCCTTCCTGAGGCGGCGGATGGTGGACCAGAATTGCTTCGAAGCCGTCCGGAAGTCGTTTTCCATGACCTCACCGAACTCCTCCCATGTCCGAGTTTTTGCCTCTGCGACCGCTGAAGCCGCACACCGCTTGGCCTGTCGGTACTTGTCCGCTGCCTCAGGAGTCCTATGAGCCAAAAGAACCCGATAGGACTCCTTCTTCAGCTTGACGGCATCCCTCACCGCCGGTGTCCACCAACGGGTTCTAGGATTACCGCCACGACAAGCACCAACTACCTTGCGGCCACAGCTCCAATCAGCCGCCTCGACAATAGAGGCGCGGAACATGGTCCATTCGGACTCAATGTCCAGCACCTCCCTCGTGACATGTTCAAAGTTCTTCCGGAGGTGGGAATTGAAACTCTCTCTGACAGGAGACTCTGCCAGACGTTCCCAGCAAACCCTCACTATGCGTTTGGGCCTGCCAGGTCTGTCCGGCATCTTCCCCCACCATCGCAGCCAACTCACCACCAGGTGGTGATCGGTAGAAAGCTCCGCCCCTCTCTGCACCCGAGTGTCCAAAACATGAGGCCGCAAATTCGATGACACAACTACAAAGTCGATCATGGAACTGCGGCCTAGGGTGTCCTGGTGCCAAGTGCACATATGGACACCCTTATGTTTGAACATGGTGTTCGTTATGGACAATCTGTGACGGGCACAAAAGTCCAATAATAAAACACCGCTCGGGTTCAGATCCGGGCAGCCATTCTTCCCAATCACGCCTCTCCAGGTTTCACTGTCGCTGCCAACATGAGCATTGAAGTCCCCCAGTAGAACGAGGGAATCCCCCGAGGGAGCACTCTCAAGTACTCCCTCGAGTGAATCCAAAAAGGGTGGGTACTCTGAGCTGCGGTTTGGCGCGTAAGCAGGACCCGTTCCCCCACCCGAAGGCGGAGGGAAGCTACCCTCTCGTCCACCGGGTTGAACTCCAACGTACAGGCTCTGAGCCGGGGGGAAACAAGAATTGCCACCCCAGCCCGTCGCCTCTCACTGCCGGCAACGCCAGCTACTAAATCCTTTCAGCAAAAATATGGCAATATCACAAAATGATCAAGTATGACACATAGAATGGACCTGCTATCCCCGTTTAAATAAGAAAATCGCATTTCAGTAGGCCTTTAATGATACTACAACACATGTCGACATTAACAGAGCGATTTTTGTGTACAGTATGTTGAGGTAAAATTAAGCAAGAACTTTTTAGTAAAAATATGAGTTTGTCGACATTGACGGGTGGTCGACATAAGTGGGTTTGTCTGTATTTGTCCTAGCATTTGGTGCCTGTAACAAGTCTGAAACAGAAATAGCCTCTGCGTCCTGTTTTTCCATCTCCAATAAAATTATGTAAGCAGAGGAGAGACTTTTAAGAAATATTATTATAATTAGACATCTGGATTCTCTCTTATCCTCATGATGCTGTGTGATGTGGAGACCTGTTTCATCTTGTATAACCCGTACAGGATGATGCTATCTAAACATAAGTCCCTTCGTTTACTCATAAGGCACACACACTTTTCGGTTTTCTATACCAAGGTTTGGACTCTAAAAGCGTTTTATAATGAAATAGACATACTGTTTTAGAATTGTATAAATGTCGAGGCAAAAACAACACAATCATTTACAATATTGATGACACAGTCATTAATATCTGATGGTGTAGTATGAAATGTTGACACTTACCAAATCCTTACAGGAGGGAGGATGAGGCTAATATTTTTCTACTATGGCATTAAGATTAACTAAAAATGATTAATTAAGATTAACCTGACGTATTGTGTTCCGAAGGAATGTAATATTTCTTGATGCTAATTAATAATATTTTTCATTTCTTTTTTTTTTCCCGTTTATTCATTTATTTCAGGCAGTGACATAAAAAAGTACAAGGTAGACAACACATCATAATATAAATTAATATAATGCAAAAGGTAATGTACAGTATGTAAGCATGATGATCCAGTTTTGCCTGAAAGGGAGTGGGAAGAAGAAAACTTATTTAATCCCACCCCCAGTTCTCCATTCAGTGATTATTCCATTGAGTTTCACAGTTACTTTGTTTAAGGATTACAACACAAATGTTGTATCATGGTGGCATTACCACAGTTAACAATAATCATTACACTATAACAATAATTTGTATCAACAATGTAGGAAGAATGAACAATACCAACAATGGTAAGGGACAAAATACCAACAATGGTAATAGACAACATAGTAACAATGGTAAAGAAACATTGAGCACATGTTAACACTTTGAGACAGAGTACAACAGCAAGTCAAATTAAAGACCGTCATCTCTGTATTTGAACCCAACCCGATGTTTGTATAATAGTTTAAATCGATTAGTAGTTTGGCATTGCTTGTGTTGTAAGTCCAGTTTGTTCCATAGTTTTACAGACTTACTTACAGTATTACTCGCATGCACATTTTTTTTCATCTAACTCTTGACTTGATCAACTGACTATATCGATCTCCCCATCATATTGCGCAGGAGAGGGGGGCAGAGTAGAAAAGAGAGACAGCAGATCAACTGGTCTAAAAAGGGGTCTATTTAATGGCTCAAAAATACAAATGAGTTTTAAGATGGGACTTAAATGCTTCTACTGAGGTAGCATCTCTAACTGTTACCGGTAGGACATTCCAGTATACTGGAGCCTGAATAGAAAACGCTCTATAGCCCTTAGACTTTTTTTTGGCCCTGGGAATCACTAATAAGCCGGAGTTCTTAGAACACAGATTTCTGGCCAGGCATATGGTACAATTCAATCAGCCAAATAGGATGGAGCTCGACCGTTTAGTATTTTATACGTAAGTAGTAAAGCCTTAAAGTCGCATCTTAAGTGCACAGGAAGCCAATGCAAGTGAGCCAGTATAGGCGTAATATGATCAAACTTTCTTGTTCTTGTCAAAAGCCTAGCAGCCGCATTTTGTACCAACTGTAATCTTTTAATGCTAGATAGACATAGGGAGGCCCGAAAATAATACGTTACAGTAATCGAGACGAGACGTAACGAACGCATGAATAATGATCTCAGCGTCGCTAGTGGACAAAATGGGACACATTTTTGCGATATTACGGAGATGAAAGAAGGCTGTTTTAGTAACACTCTTAATGTGTGACTCAAATGAGAGAGTTGGGTATAAGATAATACCCAGATTCTTTACCGAGTCGCTTTGTGTAATTGTTTGGTTGTCAAATGTTAAGGTGGTATTATTAAATAGGTGGCGGTGTCTAACAGGACCGATAATCAGCATTTCCGTTTTCTTAGTGTTAAGAAACAAAAATTTGCTGGACGTCCATTGTTTGATTTCATTTAGACATGCACTCCCTCTGATTCTTTTTCCCTGTAGGTTCCATGTTAGTGCTTGTTTGGTGATTGATTTATTGGGTTTTCTGAGTGTGTGGCCTATCCAGCTCCACTTCCTTCTCCTGATTTGCAGTTCCACTGGTTCTTGTTTGGTGAGTTCCCACAGGTTGGCATTGGTGATGGTGTCTGGCCAGTAGACTCCTAGGACCCGACAGAGGCAACGGTTTATGAATGTCTGTAGTTTAGTGAGTATGCTATTGGTGGTTTTCCATGTTTCTGATCCGTACAGCAGGATGGATTTGACATTTAAGTTAAAGGTTTTACAATCGGGCGGAAGGAGGCGTACACCGATTTTAGCTAAGATAGGCTCCAGCGCCCCCCGCAACCCCAAAGGGAATAAGCGGTAGAAAATGGATGGATGGATGGATGGATGGAGTTAAAGATTTTCAGTTTGGTTTTGAGAGAAATGTTTTTTGCTCTCCATATTTTGTTTAGTATGTTGACTGTGTGACGACGTGGTCGCATAGTGATGCGGGTGTGGTTCTCCCAAGGATGCAGACGGCTTCGGACACAGCTTGCAGGTAGGAAAAATGATTTATTTTAAATATAAATAATATGATGAATAAACAAAAGGGCTAGCGTGGGAGCTAGCAAACCAAAAGAGCCTAGCGTGAGAACTAGTAGCTAAGAAACAGTAAATAATCGTCGTCATCAGTTGTGTGAGAACAAACTACGAAGCCAGACAGAGTGAGGCCAGAGCAAAGACTAAATAGCCCTCTGATTAGCGCCCGGGCAACAGGTGCGCGTCCCGAACACTAACCAGAGGCAGGTGCGCACAATCTGCCGTCATGGCAACAGAAACAAACTAAACTCAAGGTGCTGAAAACACGTGACACAAACATAAACAAACTCTGATCCGGGCAGCGGATCGTAACAGACTGATGTTCTTGCTTTACCTATTCTGGATTTGACATCTTCATCTGCCCCTCCATCTACACTGATTATGCTCCCCAAGTATGTAAAACTGACTACCTCCTCTAATTGATTATGGTCCATTGTTATTGGTGTATTGTTCTTGTTATTGATACGCATGACCTTTGTTTTTTGTGAATTGATCTTAAGCCCAAGAAATGCAGTGGCTCTTTCTAGTTTTTGTGATTTGTCCTGCATATGTTGGTGGGTGTGAGCCAGGAGAGCTAGATCGTCTGCAAAGTCTAGGTCCTCCAGTTGTTCGGTAAGGCTCCACTGTATGCCGGTTTTGCTGTTTTTGGTTGTTTGGTTCATGGTTCAGTCAATACAAAGGAGGAAAAGGAAGGGCCATAGCAGACATCCTTGTCGCACCCCAGTCAGGACCTCGAAGGCCTCCGATGGGCATCCGTCATGTAGGACACGACATCGCATCCCTTGGTAGGTGCTCTTGATGATGTTGACGAGCTTCGGTGGGATGCCATAGTGTGCCATCAGCTTCCACAGTCTCTCACGGTCGACACTGTCAAACGCCTTTTCAAAGTCCCTGTTACTTCTGCTTAATAGAGAGATTGAATGTGCTTCAATGGCTGTAATATCTTCTTGACAACAAACGGGGTGTATTCTAGATGGCAAGTTTGTCACTTCAATCACTGATTTGTTGTTCAATATTCCCATTGGGTATGTGTGTTTATGTTGTTGTCTGCTGTATCACAGTGTGATGGTGCCTCTTCCTATTTGATATCAAGTTCATTTTAGAGCGGCGCTGCTTGTTGCTTTCACGGGTAAATAGATATTTCCTGCATTGAACTTGCTGCACTTTGGACGCTGTCTTGTTGTCGACATAAATCCACATCAAAAGTAGCGTGCCATGTTACATAAAGCTATCGCTAACGGCGTTGTAAGGGACCTAAAAGTAATTAATTAAATTACTCCTTACTAGTGAAAGTAACTAAAACCGCGTTATTGCGAACACTGTTTGAAGCACACAGATAGAAAGCAGTGACGTGCGGTGAGGTTCATAACTGGTGTGGCACTGACTTCATCACAGTTAGATTTACAAACATATGAACCCTAAAGGGCAGCACGGTGGAAGAGGGGTTAGTGCGTCTGCCTCACAATACGAAGGTGCTGAGTAGTCTGGGGTTCAATCCCAGGCTCGGGATCTTTCTGTGTGGAGTTTGCATGTTCTCCCCGTGACTGCGTGTGTTCCCTCCGGGTACTCCGACTTCCTCCCACCTCCAAAGACATGCACCTGGGGATAGGTTGATTGGCAACACTAAATTGGCCCTAGTGTGTGAATGTGAGTGTGAATGTTGTCTGTCTATCTGTGTTGGCCCTGCGATGAGGTGGCGACTTGTCCAGGGTGTACCCCGCCTTCCGCCCGATTGTAGCTGAGATAGGCTCCAGCGCCCCCCGCGACCCCGAAGGGAATAAGCGGTAGAAAATGGATGGAAAAAATGGATGGATGAACCCTAAAGAGTATCTTATTCACCATTTGATTGGCAGCAGTTAACGGGTTATGTTTAAAAGCTCATACCAGCATTCTTCCCTGCTTGGCACTCAGCATCAAGGCTTGGAATTGGGGGTTAAATCATCAAAAATTATTCCCGGGCGCGGCGCCGCTGCTGCCCACTGCTCCCCTCACCTCCCAGGGGGTGATCAAGGGTCAAATGCAGAGGACAAGTTTCACCCCACCTATTGTGTGTGACAATCATTGGTACTTTAACTTAACTTTAACTTTACACATACAAACTGTAGCACACTAAAAAGCACATTTAATAAAAAATAAAAAACGTTATTATGGTCTTACCTTTACTTATAAATGAAGTCCATGCGCAGCTCTTTTTGAACAAAAGCATCGATAACATGTTTATAGAAGTCTTCCTTATCTTTCTTCAGTATTAAAAGTCTCTGTGTCTCGATGGAGATCTTCTTTTAAGTATTACCTCCTGCTTCGATTGAAAGTCCAGTTTAGAAAACTGTTTTATTTTAGATATGTAATCCTCCATGTTAATAGACCAGGCAAGAGGAAATAATAAACGATCGCTGCTAACTGTTGCTGCTTGTTGCCACTTATTCTGCAGCCGAGTAGTCGCAAGAATGATCTCTGGGATCACTAGCGCCCTTTACCACCAGGAGGCGGGATTACTGCGAGCCTCACACAGTGCGACTTTTGCAGCCGTTTTATGATTGCTCAGCACAAGAAATACGTTACACACATACAGTTGTTGACAAAATACACTGTACATTATATACCTCAGCTAACTAAACTATGGAAATGTATAATATAATTCATATGGCAATACGGTCTCACTGCACAGCAGGCCAGCAGTTAGCCGAGTCATTGCGTAATCCATGGTGAGGCTCAACTCAGTGACGTGCCTCAACTGGCTGCTGACTCACCGCAAGTCTCTTCTCAGTATTTGAACGGCAAATGTGAAAATTCTGCGATTTTGAATAAAAATAGTCTAAAACTGGTGAAGTTAAATGGAAAATAACTTCATAGCATACTTGCCAACCTTGAGAACTCCGATTTCGGGAGGTGGGTGGGGGGGGGGGGGGGGGGGGGGCGTGGTGGAGGGCGTGGCTAAGAGGGGAGGAGTATATTTACAGCTAGAATTCACCAAGTCAAGTATTTCATATATATATATATATATATATATATATATATATATATATATATATATATATATACATATATGTCAAGTATTTCATATATATATATATATATATATATATATATATATATATATATATATATATATATATATATAAGAAATACTTGACTTTCAGTGAATTCTAGCTATAAATATATATTTCTTTTATTGTATATATATATATATATATATATATATATATATATATATATATATATATATATATATATATATATATATATATATACACTGTATATATAAGAAATACTTGAATTTCAGTGTTCGTTTATTTAAGGGTTGAATTGTCCATCCTTGTTCTATTCTCTGTCACTATTTTTTTAACCATGCTGAACATGATGATGCATTGCTGTGTGGCACGCACAGAAGTGCTTTCATCAAATGCACTAGATGGCATTATTGTCCTGTTTAAGAGTGTCACAACATTGCTGTTTACGGCAGACGAACTGCTTTAGGGTAGACCAAAACGTGACTGCTGAGTCCGCCTGAATTTCGGGAGAATTTCGGGAGATAATTTGTCCCGGGAGGTTTTCGGGAGAGGCGCTGAATTTCGGGAGTCTCCCGGAAAATCCGGGAAGGTTGGCAAGTATGCTTCATAGTATAATCACTGGATACATAAAACAATTTAATTTTTTTTTTTTCTTTTTACATTTTTTTTCTTTCCATTATGGCACGTGAGGCCCCGCCTCACCTGCCTCCCCTGACTGCACGTCACTGATAGAAAGATAGCACTTTGCTTTGAATGGCGAACTGCAGCAGCAGGGCTTGTTGCCTTCGGAGCACAGTAGTTTCAGATGGGGACGAAAGTTTGGCGATGAAACAGAGAGTGGGTGCTTTGTTAGTTTGATAAGACTACTAAATATGTTGGAGAAGGAAAAAAGAAAGCTGTAAAACAATTACAAGTACACCGATAGAAAGACAGCACTTAGCTTTTGAGCGGCGAACAGCGCAGTACCTTCGCTATCTTAGCAGCTAGCTAGCTTTTGACGGTGAAACAGTGGCGGCGAGCTGAATTTAGTCCTTTATTGCGCCCTACAAAGTGTTTATACTATGATTAATTCTTATTTCACACCAGCTGTTTGATTGTTACTTGCATCGTATTTGTAGTTTTCATTACCAAATTTGAAAGTGATGAAATCGCCATGTAAAATCGTTAATGCTATTCATTAGCATGTCTATGGCAAATGTATTGTAAATTAACATTGAGCAAGTGCATTATGAAAAACGGAGGCTTACTGTACGTTTAAGTGTTTTCTATCAGACATACTTGCTTTTTGGCATGGAAATGTGCAACATTAAGTCCACTCTGAGTGCTGCTTGAGTGCTTGTTTGCCCGCCAAGTGTTTGCATCTGCAACCAGACATGATGCCATGTGCAACAAATGTATCAAAATATGGAACCCTTTGATTTTACGTGTACCGATGCCTGGTAATACAGACGGAATTTGATCGATGCCTATAAAAGTACAAAACTAAAACCAGTAAAGTTGGCACGTTGTGTAAATCGTAAATAAAAACAGAATACAATGACTTGCAAATCCTTTTCAACTTATATTCAATTGAATAGACTGCAAAGACAAGATATTTAATGTTGGGACTGAAAAACGTATTTTTTTTTTGGCAAATAATCATTCAATTAGAATTTAATGGCAGCAACAAATTGCCAAAAAGTTGGCACAGGGGCATTTTTACCTACATGGCTTTTTCTTTTAACAACACTCAGTAAACGTTTGGGAACTGAGGAGACCAATTTTTGAAGCTTTTCAGGTGGAATTCTTTCCCATTCTTGTTTGATGTACAGCTTTAGTTGTTCAACAGTACGGGGTCTCCGTTATGGTATTTTACACGTCATAATGCGCCACACATTTTCAATGGGAGACAGGTCTGGACTACAGGCAGGCCAGTCTAGTACCCGCACTCTTTTACCACAAAGCCACACTGTTGTAACACGTGCAGAATGTGGCTTGGCATTGTCTTGCTGAAATAAGCAGGGGCGTCCATCAAAAAGACGTTGCTTTTCAAGCAACGTATGTTGCTTCAAAACCTGCATGTACCTTCCAGCATTAATGGTGCCTTCACAGATGTGTAAGTTACCCATGTCTTGGGCACTAATACACCCCCATATCATCACAGATGCTGGCTTTTCAACTTTACGCCTATAACAGTCCGGATGGTTCTTTTCCTCTTTGGTCCGGAGGACACAACGTCAACAGTTTCCTAAAACTATTTGAAATGTGGACTCGTCAGACCACAGAACATTTTTCCACTTTGCGTCAGTCTATCTTAGATGAGCTTGGGCCCAGCGAAGCCGGCGGCGTTTCTGGGTGTTGTTGATAAATGACTTTCGCTTTGCATAGTAGAGTTTTAACTTGCACTTACAGATGTAGGGACGAACTGTAATTACTGACAGGGGTTTTCTGAACTGTTCCTGAGCCCATGTGGTGATATCCTTTACACATTGATGTCGGTTTTTGATGCAGTACAGCCTGAGGGATCGAAGGTCACGGGCATTAAATGTTGGTTTTCGGCCTTGCTGCGTACGTGCAATGATTTCTCCAGATTCTCTGAACATTTTGATGATATGCAGATGGTGAAATCCCTAAATTCCTTGCAATAGCTCATTGAGAAATGTTGTTCTTAAACTGTTCGAGGATTTGCTCATGCATTTGTTCACAACGTGGTGACCCTCGCCCCATCCTTGTTTGTGAATGACCGAGCATTTCATGGAAGGTGCTTTTATACACAATCATGGCGCCCACCTGTTCCGAATTAGCCTGTTCACCTGTGGGATGTTCCAAATACTGTAAGTGTTTGATGAGCATTCCTCAACTTTCTCAGTCTTTTTTGCCATTTGTGCCAGCTTTTTTTAAGCATGTTGCAGGCATCAAATTCCAAATGAGCTAATATTTGCAAAAAATAACAACGTTTACCAGTTCGAACGTTAAGTATCTTGTCTTTGCAGTCTATTCAATTGAATATAGGTTGAAAAGGATTAGCAAATCATTGTATTCTGTTTTCTCTTACCATTTACTCAACGTGCCAACTTCACTGGTTTTGGGTTTTGTACCAAATTGGGTACCTATGCTGAGATACAAGAATAAATGGTCAGTTTTTAAAGTCACACACAAAGCATCACAACGTGTTTACAAGCAGCAGATCTCCAATTCAGCCAGAGGTGTAGAGCAGTAGATCAGGTCGTGACAGACTCCAGGAGCAAATAAATATGGAAGACGCTAAGCAGCATGTTGGCCATCTCAATGGGGAATTTAATCCACAGCCACCCTGTGATTAATCTCATGGAAAAATGTTAAAGTTTGACATCACTGGTTATTAATGTTTGTCTGCCTTAAGAGGCAACAACATCACAGACTGACTGAAGTTCTGTCCAATTAAGAAACATTTGTTGAGAGTTGTTCTGGTTGTTGCTTGGCACACATCCGTGGGGCGCAACATACATCGTGAGTCACTCCGCTGTCATCCCCCCGCATTAAATTCTCCTTAGGTTGTTATGATTTCGTCAGCAAGCTGTCACAATATGAGTACACGTTTCTACTCATGACCTTTAGATTGATTGTAGAAAGTTGGGGTTAAGGTCAGATACTTCACGGTCTTCATAGCACGACATTTGTGTTCACTTTCATTCATTTAGACCAGAGGTGTCAAACCCAAGGCCCGGGGGCCAGATCTGGCCCGCGACGTCATTTTATCTGGCCCGCAAACACCTGGAAATATGTGTCAATGAAGTCCTTAATATTTTGTCACTAAATAGAATTCATTTTTTTCATTTTGACAGAAAAAATATATGTACTGCATGAAATTGCACACCTTTTAAACTTGAATAGTATTCAACATTGCAGCAAATATTGCAGTATTATCACGGCCAGGGCGCATTCCAATGCGCCCTCATCTTTGTGTCCACAGGCGCTCTCTTTCCGCTGTGGGCGTGCCTCCTCGCGCCTGCAGACAATCTGCAATCTGCGCACCTGACCGTGATGAGCGAGCTGCCTTCATAAGCCGGCACAACCTGCCATGCCGGGCCGGAATATAATCTTCTGTTGGCGTACAGTAAGTGATCATCTGATGCTTGATGCAACCTTGCTCTCTCTCTGTTTTCCCCTCCGTGTTTTCAGTGTGTGTTTTTCTTGTATCGTCCCCGCAGTTCCCTCCGTCGTCTTGAAAGTGAGCTGTGCGTCACACTTTTCCCTGGATCTCCCTCTGGACTCTGACTGCCTCCCTCGATCCTTGACTTCCCCCGCTTTGGACTCGGACCAGTAGACTTCTCTCTCCCCTGGACTTCCTCGTCTCTCGTTCAACATTTATGGTAACACTCAACAGCTAAAACACACACATAGTCTTACACCATACACACTCTTGGTTTTTGTCACACTCCATCTCTTTAGATTAGTTTATTAGTTAGTATTGTTTAGCATTATTATATATATTGACTATACATATAAATAAATAAATTATTGAACATTACTGCCCCCTGGTGTCTGAGCCGTCATCTCCCTCTGCAAACCATAACAATTATATTATCATACTTTCCAAAAAGTTTTTGTCTAAATAAAAATTAATACTTAAATATCTGCTTGACTTATGATTTTACAGCAAACTACCCATCAAATTAATAAAAATGACAATACATTTTACGGTGTTTTTACAGCATATTACTGTAAATTGAAAAAAACTAAAAAATGTTTGCGTAAAAAGTTTGTTGACTGAGCTGCCATACATTGTTTTAACGGTGTATTACTTTAAATGGAAAAATAATACATTTGTTTTTACGGCAGCTAATTTGCCAGAATAAAAAAGGAACTGGTACTGATTTTCCATTAACAATATAATGTTGTAAAAACCAATGTCAATTTAACAGTAAAATTCTGGCAACTAAACTGCCAGCTTTTTCCGTAAAAAAACAAAAAAACAAAACAGTGGTACTATATTGGTCCGTGTACTTTCCGTTCATTCTATTTCCAATTCTTGAATGCAAATCAAAAAACAAATTTCGGGCCATTTTTTCTATTTCCATTTCTGAAACAAAAGTTGGACAACTATTTAATGAGACTTTTTTAAAACGACAATAGGACTCCTGCTGAGCAAGGATGTTAGCATTATGCTAAAAACATGCTAATCGCAAAGGAAAAGCTAAAAATCATGCTTCGGGTTCATTTTGTCATGACACAGATAACACAGATAAAAATAAGCAACAAATAATAACAGGGAATAATTCAAATTAAGTTTGTTCTCTCATTTTTGTAAATTTTTTTTTAGCCGATACCAACACAGATGACCTTCTTCTCAAGATAAGGTTTGATGTGCCGAAGCCCAATATTTGTTTTTTTCCTTCTTGTGAAATATTAATGCAATATTTGTAGCAAATAGCACGCAAAATGCAAATCTTCCTCTATAACATTGAACAAGTCCATAACGAGCGAGGCCATGTTGTTTACAGTGAGCTCAGGGGAAGAGCGAGACAGGCCGTTTACAGCACAAGCTGTGACGACGTGGTCGCATCGTGATGCGGGTGTGGTTCTCCCAAGGATGCAGACGGCTTCGGACACAGCTTGCAGGTAGGAAAAATGATTTATTTTAAATATAAATAATATGATGAATACACAAAAGGGCTAGCGTGGGAGCTAGCAAACCAAAAGAGCCTAGCGTGAGAACTAGTAGCTAAGAAACAGTAAATAATCGTCGTCATCAGTTGTGTGAGAACAAACTAGGAAGCCAGACCGAGTGAGGCCAGAGCAAAGACTAAATAGCCCTCTGATTAGCGCCCGGGCAACAGGTGCGCGTCCCGGACACTAACCAGAGGCAGGTGTAAACAATCTGCCGTCATGGCAACAGAAATAAACGAAACTCAAGGTGCTGAAAACACATGTGACTCAAACATAAACAATGATCCGGGCAGCGGATCGTAACACAAGCAAGAGAAAGGGAGCGCTTGATTCGCTCACTCTTAAGCACCTTTAGTACAGTACAGGTAATGTCGCCTCTTTGGAGCATCTTTATTGTTTATTTATTCGGAGCTATTTTTTAATGTTTCGGATTTATTGGTATGACATCATGATTCCTAATAATTTTCCGCAAACTAACTAGCACGGTGGAGGAGGGGTTAGCGCGTCTGCCTCACAATACGAAGGTCCTGAGTAGTCTTGGGTTCAATCCCGGGCTCGGGATCTTTCTGTGTGGAGTTTGCATGTTCTCCCCGTGACTGCGTGGGTTCCCTCCGGGTACTCCGGCTTCCTCCCACCTCCAAAGACATGCACCTGGGGATAGGTTGATTGACAACACTAAATTGGCCCTAGTGTGTGAATGTGAGTGTGAATGTTGTCTGTCTATCTGTGTTGGCCCTGCGATGAGGTGGCGACTTGTCCAGGGTGTACCCCGCCTTCCGCCCGATTGTAGCTGAGATAGGCTCCAGCGCCCCCCGCGGCCCCGAAGGGAATAAGCGGTAGGAAATGGATGGATGGATAATGCAAATTATTTTTTAATAACAATTAATAAATGCTGCTTTTTATAGCAGGTAAGCAAGTTCGGCAGTTGTTCCTTGTCTTCTTAGGATTGCCATGTTAAACAATTACTTCAAAGAATATTGTTAAATTTATATGATAATAGTCGATAAATTTAATCCCTGTTTTTTATTTTTGTGGGATTGTCGCTCCCTTGATGTGCTTGAATTTGCTGCAGCTTTTTCCAAAAGTTGCAACACAGCTTGCAATTGTTATTAAGCTTATGTTTTTAAATAACATTGCATCAGATTGCAGCATAGTACTTTACACTTAAAAAGTGCTTGTCCATATTAAACTTCTATTAATTTCCAAAGGATGTGACGACATAAATGTGTTGTTAATGTCACATTACCCAGAGGGCTGCGCGCTGTCGACTAAGGATGTACCAATCAGGGATTTATGCTGCCGTTTGCGATCATCCATGAATGAGATCGATACAGATGCTGATCACATGCATTAACTGTCATTTTTTAAAATATATTTATGGTGAGTATCAACACAATATTTTAAGTTGTTCCTTATTCTTTTTTGTTACATATATTTGTTTGTTTTTTACATACATTTGTTTGTTTGTAGAGAGCTCACTTTAACGTGGTAGAGGAGTTTGCGTGTCCCAATGATCCTAGGAGCTATGTTGTCCGGGGGCTTTATGCCCCCTGGTAGGGTCTCCCAAGACAAACTGGTCCTAGGTGAGGGATCAGACAAAGAGCAGCTCGAAGACCTCCATGAAAAATAAAAGGACCCAGATTTCCCTCTGGAGCCAGGCCCGGAGGTGGGGCACGATGGTGAGCGCCTGGTGGCCGGGGCTGTCCCCATGGGGCCCGGCCGGGCACAGCCCGAAGAGGCAACGTGGGTCCCCCCTCCAATGGGCTCACCACCCATAGCAGGGGTCATAGAGGTCGGGTGCGATGTGAGCTGGGCGGCAGCCGAAGGCAGGGCATCCCTGCTTAGGCTGCTGCCCCCGCGACCCGACCTCGGATAAGCGGAAGAAGATGGATGGATGGATTGACATTTGTTTGAGCAAAACTAAGTCAATCATACACAAAAGCCAACAGCTACTATATGCTTCTCAATTAAATACTTTTAAATGCCCTCAAAGGCCTCCTGTGTCCAGGGAATTCATTGTAAACATTAACAACACTTTTGAGAAAACAAAAATATCTCGTATCAATCATATACTGATATTAGGCTTGGTATCAACACCACCAATTTGTAGATCGATTCGATCCTCCTCTTACGTGTCGTGTATTGACTGTGACAATGCTGACACACCAACAGTTGTTGTTACAAACCCCGTTTCCACATGAGTTGGGAAATTGTGTTAGATGTAAATATAAACGGAATACAATGATTTGCAAATCCTTTTCAACCCATATTCAGTTGAATGCACTACAAAGACAACATATTTGATGTTCAAACTCATAAACTTTTTTTTTTTTTTTTTTGCAAATAATAATTAACTTGGATTTTCATGGCTGCAACACATGACAAAGTAGTTGGGAAAGGGCATGTTCACCACTGTGTTACATGGCCTTTCCTTTTAACAACACTCAATAAACATTTGGGAACTGAGGAGACACATTTTTTAAGCTTCTCAGGTAGAATTTTTTCCCATTCTTGCTTGATGTACAGCTTAAGTTGTTCAACAGTCCGGGGGTCTCCGTTGTGGTATTTTAGGCTTCATAATGCGCCACACATTTTCAATGGGAGACAGGTCTGGACTACAGGCAGGCCAGTCTAGTACCCGCACTCTTTTACTACAAAGCCACGTTGATGTAACACGTGGCTTGGCATTGTCTTGCTAAAATAAGCAGGGGCGTCCATGGTAACGTTGCTTGGATGGCAACATATGTTGCTCCAAAACCTGTATGTACCTTTCAGCATTAATGGCGCCTTCACAGATGCGTAAGTTACCCAGAGGTGGGTAGAGTAGCCAGAAATTGTACTCAAGTAAGAGTACTGTTACTTTAGAGATTTATTACTCAAGTAAAAGTAAGGAGTAGTCACCCAAATATTTACTTGAGTAAAAGTAAAAAGTATGTTGTGAAAAAACTACTCAAGTACTGAGTAACTGATGAGTAACATACACACTCATATCATATATATATATATATATATATATATATATATATATATATATATATATAGGGCTTCACGGTGGCAGAGGGGTTAGTGCATCTGCCTCACAATACGAAGGTCCTGAGTAGTCTTGGGTTCAATCCCGGGCTCGGGATCTTTCTGTGTGGAGTTTGCATGTTCTCCCCGTGACTGCGTGGGTTCCCTCCGGGTACTCCGGCTTCCTCCCACCTCCAAAGACATGCACCTGGGGATAAGTTGATTGGCAACACTAAATTGGCCCTAGTGTGTGGATGTGAGTGTGAATGTTGTCTGTCTATCTGTGTTGGCCCTGTGATGAGGTGGCGACTTGTCCAGGGTGTACCCCGCCTTCCGCCCGATTGTAGCTGAGATAGGCTCCAGCGCCCCCCGCGACCCCAAAGGGAATAAGCGGTAGAAAATGGATGGATGGATATATATATATATATATATATATATATATATATATATATATATATATATATATATATATATATATATATATATATATATATATATACATACATACATACATACATATACATTGATATATACAGTATATAATTTATAAGTATTTATTTTGCTGTTTTTGTTTACATGTTAAAGGTGTTTTAATGAATATACATGCATGTTTAACATATAGATTCCTTTCTTTAATGAAGACTAGAATATAAGTTGGTGTATTACCTGATTCTGATGACTTGCGTTGATTGTAATCAGACAGTCGTGATGATAACGTCCACGTTTTCAAATGGAGGAGAAGAAAAGTTCCTCCTTTCTGTCTAATACCACATGAAAGTGGTGGGTTTTTGGCATCCTATTTGTCCAGCTTCCATATTCGTTTTTATACACTTTACAATAAATATATTGGCCTCAAACTCCGTAGCTTGCTAGCTTGTTTACGCTGGCTTTCGGAGACTCTTATTTTGAAAGCGCAGGCGCGGTGGCGCGGCACTTTTATTGTGAAGACAGGAACGTCCTCATGTGCAATCAGTCTTGAGGCTTTTGACGGTATGGTTGAAATAAAACAAGTATCTTTTTTCCTTCACACTTTTGATTGATTGATTGGAACTTTTATTAGTAGATTGCACAGTACAGTACACATTCCGTACAATTGACCACTAAATGGTAACACCCCAATAAGTTTTTCAACTTGTTTAAGTCAGGTCATGTGACCACCTGGCTCTGTTTGATTGGTCCAACGTCACCAGTGACTGCATGTGATTGGTGGAACGAAGTGACACGTCACCAGTAAGGCAGGCACTTTGAAGGTCTGTCTGACAGACCAAAACAAACAAAGCGTGCATTAACAGATCGATGAAAATTAGTAGCGAGTAGCGAGCTGAATGTAGATAAAAGTAGCGGAGTAAAAGTAGCGGAGTAAAAGTAGCGTTCCTTCTCTATAAATATACTTAAGTAAAAGTAAAAGTATGTTGCATTAAAACTACTGTTAGAAGTACAATTTATTCCAAAAGTTACTCAAGTAAATGTAACAGAGTAAATGTAGCGCATTACTACCCACCTCTGAAGTTACCCATGTCTTGGGCACTAATGCACCCCCATACCATCACAGATGCTGGCTTTTCAACTTTGCGCCTATAACAATCAGAGTGGTTCTTTTCCTCTATGGTCCGGAGGACACAACGTCCACAGTTTTCAAAAACAATTTGAAATGGGGACTCGTCAGACCACAGAACACTTTTCCACTTTGTATCAGTCCATCTTAGATGAGCTCAGGCCCAGCGAAGCCGACAGCGTTTCTGGGTGAAATCCCTAAATTCCTTGCAATAGCTGGTTGACAAAGGTTTTTCTTAAACTGTTCAACAATTTGCTCACGCATTTGTTGACAAAGTGGTGACCCTCGCCCCATCCTTGTTTGTGAATTTCATGGAATCTACTTTTATACCCAATCATGGCACCCACCTGTTCCCAATTAGTCTGCACACCTGTGGGATGTTCCAAATAAGTGTTTGATGAGCATTCCTCAACTTTATCAGTATTTATTGCCACCTTTCCCAACTTCTTTGTCACGTGTTGCTGGCATCAAATTCTTAAGTTAATGATTATTTGCAAAAAAAATGTTTATCAGTTTGAACATCAAATATGTTGTCTTTGTAGCATATTCAACTGAATATGGGTTGAAAAGGATTTGCAAATCATTGTATTCCGTTTATATTTACATCTAACACAATTTCCCAACTCATATGGAAACGGGGTTTGTATATTATCCTCTCATTGATGTACTTGTTAATTTCCTGTTAATAACTGCTTACTTTCTGCTGTTCAACGTTAACTTAGCTATTAGCACGCCTGCTACTGGCGTAGTTTCGTGATGAAGCTTCCTGGGATTTTTACCATTGTTGCTGCTTGTCTGGATCAATGTGTCCGTCGCTTAAAAGGTCCGCCAGGAAACAATGACTCGAGCACTCGCTTGGGGTTGAACATTCTTACTTTGTTGTCCAGTCGTTGCTAAAGGTCAGATTTTTTTCATTTATTTAGATTTTCTTTCCAAGGGTGGAATGAGTAGTTTTCTTCTATTCACCCATGTACCGTACCACAGTTTAAAAATCCCTGGTATGGAACATTGCCACTGTTCTTTTTCATAATCGTATGATTGTATTAGCTCTCTGTGCTCATTAGCAAAATCTATGATGTTGTTTCTCTGCCATTATTGTTGTCACAGCACAAAATAGGTAGTGAGCCTTTGAGCTGTACTTGATCAAACAAAATCCTGGCTGACCGTTTTTTGACCCTGCGCCTCGACTAATCACCAAATCAGACCTCAACACGTGCTCTGCGTAATGTTTGATGATTTACACTGTCTGTTGACATCTCTGCAGGGTTTGTTTGAGAATGCGGCAGCACATCTGCATCTGTGTGACAGGAATGACAGTTTAGCTACAAGCGGTTTCTAGAAGAAATGGAAAGGAACCTATATATAACTTTTGTTGCTTTTTGAAGTCTGTTCACCAGGCAGCGCTTGACACTAGATAACAATTCTTGGAAAACAAGATTTAGAACATTAGTCTCAATTGCTATTATTATTTTGGAACTTAACCTTCTCCTAAGACTGTACTTCTCATGTGTCTCTACTAGGAAAATCATCCATAATGCGGTGAAACCTGTTTATGTCGATGCCACTCAGACTGGCTGATTGAGGACAACATAAGCGGTTGTCCACATAACTGAAGTTGATACGGAAACTAGTCAATGCTCACAAATTCAGACTAGGGATGACGAACAAATAAAATATTTAATCGTGATTAATTGCATTTTGTTCATATTTGAATCCAAATTAATCACGATTAATTGCAGCTAGGTATGATTTTTCATCGCGGGCGCGGTAGTTGTAACCCCAAGATGCGGACACGTGCATGTAAGAAGAGACACAGCGACAGAGGTAAAGCTCAACAGTTTATTTGTGAGCTTGATGATGCGGTGGAGTGTGTATGCTGCAGGACTACGTGAAGCGTTACAATGAATATTACCAGGAGTTGTTGTACGAATCAGAATCAGAATCAGAAATACTTTATTAATCCCCGAGGGGAAATTAAAATTTTCAGCACAATCCCGTTCAAGATCAGACAAACATTACAGGGAGACAGAACAGGATCGCTGATAGTTTTCTGTCAACTTCCGGCAGAAAGGCTATGAGTTTTTTTTTCTTCCTTGACCTCAGTCTGGACCCCCTCTCCAGGGGCCCAAGCTTAGACTGATTTCCCCCCACCCCAGCGTTTACCTGTTGCTCACCTTTTTTGTAAGGGGCGCCGGAAGTTGGCAGACCCGTCAGCGATCCTGTTCTGTCTCCCTGTAATGTTTGTCTGCTCTTGAACGGGATTGTGCTGACATTTTTAATTCCCCCTCGGGGATTATTAAAGGGGAACATTATCACCAGACCTATGTAAGCGTCAATATATACCTTGATGTTGCAGAAAAAAGACCATATATTTTTTTAACCGATTTCCGAACTCTAAATGGGTGAATTTTGGCGAATTAAACGCCTTTCTATTATTCGCTCTCGGGAAGCAATCCGCCATTTTCTCACTTTCGTCGGTGTGTTGTCGGAGGGTGTAACAACACAAACAGGGACGGATTCAAGTTGCACCAGTGGCCCAAAGATGCGAAAGTGGCAAGAAATTGGACAAGATTTGTTCAAAATACGAGGGTGTGGAGAAAGCCGACGAAATGGTCAGTCGTTTGTTCCACACACTTTACCGACGAAAGCTATGCTACGACAGAGATGGCGAGAATGTGTGGATATCCTGCGACACTCAAAGCAGATGCATTTCCAACGATAAAGACCCTAGCTTCCCTGGCCTGCTGACATCAACTCCAAAACTGGACAGATCAGCTTTCAGGAAAAGAGAGCGGATGAGGGTATGTCTACAGAATACATTAATTGATGAAAATTTGATTCATTACTCGCGGTTTTACGTAAATTATTATACATAAACTGTGTTTACCAATAATTTAGCTTAAAAACATTTAATTTTTTCAATCATTCGAGTACATTCGGGTAGTCTTGTGTAATGCAGTATTTTGTGTCTATTTAGGTATGGTTAACCTGAGTGCTGAAATCGTGGAAAAATATATGTTCTTAGCGCGCCTGAAATGGGCTGTCTGCACTCTCAAAGTGCATGTTGTTGCCAAATGTATTTCATATGCTGTAAACCTAGTTCATAGTTGTTAGTTTCCTTTAATGCCAAACAAACACATACCAATCGTTGGTTAGAAGGCGATCGCCGAATTCGTCCTCGCTTTCTCCCGTGTCGCTGGCTGTCGTGTCGTTTTCGTCGGTTTCGCTTGCATACGGTTCAAACCGATATGGCTCAATAGCTTCAGTTTCTTCTTCAATTTCGTTTTCGCTACCTGCCTCCACACTACAACCATCTGTTTCAATACATGCGTAATCTGTTGAATCGCTTAAGCCGCTGAAATCCGAGTCTGAATTCGAGCTAATGTCGCTATATCTTGCTGTTCTATGCGCCATGTTTGTTTGTGTTGGCATCACTATGTGACGTCACAGGAAAGTGGACGGGTGTATATAACGATGGTTAAAATCAGGCACTTTGAAGCTTTTCTTAGGGATATTGCGTGATGGGTAAAACTTTGAAAAAAACTTCGAAAAATAAAATAAGCCACTGGGAACTGATTTTTAATGGTTTTAACCCTTCTGAAATTGTGATAATGTTCCCCTTTAAAGTATTTCTGATTCTGATTCTGATTCTGATTAGGGGATGTCCTGATACAACATTTTAATTTCTGATACGATACCAATATTGCAGCCTTGAGTACTGGCCTATATCGATATTGATCCAATACGATACCAGCACAAAACATGCATTGTTGTATTATTGTGCAGTGTGGAATGTCAGAAAAGGTTTGATCAAGTGAAATTATTACACACAGGGAACAATGTTAAAGTATGAATAGCACTAACCTATTATTATTAACCATCCGTAATGGATTTATGCTATCAATTAGAATGGAGTAATAATTGTTTTTTGACGATGCCTAATGGCCACAATAATTCATTAAGTTAAGGGTATGACGCAGTAAGTTGAATGATACAGACAAGTTTGTTACTGGATACTTTCTAATCCGCTTCTGCCTTGGAGACTTTGTACTTTTAAATAATATGATTATATGATATTTGCTTTTATTGACAAATGTGGTGCTTTGGTGACCTGCTCATTGGCCTTGTGGCTAGAGTGTCCGCCCTGAGACTGTAAGGTCGTGAGTTCACACCCCGGCCGAGTCATACCAAAGACTATAAAAATGGGACCCATTACCTCCCTGCTTGGCACTCAGCATCAAAGGTTGGAATTGGGGGTTGAATCACCAAAATTATTCCCGAGCGCGGCCACCGCCACTGCTCCCCTCACCTCCCAGGGGGTGAACGTGGGGATGGGTCATATGCAGAGGATCATTTTACCACACCTAGTGTGTGTATGACTATCAGTTGTACTTTAACTTTAACTTTTACACTGCAAGTGTTCAATTAAGAACAATTATTTAATTCAGTATGTCGAGCTTAAGTGTTATTGTGTGCTTAGCTGTTGTGTAGCTGCTAGCTCCTACTGTGGTAGCCTATCGCCTACCACATTTACCCTTTGTACAAACCCCGTTTCCATATGAGTTGGGATATTGTGTTAGATGTAAATATAAACGAAATACAATGATTTGCAAATCATTTTCAACCCATATTCAGTTGAATATGCTACAAAGACAACATAGTTGATGTTTAAACTGATAAACAATTTTTTTTTTTTGGCAAATAATCATTAACTTTAGAATTTGATGCCAGCAACACGTGACAAAGAAGTTGGGAAAGGTGGCAATAAATACTGATAAAGTTGAGGAATGCTCATCAAACACTTATTTGGGACATCCCACAGGTGAACAGGTGGGTGCCATGATTGGGTATAAAAGTAGATTCCATGAAATGCTCAGTCATTCACAAACAAGGATGGGGCGAGGGTCAACACTTTGTCAACAAATGCATTAGCAAATTGTTGAACAGTTTAAGAAAAAACATTCTCAACCAGCTATTGCAAGGAATTTGGGGATTTCACCATCAACGGTCTGTAATATCATCAAAGGGTTCAGAGAATCTGGAGAAATCACTGCATGTAAGCAGCTAAGCCCGTGACCTTCGATCCCTCAGGCTGTACTGCATCAACAAGCGACATCAGTGTGGAAAGGATATCACCACATGGGCTCAGGAACACTTCAGAAACCCACTGTCAGTTATTACAGTTGGTCGCTACATCTGTAAGTGCAAGTTAAAACTCTCCTATGCAAGGCGAAAACCGTTTATCAACAACACCCAGAAACGCCGTCGGCTTCGCTGGGCCTGAGCTTATCTAAGATGGACTGATACAAAGTGGAAAAGTGTTCTGTGGTCTGACGAGTCCACATTTCAAATTGTTTTTGGAAACTGTGGACGTCGTGTCCTCCGGACCAAAGAGGAAAAGAACCATCCGGATTGTTATAGGCGCAAAGTTGAAAAGCCAGCATCTGTGATGGTATGGGGGTGTATTAGTGCCCAAGACATGGGTAACTTACACATCTGTGAAGGCGCCATTAATGCTGAAAGGTACATACAGGTTTTGGAGCAACATATGTTGCCATCCAAGCAACGTTACCATGGACGCCCCTGCTTATTTCAGCAAGACAATGCCAAGCCACGTGTTACATCAAAATGGCTTCATAGTAAAATAGTGTGGGTACTAGACTGGCCTGCCTGTAGTCCAGACCTGTCTCCCATTGAAAATGTGTGGCGCATTATGAAGCCTAAAATACCACAACGGAGACCCCCGGACTGTTGAACAACTTAAGCTGTACATCAAGCAAGAATGGGAAAGAATTCCACCTGAGAAGCTTAAAAAATGTGTCTCCTCAGTTCCCAAACATTTACTGAGTGTTGTTAAAAGGAAAGGCCATGTAACACAGTGGTGAACATGCCCTTTCCCAACTACTTTGGCACGTGTTGCAGCCATGAAATTCTAAGTTAATTATTATTTGCAAAAAAAAAAATAAAGTTTATGAGTTTGAACATCAAATATCTTGTCTTTGTAGTGCATTCAATTGAATATGGGTTGAAAAGGATTTGCAAATCATTGTATTCCGTTTATATTTACATCTAACACAATTTCCCAACTCATATGGAAACGGGGTTTGTATGTTACTTCATTTTTATGTTAATAGGCTGTCCAGTTTTGCACAAGAGCAACTGCTTGTATTGGAGATTTTACATGCAAGCCAATATCATCCGATACTTGTTTTTTTTTGCTGATATCGGACCGATATTCGATATCAATATTGGATTTGGACGCGCCTAACCTAAATATATTTTTGTTACATTGACTTATGATTTTAAAGTAATTCATACATCAGTAAAAATATACTAAGTATGAGGCAATTATACATTTACATTAACATACAGTCTATTCACTGGACCAGTGCTTCTCTTCGCTTGGAGAGATGGATATATCTTTTTAATGTCAACCGGCACCTTTACGCTTACACCACATTAGGATTGTAAAAAAAAAAAAAAATAATGTTTGTGTATGCATGCGTGTGGAAAAAAATTGTCTAAGCAAGGAAATAACGATTGACATTGTTTCTAGAATTGTGCAACCCTTCTCCTACCATTAATTATGCTTGTAACGTGGTCCTCAATGAAAACCAGTTTGACACCCCTGGTCTAAAGATTATACACATGTAAAAGATCCATTGAAATGATATGCACAGTTTAATGATTAGAACATTGATGGTCCACGTGTTCATTATTTTTTGTTATGCATCCAGGGCTTCATTAGTTAGTCAAGATATTGTCAACATACGGCGAGCGGGAACAAATTAAATGGGTTTGACCTATTTTAAGAGGAAAAAAAACCTCAATAGGCTGTAAAAAACAGCAGCTTTAAGATTTCTGTTTTCAGCAGCAGAAGGGCAAATGTTTGTTCACACCCAGGCTGGCGATCAGAAGGACTTTGCAGCGTGTGCGTTGTTGGTTCATGTTACCTCTGGCGGGAAGGCAGCCTGCTGTGACCTTGACCTTGGCCCTACAATTATGCTCAGTGCAGCAGAGTCTCTGCTTGCTTCCGACACGTCACCCCATCCATGCACACATTCCCATCAAATGTTTACAACTCTTCAACGCCTGCGACAAAAACAAAATACAAAATTAGTGGCATTAAACCAAATGCACCTTTATTGTGAAAACCCTTTTTGTTTTTTTTACTATAAAATGCTGCGATGGGAGCCCCAAAACATAACAGCTACTCTAATCTGCGTCTGCAATCATCAACATCTGGGGCAAAGTATGATGAGTTGGGCTGATTACAGCCTCACCTCAACTCCAAGTCCTGCAGTAACTTGGAGGCAAAGACAGAGAAAAGCAGCAATGTCAGCAGTTTACTGGAAATGGGTGCAAATAGCGGTCGGTCATCACACTATTATTGCACTTTTAGGTGGCGACTTGTCCAGGGTGTACCTTGCCTTCTGCCCGAATGCAGCTGAGATAGGCTCCAGCACCCCCCGCGACCCCAAACGGGACAAGCGGTAAAAAATGGATGGGATGGATGGATGGTTATACAAACAAGCACAATAGCTGCTACTGTACCTACTGTATGTTCTGGTCAGCTTGTAATTAAAGTTGTTTGGTACACTTCCACAATATTGTAGTCTGTCCAATAATTGTGTCCTGTAGTCAGGGGCGCCGAAAAGGGGGGGTAAAGGAGACGGATTCTAGGGGCCCATGATGGAGGGGGCCCAGAGAGGCCCCTAATGATGATGAAATTATAATACAGAAAAAAATAATGACACTGTGTTGGGGGCCCTGTAAAGATTATTTTCATGGGGCCCAAAATTCCTAGCGGCGCCCCTGCCCGTAGTCATATTGACAAACTAATACCTCTAAAACAGGGGTGTCAAACTCATTTTAGCTCAGGGGCCGCATGGAGGAAAATCTGTACCCACGCGGGCCGGGCTATTAAAATCATTGCATTAAAATAAAAATAAAAAAGACAACTTAAGATTGTTTTATTTGTCTTACGTTGGCCAAAAATAGAACAAACACATTCTGAAAATATAAAAAATATAGAAAAAAATACCGGTAGCGGTAAAGTTTAGATCCATGAAGGAAAGAAGAAAGTGATTGAATGTTTATAACTGAATAGATTTACATATGCATTAAAATGTGTTTTGTTTAGAGTCATCATCCCATACTTGCCAACCTTGAGACCTGGGGGGTGGGGGGGCGTGGTTAAGAGGGGAGGAGTATATTGACAGCTAGAATTCACCAAGTCAAGTATTTCATACATATATATATGTATATATATATACATCCTGAAAATATGCAAACAAAACTGTGTTTAGATCATTGATACTTCAAACTTGCATAAATATAACATGAATATAACATAACTTGGCTTCTGAGAGCTTCAAAATGTAATGAATAAAATGCTAAAGTTGTTAATAAACAAGCAATTATTTTAATAATTAAATCCATCCATCCATCCATCTTCTTCCGCATATCCGAGGTCGGGTCGCGGGGACAGCAGCCTAAGCAGAGAAGCCCAGATTTCCCTCCCCCCAGCCGCTTCGTCCCGCTCTTCCTGGGCGATCCCGAGGCGTAATTAAATATGGTCATTTTAAATGAATTATTATGATAATTTGAAATTAATTATTTCAAATATGTTTATTTTAATGTACCGGTATAATTCTATGGCTGGATGTAATAAGGAGTCAGAAAAAATACAAATAAAAATACAATTAATTTTGATGTTTTTAGCAAAATATAGTAAAAATGTATTTAGTTTTTGTTTTTTTTAATTAATAAATATATTTATTTTTATGTAAGATAAACATAATAATACAATTTATCTCTAGTCTGGATGATTTAGTTCTTGTCACCCTGTTGTCCTCCCGTCGTGAAAAAAGGCTGTCCTCACTCAGGTCCGCATGGAGCTGGAGGGGGCGTGGCCTCCAACTCCGGCTGAAAATCGGGAGATTTTCGGGAGAATATTTGTCCCGGGAGGTTTTCGGGTGAGGCGCTGAATTTCGGGAGTCTCCCGGAAAATTCGGGAGGGTTGGCAAGTATGCATGATCCGTGGCCCGGAACATGTTTTGGTTCGTTATGTTCTGTTAGTATTTGGACTCCCTTAGTTCCTGTTTTGTGCACTCCTGGGTTTATTTTGGTCACCATGGGGATTAATTGGGTTCACCTGCCTCTGGTTAGTGGTCCCACACTCAGCTGCTGTCAACCACTAATCAGAGAGCGATTTATTCACCTTGCTCGCCACGCTCAGCCTGGCGTCATTGTTTGCTACATGCACCTGTTACGTGAGTTTTGCCTTGTCTCTAGTTTATGCTAAGTGTTAGCTTCTATGTTTCCTGTGCTAATTTTTTGCCTTAGCTTCCCGTGTGTTAAGCACGCTTGCCTTTGTCGTTTGCCTGTATTTTGTAAGTTGGATGATTTATGAGGAATTAATCATATCCTACCTCTCTTTCGCTTTCGTCCAGAGTCGTCCGTCTGCATTTCGGGAGAACGAACCATGACATTTAATTGTTTGTTTTCTTTTTTAATGACTTCAGTAACGTTTATGGCAACCTTTTTCCAAAACACAATATAGAATGTGAGATATAACAGGGTGATGCATACATTTCTCATTTGTTTTCAAAATGGTTACAAAAAAGTGGGACCCCAAAAAGTTACTGTGGGACCCCGTTTTTATGACTTGATGTGGACCCCATTTTGAAAATTCTTAGCACCAACACTGATGGAGTATTGGTGCGTGCAAAACAGCAGCAGGCGGCTGTGGCCTGCGGGCCGCTTCTAATACTAATCAAATATCATCCCGGGGGGCATAGATCATTCATTCGCGGGCCTAATCCGTCCCGCAGGCATTGACTTTGACACATAGGCTTTAAAATAGGGATGTCGGCAGGCCGATATTATCGGCCAATAAATGCGTTAAAATGTAATATTATCGGTATCGTTTTTTATTTATTTTTTTATTTTATTTTTTATTTTATTAAATCAACATAAAAAACACAAGATACACTTACAATTAGTGCACCAACCCAAAAAACCTCCCTCCCCCACTCATTCACACTCATTCACACAAAAGGTTTGTTTCTTTCTGTTATTAATATTCTGGTTCCTACATTATATATCAATATATATCAATACAGTCTGCAAGGGATACAGTCCGTAAGCACACATGATTGTGTGTGCTGCTGGTCCACTAATAGTACTAACCTTTAACAGTTAATTTTACTCATTTTCATTAATTACTAGTTTCTATGTAACTGTTTTTATATTGTTTTACTTTCTTTTTTATTCAAGAATATGTTTTTAATTTATTTATCTTATTTTATTAATTTTTTTTTTTTTAAGTACCTTATCTTCACCATACTTGGTTGTCCAAATTAGGCATAATAATGTGTTAATTCCACGACTGCATATATCGTTTGATATCGGTATCGGTAATTAAAGAGTTGGACAATATCGGAATTTCGGGTATCGGCAAAAAGCCATTATCGGACATCCCTACTTTAAAAGAAAGGTATACTGTACTGTAGTAATAACGCATGTAAGAAAAATTCTAATAAAAAATATACATTATCTAGAGATACAAAAAAATTTGAGTTTTACAATGACAACACCTACACTGTCTTGTATATTAGCAGTATGGTGTCATGGAACCTTGATCACAATATTCAATTCAAGAAATAACTTGTAGCAAACTGGTAAATAAGGCGAGAAACATTTTTGAATTGAAGAAATAACTTGTAGCAAGGTGATAGAGAAGGTGAGAAACGTCAAATTCAAGACGGAACATTGCCAAGTACAATTGTGGCATCTGCTTCCCTTCTACCTCTCCACTCTAACCCTGTTTTTACAAACAAGAGCCTTGCATAAAGATAAAAGTGATGTTTAATGTTTATTTATCCATTTAATTCGTCATTTCTGTGCATTTAACATTATTTTAAAATATATTTTATGTTCATATTTTTAGGTATGTGGAACTGTATAATTGTATTTGACTTATGTCTAATTGGATATTTTGGATTTTTGTACAATGTGTCTGACCTTTTAGAATGGATTACTAATGAAAATGTTTGACTGCATGTAAAATATTACAGTTGCACTCAAAATTTTCCAAAATAAATAGATAGGGTCTATTGAGATTTATTGCAAATAACTGTAATTGCAATAAGGATTTAATAATTTTGGCTGCAATTTTATATATGTTTAATTATAATTACCTTTGAATGAATAATATTTTTATAATCATTTTTATAATTTGAAAATATTATTAAAACACATATTCAATAATTTTGGCTGCAATTTTATATATGTTTTATTTATAATTACCTTTGAATTAATTATATTTATATAATAATTTTCATAATTTGAAAATATTATAAAACACATATTTACAAGAACCTTTCATGAAAGAAAAGTTTTTTTATATTATATATTTGTTTATTTATATTAAAATGTGCCTTGCAACCATATTAGTAATTTGACACATTGAAAACATTTTCTGATTGTAGAATTTTGGTAAAACACAATCAATAAATTATGTGGTGAGGAATGTGACACTTTATTCAGATTGCAGCTTCCATGTGACTGTAATCTGCCCAGGGCCTGCAGAACCAGGATTGGAGGCCCGATGTCACTTAAACTATATTAGCATCACTTTCTTTGTGAAAGTGTGAAAACCTAGACGTAAAACTTCAGAACAAATGTATTCACACATCAAACTGTTTGCCTATACCAGGGGTCGGCAACCCACAATGTTGAAAGAGCCACATTGGACCTAAAATACAAAAAAAAAATCTGTCTGGAGCCACAAAAAATTAAAAGCCTTATATTAGCGTTATGATGAAGGCAACATATGATGTAAGTGTCTATAGCCTACTATCAAAATGACTATGTATCGCAGGCTGATGCAAATCTTCGTTGACAGAAATGTTGAAATGTAAAATGTATTCCTCACATTTTTACAACATTGGAAAACATTAGTAAAACGAAGGCTTCTCAGAGGGTGAGATAACTTCTGGAAATTCCTGGTTTAGAATGGCCAAAGGTATAGATGTGTGTATCCAAGTTAAAGGAAACGGCAGACTGTCTTCTTTTAGTGGATTTATTACAATCTTTGCAAGCTGGGTAACGTATGCTGTTATCTATAACGGCACACAAACAACTATTAGAAATGCAGCCAATATTACATACAGATAATGTGTCATGAGACATGCAAATATAAATTAAATACACAGAGGACATAAGTAAAGGAAATTAAATGAGCTCGAATATACCTACAAACGAGGCATAATGATGCAATATGTACATCCATCCATCCATCCATCCATCTTCTTCCGCTAAGCAGGGAAGCCCAGACTTCCCTCTCCCCAGCCACTTCGTCCAGCTCCTCCCGGGGGATCCTGAGGCGTTCCCAGGCCAGCCAGGAGACATAGTCTTCCCAACGTGTCCTGGGTCTTCCCCGTGGCCTCCTACCGGTCGGACGTGCCCTAAACACCTCCCGAGGGAGGTGTCCGGGTGGCATCCTGACCAGATGCCCGAACCACCTCATCTGGCTCCTCTCGATGTGGAGGAGCAGCGGCTTTACTTTGACCTCCTCCCGGATGACAGAGCTTCTCACCCTATCTCTAAGGGAGAGCCCCGCCCCCCGGCGGAGGAAACTCATTTCGGCCGTTTGTACCCGTGATCTTGTCCTTTCAATCATGACCCAAAGCTCATGACCATAGGTGAGGATGGGAACGTAGATCGACCGGTAAATCGAGAGCTTTGCCTTCCGGCTCAGCTCCTTCTTCACCACAACGGATCAATACAGCGTCCGCATTACTAAAGACGCCGCACCGATCCGCCTGTCGATCTCACGATCCACTCTTCCCTCACTTGTGAACAAGACTCCGAGGTACTTGAACTCCCCCACTATGTACATACAGCTAGCCCAAATTGCATGTTAGCATCGATTAGCTTGCAGTCATGCACTGACCAAATAGGCCTGATTAGCACTTCAACAGTTCAATAACATCAACAAAGCTCACATTTGTGCATTCACGCACAGCATAAAAAGTTTGGTGGACAAAATGAGACAAAGAAGGCGTGGCATAAAACATGTCTTTCTTTGACAGCGTCGGAGAAAGTTGCACATGTAAACAAACTATGGTTAGTTCAAGGACCGCAAAATTAGTAGGACAAAACGGCACTTGCCAAATACTCTCATCGGTGGAGCATGTTTCATGTAAACAGTGGGATATCTAACAATTAGGGAGGTTTGTGTCATTATTGTCCTCCTACAGAAACCTATATTGAAACAAAAAATGCATATTTTACCTCATCTTTTTCCATTTTTATACATTTTTTAAAAAGCTCCATGGAGCCACTTTGGCGCCGCTAAAGAGCCGCGGGTTGCATGGAATTAAAACACATTTTAGTCTGAGCAATAAAACAGCTTGTGTCTGGGGATACTGAAGGTGTGCATCACGCATGACCCATGACGACATGTTTTTATTTTTAGATCAACAAGACTCCTCATTCATCATTAATCACCTTCTGTGAACACAATTGGACATTGAAGTGGTGCTGTTGATGCAACGTGAGTGCGTCTTACCTTGTGGTACCTCTTGACCTGGGAAGACTTTATTCCGCTGAGTGCTGTTTTCGGAGAGAATGTGCTGTAATGTAGAAAAATAAACGGATACATGGCAACAAACGCACGCGTTTACAGCCTCTCTCTTCCCACGCCAGCTGAGTGACTCACTTTGCGTGTCCTCGTCATTAAATGGCCGACAAAGAGAGAACGTAACAAGTGTGTAGTAACACTGACTCATCCAATTATTTTACTTTGCTCATTATTTCAGCGTCCGCTTTGAGGAGGAGAACACGAGGGGGATAACAACGCCTCAAACATGCCCGCGTGTACTGTAACTTTCACAGTGAAACACTTTCGGTGGTTTGGTGAAGCCCAGTGGCAGACTGGCACGCTCTGTGCTTGCATAAACGTGGGTGCACACAGATGGTATAATGCACTCTTTCATTCTTCACTGACATCATGCACTGTGACGTCCTATACACTAAATATGTAAATCTCGCTGGCAGCTCTCACAGCTCTTCTGCAACATGTATATTTACTAGAGGAAGACTTTAGTATTATGGTGGAGACGTAATAGTGTGCCGGCTTATTTATAGACAAGTTGTACTGTATCAAGTCAAGGCATAGAGTCTCCTATGGGGCGTGTTATTGTATGCCTGCTAAGGCCATTATGAAATCTGGTTAAAGAAACAGCCCCACTGCTAATATACACTATATTGCCAAAAGTATTTGGCCACCCATCCAAATGATCAGAATCAGGTGTTCTAATCACCACAGGTGTATAAAATAAAGAATGGGCCGCTCCCAGGAGCTCAGTGATTTCCAGCGTGGAACTGTCATAGGATGCCATCTGTGCAACAAATCCAGTCGTGAAATGTCCTCGCTCCAAAAATATTCCAAAGTCAACTGTCGGCTTTATTATAAGAAAATGGAAGAGTTTGGGAACAACAGCAACTCAGCCACCAAGTGGTAGGCCACGTAAACTGACAGAGAGGGGTCAGCGGATGCTGAAGCACTTAGTGCAAAGACTTTCTGCACAGTCAGTTGCTACAGAGCTCCAAACTTCATGTGACCTTCCAATTAGCCCACGTACAGTACGCAGAGAGCTTCATGGAATGGGTTTCCATGGCCGAGTAGCTGCACCTAAGCCATACATCACCAAGTCCAATGCAAAGCGTCGAATGCAGTGGTGTAAAACACGTCCCTACTGGACTCTAGAGCAGTGGAGACGCCTTCTCTGCAGTGATGAATCACGCTTTTCCATCTGGCAATCTGATGGACGAATTTGGCTTTGGAGGTTGCCAGGAGAACGCTACATTTCGGACTGTACTGTGCCAAGTGTGAAATTTGGTGGAGGAGGAATTATTCGATTCTGTTCATAACTTTTATGGACAGAATTTCTAGGCGCAGTCAAGGCGTTGAGGGGATCCGGTTTGGTGGCTGCAGGATTAGGTCTCTGCTTTTTGCAGATGATGTGGTCCTGATGGCTTCATCTGGCCAGGATCTTCAGCTCTCACTGGATCGGTTCGCAGCCGAGTGTGAAGCGACTCGGATGAGAATCAGCACCTCCAAGTCCGAGTCCATGGTTCTCGCCAGGAAAAGGGTGGAGTGCCATCTCCGGGTTGGGGAGGAGACCCTGCCCCAAGTGGAGGAGTTCAAGTACCGAGGAGTCTTGTTCACGAGTGAGGGAAAAGTGGATCATGAGATCGACAGGAGGATCGTTGCGGCATCTTCAGTAATGCGGACGCTGTATCGATCCATTGTGGTGAAGAAGGAGCTGAGCCGGAAGGCAAAGCTCTCAATTTACCGGTCGATCTACGTTCCCATCCTCACCTATGGTCATGAGCTTTGGAAAGATCACGGGTACAGGCGGCCGAAATGAGTTTCCTCCGCCGGGTGGCGGGGCTCTCCCTTAGAGATAGGGTGAGAAGCTCTGCCATCCGGGGGGAGCTCAAAGTAAAGCCACTGCTCCTCCACATCGAGAGGAGCCAGATGAGGTGGTTCGGGCATCTGGTCAGGATGCCACCCGAACGCCTCCCTCGGGAGGTGTTTAGGGCACGTCCAACCGGTAGGAGGCCACGGGGAAGACCCAGGACACGTTGGGAAGACTATGTCTCCCGGCTGGCCTGGGAACGCCTCGGTATCCCCCGGGAGGAGCTGGACGAAGTGGATGGGGAGAGGAAAGTCTGGGCTTCCCTGCTTAGGCTGCTGCCCCCGCGATCCGACCTCGGATAAGTGGAAGAAGATGGATGGATGGATGGATGGATGGAATTATGGTGTGGAGTTTTTTTTCCAGGAGTTGAGCTTGGCCCCTTAGTTCTAGTGAAAGGAACGTTGAATGCTCCAGGATACCAAAACATTTTGGACAATTCCATGCTCCCAACCTTGTGGGAAAAGTTTGGAGCGGGCCCCTTCCTCTTCCAACATGACTGTTGCACAAAGCAAGGTCCATAAAGACATGGATGACAGAGTCTGGTGTGGATGAACTTGACTGACATGAACCCGATAGAACACCTTTGGGATGAATTAGAACGGAGACTGAGAGCCAGGCCTTCTCGACCAACATCAGTGTGTGACCTCACCAATGCGCTTTTGGAAGAATGGTGGAAAATTCTTATAAACACACTCCGCCACCTTGTGGACAGCCTTCCCAGAAGAGTTGAAGCTGTAATAGCTGCAAAAGGTGGACCGACATCAAGTTGAACCCTATGGGTTAGGAATGGGATGGCACTTCAAGTTCATATGTGAGTCAAAGCAGGTGGCCAAATACTTTTGGCAATATAGTGTAGCTTGAAGGGATCATATTATTACTTTTTTCGACATATAAAACACTTTTTTGTGGTCGACATAAGTGGTGTTTCTGTGGTCAAAATTTAGCTTGGATTTGTTTTACAGACCATCTTCAAGCTGCTTTCATTCAGAATGTGCCGTTTTGTGGACGGTTTTATTTACCCGCAGAAGCCCTCCTCTAGGCCAAGCCCTCTTTAACTGCGTTCCGCCCCGTCAGCCATGTTGTAGTTTTTAGTGCTCCCATATGGAGTCTACTGACAGATGTAAGTTAGAACTATAAGTGTTACGGCGCAAATGCAGGCCTCTGCACGGCTGCACGCACATAACAATCAACACACCTGACGCTGATGAGACCTTCCCTGCCGTCTTAAGCCAGCGTATCCTGCGTTCCAGGGCCAGAACGTAGCTACTTGTACATGTACAGTAAGCCTTACATGTCGCTAGCTTCCTTCCGTATGTGCTTCCTCGCTCCTTGTGTTTCCCCTCCGTTCTGCTCATTGTGTCTTGTCCTGTGTCGTCATCCAGCAACCCTTCATCGTTCCCTGGTTTTGAGATGTGTGTCTTATCTCCCCGGATCCCCTCTGGACTTCCTGCTGCCTTCCTGGATCTCGACCTCACGCCTGGCCTCGGACAACGACACCTCGCTCCAGCCCCTGACCACCTGCCTGTCCCCGGACTTCCGCGCCTGCCTTATCCTTTCTGGACTTCCGCTCCGATCTCAACACGCACCTTCAACACAACCCTGTAACACTCCACATATATTCGCTACACATAGTCACACCAAACACCTTTGGATTTATTACACACGTCATTTTATTATATTAATAAACACGCAGCAAGATAACGACGTCCCTGCCTCCGTGCCGTCTCCTTTTCCCGCTGTACCGTTACAATAAGCTAGTTTTTTTAATGAATGGCGACAGCAGAGGATTTTAGGATGCATGTGCATTTATGAGCCAGTCTGCCCCACAACAAGAGGATAGAGAAAAGGAAGGAACTTGGGCTCAATTCAAATTCTCCCTCCTCCCTCTCCCCTCTTCTACTTGACCCCCCCCCCCTTTAGCTCTAGCATCTAGTGCCATGGCGAAGTATTGTAAATACACGCCTACGTATGTCAATCGAGTCTCTCTACCTCATCAACCCTTGCCATTTGCCATTAGAGACGTAAGGCAGATGCGACAATGTTTGCCTTCAAGATGCGATGTTAAGCTTTGCTTGTGCTTTTCTTATTTCTTTCGCTTGCCTTCATTAAGAAGAAGACCGTTTAGAAGATGTTTTTTGGTGAAATATGCAAGTGCTGACGTAAAATGTTTTTCAACGCCTATTTGTGTTGGAAGCCAATAGTTACGTGCGGTAACAAAGTTTGGAAGTCTGACTAAAACCACAAGTGTCATTATCATTAAAATGATTAATTATGCATATTACTTACATTTGTACGCTTCTCTGGGCTTCTGGTCTGCCATCTTTCTCCTTGCACTTGATAGTGTAGGGAGGTCTGCAAGCACACTTCATTTGAGGGAGGTACTTGGCCCTTGCCCCCTACCTGACAGATCATTCGAACGCCTCCCCATTGACGTGAATGTGCAAAACCATGGAGGGTGTGCAAAAACTAGGGCGGAAGAGGGGTATTCGAATTGAGCCTTATTGACTACAACTGGAAGAAAATACAGGACTGGCGCCAAGCTATTTGGGTAAATATATCCGCTGATGTAACTAAAGCAAATATGTCACTAATGTCTCAAATTCCAAACAGCTAATTTGGAGCAAGTTTGGAAGAAGGCAAACTTGTTTTATAAATATCTTCAACATGCCACAATAGTTTGATTTCAAATTTACCCATGTACCAACAGGTAAGAAAATTTGGTTTTGCATTAAAAAGACTAGCACCTGCATTCCAGCTTCTGAAGGCCTTGAGTAGATTACATTTATGTGGCGACAAATGAAAGCAGAAATTTGAATGCACAAAAACAAATCTAACATGTACAGGGGAGAAAAATCAATTCCGTAGACCGCATACATTTTAAGTTTAAGTTTAAAATAGTACAAATTATAATATTGTACATATATTGCATTTATTTTTTTTAAATAATGTTGCTGTGGTGATCGTGGGCTCGCATAGCGCCAATGTTTGTGTTCTCACGGATGCGGAGGGATAAGCAGGAAGCGGCAGAAGCATCGTGCAGGTAAGAAGGATATCTATTCCAATGATGAAGGCAAAAATACAGAAGATGAATGTGCTGCTGGCATGAAAAGCTACAGCAAGGCTTAACAAAAACTGGCATTAGGGTCGTCAAATAGCTTGCAACATAAACTTACATTAGGGAATCAGAGGGTGGAAAAGGAACGCAACTACTTGTCGCATGTCGCAAGCAATATTCCAACAACTGGGGCAGCAGGCAGCGTTGTCGGAGACGCTAAAGAAATGGGCGGTGTCGAGGCAAGGCTGGTGGCGTCGTCGTCGTCGGACCCACTGGAGGCGAGGCGAGGCTGATGGCGTCGTCGGAGGACCAACTGGTCGGACCCACTGGAGGAGCCGGTGGCATTGAACCCACCGGAGGAGCTGGGGGAATGGGACCTACTGGGGGTAAGAATGGCAGTGGCACTGGAGGAGCAGGCGGCGTCGCCGGAGCCACCGGAGGAGCAGGCGGCATCGAAGGAGCCACTGGAGGAGCAGGCAGCGTCGTCGGAGCCACTGGAGGAGCAGGTGGCGTCGAAGGAGCCAATAGAGGAGCAGGCAGCGTCGAAGGAGCCATTGGAGGAGCAGGCATTGTCGCCGGAGCCACTGGCGGAGCAGGAGTCATCGCCAAAGTTACTACATGAGCTGGTAGCGACATCAAGCCACTGGAGGCGAGGCTGGACGTGGCTGGGCAGCAGGTGGCATTGAACCCTCTGGAAGACCTACTGGAGGGGCTGGTGGTGTCATCAAAAGAAGCAGAGGCTATATCTCCAGCTCCATCAGCACCTTCCAGTGCCACTTATCCATCCAGCTGTACTGTACATCTATGAAAAGTCCCTCGTAGGAGGAGGCAGACATTACAGGTTACAGCATGGCAAGGCGAAGAACTGGCAGTGGCAATCTCTCCAGAGGTAAAGTTGACGGCGCCCCTGCTGTTGAAGAGGTGGGCGGCGCCCTTGCGGGAAGCGGAGGCCTGCAGGTCAAAGAACTGTTGCTGAAGTTGACAGCGTCCCCGTTGGTGAAGAGGTGGGTAGTGTTCTTGCAGAAAGTGGTGGCCTTGCAAGATAAAGAAGTGGTGCTGGTCTGAGCGGTGCTCTTTTAGGAGATGGTGACCTTGCAGGACGAAGCAGGTATCAGACGCTGGTACCCGGGTGGGGGGAGGAGAGGAGGTAGGCTCTTACTAGTTCAGGCACAGGGAGCTGCTGTGCACAGCAGGAATAGACAATGCAAGAGTGCAGGAGCATGAATCTTGGAGAGCTGAAAAGCCAAAGTGATCAGGGCTTCAGCCCTGGGAAGACAAGTCATTGTGTCGCGTGTAGCAAGCAATGATCCAGTGACTTAGGCTGGCTAACAAGAGGGGGGGGGGGTCACCCACATCTGCGGTCCTCTTCAAGGTTTCTCATTGTCATCCCACTGGGTTGAGTTTTTACTTGCCCTGATGTGGGCTCTGAACCGAGGATGTCGTTGTGGCTTGTGCAGCCCTTTGAGACACTTGTGATTTAGGGCTGTATAAATAAACATTGATTGATTGATTGATAACAACAGAATACAAAGGGCATTGATTTGAGGCCGCAACAGGTGAGGACACTAATCAGTAAACAGAAACAGGTGTGTCTAATCAGTGCACCTAGCCACAAGAAAAGTAAACAGAGGAAGGACAAAACAAGAGCTGCAATTAACAAGACATGACCCGCGACACCGGGGTCATGACAGTTGAATTTTCATCGTGGATCCAGACTTATTTACAAACTGTATTTACATTGTGAGTGTGTCATGTTGTTAAGTCATGTTCTGTTTAGTTTTGGACTCCCTTAGTTCCTGTTTTGTGCACCCCTGGGTTTGTTTTGGTTACCTGGAGAGGGGGTACAGAATGAGGCCAAAGAGAAAAAAAACTCATAGCCATAGCACACATAAACATGTGCGTAAGAGGGAAACATCAAAGAACACAAAGGACATTAAAGACATTAAAAGAGCAGAGCTGATGCAACCAGCCACTTCTACACAGCCACAAAAATCAAACAACAACAAAAAAAACTAAAAATACATATACACTGTGGTAGCCTCTGCGGTGTTCCACGCCATCATCTGCTGGGGTGAGGGGAGCATGGCCAGAGACAGGAGCAGACCCCACAAAGCAACCAAGAGAGCCCACCAACCCTCGGCCGCCCACCAACTCTGGGCCAGTGTCCAGTCCGCATGGATGAGCGATGATGCGTCTAAGGAGACCGAGGTGTCCGATACCTGCTCATTCAGCTAAGACACTGTGAAGCTCGTCCGTCCCGGCGCTCAGCGCCAGCTTCGCATCCCTGTCTCTTCATTCGCATCTCCTCCAGTCTCTCCAAACGGACTCTGGTGTGGCAGAGACCCAGCAGCTGGTGTCCATGGCCAAAAGGCTCCCAGGAGTCAGATCCAGAAGTTCACAAAAAAGCACCGCAGAAGTCACGAAAGTGCAACCCCTTGTCACACAGTCCCAAAGGGTCCCAAACCAAAAGGCCAAAAAAACCCCACTGGAAAACAAGAGGGAAACATCCGGAACACAAATGGATGAAAGAAGAGCACAGAGCTCCTGCCAACAGCAGCCACTACAGTGGCGCCATCTTGGGAAAAAGCGGAAGCTATTCGCCCAAGGAGAGGAGTAACATGATGTAGGGTCCTGGAGGTTCGCTGGTCCCCATCGCCACACCGTCGTGCCGGACGCGTCGGCGAAGACGAAAGCCGTCAAAGAAGGCTTCGACTCGCTGTCAGGACGTGCCAATCCTGCAAACTCCTCTTCCGTACCGAAGTAAGCTACAAGCAGCCCAGTCGTCCTTGCCGCCGATGTTTGGAAATCCAATCAGTCACATCGCCAAACATTTCACTGACTGGGCTATCTGCAAGATGGATACCGGCGCAGATTACATCACTCCGCTGGCGCCCTTTGATGTCGTCACCCCGCCCACTGGTAATGACGTCAGAGAGCAATATTTTTTTTTTTCTGATTCATTCTGTCTGCCTCCCGCAAAGGACATTTGTGCAACCATAGCAGAATATCAAAACATTTTTTTATATACTCGCTCGCCAGGTCAGTCCCTGTCCTGCAGGACTCAAGCTCCACCCCCAATGACTATGACTCCGCCCCCAATGACTTCTGCTCCGCCCACTGCACAGACGTTCTCTTCCTGTTCACCCTCAAAGACGGTTCCAGATCGCACAGGAAACGTCTGGTATCCACTTCCTGAGGGGGGGCTAGGGCTCATAGCTGTGCTAGTGGGGTGGCACAGCTGCGCCTGGCCAAGCAGCAACCTCCTGCATGACCATCACCTGTCCTTCAGCAGACCAAGCCGCAACCTCCAGCCAGGACACCTCTGCCAATCAGCACAGGTGGGCCTGCAGACGCCGCCATCAACCCAGGTGGGCCTGCAGACGCCATCCTCTTGCTCCAGCTCCAAGGCTAGAACCCGCTCGAGCTCCAAGGCTAGCACCCGCTTTTGCTCAACGGCTGCTTCCGGTCCCTGCACCACGGTTGCTTCCGGTTCCAGCACCTGCTCCAAGGCTGCTTTCGGTTCCAGCACCTGCTCCAAGACTGTTTCCGGTTCCAGCACCTGCTCCAAGGCTGCTTCCAGTTCCAGTACCTGCTCCATGGTTGCTTCCGGTTCCAGCACCTGCTCCAAGGCTGGTCCTCGCGCCAGCACGACGGCTAGCAGCACCACTGCTAGCAGCACCACGGCTAGCAGCACCACGGCAGCCTCCTTTGCCTGCCGCTCAAGCTTCCTCCATCTTCTTCGTCTCCGGCGGGCCGTCCCATGGCGCCACCCTCATCTCCAGCGTCGTCGCCACCGCCATCAGGTGCCCGCACGCGGTGGCCTCAGTGGCCAATTAATGGACGCCCTTGGCGCAGACAGCAGCGACGCCCACGACTTGGGCGTAGGACTCAAAGGCTGCTGAGGTTCTGGCGCCACTCGCGTCCACCTTCTCAAGTTGCCCGCCTCATCTGCTGCAGCGCCGTTCCACTTGCCGTCGCCACTTGCCGTCGCCACTTGCCGTCGCCACTTGCCGTCGCCACTTGCCGTCGCCACTTGACTTGTCCTCGGTGGATTAGGGGACACTTGGCCTGGGGACCCACCACCAAGTCCTCCCTCCGCCCTCCCGTGACTCTTGAACTTAGTTTTTCAAATCATGTTTTGTTTAGTCATGTTCTGTTTAGTTTTGGACTCCCTTAGTTCCTGTTTTGTGCACCCCTGGGTTTTTATTTTGGTTACCATGGGTGCTGATTGGTTTGACCTACCTCTGATTAGTGTTCGGCACGCTCACCTGCTGCCGGAAACTAACCAGAGAGCTATTTATTCACGTTGTGCGCCACACTCTGTCTGGCTTCCTTTTTTGCAGTATACAACAAGTTACGTTGGTTTCTTCCTGTTCTCGATTCCTGATTCCTGTGCTAAGTAGTTGCCTAAGCTTCCCGTGCGATCTGCACGCTTTCATTTTGTTTGTTTCCTCTCTTTTTGTATTGTGTATGATTTATGACAATAAATCAAATTCCTACCTGCACGCTTCGTCCGGAGTTGTCCGTCTGCATCCTGGAGAACGACCCCCGCAGTAACATACCCCCTACGTGATATAGTGTAGCTAGTTAAGTTGCATGTAACAAAAGTAACATTGGTATGGTTAGCAAATCAAATTGTGCAAAAACCGAAGCAATTTTTCCAATAGGAAATAATGTAAACCCAATTATTCCATTACAGACACTCAAAATTATGAACACAAAACACCTTTCATAGAAAATAATTATAGTTTTACATGCTGAAAACAATGCAACAATCATATAAATGAAGAACGAAATGGATAAATGAACAATTTACATCCATTTTACCTTTATTGAAAACTCTTAATGCCAAAGACCACACTTTGATTTAATTCTTGAATTCAATAGTGTTTCTTACCTTCTTTATCAAAGTGCTGTGACTCACACATTTCTTTGGCCTGATGGTGTAATATTTTGTAGTTGTACTCAATAAAAAAAAAGCATGTCAAAGCATACAACAGGATAAAAAGCAAATTTGTCAGCAAATGACTTTTTTTTTTTGTATGTGGCTTTTTATACAAATAATTAACAATGTTTGAAAAGGTTCAGAAGTTATTAAAAACAGAACGCATGCTGGCCCCACTATGGACTGGACTCTCACACTATTAACTAGATCCACTCGACGTCCATTGCACCGGTCGCCCAGGGGGGTGCCCACATCTGTGGTCCCCTTCGAAGATGTCGTTGTGGCTTGTGCAGCCCTTTGAGACACTCGTGATTTAGGGCTATATAAATAAACTTTGATTGATTGATTGACATGCAGATATAAATGTGATGTACACAAACATTACTGCTTTATGTTTGCTGTGTCTTGATGCTTTTTTTTAACGTCCTCACTGCCTTATTTGGCATTTAACTCAGCACCTCTGAGGCAACAGTGAGAAGAGAGCATTTCCACCTGGCAGGATGTTAATAAAGGTGACAGTAGGAGGGCAGGAAACTGTCGGTGTCACACCCTGCTGTCTGCAGGCACAGCCAACTTTGCTTCAACCATCAAGAGATGCTGCACTTTGAATGTAACCCTTTATAAGGAACAATATTTAGTCACGTAGATGGGGGCTCTAAAAAAATGTTTCATTACGTAACCGATAGCAATGCAGGATTTCGCAAGAAAGTCTAGGTCAATCTGTGAAAAGTCGGTCGACAGGAAGTTGCATACATCCAACTAACAAACATCTTCGCTGTCAAGTCTGTTTTCCTACCTGCGTACAGGTTTATTAATCTCTGAGCTCAAAGCTTTTCTTATTGAACTGGCTGTTTTTGGGAAACACATTTTTTACTAGATTAAATTACAAACTCCGTTTCCATATGAGTTGGGAAATTGTGTTCGATGTAAATAGAAACGGAATTCAATGATTTGCAAATCATTTTCAACCCATATTCAGTTGAATATGCTACAAAGATATTTGATGTTCAAACTGATAAACGTTTTTTTTTTTGCAAATAATCATTAACTTTAGAATTTGATGCCAGCAACACGTGACAAAGAAGTTGGGAAAGGTGGCAATAAATACTGATAAAGTTGAGGAATGCTCATCAAACACTTATTTGGAACATCCCACAGGTGAACAGGCAAATTGGGAACAGGTGGGTGCCATGATTGGGTATAAAAGTAGATTCCATGAAATGCTCAGTCATTCACAAACAAGGATGGGGCGAGGGTCACCACTTTGTCAACAAATGCGTGAGCAAATTGTTGAACAGTTTAAGAAAAACCTTTCTCAACCAACTGTTGCAAGGAATTTAGGGATTTCACCATCTACGGTCCGTAATATCATCAAAGGGTTCAGAGAATCTGGAGAAATCACTGCACGTAAGCAGCTAAGCCTGTGACCTTCGATCCCTCAGGCTGCACTGCATCAACAAGCGACATCAGTGTGTAAAGGATATCACCACATGGGCTCAGGAACACTTCAGAAACCCACTGTCAGTAACTACAGTTGGTCGCTACGCCTGTAAGTGCAAGTTAAAACTCTCCTATCTAAGGCGAAAACTGTTTATCAACAACACCCAGAAACGCCGTCGGCTTCGCTGGGCCTGAGCTCATCTAAGATGGACTGATACAAAGTGGAAAAGTGTTCTGTGGTCTGACGAGTCCACATTTCAAATAGTTTTTGGAAACTGTGGACGTCGTGTCCTCCGGACCAAAGAGGAAAAGAACCATCCGGATTGTTATTGGCACAAAGTTGAAAAGCCAGCATCTGTGATGGTATGGGGGTGTATTAGTGCCCAAGACATGGTTAACTTACACATCTGTGAAGGCGCCATTAATGCTGAAAGGTACATACAGGTTTTGGAGCAACATATGTTGCCATCCAAGCAACGTTACCATGGACGCCCCTGCTTATTTCAGCAAGACAATGCCAAGCCACGTGTTACATCAATGTGGCTTCATAGTAAAAGAGTGCGGGTACTAGACTGGCCTGGCTGTAGTCCAGACCTGTCTCCCATTGAAAATGCGTGGCGCATTATGAAGCCTAAAATACCACAACGGAGACCCCCGGACTGTTGAACAACTTAAGCTGTACATCAAGCAAGAATGGGAAAGAATTCCACCTGAGAAGCTTAAAAAATGTGTCTCCTCAGTTCCCAAACGTTTACTGAGTGTTGTTAAAAGGAAAGGCCATGTAACACAGTGTGAACATGCCCTTTCCCAACTACTTTGGCACGTGTTGCAGCCATGAAATTCTAAGTTAATTATTATTTGCAAAAAATAAATAAAGTTTATGAGTTTGAACATCAAATATCTTGTCTTTATAGTGCATTCAATTGAATATGGGTTGAAAAGGATTTGCAAATAATTGTATTCCATTTATATTTACATCTAACACAATTTCCCAACCCATGTGGAAACGGGGTTTGTAACTTTGAAACTGAAAAATACATTTTGGATGTTGAATTTTTAAAAACATATTAGTGTAGTCAAAACAAACAAAAAAAACATGTACACATGTTTTTTCAAGTTCGATAAAATTATGATTTCAGCATCTGTGATAACCAGGACACACCATTTTTTTTAAGGCCCTCAACTTACGAGTAATTTGTGATAGGAACCATTTTGTAATGCTTTAAATTGCAAGCATAATTTGAATTGTGTATTTTTAATGGTCCACAGCCCACATCCAGAGACTGACACAATCCTGCCCTCCCACCACGAATCTGAGAAAGTGTCAAGGACAACAATCGGACGACCGAATCAGAGAAACAAACATGTCCTACCAATTAGTAGTCAGTCCGCATCACACGAGCTGCAGCCAACATCCACTGCATGCAAACACAAATGTTCAAACAATGGACATATTTTGTTATCCACAGTCTACAGTGTACTTTTTGTTGATACACCTTGTTATATTGCTCAGTGTTTTTGTCAGTTTCAACTTGTAGCATTCTTTGGCCCCATGTAAATTCATGTGAAGTATAAGAATATACAGTATCCTGTTAAAAAATCTTTATAGTGACAAAAAAAAAAAAGATGTACAGTACAATGTTTTGGTCAGTGTTGACAAGTCTACTTATTATAAGTGACTTTGGGCTTGTTTTTTTTTCTGAAGTTGCCTGCAAATCGTGTGAGTTACGGGTTGCAGGTTTTTGGGCTTGTTTTGAACATGTGGTTGCTTATTTGGGCTTGCTTTTCTGACACCACAATAAAGGAAATTCCTGGTTGTAGTGACCCCGGTCGACTTGGCACGCCCCCCCAAAAACACTCACTCAAATGACATATGTGCAATTCAGAATAAATGGCAGTAAGTTGGGAACACTTCATAACTACATCATTTTAAATATATCTATTTATATTATAGTGAAAGAAAGAGAGAGCACTCAAGGACTGGATCCGAATTCACCTGAAAAATATTTTGAGTGCATCCTGATGATTGAGTGTGAGGTACCTGCTCACAGGTTTAATTCATCATGCTAATAGCAAGAAGCGCAAAACAAGCAGGACAAGGCAAGACAAATTATCGAGCTAAAAATAGCCACTTGCGTAGCTGGTCTCAGATCAATAAGTGCCATTGATCATCTTGGTGAACAACAAATGATGGCGTCATAATACACTGAAAAAAATCCACTGCATGAAATCATCATTATTTGTTTTTATTGACTGTGTATATTATCAATTTGCAATATATAACATATCCTAAAGGAATGTGATTTATATGTCAATATGAAAAATACAACTCTTATTTTGATTAGTTAAAAAATTAAGGTCACAATCATTATTAGTTTCCGGTATTTTGTTTTATTTCCTGTCTAGCGCTTTTATTGTTGTTGAATTTACGGTCTGCCTCCTTTCTGCCATCATGTCTGTCTGAGCGCTAGCACCCGCGTCTCTCCCTGATTGGCTATCAGGACACTCCTGTTCCTGGTTGCCAATCAGCATGCTGTTATGATGAAATCAATGTGCTTTGTATCATCATGCTGTATAGCATTCCATATGCTTCCTGTGCACTTTCCTTCTGCACTATTTTTTTGCCATTAGATACATTTTTACCTGCACTTTGCCTGCCATCTCTGTATCCTTGGGTCACCACACCGAAACGTAATATAAATGATTCAAATGATTTGTCATTCAAAATGTTTACATTGTGCTTTTTATACTTTTGATGTTTGGTATGCATACTATTCATCTATATACAGGTAAAAGCCAGTAAATTAGAATATTTTGAAAAACTTGATTTATTTCAGTAATTGCATTCAAAAGGTGTAACTTGTACATTATATTTATTCATTGCACACAGACTGATGCATTCAAATGTTTATTTCATTTAATTTTGATGATTTGAAGTGGCAACAAATGAAAATCCAAAATTCTGTGTGTCACAAAATTAGAATATTACTTAAGGCTAATACAAAAAAGGGATTTTTAGAAATGTTGGCCAACTGAAAAGTATGAAAATGAAAAATATGAGCATGTACAATACTCAATATTTGGTTGGAGCTCCTATTGCCTCAATTACTGCGTTAATGCGGCGTGGCATGGAGTCGATGAGTTTCTGGCACTGCTCAGGTGTTATGAGAGCCCAGGTTGCTCTGATAGTGGCCTTCAACTCTTCTGCGTTTTTGGGTCCGGCATTCTGCATCTTCCTTTTCACAATACCCCACAGATTTTCTATAGGGCTAAGGTCAGGGGAGTTGGCGGGCCAATTTAGAACAGAAATATCATGGTCCGTAAACCAGGCACGGGTAGATTTTGCGCTGTGTGCAGGCGCCAAGTCCTGTTGGAACTTGAAATCTCCATCTCCATAGAGCAGGTCAGCAGCAGGAAGCATGAAGTGCTCTAAAACTTGCTGGTAGACGACTGCGTTGACCCTGGATCTCAGGAAACAGAGTGGACCGACACCAGCAGATGACATGGCACCCCAAACCATCACCCAACCATGCAAATTTTGCATTTCCTTTGGAAATCGAGGTCCCAGAGTCTGGAGGAAGACAGGAGAGGCACAGGATCCACTTTGCCTGAAGTCTAGTGTAAAGTTTCCACCATCAGTGATGGTTTGGGGTGCCAGAAATACCATGGTTTACTGACCATGGTATTTCTGTTCTAAATTGGCCCGCCAACTCCCCTGACCTTAGCCCCATATCTGCTCATATTTTTCATTTTCATACTTTTCAGTTGGCCAACATTTCTAAAAATCCCTTTTTTGTATTAGCCTTAAGTAATATTCTAATTTTGTGACACACGGAATTTGGGATTTTCCTTTGTTGCCACTTCAAATCATCAAAATTAAATGAAATAAACATTTGAATGCATCAGTCTGCGTGCAATGAATAAATATAATGTACAAGTTACACCTTTTGAATGCAATTACTGAAATAAATCAAGTTTTTCAAAATATTCTAATTTACTGGCTTTTACCTGTATTTACATTTGCATTACATTACATTTGCCTACTCAGTGGCTTAGTCGTTAGAGTGTCCGCTCTGAGATCGGTAGGTTGTGAGTTCAAACCCCGGCCGAGTAATACAAAAGACTATAAAAATGGGACCTATTACCTCCCTGCTTGGCACTCAGCATCAAGGGTTAGAATTGGGGGTTGAATCACCAAAAAATATTCCTGGGCGCAGCCACTGCTGCTGCTCACTGCATCCCTCACCTCCCAGGGGGTGATCAAGGGTGATGGGTCAAATGCAGGGTTTAATTTCACCACACCTAGTGTGTGTGTGACAATCATTGGTACTTTAACTTTACATATACTGTTCCATTTGGCAGCCTCTTTTTAACACAATGTGGTGGTTGTTGTTTTTTTTAAACAGAACTTGTCACGGCGCAATCCCGCATGTGATCGGCGGCAACCTCTGCCGCCACCTCCACTAGAAGCGCATCGGGACACGCTTCTGCTCGCTCTGCACGCATCGCGGGCACGCGCCTGCAAGGTTGCAGACAATTTACAATAAGTGCACCTGGGACTAATGAATACAGACAGCATAAAGACCCGAAGATCCAGTGCCGGAACATAGTTCACTCCTGTAGTAAACATCCCGACTGCCTACCTCGATCCTCGACCCTTGCTTGGACACGGACCACGTTGCTTCTCTCCAGCCCCCGACCACTTGCCTGCCCACGGACTGCCTTCTCGCCTTTGCCCCTTTGGTCTAACGAATAATTCATCCAACACGCACATACAACAAACTCTGGTAACATTTACGTAGCAATTCTACACATCGTTTTGCACCTATCACTTAGAGTAGCATACACATCCCACCTAATCATTAAGTTCAATAAACCTATTGAACTGATTCCTGCCGTGGTGTCGTCTTCTTCCCCCGCCGTACATAACAGACTTGGTTGCTTGTTTCTATCGCGAGATTTGACAACACTGGACATGGTCTAATTTGTTTTAGTTTGAGATGTAATCATTATTTCAATGAGTGGCCACAAGGGGTTCAAAGCTCCTATTCACCACTACATGAATGAATACTAGAATTACTGTATATAAATACTGTGTCATTTCCTTGCAGCTAGAATTGTGTGTATGCTACTAGTGAACCTGTATTTTCCTCCCCCATGCACACAACATGTATGCACCCCTGCAGCAAAGCCACAAATCATCATCCAAGCACTGACAGCAGTCATTTAGGGTCCAGGCCTTATGCAGCCATTCCCGCTCACAGCCCCAACACACTTCCCATCTCATGCCAGTATCTATCCCTTACAATTACGTGATGCTGAGTAACAGTAGAATGTTCCAAATTGCCTTTGATGACTATACAACTGCAGCTGTCCTGTCTGTGTCATCTCCGCCATACCTTCGACCTGAGCTCCAACCTAACTCCTAACAATAGAGCGGAGGGAAGAAAAACAGCATACAGTTCAGGTTTATTTCCAGCAAGTAATATGGTGGTATGTGCATTTTATATGCATATCTGTTAAAACAACATGAAGCAGATTCTCCTTGACAGTTGTTTCATTTACATATTGCATTACACTCGCTTGGCTTCATGTGCTTAAACATCCCCTATACAATCCACGTGTAACATCTTAACTGTTGTCACGGCTCTCTGCTCCAGTAAGTCTCAAAGGTGGATTTTATATGCAAGTTCCTATTGGTTACTGAATTATTCTATTGTGATTTGTAGTCTCAGTTAATTAATATTGGCCCAGCAGAACAGTTAAACCCGACTCTGGATGGCCTGGACATGAATATTATTTGTATGCCTTGTAATTGATTCCCTTTGTTCAATAAACAACTTAATGATTTAAATAAATCACAACACTTCCAATAACCTCTCGCAATATTAGGATGACTAGCACTGCAATATAATATTAAATAGACTTGCATTTCAAATTAACAGAGATTTAATTATAGATGTCTTTTACAGCCCAATCAAATAAACTATAACTGGATTGTATACTAAATGTTCATTTCACTCTTGTTGCTCTTACAATTTAGTTAATTCCCACCCTCCAACCCTCCAAATAAATTCCTTTTCATACCTGTGAAAGTCAAAATTAGCACTTTAATATGCTTCCACACACAGCATTTCATTAAGTACAGCATTAATATTTAAAGGCCTACTGAAATGCGATTTTCTTATTCAAACGGGGATAGCAGCTCCATTCTATGTGTCATACTTGATCATTTCGCAATATTGCCATATTTTTGCTGAAAGGATTTTGTAGAGAACATCGACGGTAAAGTTCGCAACTTTTGGTCGCTGATAAAAAAGCCTTGCCTGTACCGGAAGTAGCAGACGAGTAGCGTGACGTCACAGGTTGTGGAGCTCCTCACATCTGCACATTGTTTACAATCATGGCCACCAGCAGCGAGAGCGATTCGGACCGAGAAAGCGACGATTTCCCCATTAATTTGAGCGAGGATGAAAGATTTGTGGATGAGGAAAGTGAGAGTGAGGGACTAGAGGGCAGTGGGAGCGATTTAGATAGGGAAGATGCTGTGAGAGGTGGGTGGGACCTGATATTCAGCTGGGAATGACTAAAACAGTAAATAAACACAAGACATATATATACTCTATTAGCCACAACACAACCAGGCTTATATTTAATATGCCACAAATTAATCCCGCATAACAAACACCTCCCCCCTCCCGTCCTTATAACCCGCCAATACAACTCAAACACCTGCACAACACACTCAATCCCACAGCCCAAAGTACTGTTCAACTCCCCAAAGTTCATACAGCACATATATTTCCCCAAAGTCCCCAAAGTTACGTACGTGACATGCCCATTGTCACGTTCAAACACTGAGGACATCTATTAAACAAGACAAAAGGCAAGGAATCAAACAGACAGAATTCAATTTGGACTCAATATTGAGGAGAGACATGGCCACTGCACTCTCTGTACAGTCCTGCACCACGCTCTGACGAAGAAGGTTTTCGTCTCCTCTTTTATTCAGATGTTCAATGTTCACGCACCAACACATGTCACAGCAGGAATGGGAAGTATGTAAAACAGTCATTGTTTTCGGTCGCTTTGAAGACCAAGAAGAGGATTTCTCGGGCTTGGGCTCTTCCTGGATCCAGCTGGGGCAGGTGTTGGAGGGCAATGGATAACCCCTCCCGTCTCCTGACCACAGCGACTTCAAGAGGGCAGCGGGTCGTAAATAGCGTTGACCTCGGTTACCAAATAGTTGGAAGAGAGTTTGTGAAATACTTCAAAGAGAGTTCGTTTAACACTTCAAAGAGAGTTCCTCTGGAAGTTGAGCAGATCCTGCCATCTGTCCGTGTTGAAATCACAGTGGCGTTTCACGAGCCTTCTTCCTCTTGTTAGGCCTCGAAAGACAGCATTCATCTTCTTATCAGGAACATAATGTAATACAACGTTTTTTTTGTGATAACTTACAAACAATTATTCCAACACCCATAGCGGCACGCACGTACGGGCAAGCGATCAAATGTTTGGAAGCCGCACCTGCATGCGTACTCACGGTACCGTGTCTGCGTATCCAACTCAAAGTCTTCCAGGTAAGAGTCTCTGTTGTCCCTGTTCTCCACAGGCCAATGGTAAAGCTTGACTGTCATCTTCCGGGAATGTAAACAATGAAACACCGGCTGTGTTATCCGGCACAACAGTCAGGGGGTGCATTCTATGGTGGGGGTGCGTTATCCGGCACAATACCTGCCGCAATACACCGCTTCCCACCTACAGCTTTCTTCTTTGCTGTCTCCATTGTTCATTGAACAAATTGCAAAAGATTCACCAACACAGATGTCCAGAATACTGTGGAATTTTGCGATGAAAACAGACGACTTAATAGCTGGCCACCATGCTGTCCCAAAATGTCCTCTACAATCCGTGACGTCACGCGCAGGCGTCATCATACCGAGACGTTTTCAGCAGGATATTTTACGCAAAATTTAAAATTGCACTTTAGTAAGCTAACCCGGCCGTATTGGCATGTGTTGCAATGTTAAGATTTCATCATTGATGTATAAACTATCAGACTGCGTGGTCGGTAGTAGTGGGTTTCAGTAGGCCTTTAAGTCTAGTAATTGAACTAATACAGTTTCTAAGTTTCTATGGTTTTCAGAGAAGGGTTCATGTAACAGTTCAACAGTTGGAGCAACCATACAAGCCTAAAAACAAGTTAAGCACCCTAACTGCTAGCTGATAAGAACTGAAACTCAATAAATGACCAATGATGTTCCATGTCCTTGTTCTGGTTGTACCTCTGTTCCTCTCTACTTTCTATGTCTTGTGTTATGCACACTTTAAGATTAAATTAGCCTTTTTTAAGCTATTTTATTAAACTTATACTTAGACTTCGTTTTATTGTCATTCAGATTTGAACTTTACAGTACAGATAAGAACGACATTTTGTTGCATTAGTTCGTTGTAGTGCAGGATAAAAGAGCAATAAGGTGCAGATATAAATAAATAGATTAGTGTACAGATAAATATATTGCACTTTTGCATATGCAGCCACGTTTATGGATGTATGTTATATTGTCTTTATATTCCAGTGAGTTAATCTGTTTTTGGGGGGAATTGAGGGAATTTTTATGATGCGTTCAAGAGTCTTATTGCCTGAAGGAAGAAGCTGTTACAGAACCTGGAGGTTCTGCTACGGAGGCTGCGGAACCTCTTCCTAGAGGTTAGTAGAAATTACTTTTTATATAAACTACTTCCTTAACGTAAATGACCGCCATAACCACAACACCAGGGGGAGCTCCACTAACCACGTTAAACCCAGATTCCGATCTAACAAAGGTCTTAACTCATTCTCTTTCTATGGCACATCAATGCGGAATGCGCTCCCAACAGGTGTAAAAGAAAGGGCATCTCTATCCTCCTTCAAAACCGCAATAAAAGTACACCTCCAGGCAACTTCAACCCTAAACTAACACCCTCCCCGGACTGTTAAGAATCAAAGGTAAATAATCAAATGTAGTACATTTTTCTTATGCCTTCTGATCTCTCTCTCTCTCTTTCTCTGTTCTCAATTGTTGATGACTGAAATTATGATAACAACCAAACCTAACCCCCGCCCCCTCCACACCCCGGATTGTAAATAATGTAAATAATTCAATGTATATACCCTGATGATTATCTTGTGTGATGACTGCATTATGATGATAGTATATATCTGATAGTATATATCTGTATTATTAATCAATTTAAGTGAACCCCGACTTTAGCAAGTTGAAAAACTTATTCGGGTGTTACCATTTAGTGGTCAATTGTATGGAATATGTACTTCACTGTGCAACCTACTAATAAAAGTCTCAATCAATCAATCAATCAATCAAAAACCACTAAGATCCACATAACAAGAGCAAAATAACATGTGCAAACTAAAAAATTACATTATTAGTGGTTGTGTTGTTGTTGATCGACTAAGACCGTGTGCACACTCAATAACAAAAGCAAAAGTGGTGCAGACCGCCCTATTTTAATGAGGTTTTTGCATACACTACCAACTGTCACCATGGAGACACTCATTTACTACACAACCTGTGGCATTTTGCTATGTTGTGGAACATGCAGCCACATATAATAAAACAATCGATCAAAATTTATTTTTTGATCACAAGTGTCTCAAAGGGCTTCACAAACTCATCCCCTGATCTAAACCTATATCCGGGAAAGGAAACACTCAAGACCGCAGCTGGGGACCACAGATGTAGGGACCCTGCTTCCAGGGTAATCGGCTGCCATGGAGTGGGAGTGCTGAGTGGGTAAAGTTATTGAAACTTGAGGGTTTGTGGTTCGATTCCGGTTTCCGCCATTTGACACTGTTGTGTCCTTGGCCAGGACACTATGACCCCATTGCCAATTGGGTTGCCCCACAGGAGGAAACTTCACGGGCCAGATACGGGTGCTACACAATGGCTACCCACTGCTCCTCAAGAGAGGATAGGTCAAATGTAGAGACTGCATTTCTCTGTACATACGTTGTACACGTACATGTGACAATAAAGATATTATTCTTATAGATAACGTGAGAGTCCAGTCCATCGGGAAGCCAACAGACAGTCATGGGGGGTTCTCCTTACAGGTCAGCTACATAGTGACATCCACAACTATTCATAGAAGAGTGATCACACCTCGAGTTAACAAGCACCTCATCCAGACCGGTACCTCTCCAGAAAATACTTGTGCCAACTTTTTTGGGGCAATATAGAAGCATTAACTGACCTTTTAGCACACCGAAAATGACGCTGGCAGTAACTGGTGTGCTGGAATGATCCGGGCACAAGTAAATGCATATTGCTGGAATTTTCTTTTTTATTTACAGTAGGCAATATATTGATTATTTTTGGTGTCTACTGGCTCCACGTCAGCCCTTAAGTCATTCATCAGCTCTAAGATGAAATTGCTAAATAAATAATTAAAAGTTATAATAAATGATTATACTGTGGAAATGTAATTTACGAACCCGTAATTGCATGCACCTTTTTATTTAGCAGAATGAAATGTTTTGTTGTACAAACCTTGTGTTCGTGTACGAACCTTTACTCCAGCCATTGTGTGCCTTGCAGCGCCGCCATTTTGTGGCAGGCAGCACAGTCATTGTGGGCAAGCTGATCGTTCTGAGTGCTCATTCAGTCAACAGAGCAGTGCTGCCGTCGCTACTGTGATACTCTGTGGTCTTTAAGTGTTTTTTACAGCATTGTTTTAGTTTTTCCTAGGCTCAATATGAGTCCAAAGAAAGCAATGGACTAGCGATGTGTAGTTTGAAACATTTTGAAAGTATCCACATTGTTGTCGACACTGCCTGTCCCTCTGCCCCCTTCCTTCTGCAAGAAGATAAACCAAGATAATGACTTAATGTAATTTATTCCTGTAGTGACGTGACTGTTATAGTTAGGGAGTTTTTGTGATTTCAAACTGTGAGTGCACCACCGAGCTAGTGAAGTGTGTACGTGTACGTGTGTGTTGATAATTCAAGAGACACAATCCTCTGCGCACGAGTTCAGTAGATTAGCTTTTTGTGTGCATCATCAAGTTTGCACATGTTTTAGTAACTGCAAACCTCTAGTCGATCAGACCCTTTTTCTTTTGACCTGCATGCTCTCTCTTTGCTTTTGGGGTCCAACTAGTAACTGATCATGTGACACGATGCTACATGAATGCCAGTGTAAAACGCAACAATGCACTTAACTTTATAGTGAAACCATATTTAATTTGTTTACTGTCTTAGTTGAGGCTGCATCTTTCAGAATTAGAAACACAAAAATATAATTAGACTTCAGAGGTTTAGAGTTTTTTACTTGGTTAGGTAGAAAGAAACTATGTGAAGTGAAGTGAATTATATTTATATAGCGCTTTTCTCTAGTGACTCAAAGCGCTTTACATAGTGAAACCCAATATCTAAGTTACATTTAAACCAGTGTGGGTGGCACTGGGAGAAGGTGGGTAAAGTGTCTTGCCCAAGGACACAATGGCAGTGACTAGGATGGTGGAAGTGGGAATCGAACCTGGAACCCTCAAGTTGCTGGCACGGCCACTCTACCAACCAAGCTTTTCTACCTTCAAGGTACTCAAAGTGCTTTGACACTATTTCCATATTCACCCATTCACACACGCATTCACACACTGATGGCGGGAGCTGCCATGCAAGGCCCTAACCACGACCCATCAGGAGCAAGGGTGAAGTGTCTTGCTCAAGAACACAACGGACATGATGAGGTTGGCAGAAGGTGGGGATTGAACCAGGAACCCTCAGCATACTTGCCAACCCTCCCGATTTTTCCGGGAGACTCTCAAATTTCAGTGCCTCTCCCGAAAATCTCCCGGGACAACCATTCTCCCGAATTTCTCCCGATTTTCACCCGGTCAACAACATTGAGGGCGTGCCGTGATGGCACTGCCTTTAGCGTCCTCTACAACCTGTCGTCGCGTCCGCTGCATCTCCATACAAATAGCATACTGGCATAGTCACATGTTGCATGCGGCTTTTGCAGACACACAGCCCCCCCCCCCCCCCCCCAACCTCGCCCACCTCAACCAGCAATGCATCTTCAGAGAGGGTGTTGAGCATGGTTAGAAAGATAGTGACAGAGAATAGAACGAGGATGGACAATTCAACCCTAAACTCACTCTTTTCCTGCAAATTAAATTTCACAGGCTGTGCTACTGGCTGCAAAGCATTGCACTTTCAAATACAACAATGAGTAGAGGAGTGTTAATAAATAAATGAACACTGAAATTCAAGTATTTCTTTTATTTATATGTATATATAATAATATATAATACAACAAATATATATATAGCTAGAATTTACTGAAATTCAAGTATTTCTTTTATATATATATATATATATATATATATATATATATATATATATATATATATATATATATATATATATATATATACATATATATATATATATATATATATATATATATATATATATATACTGTATATATATATATATATATATATATATATATATATATATATTGTATATATATGTATATATAAAAGAAATACTTGAATGTCTGTGAATTCTAGCTATAAATATACTCCTTAACCCCGCCCCGGCCCCGCCCACCCGACCCCGACCCCGCCCACCCCAAACCCCCCCCATCTCCCGAATTTGGAGGTCTCAAGGTTGTCAAATATGACCCTCAGGTTGCTGGCACGGCCACTCTGCCAACTGCGCCACGCCGTCCCCTATAAACTATAATTACCGTAAATTATAAGCCGCTACTTTTTCCTCTTTAAACCCTGCAATTTATTAAACAGCGTGGCTATTTTATGGATTTTTCTTCCCTGACAGCCATAATAAAAGATTAAAAAAATAAAAAATAAATTAAAAAAACAAGCAAGAAAAGGGGTTTTATTGTTTTTGCTACGGCGCCAACTTATAGACAAGTTCGCTCACTGCAGGTGCTGCAGTGTCCTTTCATTTACTGGCAGTGCTTTTTTTTTTTTTTTTTTAATCGGAGTGCCGTTCAGTCTTCTAGCCGTCAACAGAGTTTTTACTCATGGATTCTTCATTCATCACCCCAAGCAACGTGTGTAAGTTTTCCAGTTTAACTAAAACTCTTTATATTTACTAAACCGTCCCATGTGTGATGTCTATTGGAGTGTTTTCATGCATATTTGTACGTGCTATCGTAATGTAATGACGTTAGCATCGTTAGCAATAGCTGTTATTCTAACAAGTTTACGAGTGTCTGTGTTAATATCATTAACTTACAACGGCATTCATTTTGTATTGTTTCAGTTCAACAAAATTCCGCAGTAAACTCACTCAGACGTCACTGTGGAGTTATTGAGTCTGTTTAGCTGATTGGAGATATAGCTTCCGCAGCTAGTGGGTCCATGACAATGACTTCTGTTTTGTTTGATCAGCCATTTTACTGCCGTGTTACAGACATAGTTTGGAAACAATTAAGGTATGTAAATAAACATTTGCAGAATCTTTCTGTGTAAATAAGTAATTTTGTAACATATATATCCGCGGCCTGTAGTCCGTTGCGGCTAATATATGGAAAACATTTTTTTCTGTAAATTTAGTGGTGCCGGCTAATATATCGGTGCGCTTTATAATCTGGAAAATACGGTAAGTGCAAGGAAGACAGCATGTCTAACCGCTTTTAGCCAAACCATCTCTACAATTTATCTTGCTATGGTCACGACTGAGCTGGAGCCTTCTCCAGCTGACGGGTTGCCATTCAACTACAGGCCACATACACTCATGTTCAAAGCTACTGCATGGGAAGTTTGGAGTCTACAATTAACAATTACAATTAAGGCTGCTCAGTGGCCTTGTGGTTAGAGTGTCCGCCCTGAGATCAATGGGTCGTGAGTAGGGATGTCCGATAATATTGGCCTGCCGATATTATCGGACGATAAATGCGTTAAAATGTACTATCGGAAATTATCGGTATCGTTTTTTTTATTATCGGTATCGTTTTTTTGTTTTTTTATTTTTTTTATTAAATCAACATAAAAAACACAAGATACACTTACAATTAGTGCACCAACCCAAAAAAACTCCCTCCCCCATTTACACTCATTCACACTCATTCACACAAAAGGGTTGTTTCTTTCTGTTATTAATATTCTGGTTCCTACATTATATATCAATATATATCTATACAGTCTGCAAGGGATACAGTCCGTAAGCACACATTATTACGCGTGCTACTGGTCCACTAATAGTACTAACCTTTAACAGTTAATTTTACTAATTTTCATTAATTACTAGTTTCTATGTAACTGTTTTTATATTGTTTTACTTTCTTTTTTATTCAAGAAAATGTTTTTAATTTATTTATCTTATTTTATTTTATTAATTAAAAAAAAAAAGTACCTTATCTTCACCATACCTGGTTGTCCAAATTAGGCATAATAATGTGTTAATTCCACGTCTGTATATATCGGTTGATATCGGTATCGGTTGATAACGGTATCGGTAATTAAAGAGTTGGACAATATCGTATTATCGGATATTGGCAAACAGCCATTATCGGACATCCCTAGTCGTGAGTTCAAACCCCGGCCGAGTCATACCAAAGACTATAAAAATGGGACCCATTACCTCCCTGCTTGGCACTCGGCATCAGGGGTTGGAATTGGGATTTAAATCAACAAAATGATTCCCGAGCGCGGCCACCGCTGCTGCTTACTGCTTCCCTCACCTCCCAGGGGGTGGAACAAGGGGATGGGTCAAATGCAGAGGGTAATTTCACCACAGTGTGTGTGTGTGTGTGACTATGAGTGGTACTTTAACTTTAACTTTAACCCAACATTTTTTTTTATCTGTGGGAGGAAACGAAAGTACTGGGAGTGAATTTATGCAAGAACAGGACGATGGTGCCAACTCCACAAAGAAAGGTCCAGGCTGGATTCCTTGTTATGAGAATGTACTGTCTGATTCATTAAATGTTATTACTCTACTGGAACAGTTAAGTATGATGCAATGTTGGCCGTTCCTGAGCTCAGAGCCAGCGTTACCGTGGCGATGGAGAAATGTCAAAGCTCTGCAAGGGAGTGTGGAGTTATTCCATGTCAGTATTCCATGAGACCAGCAAGTAGAGACAGGTAAATATGTGGACGATAACACACACACTATGACTAATGACACTTGTGTGTTTATCTTCAGTCAGCGTGCTTCCTGCTTGTGTGCAGCCCACAAGACCGAGGAGACTGAGCGAGAGTGAGACAGGAGAGCGGTCCAAGGCTGCAGATTTAATCTGGCTGCCGTGGTCATGTGATTAATCGTGGCCAGGGACCAGGGGTGGTGTAATTTATGGCAGGGGTGGGGATCAACACGTTGGGAGGGTTGCTGCTCCTAAGGGAAATCTCCCTCTCCATCCATTCCAGTCTTCTTCTTCTAACCAACGCGATACCAGAGCTGTGTTCTGAGTAAATGCGCCATTTATTGCTGTGACAATGCTGGAGATGAAAGACACTCCCGGTGCAGTCGTTAATGAAGAAGAGTTTAGACGTATAAAGATGCATCGAGACAGACCTTCTGAGTGAAGATCACAGGAAATCAGCTCCTGCATTATTTACCCATGCTTTGGAATGCAGTGTTATGTTGAAGACTGAATGTGGAACAAATGGAAAACTGCATTAGGGACAGGGCGGCAGTACCCCAACACTGGATTTTATATTTCCAGTTGTGATTTGACAAGCGGTAGAAAATGGATTTTAATTGCACAAACGGTGATAAACTTGTCTCATTGCTTTATGTACTTTCTTTTCTTAGCGCTCTTTGAAACACTACTTTGCCATTGAAGCAGCCTAGTGGATATGACTGGTGCATCACCATTTCTTTATTGAGCCTTGATGCACTAATGAGGGCGATTCTGCCTGGCAACAAGCAACCAGGGAAAGAGTATGACTGTTTTTCATAAAGCAAGGCTATAATAAGTAATCATGGGAATTCATAAGATTTTTCCGGTTTCGATTTTGCTTAACGATTCTCTGATCGATTCTTATTTGGAAAAAAAAAGAAAAAAAAGAGTGGATTAGCACCAATTTTGTTTAGAAGTAACATGACCTTACAAAGCCTGTGAGGTCTTAAGAGGCACAAATGTAGCATAGAACAAAAAAAACAACTATTTTGTCAATAAATATAAGGAATTAATATTATTCTGGAATTTAATCACAAGAATGTAACATTTAGTAACATGTGGTATTAACATATTACATTCTTTTTGTCACGGCGCGGGCGCATTCCTGCGCGCCCCGCTCCTCAGCGCGCTTCCAGTAACACTCCTCTTCGCGGCATGCTCCCATGCGCGGGCCTCTTTGCCGTGGCCGCGCTCCAGCACAGCGGTTCCAATTCTGCAATCTGCACACCTGATGCTGATGAGGCGCCACGCTTCGTAAGCCAGCGCAACCTGCGTTCCAGCGCCAGAACGTAGCTACCTGTTCCTGTACAGTAAGCCTAGACGTCGCTAGCTTCCTTGCACTTGCTTTCTCGCTCCTTGTGTTTCCCCTCCATTGTGCTTATTGTGTCTTGTCCTCTGTCGCCTTCCAGCAGCCCTTTGCCATCCCCTGGTTTCGAGATGTGTGTCTCGTCTCCCTGGATCCCCTCTGGACTCTCTGCTGCCTTCCTGGATCTCGACCTCACGCCTGCCCTCGGACAACGACGCCTCGCTCCAGTCCCTGACTTCCTGCCTGTCCCTGGCTCTCCGAGCCTGCCTTGCCCTCCCTGGACTTCCGCACCTCATTCAACACGCACCTTTAACAACTCCTGGTAACACTCCTCAGATAATCACTACATATATTCACAGCATACATATTTGGATTAGTTACACGTCTCAATACTTTGTCATAATAAATACGCCTAGAGCTAACAACGTCTCTGCCTCATCTCCTTCTCCACTGTACCATTACACTTTTTTGGTTATTATTTTGATGATTATGGCTTAAAATTTATGAAAACCACAGCGATTAGGTCCTTGAGATTCTCTGGGAGGAAAAGTGGGATCAATTGTTCTTTAATGTGGTTGGCCAGTCCCATTAAGAATGCATCAAGCCACTCATAAGTGTTCCAGTCACATTCCACCACCAGCGTACGGAACTCACTGGCGTAATCAAACTTGACGCTGGCCCTGTTGTAGTTTGAAAAGCAAAAGGGCTGTCTCCCTCCATGGTGGCTGACATTGGAACACTTTCTCCAGAGCCTTGCCAAACATTGCATAGGTAGTGCAAGTGAAAGATTGGCGATTCCACTCAGCTGTCGCCCAAGCCCTTGCTAACACCCTTTAGGTGTGAGATAATAAATGCCACTCAGGCGTGCTCTGTGGAAAATACTGTGGCTTAAAGTTCAAAATGCATCTTGCATTTCGTCAAGAAAGGGCGTACATCACCAGTTTCACTGGAGAACCATGTGAGAGCTGGGAACAGGTAGTCATCAGGGTTACCAGCGTGGGAGAGGGAGAAGCCTGGAAAGTTGGAGGAAGAGGAATGACAGCTGTCATGGTCATGAGCCTAGTGAGCTGAGGACTCAATGTGTCTGCCATGGATTTTTGCCGCTCAGCCAAAGTTTGGAGGTCGCTGCTGAAGGCAGAAAGCTGGTCATCTTGCTGCCCCAGTCGCTGACCTTGATTGTGGAGCGCTTGACGAAACAAGTCGAACTCCCCTGGGTCCATACTGCCGAGTTCGTTCGTGGAAGGAGGCCTCAAAAGAAAAGTTTCCAGTCCAGATACAGGTGGGTTTATTCCAGGCAAGGTTGACATGAAGGCAGTCAAAACAAAGGCTAAGGTAACAGAGGCATGAGGCAATAGGCTAAGTTAAAGATCAGGCAGTGTTCAGTAACAGAAAAGCAAGAGTACGTACGTTAAACACTAGGATGTGGCATTAATGGCAACAAACTCGCAACTAGATTGAAAGACAGGGGAGTATAAGGCAGATAATGAGAAGTGATTGGAACACTTGGGCAGGCATGACATGGTTGTGACATAGCTTGATATTTCTCGTCTTTGGTCCCAAGATGCTTTGTCGTCATTATTGTTTTCCCGTGAGATGTACGACAAACAATTTACAGCGACTATTAGGGATCGGTAACAAATTTTATAGGCACTGTCTGAAATACGTCTGCACTCTAAAGTATCGGTTCACTTAAAATTAAACGGTATCATTTTACTAATCTGCGATGAGGTGGCGACTTGTCCAGGGTGTACCCCGCCTCCCGCCCAATTGTAGCCGAGATAGGCTCCAGCGCCCCGGCGACCCCAAAAGGGAATAAGCGGTAGAAAATGGATGGAAGGGATGGGCATTTTACTAATACCTTCGTCACGTCTGGCTGCAGACTAAACACTAGCTCAAACCCTAGGCAAGAGAACAATCACTGAGGAACTCCGTGAAACTGCCTCTCGGTAATGTTGCAATTTCCAATACCAGCAAAGCAAGTATACCTGATAGAAAACGCTTGAATGAAAAGTAATGCTACCCTTTTACAAAACACCCTAATGTGCAAATTTACATCCACATACATGCCACTGATTAGCATGACCAATTTTACATGGTGATTTCAACACCTCCAAATTTTGTAATGAAAACTGCACCTAAGAATGTTACAATCAAACATTAAGTGTGTAATATACATACATATATAGTACAAACACTTTGTCCGCCTTAACAAAAGAAAATACTGGCGCGTTCAACTACATGGCAGAGGCTACTTTCTAGCTGAACAACACACTGTTTTTGATACACTACTGCCATATAACGTTTTGGAATTGCAACTGCATGCAGAGTCTGCTATAATATTTGCGAATGAGACTCATAAATGTAACAACAAAGCAAGATACAACAATTGGACTACACAGTTATCATAATCAGATATTTTTTAATGTACCAATAATTGAAACTGTGTACAAGTATCGATCCCCAGGTACCGTATACTCATGTGTGTGTGTGTTTTCTTTTTTCTTCAACCCGTTTCCTATCTCGAGAAGTGTAAATACACATCCAACGACTTTGAAGGAGGTGGGTTGGGTGTTTTTGGTTAATGTCGTATTGCCAATGTCAAGCAGTGCTGAGAGCAGCTCTTTCCCTCTGACCTTCCCCACCAGCTGCTCATCCACATGTGCTATCACAGTGCGGCTGCCTTATTTTCTTTAGCAATTTGCTATTTATTCCTAATTTTCTAGATGTAGGGGATAACGAGGTTGGTTGTCAAACTTATTATACCTTGCCACCATACTTGCCAACTCTCCCGGATTTTCCGGGAGACTCACGAAATTCAGCGCCTCTCCCGAAAACCTCCCGGGACAAATTTTCTCCCGAAAATCTCCTGACATTCAGGCCGAGGTGGGTCTACGCCCCCTCCAGCTCCATGCGGACCTGACCTGTTTTCACGTCCGCTTTCCCACAGTATAAACAGCGTGCCTGCCCACTCACGTTATAACTGTAGAATGATCGAGGGCGAGTTCTTGGTTTCTTATGTGGGTTTATTGATAGGCAGTTTCATTAACGTCCTCCCAGCGCGGTAACAACACACAACAACAGCAGTCACGTTTTCGTCTACCGTAAAGCAGTTCGTCTGCCGTAAACAGCAATGTTGTGACACTCTTAAACAGGAAAATACTGCCATCTACTGTATATGCATATGTGACAATAACATCTAGGGTTTTTAGAGAGTGCAGTGCACAACTGCGCACACAACAAGGAGACGAAGCAGAAGAACGAGGAAGATACAGCCATGGCGACGCCGACGACGAGTAAGATGAAGAAATACGCTTGTAAGTTCCAAGCCGCAGCTGCGATTGGACCTGGATAGCCTCCGGGAAGAAGTAGTGGAGTACCAAATGTTTGGCAGTGAAGATCTTCCTCATGAAAGCACTTTTGTGCTTGCCACACAGCAATGCATCGTCAGAGAGGGTGTTCAGCATGGTTAGAAAAATAGTGACAGATAATAGAACAAGGATGGACAATTCAACCCTTAACTCAACAATGAGTAGATGAGTGTTATGTGTGTGTATATGTGTAAATAAATGAACACTGAAATTCAAGTATTTATTTTATTTATATATACATATATATATATATATATATATATATATATATATATATATATATATATATATATATATTTAATAAAATAAATATATATATATATAGCTAGAATTCACTGAAAGTATTTATTATATATATACAGTATATATATATATATATATATGAAATACTTGACTTCTAGCTGTAAATATACTCCTCCCCTCTTAGCCACGCCCCCAACCACGCCCCCCACCCCCCGAAATCGGAGGTCTCAAGGTTGGCAAGTATGCTGTCTCTCAAATTGTGGAATTGAAGTTCATGTTTGTTATATTAGGATCAGAGCTCAACTACATAGACTATCTGAAGTAACACAATTGAACATGTCAAATTGCAAATATTCTGTATTTTTCTTCCAGGCGTTTAGACAATGGCTTTGTAACAAAACAATTGCTATCCTTGAAACATGTGAAGGAAAAGCTATAGTTCAAGTGAGTTAGCTAACGGTTGTTAGCCTCGATTCTAGCCAAACAATCATGTTGTAGTTGATTGTCATGTATCCTCATATATTTAAAGTATGTTACGGGTGCAATAATACACAAAAATCGCCCTTTGGTATGGTTTGGTACTTTGGCTTCACGGTTCAATATTGTTTCTAAACAAAACAAATGTTCATGCCCTTTCACCTGTAGTTTATTGAAATCAAGTCCGCCAAACATTTTGTCAACTCAAAATTACACTGAAAAACAACCCAAACACAAGAATTATAACTAAAAAAAGAGCACTCGACAGCAAGAAAAAAGGAAGAGTGGGCCGTTGAACCGGAGCAACAGCCACCAGTCCACCTCATGAGTCCCCGTTCCCAGCGGGGGAGAGTCAGTGGAGGGCCGCCACTGCTGGCGAGGAGAAAGTGAGCAAGCCTGTAATGTTCGCTTCATCAGCAGAAAAGGATTAAACACAGTTCCAGGGCATTGCTGTTGTTAGTGTCAAGGGCGTCCATTAATCAATCAATCAATCAAAGTTTATTTATATAGCCTTTAATCACAAGTGTCTCAAAGGGCTGCACAAGCCACAACGACATCCTCGGCTCAAAATCCACATCAGGTCCAAAAAAAAACCTCAACCCAATGGGAACAACGAGAAACCTTGAAAGGGACTGCAGATGTGGGCACCCTCCCCCTGGATGACTGGTGCAATGGATGCCGAGTGGATACAGTTAATAATGTGAGATTCCAGTCCATAGTAGGGCCAGTAGGGGAATCTATCAATCAATTAATCAAAGTTTGTTTATATAGCCCTTAATCACAAGTGTCTCAAAGGGCTGCACAAGCCACATCAGGGCATGAAAAAACGTAACCCATTGGGCGCAATGAGAAACCTTAGAAGGGACCGCAGATGTGGGGACCCTGCTCCTGGGGGACTGGTGCAATGGATGCCGAATGGATACAGTTAATAATATGAGAGTCCAATCCATAGTGGGCCCAGCAGGGAAATCTCTTGCATGTGGACATGCTTCGGCGCAGAGACGTCACTGACTGATGCATTAGGAGTGGTCACCCCGGGTCCTGACTTCATGTGAAAGTCCAGTCCATTGGGAGGCCAGCAGGGGATCCTCTTGAATGGAGACAAGTCAGCAGCGCAGAGACGTTACCTACTGATGAAAAGAGGAGTGGTCCATCCAGGGTGCAGACGTTAAACAGCTAGCGCGTCATCTGTGGAGGCTGATCCGTGGTCACCTGATAACCTCTCCACGCAGGAGAGGGGGGCAGAGCAAAAAAGAGAGACAGCAGATCAACTGGTCCAAAAATGGGTCTATTTAAAGGCTAGAGTATACAAATGAGTTTTAAGATGGGACTTAAATGCTTCTACTGAGGTAGCATCTCAAACTGTAGGGCATTCCAGAGTACTGGAGCCCGAATAAAAAACGCTCAAGCCTGCAGACTTTTTTTGGACTCTGGGAATCACTAATAAGCTGTAGTTATTTGAATGCAGATTTCTGGGTGGGACATATGGTACAAAACAATCAGCCAAATAGGATGGAGCTAGACCATTTAATATTTTCTACGTAAGTAGTAAAACCTTACAGTCGCATCTTAAGTGCACAGGAAGTCAGTGCAGGTGAGCCAGTATTGGCGTAATATGATCAAACTTTCTTGTTCTTGTTTAAAGTCTAGCAGCCACATTTTGTACCAACCGTAATCTTTTAAAGCAAGACGTTGGGTGACCCGAAAATAATACGTTAAAGTAATCGAGACGAGACTTAACGAACACATGAATAATGAGCTCAGCGCAGGTCGTGGACAAAATGGGACACATTTTTGTGACATTACGGAGATGAAAGAAGGCTGTTTTAGTAACACTCTTAATGTGTGACTCAAATGAGAGAGTTGGGTCGAAGATAAATACGAGATTCTTTACCCAGTTGCTTTGTGTAATTGTTTAGTTGTCAAATGTTAAGGTGGTATTATTAAATAGGTGCCGGTGTCTGGCAGGACTGATAATCAGCATTTCCATTTTCTTAGCGTTAAGTTGCAAAAAATTGCTGGACATCCATTGTTTGATTTCATTTATACACGCCTCCTAGGTGACTACAATCTGGCGTGTTGGTCAGCTTTAGGGGCATGTAGAGTTGGCTGTCATCAGCATAACAGTGAAAGCTAACACCGTATTTGCGTATGATGTCACCTAGCGGCAGCATGTAGATGTTGAAGAGTGCAGGGCCAAGAATTGATAGGCCACTCTTGCAGCCAGTGGCGTGGAGTTCGCATGTGTGCCAGTCACTCTTACAGCAGGTGACGTGGCTGACGTGACAGGCCCGGTGCCACTAAGGCAGATGAGGACTGCTTGAGCCAAATACATCAGAAGTCAATGAAGAGAGGGACGAGCGTGGAGACAACGATTTTTCAGTAGGTGTGTACAGTAAGTTGAGTGCCTAATGAATACTTTGAGGAAAGAGGCGATGACGTTTTGGAAAAATCCACTGGAGGCGAAACAAGTGGTGCTGTCTGGAGAGGACCCACCAGAGGCGAATTAGGCGACTACACTGTTGGAGTTGCAAAAGAGAACAAACTTGCTGAGGGAGAGACAGTTGGCGTCCTCGTGGGAGGGAGCGGTGTGACTGGTAACACACAGCTTAGTAGCAGCCCCCAATTCCAGATGAATTCTCCAGTCAAAATAAGGAGTTGTCGCCTGATTGCGCCCACTGGAGCGGCCAGAATAGAAGCCAGGAATAGGTGAAAGAAAGCTTAGAGAAGGGTCGCTGATACTTCCAAAACCGTTTACCCACAAGCCTCTAAAACTGACCGAATCCTGGGTTGCCCTGGAGTAGGAGTGGATAGCGTCGGAGTTTTGAGTTGGCGTAAAGCAGGAACAGGTGGGATCAGAGCCTCAAGCTGGCGCGGAGCAGCAGCAACAGAGCTTGTAGGGGGCCAGCTGAGGTGCTGGCACTGGTGGAGGCTGGGCTTTGAGATGTCGAGGTGCTGGAACTGGCAGGAGATTGGCTATGGAAAGCCGAGATTCCAGTTCTGGAACGAACTGAGCCTTAGGAAGCCAAGATGCCGGTTCTGGTGCTTAGGATTTTAAAGATGATAAGAAACGCTTGGAAGATGCGGCTAATGGGAGTCACTGTTGTAGCCTTCAAAGCCCTCTAAAACAACTTCCAAACCCTTCATCAACATTTTATATACACACTGCAAGTCTATATATGATGTAGTAACAGGCATGTTCATAACAATAAGTCATATGTACAATATTTACCGTATTTTGGTCATTTTAAGTTTTGCCGGTACTGATTTCCTCAGCGCATTTATTTCCACTTCCATAACAGTGCACTTCTGGCAACAAATGTGTGTTCGTACTTCCAGAAACAAACGCAAGTGTTTTCTAATCATGGCAGACTTGGGAACAGACAACTAAGGTGGCTATTTTTGAACGAATGAGGATTCACAACCTTATCTTTTTTAAGCTAAATATCTGTAGGATGAACTGCTGGTTATAGAAGCAGACGAAAGCTGAGAGAGTGAGGTCGGTGTGACTTGACTTTGCAAATGTGGAACTTGGAGTCGACCTGTGCGGACATAAATGGAGTGCTTACCCAAAATCAATTAAAAAAAATGTCCCCGACCAGCTGGACCAACCGGACAACTGTCCATCGAGTAAGTCACAATAATATTGATCATGATACATGCAGCAAGTCATGCTTGTTAGTACAACTACAGTACATACGCTGTCGAGCGACCTGTGTAAAAAAAAAAACATGAAATGTCAGCTAATACTTTACAGATACTGTAATGTGTCAGTCAGTATCTGTGTCCTATCGCACTGTGTTGTGTATTACAAACTCAAACGCGATTCGGGTGCTGACGTAAAAGCTAGCTTATGTCGTGCCATAGTTAGCTTTCACGGCTAATACTGAAGCATACGAATGTGTTACACCGCTGGAAAAAGAGTTCCTACGTGTTTACTCTTACAGTAACAATGGGGCGGTATAGCTCGGTTGGTAGAGTGGCCGTGCCAGCAACTTGAGGGTTCCAGGTTCGATCCCCTCTTCTGCCATCCTAGTCACTGCCGTTGTGTCCTTGGGCAAGACACTTTACCCACCTGCTCCCAGTGCCACCCACACTGGTTTAAATGTAACTTAGATATTGGGTTTCACTATGTAAAAGCACTTTGAGTCACTAGAGAAAAGCGCTATATAAATATAATTCACTTCACTTCAATGTCGCTATGGCTGAGTTTTATACAGGTTACCGAATTCAAATGTAGTATTGTTGGCGTTTTTTTTAATGCATTTTTTATCAGGCTTGTCACTGCCAGTTTGGTTATGTTCTGTTTTTTCTCTGTGTTTGTGTTTTATTTCCTGTCAGCGCTCTTATTTTGGTTCCATTTCCTGCACGTCTGCCTGAGCGCTCATTTCCCTCACCTGTCCCTGATTGGCAGCCTGGCACACCTGGTGGCAATTACCAATCGGGTTACTATTTGTACCCCTCCAATCAGTGCTTAAGGATTGTTAGCTATTTGCTGTTTGCTTTCTCCTGGTTCCTCGTATCTTGTATTCTGTTTCCTGTTAGCTGTCTCCACTTTACCTGATTCCTGTTTTCCTGCATTTTCTTTGGACATTAAATTTATGTTTTCCTGCAACAAGCCTGACATTTCCGCATCTTGGAGTTCGTCACCAACCCTTTCTGACATTTTGAGTGATTTAGAGGTAGAATTGATTGTTCCCATTAGCTGAATTGTTAGCCATCTAGAACGAGTTGATTTTTACATGTTAGACTGAAAAAAAACAAAAAAACGTTTGTCTTCTTGTCTCTCATAAGGATTGTGAACGATAGCCATTATTCCAACAGAAGTGCAGTCCCACTTTAAAGCGGTCATATTTTTTTTTTTCTACGTCTAAAACACTTCCTTGTGGTCTACATAACATGTAATGGAAGTTCTTTGGTCCAAAATTTGCATAGATTTTGTTTTACAAATCATCTTTAAGCCGCTTTCTGACTGTCTCTTCAGAATGCATCATTTTGTGGGCAGTCTTAGCCCTACTCGAGACCAAGACCCCTTCGACTGTGTCTCCATGTTGTAGGTTTTAGTGCTTCCATATCGAGTCTACTGGCATACAGTATATACGTTAGAACTGTGTGCTACTTTTTATTAGAAATGGCAACAGTGGAGGATGTATGTGCATGTACGAACCAGTCTGCCCCACAACAAGAGGATAGAGAAAAATAAGGAACTTATTGACGACAACATTAGAATACAAATTAATACAAATGGTTGACTCGCGCATAGCTCTCCGGGTAAACCTCTACCATTTATGGAGATATCCGCTGACGTAACTAAGGCAAAATATGTCTCTTAAGTCTTAAATTCCAAATGGCTCTTTTGGAGCACTTTTTGAAGAAGGCAAGATTGTTTTACAAATATCTCTGCCATGCCTCCACAATTTGATTGAAATGTTTTTGTACTTATGTGGATCTCAAATACCCCCAAAAAGGTGCCAACGGGTAGGAAAAGTTGGTTTTGGATAATAGGTCCCCTTTAAGCTTCAATTTTATATTGTAATGACTTTTGAAATATGTTTTGATGATAAACATTTCACACTAGCGTAGAAAGTGTGAGAACCAAGCTTGAACCCCCCACTTTTCTGGATTACATGGGGGAAAACTCAACAGGCTTCCGGGTGTATACAGTGCAGCTCTTTCGACCTTCGCCTGTTTATGAGTCTCAATAAATATTTAAATACTGTGACAGTGAGGAGTCATCTCACCTTACAGTTCAGTGTCACAGCAATAAAGACATGGCGTTCTCTTCACTGTCACTGCAAATTAGTTTCTTCCAAAATACTCAGACCAGAGCAGATGTAAACATGAACAGTACGGTAAGTACGCATGTGGTTACCATGGCGTGGTTATTCTGCAAGGTCCCCTTCAAACTGGACAACTTAAGTGTCAACTTGGCTTTTCAGTTAGACACGGAATCAATTGTTGAATTGATTGGCTTCTGCATGGAGACTTTGTTGGGACCCTGGAAGGTGAGTGCATGAAGGCACCATCATATTGTTAGTGATCTCTATGAGATGCATGGTAAACAAAGGATACATGCACACGCTGCTGTACTATGTAAATGTCTGTAAACACTATCACATGGACAGGTGTGTCTATATAATCTGTCACTCTTGCCACGCTTCACTGGACAGTGTTGACTGTTGGTTTGGGGTTTCCTGCAGTCTGCTGTGTTGTCCATAAGTAATCATCCAGGTCATTGAACTCTCAGCTCTTTTTAGGGCATACTTGCCAACCTTGAGACCTACGATTTCGGAAGGTGGAGGGTGGGGTGGGGGCGTGGTTGGGGGCGTGGCTAAGAGGGGAGGAGTATATTTACAGCTAGAATTCACCAAGTCAAGTATTTCATATATATATATATATAAGAAATAAAGTCAAGTATTTTTTATATATATATATATATATATATATATATATATATATATATATATATATATATATATATATATATATATATATATATATATATATATATATATAAGAAATACTTGACTTTCAGTGAATTCTAGCTATATATATTTATTTTATTATATATATATATATATATATATATATATATATATATATATATATATATATATATATATATATATATAAAAGAAATACTTGAATTTCAGTGTTCATTTATTTACACATATACACACACACATAACACTCATCTACTCATTGTTGAGTTAAGGGTTGAATTGTCCATCCTTGTTCTATTCTCTGTCATTATTTTTCTAACCATGCTGAACACCCTTTCGCAGGTACCCAGAAAGGTTTCGAGTACCACCAAAAAAACTGAATCTCTGAAGACAGTATAAAAATCTGTGTTAAAGGTGTACAAATACTGTTTGTATAATAAGCATGTTATTGTTTACAAATGAGGGTTAAGAGTTCAGTACTAAAAAAAAGAAGAAAAAAAAAGAATGTGGCTTAAGTACAGTTTTTTAATTGAGCTGCTGCATTTTTTGGTTGGGTTGTTTATTTATTTTGAGTAACTTCTACATTTCTAAAAGGAGAGGAATGTAATAGAGTGATCTATGTTTGTCTGTTGCCATCTCCTGGTGAATGTTGGCTATAGCGTACTGGGGTTACTTTTTGGTTGGCCAACGATTTACGTGGTGTTGCGCACCTGACGTCTGTTCTGAAGTCTACAGTAAAGAGAGGTACTTCATCACCTCGCCTGGTTATTGCCTCCAACTCAATATATTACAACAACATTGCTGTTTACGGCAGACGAACTGCTTTACGGTAGAATAAAACATGACTGCTGTTGTTGTGTGTTGTTACCGCGCTGGGAGGACATTAATGAAACTGCCTAACAATAAACCCACAAAAGAAACCAAGAACTCGCCCTCGATCATTCTACAGTTATAACGTGTTTGGGCAGGCACGCTGTTTATATTGTGGGAAAGCGGACGTGAATACAGGCTGTTGACACGTCACTGAATTTCGGGAGATTTTCGGCAGAAAATTTGTCCCGGGAGGTTTTCGGGAGAGGCGCTGAATTTCGGGAGTCTCCCGGAAAATCCGGGAGGGTTGGCAAGTATGTTTTAGGGGAACAGCATCAAGTCACTGGTACAGATATGTGGATGACACGTGTTAAAATCTGAAGTCACAAAGTGCAAACCTTCACATGAACTTGGACAACAACATCAAGTTCACACAAGAATATGCGTGAGACAATTTGTTAAATTTGGGTTGTGACGTCCAAATTGGAGACAACATGTCTTGCATGTTTGGAGGAATTGATAATAAAGAGTCTTTGAAGTCTTAAACAGGGGCCTTCGTGTTGGGGTTTACAGAAAACCTACACGTAAGGCCTGATCTACCAAAGCAGCATACTTTTTCTGCAGGCCAGTTACTTTTCAATTGATCAAGTCAAGGGGATCTACCTCATTCATATATATAATTAATATTTATTTATTTATTTATGAAAGATACGTTTTTGTTAACAAGTTAAAGGTGTTTAATGATAATACGAGCATGTTTAACACATATAGATTCCTTTCTTTCATGAAGACAATAGTATAAGTTGGTGTATTACCTGATTCTGATGATTTGCATTGATTGGAATCAGACAGTAGTGCTGGTGTTTTTATGTGAGCTTTTTTTATACAGTGGAACCTCGATTCAAGGACGCCTCTAGGTTTACAAACCTTGACATCGCGCCAAATATGCCTCTGTTTGCAGACCATGTCTTGGCGTACAAAGGCTTCATTAATTTTATTCATTTTGCAAGTGGCTAAAAGCTATCGGGTGTTGCCATTTTGATGACATCACTTCCTGTACAGGCTCCTTACGCCCCAGCCATCGGCTTGCGGCCCCTCTAGTTCGGGGAATTTAAAAGGAAAGGGGACTTTTTTCTGCAGCAAGTCTTTAATTGTGAGGAGACCGAAAAAGATGCCTGAACGAAACTTTGTTAAAGCAAAGGAGAACGCACTACTGGGACACAAGCCGATGAAGGATCGCCTGTTACTGCTAGTCTGTGATAAGGCTAGCGGTGAATACGTGAAGCCACTTCTTGTTTATCGCTACGAAACTCCAAGTGTGTTCAACCATGCCACAAATATTCCCAGACACAAGAAAATGTTTTTCCTTTTTTTGTTTTGGAACACACCAACAGGACGCTGTGTGTGTGTGCGTGCGTGTGTCGAGCCATTACCCCCTTAACCTTGTTGGAGGTACCGAATCCCACCAGTTTCATATGCGCATTCACCGAACCTGTCAAAATGTGGTCCTTGGGGTGTTGTGTTTTCCCGGAATGCAAAGGAAAGTTGGCGCGGGCAAGGCGTGAATGTAAGTACATATTTTATTTTTACACTAACAAAAAGAACCAAAATATGTACTTCCACAAGGCGGAAGTACAAAAACTTGGCTAATGAAACAAAACTTGCACAAAGGCAGAAACTATGAACAATAAACAAAAACTTACTTGGCATGGAACTATGGTAGCATGAAGATAAACAGAGGTAGCAGGGGTGTCAGAAGTAGCATGGTATGATAGGATAATGTCACCAGGACGATCAACTGAAACAGCCAGGCTTAAATAGCAGTGACATGATCAGTGACAGGTGTGCGAGTGCAAAGCGTGAGACAGGTGCGTGACATGAGGACAGGTGAAAACTAATGGGTTGCTATGGTGACAAAACAAACAAGAGTGCACAAAGAGTACAAAAACAAAACCGAACATAACTAATACAAAAACATGATCAACAGACATGACAGAACCCTTCTTTAGTGAAAAATAAAATGGTGTTTTTTTTTTTTCAAATTCAAGACAAAGTTATATGTTGTTGGTAACACTTTAGTATGGGGAACATATTGTAAGTAACAAAGACTTAATTTAGAGTTATTTGGTTAGGGTTAGGGTTAGAGGGTTAGGGCCAGGGTTAGAGGGTTAGGGTTATAATAAGGCCATGCCTAATAAGGCATTAATAAGCAGTGTTGGGTTAGTTACTGAAAACCAGTAACTAGTTACAGTTACTAGTTTTTTATTTCAAAAGTAACTCAGTTACTAACTCAGTTACTTACACCAAAAAGTAATGCGTTACTGTGAAAAGTAACTATTTAGTTACTTCTTCTACTTTTTGTTTTTAAAGCTCCCATTAATGCCCTTTTAGCCTTCATTTCAGTACTGTTATTGCATTGGAGAATAATACAATCTGTTGATCAACTTGACATGCATTTGCATCACTGAACTCTGCTAAGCAATGTGCTCTACATACAACACACAAAGACAAAGATATGTTTCAAAGGGCCAATTTATTTCAGGCCAGAACAAATTGACAAAACTATTTTAAATAGCTGCAACATAACATACATAAGTAACAAACAGCATAATAACACTAACACTAACACTAACCACGTTAAACCCAGATTCCAAACTAACAAAGGTCTTAACTCATTCTCTTTCTATGCCACTTCAATATGGAATCCACTCCCAACAGGTGTAAAATAAAGGGCATCTCTATCCTCCTTCAAAACCGCACTAAAAGAACATCTCCAGGCAACTACAACCTTAAACTAACACCCTCCCTTCCACATAATACCTCTTCGGATTGTAAATAATCAAATGTAGACATTTTTTCTTATACTTTCTGATCTCTCTCTCTGTGTCCACTACTTGCTATACATATCCTACCAAGTCAGACCTACACTGTTTCAATGTCCATTTCTCTGATGATGCAATTGTTGATGCTGATTGTTGATGACAGAAGTGTTGATACCAACCAAACCTAACCCCCCCCGCCCCCCGTCCTCCACATCCCACACCCCGGATTGTAAATAATTCAATGTATATACCCTGATGATTATCTTGTGTGATGACTGTATTATGATGTTAGTATATATTTGATAGTATATATCTGTATCATGAATCAGTGGACCCCGACTTAAACAAGTTGAAAACTTATTGGGGTGTTACCATTTAGTGGTCAATTGTACGGAATATGTACTGTACTGTGCAATCTACTAATAAAAGTTTCAATCAATCAATCAATCAACAACATAGCTGTAAACCTGGCTTCACCTAAGGAAGGCACACGTGACATACACAAAGCCTAACCAGGCAGATTTGAATTGTTGTTTTGGGCAGTAAACGGGATCTTTGATCCAAGACACAACTTACATTTAACTAAAATGTTATTTTCTTTGTGCTCGACAAAAGAAAAGAAGTGAGAATATCTCATACTTGCCTCTCCCCGGGACAACCATTCTCCCAAATTTCTCCCGATTTCCAGCCGGACTTAAGGCACGCCCCTCCAGGTCCGTGCGGACCTGAGTGAGGACAGCCTGTCGTCACGTCCGCTTGGCCAACCAAAAAGTAACCACAGAACACTATACCGTATAGTCGTATAGTGTTCTGTGGTTACTTTTTTGTTGGCCAACGGTTAACGTTGTATTGCGCACCCCCCCCCCCCCTCCCCTCCCCTCCCCACGGCCCACACCCACACACACACACACAGAGAGCGCAGAGGAAGAATCAGAAGCACGTCTCTGCTTCGCTGCCATAAAACACGATCAGATCCTCAGTTTCTAGCCGATACTACATAAAAAAATAACGTAAAATAACGCAGTAACGCATCATGTAGTAACGGTAACTGAGTTACTGAATATAAAAAATAACGCGTTAGATTACTAGTTACCGCCGAAACTAACGGCGTTACAGTAACGCGTTACTTTGTAACGCGTTAGTCCCAACACTGTTAATAAGTACTTAATAATTACTAGTTAAGAGCCAATATGTTACTAATTTGCATGTTAATAAGCAACTAATTAATGGTGAATATGTTCCCCATACTAAAGTGTTACCATAATTTTTTACTGTTGCACAAAATGAACCGTGCATGAACATCACCTTGTTCAAAGAACAAAACCAACACAGTGCATAAACTCACAACAAATTACACACATGCAAATCAGTCTGACTTCTGCTGTTGCCGTATCCGTAATACACCGATAGGGAGAAGTTTTTATTTACACGATGAGTCGGGTGTGTCTTGACCTCCACCGAACCCCTGAGCCTGACTCACTGAACCCCTAGGGTTCGATCGAACCCAGGTTAAGAACCACTGATCTATCTATCTATATATATATATGTATATATATATATATATATATATATATATATATATATATATATACATATATATATATATATATATATATATATATATATATATATATATATATATATATATATATATATATATATACATACATATACATACAGTATATACATACATTCACACTCACATTCACACACTAGAGCCAATTTAGGGTTGCCAATCAACCTATCCCCAGGTGCATGTCTTGGAGGTGGGAAGAAGCTGGAGTACCCGGAGGGAACCCACGCAATCACGGAGAGAACATGGAAACTCCACACAGAAAGAACCCGAGCCCGGGGATCAAACCCAGGACCTTCGTATTGTGAGGCACATGTACTATAACCCCTGTATCACCGTGCTGCTCCTTTCCAACTAATGGTCTAATTAATCAAACAACACAGAATGTTAAAACATGTGATATAACAACAAACAACTTGCGCACTGAACTATGTGGACGTTATTAAAAAAATGTCTAATAGTACCATACACAATTCAAAAATACACCAATTTGACCCATTTACTAAGCCTGATGGGTAATATGCAAAACACACTTGGACAGGTTTGATGCATTTTAGTTGCTTGAAGGACATCGATAGAAAATGGATGGATGGCTAGATATTTCTCATGGATTAAAACACTTTAAGGAGGTCGTCAGGGAATTAAACAAAGTATGAATGGTTCACATACTCTTAATATTCAATGTTGTATCGTTTATACTTCATATTGTAGTGGCGGGCAATTTTATCTGGCGCACAGTGCCCGCATATATTGACAAGAATTCTTAATCAGTGAGCACATAACCAGGTGGCGGGCATTCTTTTTTGATTGATGATGACCGATGATCGGCAGCCAGGTCCCAGATGTCTGTGGTCCTTCACTAAACGTAAGTCATTTTAGTTACAATATATTTTTTTACACAAGCATGTTTAAAGTGTTTTGAATGTTATCTCTGTCACGACTTGGTCCTTGGGGTTTGTTTTCCCGGAAGGCAACGGAAAGTTGGCGCGGGCAAGACGGGAATGTGAGTACATGATTTTATTTAACACTATCAAAAAAAGAACAAACGAAAGTCGCGCACAATGGCGTAGGTATACAACTTGGCTAATGAAAACAAAAGACTTGCACAAAGGCAAAAAACTATAAGCATGAAACAAAAACTTACTTGGCATGGGACTGTGAACATGGCATGAAGCAGAGTGATGATAACATGTGATGTTGCCAGACAGACTAACTGAAAACAATGGACTTAAATACTACAGACATGATTGACAACAGGTGTGTGAGACAGAACGTGAAAACGTGAAAACAGGTGCAACTAATCGGTCGTCATGGTGACAAAACAAGAGTGCACAAATAGTCCAAAAACAAAACCGAACATAACTAAAACAAAACATGATCACACAGACATGACAATCTCAGTCCCACCATCTTTTGTTATTCCACTGTGATTCTAGTTCTACTCAGTCCAGGTAATTTGTTTGTTGTGCAAATACTCTTAAAGACACACTATGTAATATTTAAAATGATTATGTTGCCAGGCAATGTAAAGAGTGGATTTGAATGATGACCGAATCTGTTTAAATTTAAAAAAAGGTTTATGAATGTTACAATTTTACTTCATTAAAGAGGAAATTTGACATACTGTATTTGTGTTTGGCGCCAGCTCTTGCAAGTTGTCTGACAGACTGTAATAGCTCAGTGCTTTGCAATATTTTTTAATGTCAGCAATTGTCTTACAAGAAGATTCACTCCATACTTGGTGGTGGTAACCGTAGTAAACTACTATAGTAGCTACAGCTGCTTCTGGGTCTGACTGACTGTTATATGGGTGCCATCCCTGCAGAACTATAGGTACCACCCATTAACAAATAGTCTGAAGCCACTGACTGTGCTTGAGCTGCTGACTTTCATCCATGAGAAAGAGCTCGCAGAAATCTCCCCCAATGGACTGCACTCAGGATTGGTTTGACCCTTCCAGTGACAGTAGCTGAAACAGAGAAGAGTTTTTACCAAGCTGAAGTGACAGGAGCGCCTCTCTGGACTTGCCATCAGCATCAATCATACAGTTGCACAACAGATTTCGTATGTCGATGTAATTGATGATTTTGCGTCAAATAAGGCTATCAAAGTCAAGTTTTAGATTGCACTTCACACCTGTTGTCAATGTTAATGCCAGTTAGGGTGAAAACCCCAAGTTGAAAAATTTGCTACAGTCAAAGAACTAAATTAAAATGTTAATTATCTGCTGTATCTCTTTGTATAAAACTGGTGTGTTATCATAGCTGGAAGTGTCCAGATGTTATTGGGTTGATACAAAATAAATAGTTTAATGCAGGAATCTTTTTTTTGTAGCTTTCGTTAGGGATTTTTCATGTAATTAAAGTGTTCATATACTGTATTTCATGTATAGTTTTTTCTGTTTTTGTTACCTTTTTGTATTTAAGATTATATAATAATATAATACAAAATAATTTGTTAAGAAGACTTAGACTTCAGTTCAGTTGAGTTTCAGTTTATTTGGAACCTGCATAAGATACAATGTAATGCATCACACATTTCCAGTTGTTTCATTACAGCACGTCTGAAAAGGAGTAGGAAGAAGCAGAGCTTATTTAATCCTACCCCTTTTCATACCATAGCAATTTTATCCAATTTCCTTGTTCTCTGTAACAGAACGGTGAACAAATAAATAATAAATAAATAATATACCAGAGTAAGCAAACAAAATATTAAATAATCTTTGTCTCAAATAAAAAAAAGGGTTCAAGATGTTCATCATAATTCTTGTTCTGTGTACTTTGTGAACACTTGTAGTTTGAACAGTCTCTTAAACTGAATCATATTGGTGCTTTGTTTGATTTTTCTTTGGTCAATTAATTCCATAATTTAATTCCACATACAGATATGCTAAAGGTTTTAAGTGTTGTACGAGCTTACACATGTTTTAAATTAGATTTCCCTCTAAGGTTAGACTTACACAAACTTTATTGATCCACAAGGGAAATTGTTCCACACAGTAGCTCAGTCTCAAAGGAGGGAGAGGGTAAGGATGGAAAGGATAATGCAGGTATAAAGTAGACTAAAAATGTACCATAGTAGCAACATAATATATAACATGTATGTAATATTAACATATTATATATACAGTATATAATATATACTGATATATTATATTATAATATATATATATATATATATATTGTCACGACTGGGATTATGGCTTGGTTTGTTCTCCCGAGGTGCAAGTGAATTGGACTGGTCATGGCGTGAAGGTAAATACATGATTTATTTAACACTATAACTACAAAGAAAATGATCAAACAAAAAGCGCGCACAGGGGCGGAGGTACAAAACTAGACTATAAACACAAAACTTGCACATTGGCAGAAACTATGAACAATAAAACAAAACACTAACTGTGGCATGAATCGAAACAAAACTTACTTGACATGGCATGAAGTGCGCAGAGGTACATAGAGTGTGACAGGGGTAAGAATGCGGGGATGTCGTCAGGACGAACAACAGAAAATGAAAAGCTTAAATAACACAGACATGATTAACGAAAACAGGTGCGTGACTCAAAACGTGAAACAGGTGCGTGACGTGACAGGTGAAAACTAATGGTTGCTATGGTGACAAACAAGAGTGCACAATGAGTCCAAACGTGGAACAGGTGAAACTAATGGGTAATCATGCAAACAAGACAAGGGAGTGAAAAGCCAGAAACTAAACAAAACATGACTTAAAACAAAACATGATTACACAGACATGACATATATATATATATATATATATATATATATATATATATATATATATATATATATATATATATATATATATATACTTGAGTTCACGAGTGGGGGAAGAGTGGATCGTGAGCTCGACAGGCGGATTGATGCGGCGTCTTCAGTAATGCGGACGCTGTATCGATCCGTTATGGTGAAGAAGGAGCTGAGCCGGAGCCTCTCAATTTACCTGTTGATCTACATTCCCATCCTCACCTATGGGCTTTGGGTTATGACCGAAAGGACAAGATCACGGGTACAAGCAGCCGAAATGAGTTTCCTCCGCAGGGTGGCGGAGCTCTCCCTTAGAGATAGGGTGAGAAGCTCTGTCATCCGGGGGGAGCTCAAAGTAAAGTCGCTGCTCCTCCATATCGAGAGGAGCCAGATGAGGTGGTTCGGGCATCTGGTCAGGATGCCACCCGAACGTCTCCCTAGGGAGGTGTTATGGGCACATCTGACCGGTAGGAGGCCACGGAGAAGACCCAGGACACGTTGGGAAGACTATGTCTCCCGGCTGGCCTGGGAACGCCTTGGGATCCCCCGGGAGGAGCTGGATGAAGTGGCAGGGGAGAGGGAAGTCTGGGTGTCACGGTGCCTGCGCAATCCCTCATGCCTTCTGCTACAGGCGTGGCCGGCACCTCCGCTGATAGCGTGCCGTGACACGTCCCTGCTCTTGCTGGCCGCATCACAGCCACGCGCCGGTAAAGCTGCAGGCAATCTGTAATCCGCGCACCTGGGACTAATGAAGTCAGACAGCATAAAGACCAGCGGACCCGAAGATCCAGCGCCGGAACATAATGCACTCCTCGTAGCGGGGTGTATATTGTAGCCCTGAATAGTTAGGGATAATAATAATAATAATAATAATAATAACTGGGATTTATATAGCGCGTTTCTAAGTACCCAAAGTCGCTTTACATGTAGAACCCATCAATCATTCACACCTGGCGGTGGTAAGCTACTTTCATAGCCACAGCTGCCCTGGGGTAGACTGACGGAAGCGTGGCTGCAATTTGTGCCAAGGGCCCCTCCGACCACCACCTATCATTCATCATTCAATTCACCGGTGTGAGTGGCACTGGGGGCAAAGGGTGAAGTGTCCCGCCCAAGGACAGCGATTTTTTGGATGGTAAGAGGCGGGGAGCGAACCTGCAACCCTCAGGTTTCTGGCATGGTTGCTCTACCCACTACGGGCGGCATGGCGTAGTGGGTAGAGCAACTTGCATCCATAGGATGCAAGGGATTCTGGGTATTTGTTCTGTTGTGGGACGGTATAGCTCGGTTGGTAGAGCGGCTGTGCCAGCAACTTGAGGGTTCCAGGTTCAATCCCCGCTTCCGCCATCCTAGTTACTGCCGTTGTGTCCTTGGGCAAGACACTTTACCCACCCGCTCCCAGTGCCACCCACACTGGTTTAAATGTAACTTAGATATTGGGTTTCACTATGTAAAGCGCTTTGAGTCACTAGAGAAAAGCGCTGTATAAATATAATTCACTTCACTTCACGGTGCGGATGTTCTCCCGAAATGTGTTTGTCATTCTTGTTTGGTGTGGGTTCACAGTGTGGCGCATATTTGTAACAGTGTTAAAGTTGTTTATACGGCCGCCCTCAGTGTGACCTGTATGGCTGTTGATCAAGTATGTCTTGCAGTCACTTTCGTGTGTATGCAGAAGCCTCATACAACATGTGACCTGGCCAGCACGCTGTTTGTATGGTGAAAAAGCGGATGCTAAAGGCAGTGCCATCACGGCACGCCCTTCATATTGTTGTCCGGGTGAAAATCAATCAATCAATCAATCAATGTTTATTTATATAGCCCTAAATCACAAGTGTCTCAAAGGGCTGCACAAGCCACAACGACATCCTCGGTACAGAGCCCACATAAGGGCAAGGAAAAACTCACCCCAGTGGGACGTCGATGTGAATGACTATGAGAAACCTTGGAGAGGACCGCATATGTGGGTAACCCCCCCCCCTCTAGGGGAGACCGAATGCAATGGATGTCGAGTGGGTCTAACATAATATTGTGAGAGTACAGTCCATAGTGGATCCAGCATAACAGTAAGAGTCCAGTCCACAGTGGGCTCAGCAGGAAACCATTCCGAGCGGAGACGGGTCAGCAGCGCAGAGATGTTCCCAACCGATACACAGGCGAGCGGTCCACCCCGGGTCCCGACCCCGGACAGCCAGCATCCCATCCATGGCCACCGGACCTGTGTGTCTCCCCCTCCACAGGGATAGGGGGGAGCAGAGGAGAAAAGAAAAGAAACGGCAGATCAACTGGTCTAAAAAAAAAAAAAAAAAAAAAAAAAAAAAAAAAAAAAGGGGCTTTTCAAAGGCTAGAGTATACAAATGAGTTTTAAGATGGGACTTATATGCTTCTACTGAGGTAGCATCTCTAACTGTTACCGGGAGGGCATTCCATAGTACTGGAGCCCCAATAGAAAACGCTCTATAGCCCGCAGACTTTTTTTGGGCTCTGGGGATCACTAATAAACCGGAGTTCTTTGAACGCAGATTTCTTGCTTCTTGGTACAATACAATCGGCAAGATAGGATGGAGCTAGACCGTGTAATATTTTATACGTAAGTAGTAAAACCTTAAAGTCGCATAACTGCACATGGAAGCCAGTGCAGGTGAGCCAGTATAGGCGTAATATGATCGGGAGAATGGTTGCCTTGTGAGATTTTCGGGAGGGGCACTGAAATTCGGGAGTGTCCCGGAAAAATCGGGAGGGTTGGCAAGTATGCATGCAAGTTTTTTTTTTGTGGGTCGTGAATCTAGTTAGGACCGCCTCTGCCTATAGTAAACAAAGGCAACAACATAGCAATGAATTCCGCCTTTAAAAGTATATTTTTAAGCATCTCGCCTGCTTGTTTCTGTCCATCCTGTATGTTCTTCAACCTGCATAGTACCATATGATTGTTAAGATGTTTCCAATATTTTCACCCCCCCTCTCTTAAACCACGACATCCCTCCCTCTCCTCCTCCTCCTCTTCCTCTCCGAGCGCACTCCTCTTCCTACCTCACAGACGCGCGGATGCCGCCGACGCCGCATCCTCTCCTCACTCTTTCCGGGGGCTCCAACTAAACAAACAAAACACAACTCGAGGTTGGAGACAAGAGAGAGAAACAGAGCCACAACAATGAGCCTAAAATTGAATGGATTAGCCAATCTATTCTGAGCTCTAATGAGATTAGCCAGGCGGCGCGCTGACATGCAGGGTGGCGGCGGCGGCGGCGTGGTACCTTTCCTTCGGCTCCCCGGGGACCTCCCCCCCTGGAAATGGCGCTGCTGATGCCGCTGGACGCGCGGCGGGTGTCGGGGGAGCTTTCGGAGCACATTCGCGCGCACACGCTCACGGGTTCCTCGAAGTAGCGGTCCAAGGAAGATGAAGTACCAGAAATACATCACGGTGATGCAGATGGCCATGGGAGTGACAGCCTCCAACAAAGACTGCCTGCCCACCAAGCGGCAGCTGTGGTGAGTCTCGCCGTGTGTTCGTGCGTGGTTTTTTTCTTCTTCTCACAACTGCTCCCAGAAAACGCGGGACAAGTTGTTGACGGAAGTCCGCCTAGCTGTGCCTCCTTGCTTTTAGCTAGCACCCACACCGACGTTTAGCCGGGGGTTGAGTGAGCGTGCGTGTGTGCAGCCGTGCGTGGCTCTCTTTGCATGTTTGTCAGGATCATGCGTGAGTTTTGCACACGCATAAATGACCAAGGCAGGAGCAGGTGTCCTCATAGTCGAACTCTCTCAAACTCTTTTAAAGCCCACCTGCTGTTTTTTTTTTTTTTTTAAATACCTATGTATTTATTTTCCCCTTTTTATTTGTAATTTTCTGCGATGAAGTGGCGACTTGTCCGGGGTGTACCCCGCCTTCCGCCCGAGTGCAGCTGAGATGGGCTCCAGCGACCCCCCGTGACCTCAAAAGGGACACGCGGTAGAAAATGGATGGATGGATATTTGTGATTTTAACTGTAAAACATAACCCCCCCCTACACCCACCCACTTATTACTTATTCAATAGCTTCCTGTGTATGTGGGAGTCTTGCTGTCATTGTGCGTGTGTTGATTTTCCACTCCATTTACGATAATAATAATACTTAGCTTTATTGTCTCCGAGGAGAAATTTGTCTTGGTGCCCTTCTAACTTGCCTTAGTGCCCTGCAATATGAGCCCTCCTTTAAGGCAACACTTGCCTTGACCTGAAAAAGTACAAATTTGAGGCGTGATGTACGTATGTAAAACGCTGTGTCTTGATGTCCAAGACAAATTTCTCCTCGGAGACAATAAAGCTAAGTATTATTATTATTGTAAATGGAGTGGGAAATCAACACACGCGCAATGACAGCAAGACTCCCACATATATATATATATATATATATATATATATATATATATATATATATATATATATATATATATATATATATATATATATATATATATATATACACAAGAGGCTATATCATCCCTACAAGCCTGTTTTGCAGGTTTCCCTGCTCGCCAGGGGATTTTATTTTAAAAATCTCCTGACGAGCAGGGAAACCTGCGAAACAGGCTTGTAGGGATGATAGAACCTCTTGTGTTTTTTCCTGACCTAACGTATATTCCGCTCTACCCCGGTATTGAGTACTGAATATATATATATATATATATATATATATATATATATATATATATACACACATATATGCCATCATGGAAAGAAAGAAAATGTAAAAAGAAAAAAAAATTATTAAATTGTTAAATGTATCCAGTGATTATACTATAAAGTTATTTTCCATTTAACTTCACCAGTTTTAGATTATTTTTATTCAAAATCCCTGATTTTTCACATTTGCCGTTCAAATACTGAGAAGAGACGGTGCGGTGATCAGCAGCTAGTTGAGGCACGTCACTCAGTTGTGCCTCACCATGGATTGCGGACTCGGCTAACTGCTGGCCTGCTGTGCAGTGAGACTGTATTGCTATATGAACTATATTATACATTTCCATAGTTTAGTTAGCTGAGGTATATAATGTACAGTGTATTTTGTCAACAACTGTATGTGTGTAACGTATTTCTTGTGCTGAGCAATCATAAAACTGCTGCGAAGACGCACTGTGTAAGGCTCGCAGTAATGCCGCCTCCTGGTGGTAGAGAATGCACTCCCGCCGTAGAATGCACCCCCTGACGGGAGTGTTTTATCAACTAAAGCCCACACTTAAGCTTTCCACGTGCAAGATTGAATGTATTTAAAAAAGTTATTTAATAAGAAGCCAAAAATTGCAAAAACAATAATGTTCGTGTTGGAGGAGTTGTGAATGACTGCAGGGCCACAACATTAGGTACACCTGCAGACTGCAGCACGGATTTCATATTTCATTCATTCACAACTCCTCCAACACGAACATTATTGTTTTTGCACTTTTTGGCTTCTTATTGAGCTGCTGCATTTTTTGGTTGGGTTGTTTATTTCTATTGAGTAACTTCTACATTTCTAAAAGGGGAGGAATGTAATAGAGTGATGCCATCTCCTGGTGAATGTTGGCTATAGCGTACTGTGGTTACTTTTTGGTTGGCCAACGATTTACGTGGTGTTGCGCACCTGACGTCAAATGTGTTGAGTCTGTTCTGAAGTCTACAGTAAAGAGACGTACTTCATCACCTCGCCAATATATTACATAAAGGTAAGACCATAATAACGTTTTTTTTTATTAAATGTGCTTTTTTGGGTGCTACAGTTTGTATGTGTAAAGTTAAAGTTAAGTTAAAGTATCAATGATTGTCACACACACACTAGGTGTGATGAAATTTGTCCTCTGCATTTGACCCATCCCTTGATCACCCCCTGGGATGTGAGGGGAGCAGTGGGCAGCAGCAGCGCCGCGCCCGGGAATAATTTTTGGTGATTTAACCCCCCCCCAATTCCAACCCTTGATGCTGAGTGCCAAGCAGGGAAGAATGCTGGTATGAGCTTTTAAACATAACCCGTTAACTGCTGCCAATCAAATGGTGAATAAGAAAGTCTTTAGGGTTCATATGTTTGTAAATCTGACTGTGATGAAGTCAGTGCCTCACCAGCCATGAACCTCACCGCACGTCACTGATATATATATATATATATATATATATGTATATATATATATATATATATATATATATATATATATATATATATATATATATATATATATATATATATATATATATATGTATGTGTGGGGAAAAAAAATCACAAGACTATTTCATCTCTACAGGCCTGTTTCATGAGGGGGGGTACCCTCAATCGTCAGGAGATTTTAATGGGAGCATTCGCATACCATGGTTTATATAGGGCACAGAGTGGGTGGGTACAGGCTGGCCTAGGGGCGTGGTGATTGGCTCATGTGTTACCTAGGAGGTGTTTCCGTCTATGGCGGCATGTTGTTACAATTTCGCTGCGCTTGTTGAGGGATGACAGGTCTGGACGGTAAATAATAAACAGTTTCTCTTTCAAGCATAGGTTGCATCTTTTATTACCACTATTGTAAGGTGTGCTGGATGCAAGAATTTGCCATGTTATTGAATATTCAACATTATTGTCTTTGAGGTCCCAAATGTGTTTGCTGAGTTCTGTGGTATTTCGCCAGTTTTTGTTCCTGAAAGAAGCCTTGTGGTTGTTCCATCTGGTTTTGAATTCACCCTCGGTTAATCCTACATATGTGTCGGATGTGTTAATGTCCTTGCGTATTACCTTAGATTGGTAGACAACTAATGTTTGTAAGCACCCCCCCGTTGAGAGGGCAATCAGGTTTCTTTCGACAGTTATATGCTTTGTTGGTTTTGGAGTCGTTCTGACTGGGGGTCGACGGCTCATTTGCAATTGTTTTGTTGTGGTTTGAGATGATTTGTCGTATATTGTTCATGCAGCTGTAGCTCAATTTGATGTTGTTCTTGTTGAATACTTTTCTTAGGTTGTTGTCTTTGGGAAAGTGTTTGTCAATCAGATTGAGGAATTTGTGTCCAATGTTCGTTGAGACGTTTTTGCTGTATGGGGGGTTGTACCAGATGATGCTGCTTCGTTTTCTGTTCTTTTTTGGCTGGTTTCCTGGCGTGGGTTCATAGGTGAGGGTGAAATTGTATCCGCTTTCATCAAGGGCTTTTTGGTACGGGGGGGTTGCTTGGTCAAATTCAGCTTTGCTAGATGACAGCATCGATAGCCTTTTATTGATTCCGGTAGGTATTCTTTTCGTGGTGGTGGGTGGATGGTTGCTGTCATGGTGCACGTATTGGAGTGTTGTGTTGGGTTTCGTGAATGGTTGGTAGCTGTTATTTCTCAGGTTGAAAGTGACGTCAAGGAAGTTGACGGTTTGCTTGTTGGCTTCAATCGTGATCCGTAGGCCGTTCTCTTTGAAAATTTGGCATATGCGCTTCTTGGTATTCTCGCTGCTCCTTGGCGAGGCGCGACACACTGCCAGTCCGTCATCACGGTAAATACCAAGGTTCAGATTGAGGCTAGCGAGCTGGGAGAGGAGGAAACTCCCAACGAGTTCACACGTTTCTGCTCCGTCAAAACTTCCCATCGTGACGTCAAATGTTGCATTGTTCTTTTTTTGCCATGGTGTATTGTTGTGGATGAGAATGGAGTTTTTTGCGTGGATGATGATGTTTCTTTCGTTGCCTGTGATTGAGTCGTAGTCTGAGGCGAAGTCTAGTGCTTAAGTCAGTAGGTCTTGCGTGATGGAAGGGTAAAATTCCTCGATATCAAAGGAGATAAAGTTGTGCTGTTGTTTGTCTTGGATGTTGTTGAACCATTTGATTACTGCTGCTGTATTTCTCCATTGGTTGAGTGGTGTTTTGTCCTTGATTTTTGTGTTGACTCTGTTTTTCCCCACACATACATATATTGCGCTCTACTACGGTATCGAGCACTATTTTTTGGATAACCTTATTAAGACATATATATATATATATATATATATATATATATATATATATATATATATATATATATATATATATATATAGTGTTCATGTATAAGACCTAGGGCTGCCAATTATGGCCAAAGTAACAATTAAGTTTATTGTTATCAATATTGAAATCATGATTACTGATTGGTAAGTAAAGCAGTGTTGGGTTGTGAACGTAATGCCATCATGTCATTTGTAATGGCGACTTATGCGTGAAATTATTAACACATTACCATAAAATATCAAATAATATTATTTAGCTCATTCACGTAAGAGACTAGACGTATAAGATTTCATCGGATTTAGCGATTAGGAGTGACAAATTGTTTGGTAAACGTATAGCATGTTCTATATGTTACAGTTATTTGAATGACTCTTACCATAATATGTTACGTTAACATACCAGGCACTTTTGTCAGTTGGTTATTTATGCGTCATATAACGTCAGTGTTTCCCACACATTTATTTATTTGTGGCGGCCCGCCACGAAAAAATTACGTCCGCCACAAATGGATTTTTCGGCTTTTGACTCGCTTGACCGCTCATAAAAGCAATGGGACTGTCTGTGAATGTTGCTTGTAGTTACACCTCCGGTGCAGTAGGTGGCGGTAGCCTACTATGCATTGTAACTCCGCCAATAGCACTTAATTCTCCTGGTGGGCCAGAAGAAGAAGAAGAAGAAGAAGAAGAAGAGGGACGGACGGGATCAAAATATTCGCCGGCTACTTTTCATAATGATGGCGCTTCCTACGTTTCTACCTCAAACGTCCAAAAGCTGCTGAAAGCCTTGATCCAGGATGCCATGGGGAAAAAAACTTAAATGGTGCCTTTTGGCGATAGTTAGCAGCTTGGTGGCTCATAGCCGACTAGCTAACGCTTGCTAGCGTGGTAGCATTGCTTCATTTTTACAGGTGTTATAGGTAGATAGTAGTGATGGGTCCGGCAACACCGATGCATCGGCGCATGCGTCGAGCTCATAGAGCGAAACCCTGTGTCGGTGCGCGTACCGCTTTTAGAAAGTCACGTGACCGATCATGAGCTGTTTTGGTCACGTGACCGATACGCGAACTGTGTCGCACTGACGCCTCCTCTGTGCCCTGTGAGCGGCTCTTTTCTACAGCCGGAGAAATAATAACTAAGAAGAGAAAGCGTCTAAAATTGAATACGTTGGAAAAACTGTTTTTTAAAAAAAATAAAAATGTGTAAAAAAAAAAAAATAATAATTTCCAGGTCCACAAGCATCCTCATTCACAGCACGTTCTCTTAGATTTCCATGTTATGATACATGTTCACATTATTTATTGACTGTATCTAAAAAAGACAAAAAATATATTTTTATTTAAATGAAGTTATGAAATAATCCTAAATGAAATACAATGACTTGGTTTATATTATTGTATATACTAGGTCAGTGGTTCTCAACTTTTTTTCAGCAATGTACCCCCTGTGATTTTTTTTTAAATTCAAGTACCCCTTAATCAGAGCAAAGCATTTTTGGTTGAATAAAAAAAGATGAAGTAAAATACAGCACTATGTCATCAGTTTCTGATTTATTAAATTGTATAACAGTGCAAAATATTGCTCATTTGTAGTGGTCTTTCTTGAACTATTTGGAAAAAAAGATATAAAAATAGCTAAAAACTTGTTGAAAAATAAACAAGTGATTCAATTATAAATAAAGATTTCTACACCTAGAAGTAATAATCAACTTAAAGTGCCCTCTTTGGGGATTGTATTAGAGATCCATCTGGATTCATGAACTTAATTCTAAACATTTCTTCACAAAAAAAAAAAAATCTTTAACATCAATATTTATGGAACATGTCCACAAAAAAATCTAGCTGTCAACACTGAATATTGCATTGTTGCATTTCTTTTCACAGTTCTTTTTGACAGACATTTTAGTGACAAACCTGAGCTTGTGCTTCACGGAGTTTATGAACTTACATTCATATTTTGTTGAAGTATTATTCAATAAATATATTTATAAAGGATTTTTGAATTGTTGCTATTTTTAGAATATTTTTTAAAAATCTCACGTACCCCTTGGCATACCTTCAAGTACCCCCAGGGGTACGCGTACCCCCATTTGAGAACCACTGTACTAGGTTATAAAATCAGTGTCAGTTGAGTTGGTCCATAGGTTGCCTGTAGGGATTTTTAATGTCCAGCAGATGTCAGTATTTAGTGACACAGTATCGACACAGTATCAATACAGTTTTGCAATGTGTCGAAACGCTTCATGAGGCCTCATCAACCCATCACTAGTAGATAGGTTATAGCTGCATCGCTCGCGGCTCGTCATATATTTAACGTTAATCCGCGATTTCACCGAGCGTTTCACTGACGGTGAGCAGCCTGACGCTGCTTCATTAACACCGCCGCTGTTTGACTCGGGGGCCGGGCAGACGCACGTAGTAACAGTCACGTGTTTTCATACCGACGAGCTAACGTGTCCAGGTTATAACCCTGTTGTCAATAAACACACCTGGACTGAAGCTAAATTGTCCACTGCAGCATGTGAATGCAATGAAAATAATAAAATCTGAGCCAACCAGCTGTTAAAATGTTGTCCAGGTTAATGTTTTGGCCATTAAAGGCCCTTCATTTCAAGATTTCAACTGTGATCGGGCTTTAAACAGGTGGCTGACCTGTTCAGATGGGTGTAACTGCTACTGGTCAAATAATGTGAAATAGCATTTAATTTTACATGTATGCAATGCCATTTAAATGTAATTATAGATAATAATAATAATAATAATAATAAATACTGTGTAGTGTTGTAAATAGTCAACGGGAAGAATTTTAGTAAGATATAAGCCATGAGCACTACACAGCCAGAAAAAAACCTAGGCAGGACAAGTAAAAATATTGGGGCAAGTAGATTTGAGAAGTCAGGCAAGTAGAAAAAAACCTTAACGTTGAACCCTGCATGTGTTGAGCTGCTGCTGCTTAAGGTTAGACGGCACTGTACATAGAGCGGTTCTGCTCGCTAGTAATAAATTCTAATGTTGGATGTTCACTCCTTCACACAGATGAGTATAGAAAAATATTTTCAACGGCCGAAAAGGGCTCGACTTGGAGAGGAGTTAGGCCTACAGTCCGGACCACAGGTGCGACCAGTTCAGCAGCAGCAGGAGGAGGAGGAGGAGGAGGTTGACTGACTGTGGCAGGACACCTCTGCCTCTGTTTCACTTCATGTTGCTGGTAAATAATATGGTTGTAGTAGTAGGCTAAAGTTAAATTATTTAGTATTCACTAATTAAAGGGGCAGAGCTTTAAGAGACATTTTAGCTTTTATATTTTATAAGATATATTTTTTGTAAGAACCACAATTAATAAATATATTTCAGTGAATCACTAATTGTTCAAATCCGTATATAAATATGTACATAAAATGTTGTAATTATATTCCAACTCCGCGTTCTTCTTGGTCATCGCCGCTGCCGCCGCCACCCCCCGCCCCCCGACCACACCACCACAAATAGATGCCTGTCCTGTGGGAAACACTGAGCGTACACTTATTCAGCCTGTTGTTCACTATTCTTTATTTATTTTAAATTGCCTTTCAAATGTCTATTCTTGGTGTTGGGTTTTATCAAATCAATTTCCCCAAAAAATGTGATTTATACTCCAGTGCGACTTAGATATGTTTTTTTCCTTCTTTATTATGCATTTTCGGCAGGTACGACTTATACTCCGGTGCGACTTATACTCCGAAAAATACGGTACATACATACATACATACATACATACATACATACATACATACATGAACAGTGCACAGGTATATCAGTTAGTTATGAGATCACACATTACACTCCGCCCGTATTGCACACCTCCCATCCATTTTCTACCGCTTGTCCCTCTCGGGGTTGCGGGGGGTGCTGGAGCCTATCTCAGCTACACCCTGGACAAGTCGCCACCTCATCGCAGGGCCAACACAGATAGACAGACAACATTCACACTCACATTCACACACGAGGGCCAATTTTAGTGTTGCCAATCACCTCCCGTATTGCACTATCCCAATATTGCACTCATTATTGCATCCGGTTATAACAGTAGTTTTCTGTTGTTAAGTGCTTTGATTGCCAGTGGGACAAAGGAACATCTATACCTGTTGAGTTTGTATATTGCTGTTCTGTACCGTTTACCATTTGGCATCAACACAATTTCACTATGAAGTATGTGGTGTGGGTCACGGGTGATTTTTAAGACCCTCCTCACAGTCTTGTCGAATATTTCTTGAAGGGAACAAGGGGGCTGCATGCCAATTATTTTACCAGCCCTCTTGATAAGGTTTTGAAGTTGGGTTTTGAGTTTGACAGACAGATTTCCAAACCACGTGGAGATGCCATAACGGATGACAGATTCAATTTTTGCCCAAAGATCAACATATTGATATTGCTTGCCACACCGTGGACCCTGAGCCTCCTTAGAAAGTGCAGGCACTGGTTAATACGGGAGCAAACAGAGTCAACGTGGTTGGCCCAAGTTAACTGGGAGTCAAAACAAATACCCAAGTACTTATAGGAGGACACCTGCTCCACTCTCTCCCCATGGATGATAATCGGGCTGTGATCCCCCACAGATTTGGGATCAAACACCATCTTTTTCGTTTTTTTTTTTCGTTTTTTATTTGATCAGTTGTGTGCTTTAATGAGACAAAAACAACTGTCATGGGTTCCCCTATTAACTATACAATACTAGCGTCATATATGATGTTGTATTAAAGCAGACAGGTCCTGGTCCTGTATCCAAAGACCGTGTTTGTTGCAAGCCGTGTTCCTGTCTCAACCCCTCCCTTTTTTCCCTTTCATCTCCATACAGCTGATTCTGTGGAAACAAAAATAGAAAGACCCCCCCCTTGTCCTCAAATTTGGCATATGCGGTGAAACATGGCCGTGCTCTCATTTTGGAAATGCGATCATTTAAAAAAATGTCGCAAACAAACAAAACATCTCATCTGGAAGAGAATTATTCTCACGTTTGCTTGACTTGTTTTGTATACGCTGTGAGGAAAATAAGTAATTCCATTTTTTGCATATTTAATTTTTTTATTTTTTGCATATAAAACTACATTACATTAATTATCTCTGTTACACATCTCATGAATTATTCTCTATCAGTATGGTGTATTTGTTTCAGGCATTCTTTACTTTAAAGAACCTTCTAATAAAGTTAAAGTACCACTGATGACTGGGTGTATTCACCCTCTGCATTTGACCCATCCCCTTGTTCCACCCCTTGGGAGGTGAGGGGAGCAGTGAGCAGCAGCAGTGGCTGCTCTCTGGAATAATTTTGGTGATTTAACCTCCAATTCCAACCCTTGATGTTGAGTGCCAAGCAGAGAGGTAATGGGTCCTATTTTTATAGTCTTTGGTATGACTCGGCCGGGGTTTGAACTCACGACTTAACGATCTCAGGGCAGACACCCTAACCACAAGGCCACTGAGCAGATTAATGTCATGATCCGCTGCCAGGATCATGTTTGTTTAGTTTTGGACTCCCTCAGTTCCTGTTTTGAGCACCCCTGGGTTTGTGTTTTAGTTGCCATCACTGCAAATTGTTTTCACCTGCCTCTGATTAGTGTTCGGGACACTCACCTGCTCCTGGGCACTAATCAAAGAGCTACTTATTTCCTGCTTTTCGTTTTTTTGTGGTTTTCTTATTTGCTTCCACGCAACAGTTACGATGGCTACTAATTAGATTCCTGAGCTAAGCTTCGCCTTTTGTTTACCTGTTCATATGCTTAGCTTTTCTTGTTAGCTATTCCGTTAGCTATCGGCACGCTGGTGCTCTTTTGTTTGTATCCCGCATGATTTATGGACATTAAATCATTTTCTTACCTGTACCTTGCCTCTGGGAGAACGATCAATGCAGTAAAATGCGCCCAACGTGACACATAAGCCATTGATACAACGTTGATTATACACACATTTAAAACAACGTTGCGAAATTGTAAATTGAGACAATACTGATGTCCAAGGTTGGATCCACGTTGTTGGTTGCGAAAAGACCAAATTTCAATAGTCACATCAACGTCACAACCTGACATTGAATAAACATCGTCAAAAAGTATGTTGTTTCAATTTTGTATTTGCGTTGTAGTATGTTGAGTGGGAAATTACCAAAATTCAATGGTCACATCAACGTCAGAACCAAACATTGATTAAACGTTGTAAAAAGCATGTTGTTTCAACGTTATGTTTGAGTTGCTCAACGTCAAGACCTAATTCAACAAGTTCTCATAATTGTTTTAATGTCAGGGTCGATTATAAAAAAATATTTGACAAATATTTGTTATTGTTGACTCGTTGCTTTCGAGCTGCAGCAATCAATTATTTTAGTACCGTATTTTTCGGACTATAAGGCGCACTTAAAATCCTTTCATTTTCTCAAAACTCGACAGTGTGCCTTATAACCCGATGCGCCTAATGTACGGAATACTTTTGGTTGTGCTTACCGACCTCGAAGCTATTTTATTTGGTACATGGTGAAATGATAAGTAGGACCAGTAGATGGCAGTCACACATAAGAGATGTGTAGACTGCAATATGATGGCAGTCACATAAACAGTGGTTCTCAAATGGGGGTACGCATACCCCTGGGGGTACTTGAAGGTATGCTAAGGGGTACGTGAGATTTTTTTTTAAATATTCTAAAAATAGCAACAATTCAAAAAATATTTTTTTCCAAATAGTTCAAGAAAGACCACTACAATTAGCAATATTTTGCACTGTTATACAATTTAATAAATCAGAAACTTATGACATAGTGCTGTATTTTTCTTCTTTATCTTTTTTTCAACCAAAAATGCTTTGCTCTGATTAGGGGGTACTTGAATTTAAAAAAAATTCACAGGGGGTACATCACTGAAAAAAGGTTGAGAACCACTGACATAAGAGATACGTGTAGACTGCAATATGACTCAAGTAAGCAACACAGACATTTTATGTGTTCCATTGAAAATATAGAACATTACACACTGCGCTCAAAAATCTGTCAAAATGTTTTACTATGACTTTGGTAAGATATGAAGCCACACCGCTTGATGGATTGTACTGTGCTTCAACATACGAGTATTATTATAGCGTGTGTATAAGGTCCGCCTTTGTAGTCCGTGCCAACACCGTAGTCGATAAGCTTCTTCTTTTTCTCTATCTTCTTGTAATGGGACATTCATCCTCCGCTGTTGTCATTTCTAATATAAAGTAGTGTAAAGTTCTTACTTATATCTGTTAGTAAAATCACCATGAAAGCGCTAAAACATACCGGTCTAGTGATTTTACATTATTCACCCAAGGAACTTTAGTTATGAGAGAGTTCCGGTCGGACGGTTTTTCACGGGACACATATCCGGCGTTGTTTATGCACAAGGGAGCCATGGATGGGGAGATGCTGCTCTGTTATTGATTTAAGTAAAGTCTGAATGTCATTAAAGGCCTACTGAAACCCACTACTACCGACCACGCCGTCTGATAGTTTATATATCAATGATGAAATCTTAACATTGCAACACATGCCAATACGGCCAGGTTAGCTTACTAAAGTGCAATTTTAAATTTCGCGCAAAATATCCTGCTGAAAACGTCTCGGTATGATGACGTCTGCGCGTGACGTCACGGATTGTAGAGGACATTTTGGGACAGCATGGTGGCCAGCTATTAAGTCGTCTGTTTTCATCGCAAAATTCCACAGTATTCTGGACATCTGTGTTGGTGAATCTTTTGCAATTTGTTCAATGAACAATGGAGACAGCAAAGAAGAAAGCTGTAGGAGGGAAGCGGTGTATTGCGGCCGACTTCAGCAACACAAACACGGTCGGTGTTTCATTGTTTACATTGATGACAGTCAAGCTTTACCATTGGCCTGTGGAGAACTGGGACAACAGAGACTCTTACCAGGAGGACTTTGAGTTGGATACGCAGACACGGTACCGTGAGTTCGCATGCAGCTTTGGCTTCCAAACATTTGATCGCTTGCCCGTACGTGCGTGCCGTTATGTGCATGTCACGTACGTAACTTTGGGGCCTTTGGGGAAATATATGTGCTGTATGAACTTTGGGGAGGTGAACGGTACTTTGGGCTGTGGGATTGAGAACCACCATTACATGTTATGTAGACCACAAGGAAGTGTTTTTAATTTAGAAAAAAAATAATAATTATATGACCCCTTTAATGCACCCTATAATCCGGTGCGCCTTTTGTATAAAATAGACCTGACTAAACCCGCTCATCGGCAGTGCGCCTTATAATACGGTATAAAGGAACTCCCATTGGTTGCGCTCTAAGCAGACTTTTATTTACTTTTATTTAATAATTAGAATGCATTAAAAAAATCCATCTATCTTAATGTCTTTCATAATAATCGGGAACAATAGACAAATTTCCAGAAAAAGTCCAGTTCCTCTTTAAAGCAAGGGTTAATCGAGATTTTGGATAAAACATACTTTATAGTGTCAATGCGTATTTTAGGGAAAATAGTTGGAAAAACTTCTTTTTTTTCTGCTTGCCATAACCGTCATCATCAACATTGAAACTGCCCATTTAATATGTGTGCGTAAAACAAATAACTCTCTGCTGCTCACTGCCACACACATCACCACTGCTTTATATGCGCTCTATTGCAGCAGAAGCTATAGTATGTCTGTGTATTTCAAGTTTCGGCACTTCATGTGGTCCGGATTTATGCGTTTTTATTTGTTACACTCATTAAACGATTAATTGAAGCAACAGAATATAAATCAAAACGTTTTTCTAATCCAATTAGATGATAAACCCCCAGGAATGTTTATGTTGACACTTTTATTCCTTTGCGTTAATAATTGCAGCTAAATAACACTAACAGTACCGAATAAAAATACTTTTCGCACTGAATTCCATGCTTACAGGACATCTTGCTTTTTAAGTCTGTTAATGTATATTTCACTCTGGTTATATATTCGTGTGTAATAAAGTAAAAACATGTGTTTCTCTGTAATTTATGTTTATTACTAATAAATTGAATATAGTAGGTTTTAAAAATCAGTTAAAATCAAGTTGCCGACTCAACATCAAAATCAAACATGTACAGCATATCTAAAGCAATAATCATTAGACTAGTCGACTAATAGAAACAATAATCGCTGACCAGTCGATTAATAAAATATTTGTTAGTTGCAGCCCTGGAACCTCGCATAGTTATACATTCGCACATGCATCTATAATGTCCAAAAAGGAGTAGGAAGAAGCAACGCTTAATTAAACTTCCCTCTTCTCCGTGTCTATTACTGATAATTCATTCACACCGTTTATTCTTTATGTCCACACTGACTATATTTCATTTGCATACGTTTCATTATTTAAAGTTTGTTCACTTGCTGTGTTTAAGTGTCGCCATTTTCGACTGAACCATAAAAGAATAGAGAATATGTAGCAATGGATTGAGGGAACGGTGTTGAAAAAAGAAAATACTAATTTGCTGATATGAGGCAAATATTATTTAATCATTTTTGTCAGGAAATATATACCGTATTTTACGGACTATGAGGCGCACTTAAAATCTTTTTTTTTCTCCTCAAAACTCGACAGTGCACCTTATAACCCGGTGCACCTAAAGTAAGGAATACGTTTGGTTGAGCTTACCCACCTCGAAGCAATTTTATTTGGTACATAGCGTAATGATAAGTGTGACCAGTAGATGGCAGTCAAACATAAGCGATAAGTGTAGGCTGCACCGTTTGATGTGCTTCAACATACGAGTATTATTATGGTGTGTATGTAAGGTAAGACATTATCTAGCGTTTTGTTTCGCAATATTATGCAAAAGCAACTTTTCCTACCTTCTGGTACCTGCTGATGTGTATTTGGGATCTGCATAAATCCTGAAAAATTGCGCGGGTCTGCCTTTGTAGTGCGTGCCGACACCGTAGTCGATAAGTTTCTTCTTTTTCTCTATCTTTTTGTAATGGGGCATTCATCCTCCGCTGTTGCCATTTCTAATACAAAATAGCGTAAGTTCTTACTTATATCCGTCAGTAAACTCGCCATGAAAGCGCTAAAACATACCGGTGTAGTGAGTTTACATTATTCAACTGAGGAACTTTAGTTATTAGAGTTGCGGTCTGATGGTTTTTCACGGGGCACATTTCCGGTGTTGTTGTTTCCGGATGAGGAGATGCTGCTCCGTTATTGATTTAAATAAAGTCTGAATGTCATTAAAACAGTTAGCTCCATCTTTTGACACTTCTTCCACACTCGTCCTTGCACGCTACACCGCTACAACAAAGATGACAGGGAGAAGACACTGTCGAAGGTGAGCCATGTAAATAAGACCGCCCACAAAACAGCGCATCTGGAAGCGACTGTCAGTAAGTGGTTTGAAGATGATCTGTAAAATATAATCTATGCAACATTTTGACCAAAGAACCACCATTACATGTTATGTAGACCACAAGGAAGTGTTTTCAATTCAGAAAATGAAAAATAACTCCTTTAATGCGCCCTATAATCCGGTGCGCTTTATATGTGAAAAAGGATCAAAAATAGACCATTCATCGGCAGTGCACCTTATAATCTGGTGCGCCCTATGGTCTGGAAAATACGGTACATTGACATGCAATTATTTGCAGCTCTATTGCTTTCAAATGATAACAAATGCTATCATGTAATTTAAATTAGTAGATGCCGTTAAAGACTTCACTTCCGATAGTTACAGTGTTGTATGTGTTTAAAAATGTTTTTCAGAATAAGAGAGTGCAGACAGTCTTCGCTTGGTTATAAATGACAGTAGTTAACCTCTTAATCCCCAAAGTTATTTCCGAACTTCCTGCTCAAAAATGACATACAAAATGTTGTAATCAGTAATAGATATGGATAAAGGCTGGTAATACTGTAAATAAACTCTGCGTCTACCTACTGCTTTTCGGGTATGTTGAATTGTGCCATTAACTTTGTGACAATCCTGAATGTAACTTGTTTAGCAGGTTGAATCAAATACACCATACTAATACAAGACTTAGACTTCCTTTTTATTGTCATTCAAATTTGAACTTTACAGCACAGATAAGAACAAAATTTCGTTACTCATGGAAGTGCAGGATAAAAAAGCAATAAGGTGCATATATAAATAAATAAATATATATAAACGATTGTAGCTGAGATAGGCTCCAGCGCCCCCCGCGACCCCGAAGGGAATAAGCGGTAGAAAATGGATGGATGGATGGATAATATATATAATATATATATAAAATAAATACATATATATAAATATATATAAATAAATAAATAGATTACTGTACAGTAGAGATGCGCGGTTTGCGGACACAACCGCGGAGTCCGCGGATTATCCGCGGATCGGGCGGATGAAATAAAAAAAAAAAAGATTTTATCCGCTCGCGGGTCGGGTCGGGCGGATTAATTAGATTTTTTTTTTTTTTTTTTTTTTTTTTTTTTTTTTTTTTGCGGGTGGCAGTTAAACCAATTGGGAAATATATATACATAGTTAAATGTTGTTACCCACATACGAAAAACGAGCAGGCACCTGCAGCATATGCCACAACAGAAGAAAAAAAAAGAAAAGAGATGGACACTTTTACGGAGCGGAGGGACGCCTCGCCGGGGTCCGGGACCGAGGCCCCTTCCCCCGAGAGGGCCCCACCGGGAGCCGTAGCTGAGGCGATCCGCGAGAAGGGCCCGACGCACGTCCAGGGTCACTACCGCGCCCACCGCACCGACACCCCGCCTCGTCCGCTTTCGCCGCGGCCGGCGTCACGCGCAGCAGGTAAGCAGCTTACCTGCCCGCCACCCCCGGGCTCGGGGGCTCGTAACATGGGTCACTCCGCGCGCTCCGCCCGCGCAGCTTACCTGCTTGCCACCCCTGTTGCCGGGGGCGCGTAACAGGGGTCACTCCGCGCGCAGTGCGCTCACGAAAGGGGTGGGGCTCACCCTGGTTGATATAGAGAGCAGGACGGTGGCCATGGAATTTCATTTAAGGTTTGTGATAAACCATCAAACTCATTCGTTAAAAGGACTCTATAGTAATATAAAGCGAATTTTTCTGGACATTATCATGCAAGAAAAGTTTATTTTTGGGATCGCGATCACCGCGTAATGATTTTTAAAGGTTGCATTACATTATTAAGTGTCCCATGTGACCAGCCAGTGCGATTGGAAGTCCATGCTCAATTATTGCCTCCGTAAATAAAACTTCAGCATTTATCACATCCAAAGAATCTGTTTGGGCGACGAAAAACGTTGAAAGTTTTCCACTTGTATCGCTAGCAACGGCATTAGACTTGTGTTTTTTTGTCCCAACGTGGTCTTTTACATCGCTAATTCCTCCGTGTCCGATCGAAAAATCTTGTCTGCACAAGGTGCAATTCGCGTAGTTTTCACCCTTTTTTTTATTTTTTTTATTAATATTAGATATTACGAAGGTCCTGAGTAGTCTTGGGTTCAATCCCGGGCTCGGGATCTTTCTGTGTGGAGTTTGCATGTTCTCCCCGTGACTGCGTGGATTCCCTCCGGGTACTCCGGCTTCCTCCCACTTCCAAAGACATGCACCTGGGGATAAGTTGATTGGCAACACTAAATTGGCCCTAGTGTGTGAATGTGAGTGTGAATGTTGTCTGTCTATCTGTGTTGGCCCTGCGATGAGATGGCGACTTGTCCAGGGTGTACCCCGCCTTCCGCCCGATTGTAGCTGAGATAGGCTCCAGCGCCCCCCGCGACCCCAAAGGGAATAAGCGGTAGAAAATGGATGAATGGAGATATATAACAACGGGCGGATGGCGGGCGGATGCAGTTCTGATCAAACGTTACATCGGGTGGATGGCGGATGGTTGACGACTTTCTGACGCGGTTGCGGATGAAATAAATTGCCTATCCGCGCATCTCTACTGTACAGATAAATATATTGCACTTTTTCACATGCGTCCACGTTTATGGATGTATGTTATATTGTCTTTTTTATTCCAGCGAGTTAATCCATTTTGGGGGGAGTTGAGGGGATAATTTAATTATGATGCGTTCAAGAGTCTTACGGCCTGAGGGAAGAAGCTGTTACAGAACCTGGAGGTTCTGCTTCGGAGGCTGCGGAACCTCTTTCTAGAGTCCAGCAGTGAAAACAGTCCTTGGTGGGGGTGGGAGGAGTCTTTGCAGATTTTCTGAGCCCTGGTAAGGCAGCGGCTTTTTGCGATCTCCTGGACAGGAGGAAGAGGAGTCCTGATGATCTTTTCCGCTGTCCTCACCACTTTCTGGAGAGACTTCCAGTCTGAGGCACTGCAGGCTCCAGTCCAGACAGAGATGCTGTTGGTCAGCGGGCTCTCTATAGTGCATCTGTAGAATGTGCTGAGAATGGGGAGAGGGAGCTGTGCTCTTTTCATCCGATGCAAAAAGTGCATGCGCTGCTGAGCTCTTTTTACAAGAGCTCCGGTGTGTAGGGACCAGGTTATATTGTCAGTTATCTGCACCCCCAGGAACTTGGTGCTGCTTACTATCTCCACCGCTGTGCCGTTGATGTAGAGTGGAGCGTGGCTGGACTGGTGCTTCCTGAAGTCACAAGTTGAATTTGTTCTGTAACAATACTTGATACTCCAAATGTTTGTATCTCAAATCAGTCTTCAGCACTGAAATTAATTGAAATTCCATTAATCTCCCCAAAATCACTTTCATGTTAGCATGTAACATTCTCAGATGCATGGTGATTGAAATGTGGACCACTCTGAAAAAAAAATCCAAACAGAAGTTGTCAAGTTTTATGTCCGTACCGCTTCGCCAAGTCAGCTACACCAACACCTCTGTCACGTGGTTCTGTTATTTATTTCTTTAATTCAATTGATATCATCTGCTTTTTCTTTTCAGCACCCCAATTATAAAATTTGGTGTCTTCTCGGGATCCAGATATACAAAAAAAAAACACACCTGTATATATATTCAGTGAACTAATTGGAAAAACTGTTTAGTTGTACAAAAATTTAAATTTATTTCGAATTCCCATCTCTGACTGTTTGACAGATCTGTCTTGACACACTATGGGCGCTGGAAAGGCGGTTTGTACCATGGAAGTCTTTATATAATTGGCTTTTCTTGATGGACTTACTGTACAAAAGTGTTATACGTCATTCCATGGCTCATTCCAGAAGCAACAAAACAATGAGGGACAGTGAGCGCATCTTGGTGTTGGCAACACAAAGCAAGCTCAACTTTCTTCCTTTCCTCTTTCACAATGAAAGCCTTTTGAAACTAATGTGCATATATAAGTCACTTGGTTACAGGTGGGCATAATATACTGTAAATGATGTGCAGTGTTTACAGTATCATTCTCGCTGATGATATACTATTTGTATTAACTATAAATAATGCTGCTAATAACAGGTAAATTCACCTTCAAACTATCAACAATGCGACTTTCAATTTAAAAGATAAGATTACATACATATCAAAGATTTTGTGACTTCCCATTTAACCTTTTAAAACCTTAAACTTACATACAATATACTGTACCGAGTGTTCAAAATGTTTCTTCCAATGGCTGCAAACACAAAAATTAAAGTATGCACGATGGCATTTACTTAAATACCCAACATTTTGGACATTAAAAGATACCTAATATATTGTATTGTAGATCAATATATGCTAAGCTATCGAAACAATCGTCAGTACCTCATCTCACCCACGAAACTAGGAAGTATGCACAGTGATGTGTATGAGAGCCGGCGTTACCAAAACAACAGGGTCTTTCGTTCATTAAAGTTAAAAAAAGTTAACTTACCACTGATAGTCACACACACACTAGGTGTGGTGAAATTACCCTCTGCATTTGACCCATCCCCTTGTTCCACTCCCTTGGAGGTGAGGGGAGCAGTGAGCAGCAGCGGTGGCTTAAGTCCCAATTCCAACCCTTGATGCTGAGTGCCAAGCAGGGAGGTAATGGGTTTGAACTCACGACCTACCGATCTCAGGGCGGACACTCTAACCACAAGGCCACTGAGCAGGTTATCAGGCAAAACGAAGTGTCCAAAGAAGGTCTTCCTACGCATTTCATTCTACTTAAGAAGGAAATATCCCTAACATACCATATTTTTTTGGACCATAAGGCACATTGCCGATGAGCGGGTGTATTTAGTTCTATTTTCATACAAAAGGTGCACCAGAATATAAGGTCATACTATGATTTTTTTTTCTACATTTAAAACACATCCTTGTGGTCTACATAACATGTAATGGTGGTTCTTTGGTCAAAATGTTGCATAGATTATGTTTTACAGACCATCTTCAAGTCGCTTTCTGACCGTCTCTTCAGGATGCTGCATTTTGTGAACGGTCTTGTTTACGTGCCTCCACTTCGACAGCGCCTTGTCCCCGTCATCTTTGCTGTACCGGTAGTTTTTCGTGCTTCCATAACAAGTCTACTGACAGATATAAGTTACAACTGTACGCTACTTTGTATTAGAAATGGCAAAAGCGGAGGGTGAATTCCCCACAATAAGAGGATAGAAAAATGAAGGAGCTTATTGATTAAGGACGCGCACACATTTTTGGGACTTATGCCGTACCCAAATACGCATCAGCAGGTACCAATAGGTAAAAAAAGTTGGTTCTGCACAAATAAATGCCGGATAATATGCGTCCTAATAGGTGCCCTTTTGGGGTCCTTATACATACACATCATAATAATACCCATATGTTAAAGCACAGTACGTCTGACTACGATAGCCATGTTACGCGTTCCATCAAACGGTGCAACTTTGTAGCTTACCAAAGTTGTACTAAAAGCAGATTTTTAAGCGCCTATGGTTATATTCCATATTTGCAATGAAACATCAAATCTTTGGTGTTGCTTGCTTAATGGTACTTGCTAGCGTCATTTATTTAACAGTTATTTATCTCTGCAGTCCACATGTACCTCTTATCTGTGACTGCCATCTACTGGACAAGCTTATCATTACACCGTGTACTAAATACATTTTTTTCGAGGTCAGTAAGCACAACCAGAATTAATAAGTAAATAAGGCGCACCAAGTTATAAGGCGTACTTTCGATTTTTGAGACAATGAAAGGATTTTAAGTGCGCCTAATAGTTTGTAAAATACGGTAATCAAATACAAGCGGTTATTAAAATATTCTCTGCACAAATGAGAGTGGAGATCCACCACCACAAACCCAGGGAGTGTGCATTACTACAAACTTTATCACTAAGAAAACACAGCTTGGAGACAATTTTCCGTTGCTTGGCGACACTTTGAACACTACTGGTTTACTTATGTCACCAAGAAGGCAAAGTGTGGGGGCCAGTTGCTGAACACAGCTCTTTTTTATGGCACATTGTAGAAATAATATAAACAAAAAAATAGAGCGAAAACACTAATGAGAATGCTCAAATGTTGATACAAGAATAAAAACACAAAGATTTGTCTTTAAATATTTGTTTTAGCCTATTTCATTGCAAATTACATGGTGATATCACGCTACCACTATATTTGAAAAATATTGAGAACAAATATGATGTTTTATGTACTTGAAGACTACACACCATTGCTGTTTTTTTTAGAATTTAAAACAGTTGACTATTATTGTTATTTATAAGAATAACCACAAGCGCAATATTGTAATTGCTACTGGGTTTTTTAATGTCGAGTTACATCTTGGCAGCTGATGCAGAAATTTAAATTCTATGCAAAACGATGTTGAAGTCCAGTTATGTAAAAAAAACTTTGAAACGGTTTTAAACAAAGTACTGAATTTAAAAGTACATAAGTCCGTTTTTTTTTTTTTAAATGTTTATCGTGGTATCGAAAATCATGGAAATCCATCAGTATTAGTATCAGCTACTAAAATTCTAGTATTGTGACAACTCTCGTCCATCTCATTAATAACACATTTAGGACTAAAAAAGAAGCTGAAAAATGGCAAACCATGCCACACTTTGGACATGACTCTAAAACATAATTACTTCTTTTTAGAGGGGTTTTTTTGGCCCCTGGAACAAATGAAAAGTAGTATACAGTATAATATATCAAAACACGGGGCCATCGTGGTCTGTAGCTGTTTTTATTTTTTTTAAATTTTTTTATTAGCCACACACAGTAGAAATTGAATTTTAAAAAATGCTGCAAAAATGATTTACTAAGAAAAAGTTGTCTTTTTTTCCCCTAAATTATTATTATTTGTTTTATTTCTAAAGTGCCCCCCCTTGTATTATATATTTTTGTACACAGTACAGGGAGGAAGAAGGGCACTGACAACCATTATAGGCTTTCAGACTTTGTTTATTTACTGTTTTATGTGGGGTAAATATGTATATATTTTACATAATTGTATTTGACAACATGTTTAAATATATGTGTGTCATCAGCAAGACGTTTTTCTGCAAGACAAACAAAGGGTACGATTAGACAAGCTTCATCCTACCCCTTTTCCGATGTTCAAATAGTATGTTTACGAAACATTTTCCTTGTATTATTCCAAAACGCCTAAAATAAATGTAATCATTCATTTAGTCAATCATTTATGTAGGCTACATATGTATATATTTTACATAATTGTATTTGACAGCATGTTTAAATATATGTGTGTCATCAGCAAGACGTTTTTCTGCAAGACAAACAAAGGGTACGATTAGACAAGCTTCATCCTACACCTTTTCCGATGTTCAAATAGTATGTTTACAAAACGTTTTCCTTGTATTATTCAAAAACGCCTAAAATAAATGTAGTCATTAATTTAGTCATTCATTTATGTATATTATGAATAGGTTTTATTCCACTATATGTGTTATTGCATTACGACTCTATCATGATACAATCGTAGTCAAAATTAGTATTTACAGCTTATTTTTTATTGTCACATGCTAAAAATGCAAAAACAATTATTGTAAGGAGAAAAAGTTGAAATGTTGATACTCATAGCATAAATAATATATGCAGGCTGTTTTTCTTTTAAGTATGAATGTATATCTTCTTAGCACACAACAAAAATGCCTCAAAAGTAATTTGTACGTATAGCTTTCATGAGTACTTTTGTGGCGTATTCACTTTCTTTTATTCTGCTTTGTACAAATCCGGGGAATGCGTCTCACATACCGCTTTATAACTTTGCATGCAGTTGCCCGGAGTAATACACCCGACTTAGTCACACAAGGGAAAGGGTTTGATTTCACTCCTTAGCTCATGCGACTGCTGTCGAGTGGGATGCAAAGGACACAGCGGTGACTTGGTTCCGACGCTGCTCCCTTTAAGAGCGGCGCGGCACTATGTCTGTGGCCATCACGTCAGCGTGGGGGAAGGGGGCATGGCCATTAAAACTGGATTACTGTATCGCCTCCGACAGCCACTTTAACCAAGAGAAGCTGATCTATGGTGTGCCTTCGTGCGCTCGCTTGCATGCCATGTCCGTCTTTATTCATCGTGAAGCCAGAGCTGCAAATAGGGAGGCCTATACCACCTACCGAGTTTCAATATCTCTACCATATAAGCACGGAAACCTTTACACTTTTTCCAAGTCACGTGTATTTCTGTCTGCTTATTTTATAACCTTTGTCGCACGTCAAATCGATACACACAGTCTTGAAATAATATTGATTGTGTGTAAAGTCTAAGAATATATGTTTCACCTTCCTCCTGTGCATATATAGCCTGTACATTAACCACTACACACCATAATTACAGTTAAATGTTATGTCAATAGGCTAATAGAATATAATATATATATATATATGGTCGAGGTTTCTGTGTTTTATCCGTTATACAGTGCTTAATACCAGGGTAGAGCGGAATATACGTTAGGTCAGGAAAAAACACAGAGGCTATATCATCCCTACAAGTCTGTTTAGCAGGTTTCCCTGCTCGTCAGGGGATTTTATAATAATAGAATAAAATATCAAGCACACCTGTGAAGTGAAGACCATTTCAGGTGACTACCTCTTGAAGCTCATTGAGAGAATGCCAAGAGTGTGCGAAAAGGTAATCAGAGCAAAGGGTGGCTATTTTGAAGAAATACAAAACATGTTTTCAGTTATTTAACTTTTTTTTGTTAAGTACATAACTCCACATGTGTTCATTCATATTTTTGATGCTTTCAGTGACAATCTACATTGAATGAGAAGGTGTGTCCAAACTTTTGGCCTGTATTGTATGTATATATATATTGTACATATATATATATATATATATATATATATATATATATATATATATATATATATATATATATATATATATATATATATATATATAAATATATACACACACACACACAAACATATATACATATATACATTTTTATGGTCAAGAAGGCAGTGACTTTTCTCTCAAGGAACGTCTCCCAAATCGATACACTAGATACTGTATATAAAAGTTGAAAAAAAAAATAACACATTAAATACTTTCCCAAGTAATTAATTACATTTATTGAATAATAATTCCCTTAGTAATTCAATTATTTTTTTGGAAAAGTAACAAGTAACTGTAATTAATTCATTTTTCAAAGTACCATTATAGTGGAAAAACAAGTTGACTTTACATGCATATTTGTGTTTCATTTTATCCATTGAACCATATCCAATTGTATTTACAATCCACAAAGTATGTGAAAATACTGTAGAAAACATCACAAAATGCCACAAATTCAGTCAGCCATTTTGAATATTCCGCTCCAAATATCATTGGCAATTTCCATAGATTCTCTGTCAGTGCTGTAATGCTTCTGCTCTCTGACCATGTTATTAGATCAGTCATACTGGAAGTACGCAAAAATTGGAAAGAGATGTGCTGTTTATCATTCACAATCCCTATATTAAAAAAAAGAACACAGATGCTTGGCTTTTTTAATGCTTTCAAAATCGTAAATAAAAAGCTAACAATTGAGTCAACAGATCGAGGATCCTCTATTGCGGCCATTATACTCTTTTTAAAAAAACATCCAGAAACAGCCAAGAATACTCTATTTACATGTTTTGACCTGAAATGTACCCAAATTTGAGTGATATTGTTATTGTAAGCGCCAACATAGACGGATTATTTTCGCGGCACATTGATAGCAGTGGGCTAATGCTAGCTTACGCTGCCATTGTTGACACACTGCTTCTGGTTTGTCTCAAACTTGCTAAAAGTAAATTCTAGATTATAATTCATGCATCCCTCACCTGGTAGTAGTCAAATGTGGCCATGGACCGAGAGGCTGGTCGACTTTGACATCCCTCTAGATGGCAAAGAAGACACAAAATGGCGCTGGTTGTGCAACTTTATTTTAACCCTTCCTGAGGATTGCGATTGAAACTTCATCTAATCGGAACAATGTGAGCGTCCCGCCAGGCGGCATCCCAGCGAGAGTGGAAATATTACAGTAAGTGTTTAGACTTAGACTTAGAAAAACTTTATTGATCCACCAGGGAAATTGTTCCACACAGTAGTTCAGTTACAAAGGATGGAGAAGGGTAAGGATGGAAAGGATAATGCACACAAGGGCACAAAAAGAGGGTGAAAACAAAAGGTATAAAGTAGACTAAAAATGTACCATAGTTGCAATATAAAATACAACATATGTAATATTATACATACATAATAAACCGTATGGTTTATTGTGGTTAATTTGCATGTTTAGCACCAAGCTGTTGCGTTTGGGTCGCATGGTTTTCAAATAATCGTTTCCCCAAGATGCAAAAAGACGTCAGGAAGCACTGTGCAGGTAAGATGATTTATTCTCCAAATGCGAGGCAAAATAGCGTAGAAGGTCGTGCCGCAGGAAAAGCACACGTGCAGCTTTAGGCTAACTTAGCATAGCAAATGGGGCGGTATAGCTCGGTTGGTAGAGCGGCCGTGTCAGCAACTTGAGGGTTGCAGGTTCGATCCCCGCTTCCGCCATCCTAGTTACTGCCGTTGTGTCCTTGGGCAAGACACTTTACCCACCTGCTCCCAGTGCCACCCACACTGGTTTAAAATGTAACTTAGATATTGGGTTTCCACAATGTAAAGCGCTTTGAGTCACTTGAGAAAAAGCGCTATATAAATGTAATTCACTTCACTTCACTTCACAAAACAGAGTAGTCGGAGACTAAGGCCGCCACAAAGCGTGTAGCGAACAAGACTGCCAGGGCGAGTGCAGCACGAGGCTGGTATAAATAGCTCTCTGATTAGTGATCAGGAGCAGGTGGGCGTCTCGACCACTAATCAGAGGCATGTGCAGGGAATTAGTGTCCATGTAAACTAATGAAACTATAGACAATAGACAATAAACAAAGGATATTATGACAATAAACATAACATGACATTAGCAATGCTGCTAAAGCTATAGTGTCACAATAAAGCTGCAGCCGTTTAGGACTCGGCTTATAAAACGTATTACTCGTCCTCTTTGTGTTCAGGCTCAAAAGTATAAGGTTCTGGATCATCATTTTTTCCCCAAAATAATCCTTGTTGGCTCTAATAAAGTCTGCTTGATTAGCTTTGTTGTTGATCTGTGGTTCCTAACGCTACGTCATGGATCACGTCAATGGCTTCCTCATTAACTCTCAAAAAGGCTCGAGAATCTCTGAGATTGATACTGTTTTGACCATTTTATTTATTCGTAAACTGTGGAAGTCTCTGGGTGTCGTAAATCAGATATATATGATAATGGCTTCAATATGGAGGCAACTTGGTTTTCTACTCGACTGGTACTTAAAAGTATTTTTTCGAACACTACTCATTAATAATGAATTCATGTTCAGAACATGTCAAGGGCCAATTAAAAAAAATAGAAAATGGGCCCCTAGGTCACACTTTGGACACATCTGATTCACAGCTTAGGCTTTTTAATGATATACCAGGATTTTGAAAACATCGAACCTATTCACAATACCAATTTAAAATATGCTGAAAATGGGTGTTTTTACGAGCTGAAAGCTGTAACCGTCAAAATGATGAAGCGATTAAGAAGTAAGCAAAAAAAGGGAAATGTAGTGAATCCCAATCATAATTTTATAAAGTGTCTGTTTGCTTGTTAGAGAGACGGCTACTTCTTGGTCTATTAAAGATGATAAGCAGATGGGCCATTTTATTATACAGAAGGGTGGATGGTTCATTGCACATGTGTCAAACTCAAGGCCCGGGGGCCAGATGTGGCCCGCCACTTCATTTTATTTGGCCCTCGAAAGCCTGGAAATAATATGTATCAATAAAGTACTGTAACTTTTCTTACTAAATGTATTCTTTCTTTCTATTTTTGGAGAAAAAAAATATATGTACTCCATGTAATTGCAAATTATGTTAACTTAAATATTGTCTAATTATGCAAAAATGTATTATCAAACATTAAACCATTTTTTAAATAGAAATAAATACTAATAATAATGAATTCAGAACAAGTTATCCATCAAATTGTGCAATGTAAAAGTAGCAATAGATTTCATGGTACAATTGTGAAATTTACTTTGGTTTTTACAGCATTTTTCTCTAAAAGAAAAAAACTGAACTTTCTTTACTGTAATAAACTGTGGTGCAGTTAAGGCATTTACAGTAATATACCAAAAAATCTACAGTTGTTGATTTGCGGTAAAAAAAACAAAAAAACATAAACAATCAAACTAGCAGCTCAGGTGCCAAAATGTTACTGTAAAATTGCAGTTTATTTTATTTACCGTAAAAAAACCAATGTAACTTTTACAGTAAAATTGAGCTGAACTGAGCTGCTTCTTTTTAACATAAAAACAGCAGTACTGTTTTTCCATTTACAGTAATATACACTAAACTTTGAGGTGAAATTATTGCAACTTATGATATTTTTTTACATTATAGTTAAAAAAAAAAGTACTAATAAAATCCATAAAAAAATGGTGTCATAATAGTATTCACTGTTCAGTGTTGGGTTAGTTACTGAAAACCAGTAACTAGTTACAGTTACTAGTTACTTTATTTCAAAAGTAACTCAGTTACTAACTCAGTTACTTACACCAAAAAGTAATGCGTTACTGTGAAAAGTAACTATTTAGTTACTTCTTTTTTTCTTCTTTTTTTTTTAAAGCTCCCATTAATGCCCTTTTTGCCTTCATTTCAGTACTGTTATTGCACTGGAGAATAATACAATCTGTTGATCAACTTGACATACATTTTTATTTTCCTTTTAACATAATTAATGAAAAACAGTGCAACATAAAAAGGCATTCCTCCTTTCTTTAAACTTGGACCAATGACCATGAATAAAAAACAAGTTAAAGTGCAACATAAGAAGGGACATCATCTTCCTTGAAACATAAAGCCTGACATCTGGAGTGATGCTGCTGTCTTCCACACTTGGAGCCATGGATTGTAGAATACTTGTTTTCAGTGGCAGGATCATTGACACAGATGGTGAAGTTTCAGTGCTCAGTAGAGATGGAACACTTTTGAGGGGTTTAAGCACCTGGAGGACCTCACCTGCCACTCTCACATCATCATCAGACAGGGTGACATTTGTCTTCAGGGTGTTGTGGGTCAATGCAGAGTATATAGCTGCCTGCTGCTCCAACATATCATAAGTGGAGTTCCACCTCGTTGGGACATCATGTATGAGCAGGCAGCTTTAGCATTTCTTGCTTTGTCTTAAGCACATGAGCAGCTGTTGTGCTTGGGTGGAAGTAAGAAACCTTCCTGATCCTCCCAAAGAGGCGCTCCATCCTATTGACTGAGATTCCCTTCTGTGATGCCAAATTCACTACATGTGCAAAGCACCTATCTGTGGTCCCAGTCCTGCCTCATTCTCTGTAATTATTTGATTTTTGGCATTATCACGTGTGACTGGGATATCTTTATCTTCCATTCCTCCACTGCTTGTGTCAGTACCTGCGCAAGGTGACTCTCGTAGAGGGGGCGTGTCTTCTCATCTCCCAGTCTGCTGTGATGAAGTGAGCGCTTATAGTTCCGCTGGACGTCCACCCGTCTGTCATGAGCGCAACAGATGATGCTCGGGATAGTTTTTTCTTCTCCTGCTCATAAAGATCTGGCACAATCTTATTGCTGAAGTGGGTGCGCGACGGGATGTCGTAACGTGGTTCAAGCACGTTCAGCATGTGTTTAAAACCCTCGTTTTGCACAACCGAGTCTGCACTTATAAACACACCGATTCAATGGCGGGGGCGTTCAAGCTCCTCCGTTACTCCGCTCGCCATGACCACGCTGTGTGTGGACTGAACGTGCCAACAACTTTTTTTTTTGTTTCATATATCAAACCGCGGATCACTTGTGTGCCTCATCCCCTCCCCACACCCACACCCACACACACATAGACCGCGCCTCTTTTCTTCTCTCCGGCTTGTGACAGAGGAAGATTCAGAAGAACGACACCGCAGCGCTTCTGTTTCTAGCCGATACTACATCAAAAGTAACGTAAAATAACGCAGTAACGCATCATGTAGTAACGGTAACTAAATTACTGAATAAAAAAAAATAACGCGTTAGATTACTAGTTACCGCCGAAACTAACGGCGTTACAGTAACGCGTTACTTTGTAACGCGTTAGTCCCAACACTGTCACTGTTACAAGCGGCCCTCTGGGGCCAAACATAACTGCAATGTGATCAAATAACAGATTAATTGCTTCTGTCCTCGCCTTTGAGTCTCAACATCAGTATTGTATAACTGTCTACTATCTTTTACTATGTCACGATAATTGGGGCGGAAAAGGTCATAAAATAACAAATCTAGTAGTTGTAGACTACAGCGTAAATATTATTATTTTTTTTAATTTTTTTTATTGTGTGCGACTGCACACAATAGTTTTTGTTATATGTATTATGGAACCTGTTTTGCTGCCCTCTTGACCAGAAAAATGAAGATGAAATGTGTAAGTATTTGATTGTGATGTTTTTTATTCAAAAAAATAAGAATGATCGGACCTACTGTAAAATGTGACCCCTTTAAACTACATATGAACTGTCATGTCTTGTTTTGTGTTGTTATAGTTCTCCTATGTTTAAGGTTGATTTGTTTTTCAGCGCTCCTTCCTTTGTTTACTCTCTGCTTACTCAAGGCCTGATTTACTAAGATCCACATACCACATGCTAGACAGTATGTGCAACAAAAAAGAATAGTGTGTACTATATGAGTGGGCGTGTTGCGTGTGATTTTCTAACATTGTCTGTGTAATTGAAAAGTGGTGCCGACTGCCTTATAAACCGTATTTTCCGGACTATAAGGCGCACTTAAAATCATTTTTTCTTCTCAAAACTCGACAGTGCGCCTTCTAACCCGGTGCGCCTACTGTAAGGAATAATTCTGGTTTCGCTTACCGATCTCGAAGCTATTTTATTTGGTACATGGTGTAATGATAAGTGTGACCAGTAAATGGCAGTCAAACATAAGAGATATGTGTAGACTGCAATATAATGGCAGTCACACACAAGAGATAGGTGTAGACTGCAATATGACATAAGTAAACAACACCAACATTGTATATGTTCCATTGAAAACATAGAACATTACACATGGCGGTCAAAAATCTATCAAAATGTTTTAGTGCGACTTTGGTAAGCTATGAAGCCGCACCGCTTGATGGATTGTACTGTGCTTCAACATCCATCCATCCATTTTCTACCGCTTGTCCCTACGAGTATTATTATGGTGTGTGTATAAGGTAAGACATATAATCTGGCGTTTTGTTTCCCAATATTATGCAAAAGCAACTTTTCTTACCTTTTGGTACCTGCTGATCTGTATTTGGGATGTGCATAAGTCCTGAAAAATTGCTCGCATCCGCCTTTGTAGTCCGTGACGACGCCGTAGTCGATAAGCTTCTTCTTTTTCTCTATCTTCTTGTTATGGGACATTCATCCGCCGCTGTTGCCATTTCTAATATAAAATAGTGTAAAGTACATACATATATCTGCCATGAAAGCGCTAAAACATACCGGTGTAGTGAGTTTACATTATTCACCCAAGGAACTTTAGTAATTAAAGAGTTCCGGTCCGACGGTTTTTCACGGGACACATTTCCAGCGGATGAGGAGATGCTGCTTTGTGTTGGATTTAATTAAAGTCTGAATGTTTTTAAAACAGTTAGTTTCACCTTTTGACATTTCTTCCACTCCCGTCCTTGCACGCTACACCGCTACAACAAAGATGACGGGGAGAAGACACTGCCGAAGGTGAGCCACGTAAATAAGACCGCCCACAAAACGGCGCATCCGGAAGCGACTGTCAGAAAGCAGCTTGAAGATGATCTGTAAAACATAATCTATGCAACATTTTGACCAAAGAACCACCATTACATGTTATGTAGACCACAAGGAAGTGTTTTCAATTTAGAAAAAAATAAAAATGATTATATAATCCGGTGCGCCTTATATATGAAAAAGTTCGAAAATAGACCATTCATCGGCAGTGCACCTTATAATCCGGTGCGCCCTATGGGCCGGAAAATACGGTAAATGAGGATTTTGCGTGCATACGGGGCTTTTACCACCGAGACATTTGATAATTTTTCTGCACATTAATGTTTTCATGCTTCTATATGTGTGTGATGTGTTGAACCAGCAGCACACATCTATATTCTGTCACACCTTTTGTGAATCACAATCCTGACAACAAAAACATACACACACTGACTCTTCTGTGTGCGAGGCTGTGGATCACATTACCAGCGCATTCGTGCATCTGGAGTGACAAAATGCAAGAAAATGCACAGTAAAAGACATATTTTCATGTAAAAAAAAGAAAAGAAAATGAACAACATAAAAAAAACTGCCAGCAGACAACAAAACGCATCGATTGAATTCATTTTATCTAGCCCCATAAGTCATCTAGCTGCAATATTACTATAAAATGAAATTGCTGAATAGATATATTAAATATTTTTATTCCTGACCGTCCACCAAAATGTTGACACACACGTCGGACGGAGGTTTGTCTCTCCATCGTCTGTCTTTGCAGCGCGAGCACTGATCCTGCAGCCGTGTGTAGAACTAGCAGTTTGCATGTCCTTCTGATACGTGCTAAATAAAACACCAAATAGTGCTCGCAAAACGGTGATGAGTGTTGATAAATCACATAGTGCATGCTATATAATTGTATTTGGATATTCTCCTCTCAGTATTGTGGGCGTTTTAATGATCAGCATATATTTTGTATAATAATGAAGACAGAGAAGGAAAATGAATTGTGCGCCTTATTCTGCTCACTTAAAGGCCTACTGAAATGCGATTTTCTTATTTTAACGGGGATAGCAGGCCCATTCTATGTGTCATACTTGATCATTTCGCGATATTGCCATATTTTTGCTGAAAGGATTTAGTAGAGAACATCGACGATAAAGTCCGCAACTTTTGGTCGCTGATAAAAAAGCCTTGCCTGTACCGGAAGTAGCAGACGAGTAGCGTGACGTCACAGGTTGTGGAGCTCCTCACATCTGCACATTGTTTACAATCATGGCCACCAGCAGCGAGAGCGATTCGAACCGAGAAAGCGACAATTTCCCCATTAATTTGAGCGAGGATGAAAGATTCGTGGATGAGGAAAGTGAGAGTGAAGGACTAGAGGGCAGTGGGAGCGATTCAGATAGGGAAGATGCTGTGAGAGGCGGGTGGGACCTGATATTCAGCTGGGAATGACTAAAACAGTAAATAAACACAAGACATATATATACTCTATTAGCCACAACACAACCAGGCTTATATTTATAATGCCACAAATTAATCCCGCATAACAAACACTTCCCCCTCCCGTCCATATAACCCGCCAATACAACTCAAACACCTGCACAACACACTCAATCCCACAGCCCAAAGTACCGTTCACCTCCCCAAAGTTCATACAGCACATATATTTCCCCAAAGTCCCCAAAGTTACGTACGTGACATGCACATAGCGGCACGCACATACGGGCAAGCGATCAGATGTTTGGAAGCGTACTCACGGTACCGTGTCTGCGTATCCAACTCAAAGTCCTCCTGGTAAGAGTCTCTGTTGTCCCAGTTCTCCACAGGCCAATGGTAAAGATTGACTGTCATCTTTCGGGAATGTACACAATGAAACACCGGCCGTGTTTGTGTTGCTGAAGTCGGCCGCAATACACCGCTTCCCACCTACAGCTTTCTTCTTTGCTGTCTCCATTGTTCATTTAACAAATTGCAAAAGATTCACCAACACAGATGTCCAGAATACTGTGGAATTTTGCGATGAAACAGACGACTTAATAGCTGGCCACCATGCTGTCTCAAAATGTCCTCTACAATCCGCGACGTCACGCGCTGACGTCATCATACCGAGACGTTTTCAGCATGATATGTCGCGCGAAATTTAAAATTGCACTTTAGTAAACTAACCCGGCCGTATTGGCATGTGTTGCAATGTTAAGATTTCATCATTGATATATAAACTATCAGACTGCGTCGTCGGTAGTAGTGGGTTTCAGTAGGCCTTTAACAGACGCAATCCACTTTGCACACGTTTAATAATAATGATAATAATGGATTTGATTTATATAGCGCTTTTCTCGACACTCAAAGCACTGCACAGAGAACTGAGAACCCATCATTCATTCTCTCCACATTCACACTCAGTAGTGGTAAGCTACATTTGTAGCCCTGGGGTAAACTGACAGAAGCGTGGCTGCCAGTTTGGCAGTGGGGGCAAGGCTGAAGTGTCCTGCCCAAGGACACAACGGCAGTAATTTGGAGTTGGCAAGAGGCGGACAGCGAACCTGCAACCCTCAAGTTTCAAGCACGGCTGCACTACCCACCACGCCATATCAGTGCTATTCGGTTTGCACAAATTTTAGTACACGCAAAACCTATATTAAGGGTCGAGTGGGACCCATTACCTCCTTGTTTGGCAGTCAGCATCAAGGGTTGGAATTGGGGGTTAAATCACCAAAAATGATTCCCGGGCGCGGCCACCGCTGCTGCTCACTGCTCCCCTCACCTCCCAGGGGGTGAACAAGGGGATGGGTCAAATGCAGAGGGTAATTTCACTTCACCTAGTGTATGTGTGACACTCAATGGTACTTTAACTTTAACTTTAAATCAGGCCCTTAGAGGGCTGATTAATCACACCTGCCTGGGATTGGTGATCAGGAGGCTCACCTGCTCTTGATTACTAATCCGGGAGCTTTATATGTGAGTGTCACCCTGCCTACCTGGCAGGTCCATTGACCATCCGCTAATGTTTTCTGTTAGTGTGTTGCTACAGTGAGTTTTTTTCATGTTTACTATGACTTTATCTTTAAAACAGGGACATTATATATTGATGAACACACACGTGTAAATATGCAAGATTGTAGCCAGTGGCTAATTTCCATCTAATGCCAAACACATAAGAACAGGACGGCACCGATCAACAGGACAACAAGGCCTTATACAACAATAATAATAATAATAGAAAGTACAGTAGGACTAAAAATAAACAAAAAATAAACCAAATTACTAATGACTAACCAGCAATTAGGTGACCATAGAAAGTCTAAGAGTGTTAAAGTGCTCAAGTGATAAAGTGCGTGAGTGTTAAGATATACAAGAAGAGATTTCACAAGTTTGTTAAGTGCTGGTGTAAATTGCACATTTCCCTATTGCACCTATTTTGCAGATATTATTGCACAGGTTAGCATACATAGTTGTGATTATGTCCGCAATATTTTATATTTTGCATACATAACAAAGTGTTAGTAAGACGGGTTTATCCCCCTAACAAAACAACCCATACATTAAAAGTACAGTTATCAATTACATGTGATAATACAACACATCCGGTGAATTTCAAGATTCATTGTGAGTGCAGTTTGGATTTTCATGTAATCACAGCTTTAGATGCTTATTGAAAGAAGTAAACACCTCTGACACTATTAGCTTCTTTGTTTTTTCATGCGATGCTAAGTTTAGCTTAGGCTTCACCTTTTTGTGTCTTTTGCTTTGTTGGACTTAGACTTAGACTTAGACAAACTAATGATCCACAAGGGAAATTGTTCAACACAGTAGCTCAGTTACAATGATGGAAAGTGTAAGGATGGAAAGGACAATGCAGGTATAAATAGACTAATATAGCGACAACAAATCTAACATATATATACAATAGGGATGTCCCGATCCAGGTTTTTGCACTTCCAATGAAGTGAAGTGAATTATATTTATATAGCGCTTTTCTCAAGTGACTCAAAGCGCTTTTAGATAGTGAAACCCAATATCTAAGTTACATTTTTAAACCAGTGTGGGTGGCACTGGCGTCTTGCCCAAGGACACAACGGCAGTGACTAGGATGGCGGAAGCGGGGATCGAACCTGCAACCCTGAAGTTGCTGGCACGGCCGCTCTACCAACCGAGCTATACCGCCCCAAATCCGATACCGATGTTGTTTTTGCACTTACGATCCGATACCGATACTGGCCGATACTGGCCTATCCGAGCATGTATTAAAGTTTAAAGTAATTTAGCCTACTTAGTTGTCAGATTCATGTTGAAAAGGATTTTAGTACTCTTGATAACAACTAGCCAGCTGCATTAGGTGAGTTTGAATAATACACAATGGTTGGTAACAAGAAACTGACCTGTTTATTCAAGGATAAACACAAAATAGACAAAATTATACATGACAAACAGAAATGGCATCATTGAACTAGGGCTGGGCGATATGGCCTTTTTTAAATATCGCGATATTTTAAGGCCATATCGCGATACACGATATATATGTGGATATTTTGCCTTAGCCTTGAATAATCACAGCAGTATGATGATTCTATGTGTCTACATTAAACATTATTCTTCATAATGCATTAATATATGCTACTTTTAACCTTTCATGTAGAGAAGGAAATCACAACTCAAAAAATCACTATTTTTTTCATACGGTGTTGATCTGGAAATGTTTGCCTCGGCATTTTGATGGTGTGGACGTGTGGCACCGAACGGAGATGTTGACGTGCGGAGTTTCAAACACTCCTCATTCTCTAGCAGGGGACTTTTCAAATGATGCTACATATTAGCAGTAATGCTACTTTTTACAGCAACGCTTTTGCTCCACACTTGATGAATTACGGTTGTCTGTTCGACATATTCCCACTTGAATCCAAACCACCGCCAGACGATGGACCCCCTGCTGTTTTTCTTGGGAATTAATTATTTCTTTCTTCATTCGTATTACCGCTCACACGGCTACGCTAGCATCACAGCTAACGTTAGCCATGCTGATACCTCTCTGCTCGTAGACGGCGTATACGTATGCGACGTATGTCGTGACAGTATGTGACGTATGTAAGAAAGTGCGCTTCTTGTCTGTGATAAGGAGACACAAGAAAGAGTGAGAAGAGCCTGTACTGTAATGCTCGCAGCTAAAAGCAACTGCGTGAGAACGTATACTCCAATATCACGATATAGTCATTTTCTATATCGCACAGAGACAGCTGACATTTTTATCGTTAACTTTTATTTCACATGGCCGTCTTAATGGTTAGAACACAAACCTGTGGATGTGTTGAAGGTGTGCTGGAAAATGCGGAACGGAATATAGGGAGCAGCAGAAAAGTGGAATGCACTATTTAAATCGGTGCGGAATTTTTAAAAAAACTGGATCTGGATCGGCATTTTCCCATGCCTTGCCGATACGCATTTTTTGGCAAATATCGGCGGTCGATCCGATCCAAATATCGGATCGGGACATCCCTAATATACGAATATATACATAATATGTGTACAGAATAATATATATACAGATATATTATATTATGTCTATAACATATATACAATATATACAATATACAATATATACAACACATGTACAATATTACAGTATATACAGTATATGTGACAGCAGCAGCATAAAATAGAGAGTAGATCCAGCAGGAAATAGAAAATAATAGATGAAATAATCATTCTTACCTGCAGGCTGCTTCTGCCACTTCCTGCCTCTCCTTCCCGCATCCTGCAACACGACCAGAACGTTACACCGCCAAGTTTGGACCGGAGTAAGGATGATCAGTAGTTCTCTGTACTTTTGAACATGCATTATGTTGCAACTCTTCCCAGTGTACTGACTGGCTGAGTTAAGTGTACCAGCACCTAAGAAGTACTTTAAATACTATTGCACCTCCCGCACCTGGCACCTGCCCCTTTCATTGTGGAATCGATACGGTTTAATCCAACTAAACACAGCTTGAGCTCTGGCTGCGATTCAAGTTCCACCAAAATGCAGATTCAAACCTAAGATAAGATTGGTTGTACACTGGAGTATGTGAACTTTTGTTCCCCTTTGTGAGTATGAGTCGGTGTGACATGCATGTATTTAGGATCTAAAATTTGGAAATGTGATGTGATTTCCAAAATCCAAACATACATTTGCATGTACCGGTATTTAAATATCATGAATGATATAGTAATTATGGAGGGGGTAAACTTGCTTAACAAAGTGGTTGCCTCTCATAAAAAGCATATTTTGTATAAACGCTTTGACTGTAATTAGTTGAAGATGATAGAAAATAGTAATTAGCTTGTTGACATCTCTTTAAACGGTCTGCAGCTCTTCCTAACATGTGGGTGGATCCACTTGTATCATGGGCCAGATGTCTCGTCTGCTCCCCACTTAGAGTGACAGCTCTGCCTGGTGTTCCTAGTCCAACCTGCTTAATGATGCAGAAATGCAGCGTCCCTTCTTCCCCGCAACGCACACCCTCCCCCCACACGTGCACACAAATCTGGCCTCTCATTTGCTTTAACCCATCCCAGAAAGTACACTCACACACATACACACACCCCACCGAACAACCGACCCCTCCGCTCTCCCAGTTCCACCCACGGAGGTTGTGAAGCGTAGTCCGACACAAACTGACAATGATGCGTATTAGTTACCTCAGCGGGAGTCCAAGTCTGGGGCTGGCCTGTCAAGAGTTTGCAAAATACTGTGCAGAATGTGTTTTAATCCTCTCTCTCTTCCCCCCATGTTATATCTGTTTTGCACATACATTGGTAAAAAGTAATACAGATAATTTAAACTACAGTTGTACTTTGACTTAAAAGGTCTGACAAAAACCAAACAGTACAAACCCTGGAGCAATTATTTACATAAAATATCATGCACATCCAATTACTGTACTTTCAGGGCTGTAATTTTAGAAGAAATAGATATTTTCACTAGAGATGTCCGATAATATCGGCAGTCCGATAAATGCTTTAAAATGTAACATCGGAAATGATTGGTATTGGTTTCAATATTATCGGTATCGGTTTCAAAAAGTAAAATTTATGACTTTTAAAAACACAGCTGTGTACACGGACGAAGAGAGGAGTACAGAGCGCCAATAAACTGTAAAAGGCACTGCCTTTGCGTGCCGGCCCAATCACATAATATCTACGGCTTTCCACACACACAAGTGAATGCAAGGCATACTTGGTCAAGAGCCATACAGGTCACACTGAGGGTGACCGTATAAACAACTTTAACACTGTTACAAATATGCGCCACACTGTGAACCCACACCAAACAAGAATGACAAACACATTTCGGGAGAACATCCGCACCATAACACAACATAAACACAACAGAACAAATACCCAGAACCCCTTGCAGCACTAACTCTTCCAGGACGCTACAATATACACCCCCCGCAACTCCCTACTCCCCCACATCAACCTCCTCATGCTCTCTCAGGGAGAGCATGTCCCAAATTCCAAGCTGCTGTTTTGAGGCATGTTAAAAAAAATAATGCACTTTGTGACTTCAATAATAAATATGGCAGTGCCATGTTGGCATTTTTTTCCATAACTTGAGTTGATTTATTTTGGAAAACCTTGTTACATTGTTTAATGCATCCAGCGGGCATCACAACAAAAATAGGCATAATCATGTGTTAATTCCACAACTGTATGTATCGGTATCGGTAATTAAGAGTTGGACAATATCGGAATATCGGATATCGGCAAAAAAGCCATTATCGGACATCTCTAATTTTCACATATATTAGCCGCACCGGACCATAAGCCGCAGATATATACCGGTACTAAAGATTTTGGAAATGTTTATTTACATACCTTAATTGTTTCCAAATGGTGCCTGTAACACGGCAGTAAAACGGTTGATCAAACAAAACACAAGTCATCGTCTTCTCGGACCCACTAGCTGCGAAAGCTAGCTCTCCAATCAGCTAAATAGACTCAATAACTCCTCGGTGACGTTTTGGTGAATTTACGAAATTGAAACAATACAAAAATAATGCCATTGTAAGTTAATATTACTAACAGAGATACTATTCGCTAATTCTAACGATGCTAGCTTGATTACATTATGATAGCACATACAAATATGCATGAAAACACTCCTACGTACTATTGCCGTTAGCAAAGTAAAATCCATAAATTAGCTGCACCGTTTTGTAAGCCGCAGGTTCCAAAGCATAGGAAAAAGTAGCGGCTTGTAGTCTGAAAAATCCGGTCCTCCGTTCTACACACCCAACAACATGAGCACAAACAATAATAACAATAATTGTATATGGTAGTGTATTGGTCGTGTTGTTAGATACAGCGTATTAATCCATAGTATATTAATGGAATAAACTTTTATTATTTCATATATTTTCATATATTATTTTCACATATTTTTTTGCCTTGTATCCACATGTTTTTGCTCTGCAGCTGCAAGACACACTGCTTTTGTCAATGTTTTCAACATTCTTATGAGTATTTCTAAAGGAATGATATTCTACTGTCCTAATGCTGATTACCCAGGGGATCTATACTTAATGTAGGAGGCTTTTGAATTAGTTTAACATTCATTGACCTGAAACATAAAGAGTTCTAACGTAAGAAGTAGGGAGTCGAACTCTCACAACCATAAAACTTTAAAGACCCATAGTGTCCAGATGACTGAAATTTAACTAACATGTTCTCTTTATGTATTTTTTGCTCCTGAAAATGAATCTGACAGTCATTTCCCATAATGTCAATTGGTTTTTGAGTAATCGGTACATAACAAACTGTATTAGGAACGCCACCTTTCCATTTCTATTGTCAGACTTGATATGCTGCCACCTCCTAGTGTGACGTCATCTACAGAACTTGAGGCCATATCCCTGCATAGACAGTGTGGACAAAGGCATTTAAAACTATTATTTTGATCAATTTATTACATGTTTTTGTTACCACGATTACTTCAAACCTGAAATGTTACCATTATCAGCATAGAAATACAAACCCCGTTTCCATATGAGTTGGGAAATTGTGTTAGATGTAAATATAAACAGAATACAATGATTTGCAAATAATTTTCAACCCATATTCAGTTGAATATGCTACAAAGACAACATATTTGATGTTCAAACTGATAAACATTTTTTTTTTTGCAAATAATCATTAACTTTAGAATTTGATGCCAGCAACACGTGACAAAGAAGTTGGGAAAGGTGGCAATACATACTGATAAAGTTGAGGAATGCTCATCAAACACTTATTTGGAACATCCCACAGGTGAACAGGCAAATTGGGAACAGTTGGGTGCCATGATTGGGTATAAAAGTAGATTCCATGAAATGCTCAGTCATTCACAAACAAGGATGGGGCCAGGGTCACCACTTTGTCAACAAATGCGTGAGCAAATTGTTGAACAGTTTAAGAAAAACCTTTCTCAACCAGCTATTGCAAGGAATTTAGGGATTTCATCATCTACGGTCCGTAATATCATCAAAGGGTTCAGAAAATCTGGAGAAATCACTGCACGTAAGCAGCTAAGCCTGTGACCTTCGATCCCTCAGGCTGTACTGCATCAACAAGCGACATCAGTGTGCAAAGGATATCACCACATGGGCTCAGGAACACTTCAGAAACACACTGTCAGTAACTACAGTTGGTCGCTACATCTGTAAGGGCAAGTTAAAACTCTCCTATGCAAGGCGAAAACCGTTTATCAACAACACCCAGAAACGCAGTCGGCTTCGCTGGGCCTGAGCTCATCTAAGATGGACTGATACAAAGTGGAAAAGTGTTCTGTGGTCTGACGAGTCCACATTTCAAATTGTTTTTGGAAACTGTGGACGTCGTATCCTCCGGACCAAAGAGGAAAAGAACCATCCGGATTGTTACAGGCGCAAAGTTGTAAAGCCAGCATCTGTGATGATATGGGGGTGTATTAGTGCCCAAGACATGGGTATCTTACACATCTGTGAAGGCGCCATTAAGGCTGAAAGGTACATACAGGTTTTGGAGCAACATATGTTGCCATCCAAGCAACGTTACCATGGACGCCCCTGCTTATTTCAGCAAGACAATGCCAAGACAGGTGTTACATCAACGTGGCTTCATAGTAAAAGAGTGCGGGTACTATATGGCCTGCCTGTAGTCCAGACCTGTCTCCCATTGAAAATGTGTGGCGCATTATGAAGCCTAAAATACCACAACGGAGACCCCCGGACTGTTGAACAACTTAAGCTGTACATCAAGCAAGAATGGGAAAAAATTCCACCTGAGAAGCTTAAAAAATGTGTCTCCTCAGTTCCCAAACGTTTACTGAGTGTTGTTAAAAGGAAAAGCCATGTAACACAGTGGTGAACATGCCCTTTCCCAACTACTTTGGCACGTGTTGCAGCCATGAAATTCTAAGTTAATTATTATTTGCAAAAAAAAAAAAAAAAGTTTATGATTTGAACATCAAATATCTTGTCTTTGTAGTGCATTCAATTGAATATGGGTTGAAAAGGATTTGCAAATCATTGTATTCTGTTTATATTTACATCTAACACAATTTCCCAACTCATATGGAAACGGGGTTTGTATGTAAAACAATGGCCACATCCATAAACACCATAACCTCATGCTCTTTCAGGATTTCCTCAAGCATCAGTAGAAGAGGATGCAAAATAGACTGCTAGCGACTTATGTTGTTTTTCTTTTGTGTCACCGGGTCTGTTCTTCTTTCTGCGTTTTTCTGCACATTCTGTCTAAAACTAAAACACTTAAAATCCTTATTTTTTCTCAAAACTCGACAGTTCGCCTTATAACCCGGTGCGCCTAATGTACGGAATAAGTTTGGTTGAGCTTACTCACCTCCAAACTACTTTATTTGTTACATGGCGTAATGATACGTGTGACCAGTAGATGGCAGTCAAACATAATAAATAAGTGTAGACAGCACTATGATTGCACTTTTGTCTCAAGTAAACAACACCAACATTTTAAATGTTCCATTGCAAATATAGAACATGACACATGACACAGTTTATCAAAATGTTTTAGTACGACTTTGGTAAGCTATGAAGCCGCACTGCTTGAAGGATTGTCGGTGCATTAAACATACAAATATTATGATGGTGTGTGTATAAGGTAAGACATATTATCTGGCGTTTTGTTTGGCAATATTATGCAAAAGCAACTTTTCTTACCTTCTGGTACCTGCTGATCTGTATTTGGGATCTGTAGAAGTCATGAAAAAGTCTGCACGTCTGCGAGTCGATAAGCTTCTTCTTTTTCCTCTATCTTCCATAAACACCATAACCTCATGCTCTTTCGGGATTTCCTCAAGCATCAGTAGAAGAGGACGCAAAATAGACTGCTAGCGACGTATGTTGTTTTTCTTTTGTGTCGCCGGGTCTGCTCTTCTTTCTGCGTTTTTTTGCACATTCTGACTAAGTCTTTCTCCCCTTACTCCCTCTCTTTCTCCTGATTCTGGATAAAGCATTTGGCTTGACTCTTTTAAATTGTGTCCATCCAAACTCAGACCAAAACCCTTCTACATCGAAGTCAGAAGCATTAAAATTACACTCCTCTCGCTTGGTCCCTCCGATTTTGCCCAAGTCAGTTTGACTGGAGAGGTCCATACTTTCCTCAATTTCCCATAATTTGGAAATGTATGCAGGCTGACCCCTTCTTTAGTTGTATTGATACAACCTGCAACAATGCCTCTGGCAGACATATTTGACAATTCCTTCGAAATGTGCGTGAAAATAACATAATTTGGGATGAAAATGCAACCAAAACACATACCACGCAATATGAAGTTCCCTCCAGTTTTCTGTAGGTGACGTCAGCAACGCTGATACAGGCATTTTAGAGCTAAAAATGGGCGTTCCAAAGTGTGTTGAAACTATTTTGGGAGGAATGTTACCTGTAGACATAATTTTTAGGTCCAGAACTAAGAAATAAATGTCAATATTGTCAACTTTAGCTATTTGAGTTACGATTCCAACCCGTCGCTGGTTGAAGTACTGTTTGTCACAGGACTGGCTGTTTCAGCAATATAGAGTTCACACTGCTTCGTTTACATAAGAAACAAACATAACTTTGGATAAGACCACTCGGAAATCGACACAATCCTCCTTTCCAACAACCAGAAAAAGAATGCTAGTGTGAAGAAGACGAAGCGGACTACCCAATCAGAGAAACAAACAAAATGTATCAAAATGTTTTAGTACGACTTTGGTAAGCTATGAAGCCGCACCGCTTGAAGGATTGTCGGCGCGTTAAACATACGAGTATTATTATGGTGTGTGTAATAAGGTAAGACATATTATCTGGCGTTTTGTTTCGCAATATTATGCAAAAGCAACTTTTCTTACCTTCTGGTACCTGCTGATCTGTATTTAGGACCTGTAGAAGTCCTGAAAAATTCAACGCGTCCGCGAGTCGATAAGCTTCTTCTTTTTCCTCTATCTTCTTATGTGACATTCATCCTCCATTGTTGCCTTTTCTAATATAAAGTAGTGTAAAGTTTTTACTTATATCTGTCAGTAAACTCGCCATGAAACCGCTAAAACATACCGGTGTAGTGAGTTTACATTATTCCTCCAAGGAACTTTAGTTATTAGAGTTCCGGTCGGACGGTTTTTCACGGGACACATTTCCAGTGTTGTTGTTTCCAGATGAGGAGATGCTGCTCCGTTATTGATGTAAGTAAAGTCTGAATGTCATTAAAACAGTTAGCTCCATCTTTTGACACTTCTTCCACTCCCGTCCTTGCACGCTACACCGCTACAACAAAGATGAGGGGGAGAAGACGCTGCTGAAGGTGAGCCACGTAAATACGACCGCCCACAAAACAGCGCATCCGTAAGCGACTGTCAGAAAGCGGCTTGAAGATGATCTGTAAAACATAATCTATGCCAGTGTTTTTCAACCTCTGTGCCGGGGCACACTAGTGTGCCGTGAGATACAGTCTGGTGTGCCGTGGGAGATGATCTAATTTCACCTAATTGGGTTAAAAATATTTTTTGCAAACCAGTAATTATGGTCTGCAAATGATGTGTTGTTGTTGAGTGTCGGTACTGTCTAGAGCTCGGCAGAGTAACCGTGTAATACTCTTCCTTATCAGTAGGTAGCAGCAGGTAGCTAATTGCTTTGTAGATGTGGGAAACAGCGGGAGGCACTGTGCAGGTAAAAAGGTGTCTAATGCTTAAACCAAAAATAAAAAAGGTGAGTGCCCCTAAGAAAAGGCATTGAAGCTTAGGAAAGGCTATGCAGAACAAACCTAAAACTGAACTGGCTACTAAGTAAACAAAAACAGAATGCTGGACGACAGCAAAGACTTACTGTGAAGCAAAGACGGCGTCCACAATGTACATCCGAACATGACATTACAATCAACAATGTCCCCACAAAGAAGGATAAAAACAACTGAAATATTCTTGACTGCAAAAACAAGGAAGTTGCGGAAAATATCGCTCAAAGGAAGACATGAAACTGCTACAGGAAAATACAAAAAAAAAGACGAAAAGCCATCAAAATAGGAGCGCAAGACAAGAACTAAAACACTACACACAGGAAAACAGCAATAAACTCAAAATAAGTCAGGGTGTGATGTGACAGGTGGTGACAGTACAGTACACCTACTTTGAGACAAGAGCTATAGTGATGCATGCTTGGTTATGGTTCAAAGTCATATCCAACAATTGCAACAACGACTTTTTACTGTCAACTAAGTTTCATTTTTTAAATGATTTCTGCTGGAGGTGTGTCTACGGATTTTTTCAACGCAAAAAATGTGCCTTGGCTCAAAAAAGGTTGAAAAACATTGATCTATGCAACATTTTGACCAAAGAACCACCATTACATGTTATGTAGACCACAAGGAAGTGTTTTCAATTCAGAAAAAAATAAAAATAATAATATGACTCCTTTAATGCGCCTTATTAAAAAAAAAAATATATAAAAAATAGACCATTCATCGGCAGTGCGCCTTATAATCCGGTGCGCCTTATGGTCCGGAAAATACGGTATTGTAGATGTTTGTAGTACATGCTATTGTTATGTTTTTCAAACAATATTTCTTATAGAAAAGTTTGTAGTTTTTACATGTTAAAGTTGGGGTATTTTGGGAGGGATTAAATGTATTACATGTTTGTTTCAATGGGCGAGGCTGCTTCGAGATAGGAGTGATTTGAGTTACGAGCTTCATCGTGAAACACATTGTTCTCGTAAATTAAAGTACAACTGTATATGCAATCACTACCGGTACTTGTATAGAATACTATGTCAAAGTCAAACCACTGTCCAATATAAAAAATTTTTTACATAATGGACCAGGTATATTTTAGAATGAATGTGGAATTTCCTGACAAACTCAAAATGGTTTCAATTTTCAGTTTTGGTGTTTGCTTAAATCACAATTAAAATTGCTACTCAACTCATGGGGTGACAGTTTTGGCTGTCCGTCTGTGTGTCCCGTGTTTGTTCCATGTTCTTACTTTGGCAGAATGGTTGTAATCTCCTCTCAAATGGTTTATGCCACTAAAGGGAACAGATTAACAAGGTTTTAATGACCCGTGGCTCGCCCTTTTACCCCCACCAGCTTCCGGAGCATCCCATGGGAGCGAGTCGGCGTGCGTGTTAGATTCTGGGCGTCTGTGTTTTTAGCTGCCCTTTAAGTTGGAAATAGTGTGTAACACTCCGAACATTCATATTTACTGAGGTGACTGACTTCAAATGAAACTTTTTCTTTGCAGCTTTTTCACATTTGCAAGCTAAAAATAGTTTCAGTTCCAACCAAGCAATTCACACTTCACAGCATATTTACAGCTCATATTTAATGATGCAATTATTCCTTTATTCCATTATTTTCTGATTAACCCACTGAGACGCAAATTAACTACAGAGCACATTACTTTATTGTTATTTGGTTGTTTGTTGGTCTCTTCAACACTTCTGTTCACTAATACAGATAATACAGTCACAACGGTTGGTGTATGTAAAAAAATAGTTTCATGATTTTAAATAGTTAAAGAATTGATATATTAAATGAATGGCTGTGTACTGTATGAGGTTGGTATTGTTCAGTATTTTTGTGATTTATTTCTGATGTTGTGTCATTAATATAGCTACTACTAAGAATTTACTACTGGAATCATTGTACATTAGAGGTGGGCAGATGGATCCAGACATCGATATTATCCGCACCATCATGGTATCGGTATCGTATACTATCAGTTCTATTTGATGTTGATTTTTTGGGGGGATATTATTGTACAAAACAAGTTGTCACATTGTTTTTGGAAACTGTGGACGTTGTGTCCTCCGGATCAAAGAGGAATTTAACTATCCGGACTGTAATAGGTACAAAGTTCAAAAGCCAGCATCTATGATGGTATGGGGGTGTATTAGTGCCCAAGCCATGGGTAACTTAAACATCTGTGAAGGCACCATTAATGCTGAAAGGTACATACAGTCAAGAATTAACATTGGCTCGGCTTTCACTTGTTGGCGTGAGCTCTAAGACGGGGAGGGATGTCAGACCGATGCTGCCTTAGCTCTGTTCCTGCTGAACTAGTGAGTAATTTTCAATGCTCAAATCAAAATGATAATGCTAACGTTAGCTATCGGAAATTTGCGTGGTAGCCATAAATTGCCACCAGCTTGATAGTTTGCCGTTCCACACTGACACGACCAGACAAACTCATAAGTACTGTATAAAGATAAACAATGCGATGACTGCAAACCTCAAATGTAAAGTTTGAGAACATTTTGTAGGTTCCTACTATGGAAAGATCAGTCATACTGAATCGTTGTGGTAGTATCGTGTCATTTTGACATTATGCGCTAGTCCTCATTGGAATGTGGTCTTCCTTCAGGCAAAACACTACCGCTTTGGTCCACTGGCGCCGCCAAAATCAACCAAGACTGAAAGTTCTTAAGTGGGGATTTAAGAAGATGAATCCATAACTTTTATCAAGTATGTGCGTTTGTTAACCTTCTTGACGAAACTTTTTGCCACTTATTTTTTGAATGCATATACTCACACCTCTCATGTTTTGTAATGTCATCACTTTATAAAATAGCAAGGGTTTAAGTCAGGGGTAGGGAACCTATGGCTCTAGAGCCAGATGTGGCTCTTTTGATGACTGCATCTGGCTCTCAGATAAATCTTAGCCGACATTGCTTAACACGATAAGTAGTGAATAATTCTGCTGGTAATCACAGTGTTAAAAATAACGTTCAAATTATAAAACATTCTCATGCATTTTAATCCATCCATCCGTTTTCTATCGCACCTGTTCAAGAAGTCAAATTAATGGTAAGAAGTATTTTATTTATTATTGGTTAGCTTCAGAATAACAATGTTATTAAAAAGAATAAGAGATTTTTTATACTCTAAAAATGTTGGTCTTACTTAAAAATGCACGCATTTAGTTGTATTCAGTGTTAAAAAATATTATATGGCTCTCACGGAAATACATTTTGAAATATTTGGCTTTCATGGCTCTCTCAGCCAAAAAGGTTCCCGACCCCTGGTTTAAGTAGATATATCAAAAATAATTGGATATAGATAGAAACACTAATTATATTGTGAAATGTACAGTATACATATATACTGTATATACGTACATACATATATATATATATATATATATATATATATATACATATATATATATATATACATACGTACATATATATATATATATATATATATATATATATATATATATATATATATATATATATATATATATATATATACTGTATATATATATCCATCCATCCATTTTCTACCGCTTATTCCCTTCGGGGTCGCGGGGGGCGCTGGAGCCTATCTCAGCTACAATCGGGCGGAATGCAGCGTACACCCTGGACAAGTCGCCACCTCATCGCAGGGCATATATATATATATATATATATATACAGTATACTTTATTTTAAACTTTTTTCTTACACATGCAGAATATTATAGCCACAAATCCAAACGGTCAAACAGAACACCTGGAGTAAAACAATACATTATTAAAACATGTTCATCTGTTTAGCAAACTGGAAACTGAAAAACCTATTGAAAAATTGTGAATTTTTTTTTGTAACCCTCTTTTTTATTTTGCACCATTGCACTTAGGGCCTGATTTACTAAAGGTTTGCGTGTACTAAAACAAGCGCAAAACTGATCTACTAAACGTTGTTAAATGTTAAATGAGCAGAGTAAGGCGCACCATCCATTTTGTGTCTGTCTTCATTAATATGCAGAATGTATGCAGATCATCAACATGTCCACATTACTGGGAGGAGAAGATGAAAATATATTGTACAGCACATGCAATGTGATTTATCAACACTGTTTTGCGGGAACTATTTAGTGTTTTATTTAGCATGTCCGAAAAGTACATGCAAACCGAGTTACACACAGGCTGCAGGATCAGTGAAGCTGCAGCAAAGACAGACAAATGACAGATATTCCTCCGTCATACGTATGTGTGTAAACGTATTGGCATGGTCTGTCAATGTAATGCACCCCCGTCTCAGAATGCACCCCCCGACGGGAGCGCCACACCAACCAAAGCCCACACCCAAACCCTCCACGTGCAAGACCGAATACACCCAAAAAAAGTCACTTAACAAGAAGCCAAAAAGTGCAAAAACAACAATGCTCGCGCCGGAGGAGCCGTGAACGACTGCAGGGACACAACATTAGGTACACCTGCAGACTGCAGCACGGATTTCATATTTCATCCATTCACAACTCCTCCAACACGAACACCACTGTTCCCGCACTTAGAAGTAAAGGTAAGACCATAATAAAAAATTTTGAATTAAATGTGCTTTTTTGTGTGCTACAGTTTGTATGTGTAAAGTTAAAGTTAAGTTAAAGTACCAATGATTGTCACACGCACACACTAGGTGTGGTGAAATTTGTCCTCTGCATTTGACCCATCCCTTGATTCCCCCCTGGGAGGTGAGGGGAGCAGTGGGCAGCAGCGGCGCCGCGCCCGGGAATTATTTTTGGTGATTTAACCCCCAATTCCAACCCTTGATGCTGAGTGCCAAGCAGGGAAGAATGCTGATATGAGCTTTTAAACATAACCCGTTAACTGTTGCCAATCAAATGGTGAATAAGATACTCTTTAGGGTTCATATGTTTGTAAATCTGACTGTGGTGAAGTCAGTGCCTCACCAGCCATGAACCTCACCACACGTCACTGGTGCATGAGTCTTATTCAAACGGACCAAATTGTGATACATAATACGTGGATTAGCAATTTTTTTTTTATCGTTATTCCTTATTTTATTTCATATAGTCAACATAGTGAAAATGGCAATTCTGATTCTGTGGCCGTTTGGAGTAGCACAATTGGCATAGTTACTTTTTAGTTGACTCCTGTTTTGATTTACTAAGCTCCATGAGCAATTCATATGTTAATGATGCCTCATGGTTTTTGTCTGAGTCGCTACAAACACTGTCAAAAATACAGCTAACTTGACTGAGATGCAGCAGATGCCACAGTAATCCTAACTAACACTTGCTTAAGGATTCAGCAAATGGCACCAGAAGCCCATCAGAGACCCACAGTCCATCAGAGGCAGCGCAGCAATGACTTTTAGAATCTGCGAGTCATGCGTTCTTGACCTGTGGTGACTCACGACTGACACGATGGCTCACGGGGAGCTGACAAGAGGAAATACATCATGGCGTCCCTCAAATTGAGAAGGACACAGCAGAGGGGCCCCACTTCCGAGTGACAGATATGGGATTTATTATTTTATTTCTTGTCCCCCGGCTTGGAAGATCTGTAAAAGGGGTAGCAGGAGTCCACTTTATAGAGTTTGCTTATAAAGTAAGTATAAGCCTATATGGGGGTTGTACAATTTGTAATCAAACCAACATTTTCAAGATGTTCATCTCTAAAATTGCAAACAATGTGGGGATATCTCACATTGAAATCGATACCAGTCGTCAACGGAACCAATTTTCAGTATGATAGCGATTTTCGGTACTCATGTGTGTGTCCATCCATCCATCGATCCATCTTCTTCCGCTTATCTGAGGTCAGGTCGCGGGGGCAGCAGCCTAAGCAGGGAAGCCCAGACTTCCCTCTCCCCAGCCACTTCGTCCAGCTCCTCCCGGGGGATCCCGAGGCGTTCCCAGGCCAGCTGGGAGAGATAGTCTTCCCAACGTGTCCTGGGTCTTCCCCGTGGCCTCCTACCGGTCGGACGTGCCTGAAACACCTCCCTAGGGAGGCGTTCAGGTGGCATCCTGACCAGATGCCCGAACCACCTCATCTGGCTCCTCTCAATGTGGAGGAGTAGCGGCTTTACTTTGAGCTCCCCCCGGATGGCAGAGCTTCTCACCCTATCTCTAAGGGAGAGCCCCACCACCCGGCGGAGGAAACTCATTTCGGCCGCTTTTACCCGTGATCTTGTCCTTTCGGTCATAACCCAAAGCTCATGACCATAGGTGAGGATGGGAAGGTAGGTCGACCGGTAAATCGAGAGCTTTGCCTTCCGGCTCAGCTCCTTCTTCACCACAACGGATCGATACAGCGTCCGCATTACTGAAGACGCCGCACCGATCCGCCTGTCGATCTCACGATCCACTCTTCCCTCACTCGTGAACAAGACTCCGAGGTACTTGAACTCCTCCACTTGGGGCAGGGTCTCCTCCCCAACCCGGAGATGGCACTCCACCCTTTTCCGGGCGAGAACCATGGACTCGGACTTGGAGGTGCTGATTCTCATCCCAGTCGCTTCACACTCGGCTGTGTTCATGTGGTGATAAATCAGGGGTGTCAAACTCATTTTAGATCGGGGGCCACATGGAGATAAATCTACTCCCAAGTGGGCCGGACTGGTAAAATCACGGCACGATAACTTAAAAATAAAGACAACTTCAGATTGTTTTCTTTCTTTAAAAATAGAACAAGCACATTCTGAAAATGTACAAATCATAATGTTGTTGTTTTTTTTTTTACACTTACATGTTGCGGTTAATAGGATTCTCTATCTTTATTTGTCGTTATTTATATTTTCTGAATAAATTATGTGATAATGTTCATCAGTTGGTGTTAATTTTCAATCTACAGGATGTTATTTATGTAGTTTGATCATTTTCCTCGACTGATGTACTAACGTCATGTGGTTTATTTTGTACATATGTAGCATGATCTACAATTATACAAATAAGTGCTATTGCGACATCCAGTGGACACATTTAGAACAGCAGTTTCTTCCATTCAAGAATTTCAGGTTATTTTTTATACTTAGCACACTCAACCCGCGGGACGGATAATACATGTTCGTGGGCCTGATCCAGCCCTCGGGCCGTATGTTTGACCCCTGTGTGATAAATGGTCACTCCTTTAATATTCACATTTTATTTTTTTTTAGTTTAAGACTTTAGATGGCAGTAGTGTATGGTCTACTGCAGTGTTTTCTAACCATAAGCCCCATTGTTGGGTCGCGAGTGCCCAGTAGAGGGCCGTCAAAAAATATCTGTTTTTCAGCTGTGGTCAGTATGGGCCGAAGCGGCACTCAGTTGTAATACACTTTTCCACCACTTGTGGAAGTAATGACAATCTTTAACCAAAGTCGTGTATAGAGTGAGTAAGGACAACCCGGTTTCAAGCGATCTCCTCAATGATTAGTCAAATGGCACTCACGTGACTACAGGGTGTCATCTAACGCAGTGGTCCCCAACCACCGGGCCACAGCCCGGAACCTGTCCGTGGATCGATTGGTACCGGGCCGTACACGAAATAAAAAAAAAATAATAATAAAAAAAAATTATTATTATATTTTTTTATTTATTAAATCAACATAAAAAAAACACAAGATACACTTACAATTAGTGCACCAATCCGGCATCCCCCAGCTCTGTCTCGTCGAAGTCGTCATTAATTCGAGTCAGTGTCGCTGCTGCTCTATTCCCGTGTTCTACTGCGTGACTGATCGTCTTAAGTTTAAACTCTGCGTCGTAAGCGTGTCTCTTAATAGGAGCCATTCTGGGGTCTTTACATAAACAAACCAATGGAAATGAAACGGCACGCCTCGCGCAGTCATATATCCCAGCATGCACCGCGCGCTTCTTCTTCTTCTACGGGGGAAAATGAAGATGAGGGAAATGAAACGGCACGCCTCGCGCAGTCATATATCCCAGCATGCACCACGCGCTTCTTCTACTTCTACGGGGGAAAATGAAGTCGGCGGCTGCTTACCGTATTTTTTATTTTTTTATTTTTTTAAATGAATTTATTAATCAATCAACAAAACAATACACAACAACACCACAACAATGCAATCCAATTCCAAAACCAAACCCGTCCCAGCAACTTTAAGAACAACAATAAACAGAGCAATTGAGGACACACAAATCCAAATGTAGCGAAACAAAAATGAACATTATCGACAACAGCATCAATATTAGTAACAATTTCAAAATAGCACTGATTAAAAAAACCCTCATTGATCATTATTAAAAACATTAATAAAAAATACTAAAACAATTAGAAATTAACAATAGTGTGTCACAGTGGCTTACACTTGCATCACATCCCATAAGCCCGACAACACACCGCGTCCAACATTTTCCACAAGGATATAATAAGTCATATTTTGGTTCATTTATTAGTTGAAACAAATTTAAATAATGGATCCCATATTCCAATATATGACTCATTATTATCTAAACTAAATGCAGTTGTTTCTACTGATATCATCTCCATAGCGTGTGTGTACCAGTCAGTATGAGTTGGACTATCAACAGCTATCCATTTTTAAAATATTACCCTTTTTGTTATTATGCATATTGAAAGAAAAGCATTTTTACTCTTTGATGACACGTTACTAAATTGATGGAGATCCCCAAGAATACAAGTTTGCAGTGTCATTGGGATGTTTATATTAAGGAATGTGATTGCTTCTTTTGTTGTTTTCAACCATAACTCTTTTATTCTCTGACATTCCCACAATAAATGAACAAGAGTTCCCTCAGCTGCCCGACACTTCATACATAACTTGCTATCTACTACGCCAATTTTAAACAGCTGAGAAGATGTAAAATACAATCTATTCAATATCTTAGATTGAGTCAGCTTATCTTTAATGCTTCTAAAGGGCTTATTGGCATTTTTCCAAATATCATTCTATGATATGTCTATTTCATCTAAAATGTTTAAGTCCATCATCCATTTCCGAACACATGCATCATTTGCATTTCTAGTGTGGTGTTCATTTATTATTCCATAAAATAGTTTAATTAATTTCTTAATTGTATCTTGATTAAAAAGTGCATCTTCCAGTTCATGGCTATTTAAGGACATACTTTCAGAGGATATGCATTTATTTACAGCGTGTTTTAAAGAGATAAAATGTAAAAAAAGGATTTTTGGGTACATTATATTATTCAACTAAATCATTGAACAGTTTTGATTGATTGATTGATTGAAACTTTTACCTGTTGGAGGCTCAATATTGGTCCATATATAAGGCGCACCGGATTATAAGGCACACTGTCAGCTTTTGACAAAATTGGAGGTTTTTAGGTGCGCCTTATAGTGCGGAAAATACGGTACTTAGTATCAGATTGATACCCAAATTTGTGGTATCATCCAAAACTAATGTAAAGTATCAAACAACAGAAGAATAAGTGATTATTACATTTTAACAGAAGTGTAGGTATAACATGTTAAAAGAGAAAGTAAGCAGATATTAACAGTAAATGAACAAGTAGATTAATAATTCATTTTCTACCACTTGTCCTTAATAATTTTGACACAATAATAGAATGGAAAATGACACAATATGTTACTGCATATGTCAGCAGCTAAATTAGGAGCCTTTGTTTGCTTACTTACTAATAAAGGACAAGTTGTCTTGTATGTTCAGTATTTTATTTAAGGACAAACTGTTATGTACGCGAGGGGTGGAAGGAGACGACACCACGAAGAAACTCAGGTTACCAGGTTTATTGTACCCTTTGATGAATGTGTGGGAGGCGTATGCTACTCTAAGTGTTGGTTGCGGGACTATGTGTGATATTAACCATGTAAATAATACCAGTGGATGTTGTACGTGCGTGATGGATGAATCCTTCGACAGTCCCAGAGGGCGAGGCAAAAAGGAAGTCCGAGAACAGGCAGAAGGTCGAGGGCAGTAGAGAAGCGACAAGGTCCGTGTCCATGCGAGGGTCGAGGATCGAGGAAGGCAGTCCAAAATGCGGAGGGAGGTCGAGGCACAGGGCTCGAGCACACGGAACATGGCGGGTACTGCGAGAGAGACAAGGAACATGAGTCGAGGAGACAAGGAGGACAGGAGAACAAGGGTGAGGACAACAAGAGGGAAGCCAGAGACGTGAATGCTTACTACTGAGAGTTAACGACTGGTCTTTATGCTGCCGCTCTGATGATTTCCAGGTGTGCTGATTGCCGATAGTCTGCAACTGCGGCGTTGCGTGGGCGTGAAGCGCTCGGCGCGTACGGGGGCGTGTCCTGGCATACTGCCAGACAGAGTGTTGGAGGATCTTGCAGCCGGCGAATTGTGGGTCAATGAGAGAAAAAAAGAAACCGAAATGTATTTAAAAAGGTAGTGAAGGAAATGTATGATGATGGCTTCATTCGGACTTCCGGTGAGTGAGACGTAAAATTATATTACGAGGCAAAAAAGAAGGCGTACACAGACCTTTTCACGCTGCATTTGTGTACTCCAAACTGGTTAGCAGTAACTTTGTATTCCTCACAACTGGCAAGATTGTACACAACAAATAGCAAGTTTGAAGTTAGCAACCTCCATCTGAAGTCTGCACTAACAGTCGTTCCTTTTGAACTCAAAACTCCTTCCATCAATCCAGACCTCATTGAATAAACTTTGAGACATTCCAAAGTTTTATTTCCATTCTCTGTCCAAAAATACTTTCAAAACAACTCTCTGAGTCTCTCCCACCGCGTCTTCCAATGAGCAAGTCCAGGACCTTCTTGGTAGTAATGTCATGTTCGTAGCGCAATCTAAGATCATTTCTTGATGCAGTCTGCTATTTAACATATTTGTCATCAGTGCCAACATTACATCAAGCACAACAAGAACTGGGCTTTAGTCGATAAGATATTTTGTTTTGGTGTGACGTCATAGGTTAACCGGAGAAGCAATACATGAATCGCCGTTTGCTTGTCAAAGTTGTCCCATCAGCCGGAGGTCTGACAGCGAACGTATCCAAAACTATCATTGGCGCTGGCGGCAGTGTCACAGCTTCTTTCAAAGTGTGACGATCTGTCACTTCATTTCGGTTTGTTTCCTTGTTTTTGTATTTACTTCCTGTCAGTGCTCTTATTTTGTTATATCTCCTGTTTGTTCCGCTGAGCACTGTTTTCTCCTCACCTGCCGTTGATTGGCAGCCAGTCCACACCTGCTGCCAATCAGCATATGTCTATTTATGTTTTCTCTCGAGCACTCCTCAGTGCTCGATGATAAACACTCTATGTATGGAACATTTATGCAAGACTGCTTTATTTTCTGTTTTTGCATGAGATTAAAGACTCATCATACCTGCTCTCAGCTCTCTTGGTTCTTGCATCTTGGGGTCACAAAACAGCAGCCATGCGAGTTCCTCACACAAAGCCCATTTTTAAGTTTTTTCCATCAATGTAGAGTGAAAAAATAGCAAGTTTAAGTTTTAAACATACAATAAGTCTTCTTAGTGTGTTTAAAAACCAGCAAGGCAGTGTGGTGTACTATAGATTGAGCTTTGGAAATGACAGCGCCCAGCCGTGACGTCATCAGATGTCTCACATACGCTGAGGGGAGAGTTTTTGAACCCTTCGCTTTGCAAAAGTGCATTTTTTTAAGGACAAAAGTATGATTTTGCGTGTGGAAAAGGAGGCCTAAATGCAGAGATAATCAGCGTTTATGAAATGTTCATGTGGACATGTCCTAAGAAACAATCACTGATGAAGGAATGTAAACCGGTGTCATGTCAGTATAGTGAATATACTGGAGTGGAGGATTATGGAAAATGGAGTCCCAACATGACAACCTAAAATAAAAGGCCTACTGAAACCCACTACTATCGACCACGCAGTCTGATAGTTTATATATCAATGATGAAATCTTAACATTGCAACACATGCCAATACGGCCGGGTTAGCTTACTAAAGTGCAATTTTAAATTTCGCGCGAAACATCCTGCTGAAAACGTCTCGGTATGATGACGTCAGCGCGTGACGTCACGGATTGTAGCGGACATTTTGGGACAGCATGGTGGTCAGCTATTAAGTCGTCTGTTTTCATCACAAATTTCCACAGTATTCTGGACATCTGTGTTGGTGAATCTTTTGCAATTTGTTCAATGAACAATGGAGACAGCAAAGAAGAAAGCTGTAGGTGGGAAGCGGTGTATTGCGGCAGGCGTTGTGCTGGATAACGCACCCCCGCCGTAGAATGCACCCCTTGACTGATGTGCCAGATTACACAGCCGGTGTTTCATTGTTTACATTCCCGGAAGATGACAGTCAAGCGTTACCATTGGCCTGTGGAGAACTGGGACAACAGAGACTCTTACCAGGAGGACTTTGGTCAAAATGTTGCATAGATTATGTTTTACAGATCATCTTCAAGCCGCTTTCTGACAGTCTCTTCCGGATACGCCGTTTTGTGGGCGGTCTTATTTACGTGGCTCACCTTCGGCAGCGTCTTCTCCCCGTCATCTTTGTTGTAGCGGTGTAGCATGCAAGGACGGGTGTGGAAGAAGTGTCAAAAGATGGAGCTAACTGTTTTAATGACATTCAGACTTTACTTACATCAATAACGGAGCAGCATCTCCTCATCCGTGGCTCACTAGTGTAATAACAAGGCCGGAAATGTGTCCCGTGAAAAACCGTCCGACCAGAACTCTCTAATAACTAAAGTTCCTTGGGTGAATAATGTATACTCACCATACCGGTATGTTTTAGCGCTTTCATGGCGAGTTTACTGACAGATATAAGAAAGAACTTTACACTACTTTATATTAGAAATGGCAACAGTTGAGGATGAATGTCACATAACAAGAAGATAGATAAAAAGAAGAAGCTTATCGACTCGCGGACGTGTGCAATTTTTCAGGACTTCTACAGATCCCAAATACAGATCAGCAGGTACCAGAAGGTAAGAAAAGTTGCTTTTGCATAATATTGCGAAACAAAACGCCAGATAATATGTCTTACCTTATACTGTACACACACCATAATAATACTCGAATGCTTCATAGATTACCAAAGTCGTACTAAAACATTTTGATAGATTTTTGAGCGCCGTGTGTAATGTTCTATATTTTCAATGGAACATATAAAATGTTGATGTTGTTTACATGAGACATATTGCAATCATAGTGCTGTCTACACATATTTGTTATGTTTGACTGCCATCTACTGGTCACACTTATCATTACAACATGTACCAAATAAAATAGCTTCGAGGTGAGTAAGCTCAATCAAACTTATTCCTTACATTAGGCGCACGGGGTTATAAGGCGCACTGTCGAATTTTGAGAGAAAAAAAGGATTTTAAGTGCGCTTTATAGTCCTTAAAGTACGGTACTGTGATCTAGCGTTGAAGGATACGTGGCTAAAAACGACAAAAACAAACTTTGCATTGATGTGCTTTATTATTTTATTTTACTCCACATTTGCTGAAAATATGCTTTTTTTTACAGCCCTCAGTCTCTTTCAGAATGAAATTCACGTCCTGACTGAAGTCAACAGCCACATTCTGAGAATGTTGTTTGTCCACAGTGCTGATGTTTACTACTTGCTATAACAGATGCCTTCATTAGGCTTGGGTTTCGCAGTTTCACATCTCACCTTAAGTTGTGTATGGCAGCATACATCTAGACTTCATTTTCTTTAGCGTCTTTAGTGATGCTTGGCAACAACATTTTTTGTCTTAAAATTAAAAAAAAAAAATGCCTTCCTCTCTGCAGCGGTCAGAAGGCACCAGAACATGACTGTTGCATCAAAGGCCTTGTTGATGCAACGTTTGTATGCCTAATCTGCTCTCTCCATCTGCCAGGCTTGTCTGGACCGAGCACAGACTTGATCCTGTCACAGATTTCTGTCCCATCAGCCTCTACCCAGGTGGCTTTCAACAGGCTTACACACTCTGACTAGTAAATAACCAGATTTTTTTTATGTTTCCTTGACTTTTTGTCTTTGCTTCCTGCTGCTGCTATCAGTATGAACAAATCATGAATTATGCATCATTCACATGCTATCCCATGGCCAATTTGCTTTTACAGTAGTACCTTAACTTACAAGCTTATCATATTTTCCGGACTATAAGGCGCACTTAAAATCCTTTTTTTTTGGTCAAAACCCGACAGTGCGCATTATAACCCGGTGCGCCTAATGTACGGAATAATTCTGTTTTTTCTTTGCGACCTCGAAGCTATTTTATTTGGTACATGGTGACCAGTAGATGGCAGTCAAACATAAGAGATACGTGTAGACTGCAATATGACTCAAGTAAACAACACCAACATTTTATATGTTCCATTGAAAATATAGAACATTACACACGGCGCTCAAAAATCTATCAAAATGTTTTAGTATGACTTTGGTAAGCTATGAAGCTGCACCGCTTGAAGGATTGTACTGTGCTTCAACATACAAGTATTATTATGGTGTGTGTAAGGTAAGACATATTACCTGGTGTTTTGTTTCGCAATATTATGCAAAATAAACTTTTCTTACATTCTGGTACCTGCTGATCTGTATTTGGGATCTGCATAAGTCCTGCAAAATCGTGCGAGTCCGCCTTTGTAGTCCGTGTCGACGCCGTATTCGATAAACCAATAAAAGTGCTAAAACATACCGGTATAGTGAGTTTACATTATTCACCCAAGGAACTTTAGTTATTAGAAGGTTCTGGTCAGACAGTTTTTCACGGTACACATTTCCGGCGTTGTTATTGCACGAGTGAGCCACGGATGAGGAGATGCTGCTCTGTTATTGATTGAAGTAAAGTCTGAATGTCATTAAAACAGTTAGCTCCATCCTTTGACACTTCTTCCACTCCCGTCCTTGCACGTTAAACCGCTGCAACAAAGATGACGAGGAGAAGACGCTGTCGAAGGTGATCCACGTAAATAAGACCGCCCACAAAACAGCCCCACTATGGACTGGACTCTCACTACTATGTTAGATCCACTAAGGACTGTTCTTTCACAATATTATGTCACTCGACATCCATTGCTTTCGGTCTCCCCTAGAGAGGGGGGGTTACCCACATATGCGGTCCTCTCCAAGATTTCTCATAGTCATTCACATCGACGTCCCTTATGTGGGCTCTGTACCGAGGATGTCGTTGTGGCTTGTGCAGCCCTTTGAGACTTTTGTGATTTAGGGCTATATAAATAAACATTGATTGATTGATTGATTGAAAACGGCGCATCCTGAAGCGACTGTCAGAAAGCGGCTTGATGATGATCTGTAAAACATAATCCATGCAACATTTTGACCAAATAACCATCATTACATGTTATGTAGACCACAAGTAAGTGTTTACAATATAGAAAAAAAAGAAGAAAAAAATATATATAACCCCTTTAATGCGCCATATAATCCGGTGTGTATAAATATGTGTGTATATATATGTATGTGTGTGTGTGTATATACACATGTGTATTTATATGTATATGTATGTGTGTATATATATATATATATATATATATATATATATATATATATATATATATGTGTATATATGTGTGTATGTACTATATGCATGTATGTGTGTGTGTAAAAGTGTGTATGTGTGTGTGTGTTTGTGTGCGTGTGTGTGCGTGTGTGTATACATATGTGTGTATTTATGTATACACATATATGTGTATGAATATGTGTATATGTATGTGTGTGTATGTATATATATATATATATATATATATATATATATATATATATATATATACAGTATATATATGCTGAGAATACTTGTGTACATTTTTGTTTTTGTTTTTTAATTTTAATAAATTTACAGAAAGTTCTAAAAAATAACTTGTTCATATTGTCATTAGGGAGTATTGTATGTAGGATTTTCTGGCGAAAAATGACTTAATTACATTTTGGAATTAGGCTGTACCATAACAAAATGTGGAAAAAGTGAAGCGCTGTGAATACTTTCTGGATGCACTGGTGTACTTAGAGCATATGTATAAAACATTGTTGGTTTTTAGAACACTTTATTGGTTAAACAGATCATATTCCCATTACCTGCATTGTTAGACGTCTCTCATTAACAGTTTTTTACTATCAACAACGCACAGAAAGACGTACTGTATGTTCTTATTTAGAATAGGGATTGCGGAAGATGGGCAAAGTACCTAATAAAGTGTAGTTCCTCTTTAAAGCATAACAACTAGCCGAGAGATAGCTCATGCCTCAAATTACTTGTAAATTGGGTTACATGTGAGTCGAGGTACCACTGTATTAGGTAAAGGCAGATTGGTATTTTTGACAGGAACTTTACTGTATTTGTTATGAGAATTAAGAATCTCCTTTAGATCCACCTAACAAAGTAGGTCCTTGGTAATGCACTTGTTTTGACCGCTGACTTTTCTGCTGTTTACAAACCGTCTTCTTCTGTGGCATCATTATGTGCTCTACACACACTGGCCGGGGTATGTACTAGAATCATGCAGTTTTTAATCATCTTAAGTGTTTTTTTCTGTAGACAAGGATATTTCCTGATACAATCTTTAAAGGATATATAACTTTTGGAAAGCAGTAAAGGAAAAAAGACCGGTCCTGAGGAAAGTAATTACACAAACATGCTACAGAACAATATAGTTTCCGGCAGGGTTAGCGAGGCTGTCCGGATCAAGCAGGATGTGTCATGCTCCTCTCATCACCACTTGTCCCCTGTAGTGGGATTGGGGGCCCCCTAGCAGAATGATGCATGCTCAACGTCCGCCATCACTCGCGGCTGAGGAGTCAGACATTACGGAGCACTCCGAGCCATACGCTGACAGTGTCCCTCTGTCCTTTGTCCCTTTGCATTATGCCTTTTCTCCTTATTTTGCCTCACAGCCGCACGTTTTATTCACCTGTCTCATTTTGTTTCATCCGTTTTCACCATCAAACTTTTACTTTTGGCTCTGTAAGTGTGTAAAGTAAAGTCAAACTTGGTGAACTATTAGCGTCACTAAATGATATCAACAAACCTGGATGATATGATCACAAGCTTCAACTTGGCCATTCCAGGAAATGTATAAATGCACTATAAAGTTAAATATAAAATATTTTTGTGTTACTAAGCGAAATGTCCTGCACATTAAGCAAAATTAATGAATACAATTTGAATGATTAACTTTAACTACATTGAACTAGCATTTGTTGTCCTCCTAAAGTTAGACTTTACCATGAAATATTCATTTAAATCTTTCAGAAATGTTACTTTTTTGTACCTAACCCTAATCCCTACTTTTTAAAAGTTTATTTTTTATTTTTTAAAACACACAATTTAATTTAAATTAAAATGTTGTCACAACTTTTAATAGTAGTCAAACTATTTGTTTATTTAAACATTTTTGTCTAATCACTGTAGTGTCAACATTAGGGATTTTAACCGATACCAGTACCAAATTGTGCCAGTGTTTAAACCGGTAAAAATTAAAAACATTTATATACAGTAAAAAAAAAAAAAAAGTGGCCTTGCGATTAGAGTGTCCGCCCTGAAATCGGTAGGTCGTGAGTTCAAACACCGGTCGAGTCATACCAAAGACTATAAAAATGGGACCCATTACCTCCCTGCTTGGCACTCAGCATCAAGGGTTGAAATTGGGGGTTAAATCACCAAAATGATTCCCGAGCGCGGCCACCGATGCTGCTCACTGCTCCCCTCACCTCCCAGGTGGTGGAACAAGGGGGTGGGTCAAATTTGGGTAATTTCACCACACCAAGTGTGTGTGTGACTATCAGTGGTACTTTAACTTTAATGGAATTTTGTTGTGACATTCAAGTTGAACATACTAGTAATTTAAATATTTTAAATATATAAGTGAAGTGAAGTGAAGTGATTTACATTTATATAGCGCTTTTCCTCAAGTGACTCAAAGCGCTTTTACATAGTGAAACCCAATATCTAAATTACATTTAAACCAGTGTGGCTGGCACTGGGAGCAGGTGGGTAAAGTGTCTTGCCCAAGGACACAACGGCAGTGACTAGGATGGCAGAAGCGGGGATCGAACCTGCAACCCTCAAGTTGCTGGCACGGCCGCTCTACCAACCCAGCTATACCGGTTAACTATGTAATACATTTAAAAATCCAAAATACAATCCACAACAAATTGTCACAACAATACAGAACATAGAACACATGCATAAAAAAACTTACTTATACTGTAATGTTTGATGCTTATAATTCCGAGTGTTCCTGAATGCAACATTTGCTTGCTGTAACTATTATTGGTGCATAATGAGGAAGTGCTAAAAAAAATGTTTTCTGTGCTTACTGGGGCGGTATAGCTCGGTTGGTGGAGTGGCCGTGCTAGCAACTAGAGGGTTCCAGGTTCGATCCCCGCTTCTGCCATCCTAGTCACTACCGTTGTGTCCTTGGGCAAGACACTTTACCCACCTGCTCCCAGTGCCACCCACATTGGTTTAAATGTAATTTAGATATTGGGTTTCACTATGTAAAAGCGCTTTGAGTCACTAGAGAAAGGCGCTATATAAATATAATTCACTTCACTTCACTTCACTACTGGCTATCTTAGCGCCTCGCTGCTAACGGTGTTAAGAGGGCAGCTGTTGCTGTGTTAGGGACGGCAATACAGTTTAAAAAAAGAGCGTCAGACCGTGATATGACACACTGGCCTTGTCCCTGTAGTCAACCAGTTCTGCTAAGTGCTCTCCATGTGAACATCCCTCATAATAAAGTGTGTTAGCTCATACGTCTAAAAGCAATGAACCCAGGTGCTCCCCTAATTCATCACCTTTACCTCACAGAAAGTGGGCTTTTTAACGAGCTACAGACACATTAAGTAGCATCAATTGCTCTGCAGGGGATTGGTAAAAAAAACAAAAAAAAACACCTTTAAGCCCATTTAGTCATTATGCAGCCTTTACTAACACTTTGTTGTCCCACTAACTCCATAAGCACCAATTACATATTCAGTAGGGATGTTCTGATCAGGGTTTTATGCTGCAATTGCGATGCAGATACTCCACCCAGATCGGCTGATACTGTGCCAATACCAATTTTTTGACTCATGACGTGACCTGTGCTGCAGGTCATGTCTTGTCATAGCTTTTATGTTTAGTTCTGTTCTTAGCGCTCCTTGCCCTCCTTTCATTTATGTTCCCGTTGCTAGGATTGTTTGAGTTCACACACCGGTTTTGTTGATTAGTGTCTCTACCTGCTGCCATCACTAATCACGCACCCTATGCCGGTTTAACCCCGGCAGTCATTGCAGGATTCTTGTCGGCAATATGCAAACTATGTCTGGCTTCACGCTACGTCCTAGTTTATGCCTGTTCGATTCCATGTTTATGGTCTGCTCAGTTAAGTTAGTGTGTTACATTTTGCCTTGAGCAGTTGATCAATACAGTTTCTTACCTGCAAGCTGTCTAAAGTCCTCTGCATCTTAGAAGCACAACACCCCACCATGCCAAAACGTTACAACTAGGGATGTCCGATAATATCGGCCTGCCGATATTATCGGCCAATAAATGCGTTAAATTGTAATATCGGAAATTATCGGTATCTGTTATATATGCTAACAGCAGACAACTGACATATTTATCATAAATATAATTATATATATATAAAATAACTAGAGGTGCAAGAGTACAGGTAACCCATGCTACAGTCCATACCTCGATTTTAGGGCCAAGGTGTTGCTTATTTTTCAGTACATTTTGTGGGGGTAGAGAGAACAACTTTTTTCCCTCTCAATGTTATTTTTTTTTTTTTTGCTTATAAACACAAACATTCTGCAGTAAACAAAGTCAGTCGTGGAATTAACACATTATTATGCCTAATTTGGACAACCAGGTATGGTGAAGATAAGGTACTTTTTAAAAATAATAATAAAATAAGTTAAAAAAAAGAAAGTAAAACAATATAAAAACAGTTACATAGAAACTAGTAATTAATGAAAATGAGTAAAATTAACTGTTAAAGGTTAGTACTATTAATGGACCAGCAGCACGCACAATCATGTGTGCTTACGGACTGTATCGCTTGCAGACTGTATTGATATATATTGATATATAATGTAGGAACCAGAATATTAATAACAGAAAGAAACAACCCTTTTGTGTGAATGAGTGTGAATAAGTGTTTTTTTATGTTGATTTAATTTAAAAAAAAAAAAAAAAAAAATTTAATAAAAAAAAAAAAAAAAAAATTGTTTTTAATTAAATCAACATAAAAAAACACTTATTCACACTCATTCACACAAAAGGGTTGTTTCTTTCTGTTATTAATATTCTGGTTCCTACATTATATATCAATATATATCAATACAGTCTGCAAGGGATACAGTCCGTAAGCACACATGATTGTGCGTGCTGCTGGTCCACTAATAGTACTAACCTTTAACAGTTAATTTTACTCATTTTCATTAATTACTAGTTTCTATGTAACTGTTTTTATATTGTTTTACTTTCTTTTTTATTCAAGAAAATGTTTTGAATTAATTTATCTTATTTTATTTTATTTTTTTTAAAGTACCTTATCTTCACCATACCTGGTTGTCCAAATTAGGCATAATAATGTGTTAATTCCACGACTGACTTTGTTTACTGCAGAATGTTTGTGTTTATAAGCAAAAAAAACCCAAAATAACGTTGAGAGGGAAAAAAGTTGTTCTCTCCACCCCCACAAAATGTACTGAAAAATAAGCAACACCTTGGCCCTAAAATCGAGGTATGGACTGTAGCATGGGTTACCTGTACTCTTGCACCTTTAGTTATTTTATATATATATAATTATATTTATGATAAATATGACAGTTGTCTGCTGTTAGCATATATAACCTCGATCAGACATGGTGGAAATGTTTGTTACAAGATACTGCGGTTGTAAACAGTGACGGTACTTGGTATGATCCTGCACGGGACAATCCGCTTTAAAAAAAATAAAATCAAATTGGGATATTAATCGAGATCGGATGATTTGAAAAAATAATCGTGATAATTTTGTTTTGACATATCGCCCAGCCCTACCCTGACGACTACATTTCGGTGCTTCTGGGTTATTGATGAAGTTTGCTACTGACCTGTTTAATCCAGGGCAGGAGGGACATACTCTATTTTGGGCAAAAGTCTCATAGAAAATTCATGAACTGCTTTTCGTTGCTGTCAATGTTTCTTTTTATGTTCTCTATTTCCGTACTGCAAGATGCACGCTTTGTTGTTTTCACTAAAGAGGTCACTTTGGAAACACACTCTGAGAGCACTTCAGCCTGTTTGTGGTTTTCTGTTTGTCTCTACGAATGCAATGAAAACATTTGACATGCAGCTGCAGACATGACGTAATATGCTGCTCCAAAAAACTGCATGAAAAAAATCATTCAGTTTCACTTTAATGTTGTATTCCTTGTAGTTTTAATGCAAAACCCAAAACCAGTAAAGTTGGCACGTTGTGTAAACCGTAAGTAAAAACAGAATACAATGATTTGCAAATCCTTCTTAACTTATATTCAATTGAATAGACTGCAAAGACAATATATTTAATATTCGAACTGAGAAACTTTTTTTTTTTAAATAATCATTAACTTAGAATTTAATGGCAGCAACACATTGCAAAAAAGTTGGCACAGGGGCATTTTTACCACTGTGTTACATGGCCTTTCCTTTTAACAACACTCAGGAAACATTTGGGGACTGAGAACACCATTTTTTTAAGCTTTTCAGGTGGAATTCTTTCCCATTCTTGCTTGATGTACAGCTTAAGTTGTTCAACAGTCCAGAGGTCTCCGATGTGGTATTTTAGGCTTCATAATGCACAACACATTTTCAATGGGAGTCAGGTCTGGACTACAGGCATGCCAGTCTAGTACTCACACTCTTTTACTACGAAGCCACGCTGTTGTAACACGTGCAGAATGTGGCTTGGCATTGTCTTGCTGAAAAAGATGTTGCTTGGATGGCAACATATGTTGCTCCAAAACCTGTATGTACCTTTCAGCATTAAAGGTGCCTTCACAGATGTGAAATTTACCCATGCCTTGGGCACTAATATACCCCCATACCATCACAGATGCTGGCTTTTGAACTTTGCGCCTATAACAGTCCGGATGGTTCTTTTCCTCTTTGGTCCGGAGGCCACGACGTCCACAGTTTGTAAAAACAATTTGAAATGTGGACTCGTCAGACCACAGAACACTTTTCCACTTTGCATCAGTCCATCTTAGATGAGCTCGGGCCTAGCGAAGCCGGTTGCGTTTCTGGGTGTTGTTGATAAATGGCTTTCGCTTTGCATAGTACAGTTTTAACTTGCACTTACAGATGTAGCGACAAACTGTAGTTACTGACAGTGGTTTTCTAAAGTGTTACTGAACCCATGTGGTGATATCCTTTACACACTGATGTCGGTTTTTGATGCCGTACCGCCTGAGGCATCCAAGGTCACGGTTTTCAGCCTTGCCGCTTACGTGTGGGGATTTCTCCGGATTCTCCAAACCTTTTGATGATATTACGGACCGTAGAGGGTGAAATCCCTAAATTCCTTACAATAGCTAGTTGAGAAATGTTATTCTTAAACTGTTCGACAATTTGCTCACGCATTTGTTCACAAAGTGGTGACCCTCGCCCTATCCTTGTTTGTGAATGACTGAGCATTTCGTGGAAGCAGCTTTTATACCCAATCATGGCACCCACCTGTTCCCAATTAGACTGTTCACCCATGGGATGTTCCAAATAAGTGTTTGATGAGCATTCCTCAACTTTCTCTGCCACACGTGCCAGCTTTTTTTGGCCCTATAATGATAATTTAATGCGTTGTAATTCCACGAGAGTTTTGGAGCAACACATGCGCGTACGAGCGGTCCGGTTTGGATGTGCAGAGCGACTGCTTTAGTGATCGCTCCGTGCATTGTTCTCCCTTTTAATCATACATGGTACCTTTTGTGTAAATAATTCCACCACAGTAAGATGCTTCTTAAGGGAAATGTCTTGTTTCAGATGCTTTGTTTTGCTGCTGCTTTTTTTAAAGAAACTTTGCAGTGTGCAGTCACTTCTTCCAAACCTTTTGCCGCACTTTTCTTTTCTTTGGAACAAACGTCTCGCTTTCGTTAGCATTAGCCATGTTTTGCCAAGTTAGTGGATCTCCGCAAGGGCACGAGCGAGGTTTACGGAAGCTTATGGGGGCAAAAATATGCTGCAGCAAAAGGAGAAAAAATTGAAATGAAAATACTTGAATTCATCTATAAAATCGATATAATCATCGACCAGGCTTATATCTAGTTATTATGCGGTCAAGATTTTCCTAGTTTCCTCTTAGACCAGGGGTCGGCAACCCAAAATGTTGAAAGAGCCATATTGGACCAAAAATACAAAAAACAAATCTGTCTGGAGCCTCAAAAAATTAAAAGCCATATTACATACAGATAGCGTGTCGTGAGATATAAATTGAATTAAGAGGACTTAAAGGAAACTAAATGACCTCAAATATAGCTACAAATGAGGCATAATAATGCAATAAGTACATATAGCTAGCCTAAATAGCATGTTAACATCGATTAGCTTGCAGTCATGCAGTGACCAAATATGCCCGATTAGCACTCCACACAAGTCAATAACATCAACAAAATTCACCTTTGTGCATTCACGCACAACATTAAAAGTTTGGTGGACAAAATGAGACAGAAAAAGAAGTGGCATAAAAGACGTCCTAGAAAGTGGGAGAAAGTTATATATGTAAACAAACTACGGTGAGTTCAAGGACCGCCAAAATTAGTAGGACAAAACGGCACTCGCCAAATACTCGAATCAGTGAAGCATGTTTAATATAAACAGTGTGCTTTATAACAATTAGGGAGGTTTGTGTCATGTTTGTCCTCCTACAGAAACCATATTAACACAAAAAATATATGTTTTTCCCCTCATCTTTTTCCATTTTTCATACATTTTTGAAAAAACTCCAGAGGGCCACTAGGGCGGCGCTAAAGAGCCGCATGCGGCTCTAGAGCCGCGGTTTGCCGACCCCCGTCTTAGACCTTACATTCAAACTCTTGTTGGCATGCTTTCTTTCGTATGTTCACCCGACTTGAGCATTAAAATAGGTTTCTTACCTGCACATTTCTTCTTGCAGTCCCGCCTGTCCCCGACTCCCGACGAAAATATTGCTGCGTAACTTTACAAATACATTTGACTAATCGACATCAGTAAAATGTGGCATAATTACTTAGTAAACCATCTTGCAAGAACCATAAACAGGAGAAACCTACAGCGGAGGACTCGTCGATTGCCATTAGAAGTTCCTTGGAGTGGGATTCGGATTCGTCTGTGTATCTGGCAACCTTGGTCATGAAAAGTGGGAGAGGACTACAGAATTTTGAACCGAGATTGCGATACCATTTCTGACAACATTACCGTATTTTTCGGACTACAAGTTGCAGTATTTTTCATAGTTTGGCCGGGCTCCAGTGCGATTTATATATGTTTTTTTCCTTCTTTATTATGTATTTTCGGCAGGTGCGACTTATACTCCGGTGCGACTTATACTCCGAAAAATACGGTACTACATATGGCACCTTTATATGAAGCTCATGAAGCACTAAGTTAAATGATGTGAACACCTTTCTTACTGTATCCTTCCTAATATTCTTCTGCCGGGGAGACTTTGTATGTGTCAGTAATATGCAACTATAATTATTTGATACTTATTTATGTAAACAAATGCCCAGTTTTAGACTGCAATATTGTTCAATTAAGGATACTTATTATCTATGTCTAGCTTTTGTGTTATTGTGTGCGTAGCTGTTGTGTAGCTGCTAGTTCCAGTAACCTACACTATAGCCTACAATGTTTATTTTTTATAAATGCCTTGCCTAAAATACACGGACAGATCAAACTTGTGTGTTTATTGGAGGACATTTAGATGAAAACTGGCTAAACATGCAGAAGGACTGCTTGTATCTGAGCCTATATCAGAGATTTTAAGTGCAAGACAATATATATTTTTGCTGATATTGTAGAGATAGTCGATGTCAATTTCAGATCGGGAAACCTCTAGTTGTATTATTATTTATATGCAAAATAATATATTGTGATATATATCATTATCATTGTATTATTGAATTGCGTGGGGTGTGGTCTCCCGCTGGCTTGGGGGCTAGCTGTCCCCTGCTTCTCCCGTGCCTTGTCCTTTGCCGGGCGCGTCTGTCTACGGCCTGCTGCTGGCCCTTCCGGGCAGCACAGTGATCCCAGCTCTGGAGTTCCTGTTGCTGGTCATTTGGTGATCTGGGCGCCACACCTGCTGTTTTGGGTTGGGCTCTCTGGGTGGCTGGGGCCGTACTCTGGCTCCAGCACCTACTGGGAGACAAATATATTGTACATACAAAAACAAATATTTTTATTTATTTATTTATTGGAATTATGACAATGCATATTCAACAACATAGAGCAACAATGTAAATATGCCAGAGTTTGCACAATACCTACTCAGTGGCCTAGTGGTTAGAGTGTCCCCCCTGAGACCGGTAGGTTGTGAGTTCAAACCCCGGCCGAGTCATACCAAAGACTATAAAAATGGGACCCATTACCTCCCTGCTTGGCACTCAGCATCAAGGGTTGGAATTGGGGGTTGAATCACCAAAAATGATTGCCGGGCGTGGCCACCACTGCTGCTCACTGCTTCCCTCACCTCCCAGGGGGTGATCAAGGGTGTTGGGTCAAATGCAGAGAATAATTTCGCCACACCTAGTATGTGTGTGACAATCATTGGTACTTTAACCTTAACTTAATAGCTCATTTTAATCTGTTGTCCTAAGGCAGGTTAATATAGAAAGCATTCAACAGGTCATAGTTTTAAAGAATACATAAATCACAAAACATTACTCATTACAAGCATACCATAAGCACAGACCATGGACAAAAAATAATAATATTACAAAATAAAATAAAACAAACAACAAACAAAAAAAAAACAAGTGAATAATCTAATTGTGCGTGCATGTCTGATTAGTTTTCAACCAGTGTTTCAATGCATTTTTAAATGTTAAATAGGTGTCACCGTTTCTGACATGGGCTGGCAGCCTGTTCCATGACTGTATGCCTCTGATAGACCCCACCATTTATATATATTTATATATACTCACATACACACAATTATTCATACATACTGTATATACATACATACACGCACACATAGGTACCTATGCTCCCACATACTGTACATACACAAATACAATACACACCACACACTCAAAGTTCATACATCCATACGCACACTCACTGTACAAACATACATATACACATACTGTACATATACATTCACTGTACAAACATACATATACACATACTGTACATATACGAGCACATAAGTGTACATACAGTCACACATATAATCACGTTTCATCAAACATATATTAACGTTGTTCCCCTAGGAGAAACTGGGTAACACACGGCACACTAACAAAGCTTAACCTATTGTTACTATAACAATCTACAAGGTTAATACAGTTCGCTTCTCTTTCTTCCCCTCCATTTATCTGCTTCCTTTTGTATTTAAGTTATCATTACATATATGTATTGTTGCATTTGAAACAATTGTATTGTTGATAATAGAGGTAATTATTGTTGTTATTCATTATCAATAGTGCTATTGCTATTGGTATTTGTATTGCTCCATTTGTAGTGTAATAATGTTCATTGTCATTTCTGTGTTATTAATATTTACTTCCCGAACTGCTTCTCTGCTTCCACTTTCACTATCATATTTGTACATATCCTATTTGTTTATGCTGTTCTGTTGTTGTCATTGTTATTGTTGTTTGTTGTTGTTGTTGTCTCTCTGTCTTATGCCCCTCTTGTCCCCGCAATTTCCCCCCTCTGTCTTCCTTTTTTTCTCTTTCTATCCCCTCCTGCTGTGCCAAATAATAATATAAATCCATTTATTAAAATCAAATACGAATAAGGCAACAAGAGAAGTATCCCACAATTATCTTTTGTAAAGTAAATCTGTACAGCCGAAATGGGCATCTACATCAACAATATGATTTGCCTGAGTACCTGGACAGGACAAAAAAAGAGCAAAAGACTACAAGAATTTTTTTTTATTCAGCCTAATTCCTCAGTGTCATAATGGTACATTCTACAAACCCCGTTTCTATATGAGTTGGGAAATTGTGTTGGATGTAAATATAAACGGAATACAATGATTTGCAAAAAATGTTCAACCCATATTCAGTTGAATATGCTACAAAGACAACATATTTGATGTTCAAACTGATAAACTTTTTTTTTTTTTTAAATAACCATTAACCTTAGAATTTGATGCCAGCAACACGTGACAAAGAAGTTGTGAAAGGTGGCAATAAATACTGATAAAGTTGAGGAATGCTCATCAAACACTTATTTGGAACATCCCACAGGTGAACGGGCAAATTGGGAACAGGTGGGTGCCATGATTGGGTATAAAAGTAGATTCCATGGAATGCTCAGTCTTTCACAAACAAGGATGGGGCGAGGGTCACCACTTTGTCAACAAATGCGTGAGAAAATTGTTGAACAGTTTAAGAAAAACCTTTCTCAACCAGCTATTGCAAGGAATTTAGGGATTTCACCATCTACAGTCCGTAATATCATCAAAGGGTTCAGAGAATCTGGAGAAATCACTGCACGTAAGCAGCTAACCCCATGACCTTCGATCCCTCAGGCTGTACTGCATCAACAAGCGACATCAGTGTGTAAAGGATATCACCACATGGGCTCAGGAACACTTAAGAAAACCACTGTCTGTAACTACAGTTGGTCGCTGCATCTGTAAGTGCAAGTTAAAACTCTCCTATGCAAGGTGAAAACCGTTTATCAACAACACCCAGAAACGCTGTCGGCTTCGCTGGGCCTGAGCTCATCTAAGATGGACTGATACAAAGTGGAAAAGTGTTCTGTGGTCTGACAAGTCCACATTTCAAATTGTTTTAGGAAACTGTGGACGTCGTGTCCTCCGGACCAAAGAGGAAAAGAACCATCCGGATTGTTATAGGCGCAAAGTTAAAAAGCCAGCATCTGTGATGGTATGGGGGTGTATTAGTGCCCAAGACATGGATAACTTACACATCTGTAAAGGCGCCATTAATGCTGAAAGGTACATACAGGTTTTGGAGCAACATATGTTGCCATCCAAGCAACGTTACCATGGACGCCCCTGCTTATTTCAGCAAGACAATGCCAAGCCACGTGTTACATCAACGTGGCTTCATAGTAAAAGAGTGCGGGTACTAGACTGGCCTGCCTGTAGTCCAGACCTGTCTCTCATTGAAAATGTGTGGCGCATTATGAAGCCTATAATACCACAAGGGAGACCCCCGGACTGTTGAACAACTTAATCTGTACATCAAGCAAGAATGCGAAAGAATTCCACCTGAGAAGCTTAAAAAATGTGTCTCCTCAGTTCCCAAACGTTTACTGAGTGTTGTTAAATGGAAAGGCCATGTAACACAGTGGTGAACATGCCCTTTTCCAACTACTTTGGCACGTGTTGCAGCCATGGAATTCTAAGCTAATTACTAATTGCAAAAAAAAAATAAAGTTTATGAGTTTGAACATCAAATATCTTGTCTTTGTAGTGCATTCAATTGAATATGGGTTGAAAAGGATTTGCAAATCATTGTATTCCGTTTATATTTACATCTAACACAATTTCCCAACTCATATGTAAACGGGTTTGTAATACTATGTGACATGATCAAGATCTGTACTGTAAGTCAGTACCAGGCATATTTTTCTTTTATCAAACAATCATTTCATATAATTTGAAGTACACTGAAAAAAACGAGAGAATATGAATATTAGATTCACCGCTCGCTTTGGAGCATCGCTCCTTGTGACCATAGCCGCAACTCGATGTGCTGACACGCAGTCCCAAACCAGCAAGCAGCTTCAACCTCAGCGAGTCTCAATGTTGTGTCAACATGCTCCCATTTGCAACTTGAGCTGAAGCCCCCCCATGCATAAATTGTCTGCGTCCCTTGAATTGCATCCTTTTATGGCGCTCCACAGTTCTGTACCAGACACTCAATATGACTTTTTAATAGCAATACGCAGGCCAAGTGTGATAAGCATCATAAAGGGAGGATTTACTGGAGGACATTTGTATTATACTGCATCAACTTTCATCTTGGCACATCTTGCCAGAACCAATTTAATGCCTTCAGTACTGCTTTTATTTTTGTGTGATTGATTGAACAATGTTCTCAGAGACTTTGACCTGCTTTCACTACATCATAGACCTCTTATTGGATTCCTTGTATTAGTTGAAGACACAAATGTGGGATCATTTCAATTCTGACAAATTGGAAGTAGTAAATTAGACCCTTGACTTAATGTGAGGCCCGGACTATTATTATAAAAAATGAAATATGATCTAAATGACAAAAAGCATTCATTTCTTTCAGGACATAAAATGCAGAGTTTAACCCATTTGAGACAGAAAACTATTATATTTGTATTAACATATCAATAATGAGTTCAATCCCAGGCTCGGGATCTTTCTGTGTGGAGTTTGCATGTTCTCCCCGTGACTGCGTGGGTTCCCTCCGGGAACTCCGGCTTCCTCCCACCGCCAAAAACATGCACCTGGGGATAGGTTGATTGGCAACACTAAATTGGCCCTAGTGTGTGAATGTGAGTGTGAATGTTGTCTGTCTATCTGTGTTGGCCCTGCGATGAGGTGGAGACTTGTCCAGGGTGTACGCCGCCTTCCGCCCGAATGCAGCTGAGATAGGTTCCAGCACCCCCCGCGACCCCAAAAGGGACAAGCGGTAGAAAATGGATGGATAAACGTGTTCATAAATATCACCAACGAGCCAATCCCAGCATCATGTTGCCTGCAAGTTGTTACTATGGTTACCAACTCTCTGAAAAATAAATAATACACCTTATTGGACGCCAAATCGATTGTCTTCACTCCTGCAATTGTGTTGATGGTTTTCCTTTCTTTTATTTTGATTGATGTGAAACACTTTTAACACCATTTGCCTGACACAACGTCCACCGTTTCCAAAAACAATTTGAAATGTGGACTCACCAGACCACAGAACACTTTTCCACTTTGCATCAGTCCATTTTAGATGAGCTCGGGCCCAGCGAAGCCGGCGGCGTTTCTGGGTGTTGTTGATAAATGGCTTTGGCTTTGCATAGTAGAGTTTTAACTTGCACTTACAGATGTAAGTGGTGATGGTTTTCCTTTATTTTATTTTTATTGATGTGAAACAATTTTAATACCATTTGCCTGAAACCGGAATGTATTTAGATACATGTTTTGGATTATGAAGTATACATGATAAACATATTGTTTACTAATCGATTTTTAATGCAAAACAACAACAACAACAAATTGCGGTGAGCTATCCTCTCTTTACAAAATTATTTGTCATGACAGGGATCAAACTCACATTTTCTGTTCCAAAAATATTTGCTTTAAACACTAGACCAGTGGTTATCAAACTTTTTTCACCAAGTACCACCTAAGAAAACACTTGGCTCTCTAAGTACCACTATAATGACCAACATTAAAATACAGTAGCGCAGTAGGCCTAAGTATTCATTAAAACAAGGCAGAGGTTTTATTTAACAATTATATTTAATATTTTTGGCCACTGTTACATCACACACAGTTTGAACAGTAACACTTTGTTTTAATATAGAAAAATATAACACTAATCACTTAATTAAGTGATTCTTTGGCATAACACTAGAATGAGCGCTTACCATAGTTTGAGAATCACTGCACAAGACCACAATGGAATACACATCTGTAACTGCCATTACCAATATTATGGCATTAGGTCAGTATGGTAAGGTGATTAAGTTTGCTAATAGATTTCACATAAATCTCCCTATCCTTTATTAATTGACATTTTACAAACTGTTTTTGGTTCTCAACGGTGTCTCGCTTGTCTGGGGCGTATTCTAAATGAAGAATACATTAACGTTGCCCTGCTTCATTGCTACAAATTGTTTCTCACCATCATTATCGAAGTGACTGGCATGCACTCACAACTTCTTTTTAGGGATGTCCGATAATGGCTTTTTGCCGATATCCGATATTCCGATATTGTCCAACTCTTTAATTACTGATACCGATATCAACCGATATATGCAGTCGTGGAATTAACACATTATTATGCCTAATTTGGACAACCAGGTATGGTGAAGATAAGGTCCTTTTTAAAAAAATAAAATAAAATAAAATAAGATAAATAAATTAAAAAAACATTTCTTGTATAAAAAAGAAAGTAAAACAATATAAAAACAGTTACATAGAAACTAGTAATTAATGAAAATGAGTAAAATTAACTGTTAAAGGTTAGTACTATTAGTAGACCAGCAGCACGCACAATCATGTGTGCTTACGGACTGTATCCCTTGCAGACTGTATTGATATATATTGATATATAATGTAGGAACCAGAATATTAATATCAGAAAGAAACAACCCTTTTGTGTAAATGAGTGTGAATGAGTGTAAATGGGCGAGGGAGGTTTATTGGGTTGGTGCACTAATTGTAAGTGTATCTTGTGTTTTTTATGTTGATTTAATAAAAAAAAAAAAAAAAAAAAAAAAAAAAAACGATACCGATAATTTCCGATATTACATTTTAAAGCATGTATTGGCCGATAATATCGGCTGGTCGATATTATCGGACATCTCTACTTCTTTTGGCCCCACTGTGCTATATTTTGCAGTGGTACTTACTGTATGTACTTCTTACATAAAACAACAATTAAAAAGACAGACTGAGTCACCAATGCGTGGGTTTTTGTTTGAACACTCGATTCCACGGAATGATATGCGGACAAACGGAGTAGCTCTACGATAATAGAGATTGTTTACAAAAAACGTGGGGTAGGATTCAAACATCTTGATTAGTGAAACTGTACACAAAATATATGCTTCAATGTAGCATGTAGTATGTAGGGATGGATACCTTTCACATGTGAATTGATACAGTGCCAATTCCGGGTATTGGGAAATCAATGCCGGTACTCACTGGTACCAATTTTCAGTACTTATGTGTGTGTTAATTTGTATTAATAAATGTTAATTAAAAAAAAAAATTTAAAAAAATTATTGAACCTTTAACACTAAGCTGTGCTGTGCAGTTATCTTGTTTTCTTACACAATTGTGTCCCAGTTGTAAGTACTGTACTGTATTTTATAGTAGACTTTGCATGCAGTTCCAAGACGTTACATGGCAGTAGTCTACTCTTAGTTCTGCTTGACTGCTGGTTTTCCGGCCAACAAAAGGTTGTCATGATCCGTGGTCGGATCATGTTTTGTGTTATCGGTTTGTTTTGGACTCCTTTTAGTTCCTGGTTATGCACTTCCTGAGTTTAGTCACCATGGTTACTTATGATTTTCACCTGCCTTTTCGCGCACCTGTTGCTCATCAGAGACTACTATTTAAGCCTGTCATTTTCAGTCGGTCGTCCTGGCGACATTGCTTCTGTTACCCTTGCTACCCATGTTTCCTGATGATACCCCTGAAATCCATGCCATAGTTCCCTGCATTCCAAGTAAGTTTTTGTTTATTGTCCATAGTTTTGCCTTTGTGGTAGTTTTTTTTCTTTTTTTCTTTTTATCTCCGCCTTGAGCGCGCCTTTTGTTTGAACCCCTTTTGTAGTATAATGTTAAAATAAATCATGTCCTTACTAGGGCTGCAACTAACGATTAATTTGATAATCGATTAATCTGTCGATTATTACTTTGATTGATCGATTAATAATCGGATAAAAGAGACAAACTACATTTCTATCCTTTCCAGTATTTTATTGAAAAAAAAAACAGCATACTGGCGCCATGTTCTTTCAACTTGCCAAATAAAACAAGGAAAATGTTACAAAAATGCACACTTTTGATCGGTTTCACCTCTGGTGAAACCGATCAAAAGTGTGCATGTCCTCTTGTGCTAGCATGCTAGCAGCTGGCGGGCTACGTATAGACTGACCATACGTCCTCTTTTCACCGGACATGTCATCTTTTGCGAGGCTGTCAGGGCGGAGTTTCATAAATGCCTCAAATGTCCGGCATTTTGAGTATTGTTTGCACAACGTGCAGTACGCTACTTAATATGTCCGTGTGGAAACTCGTTCGGTACAATTGCGCACCGAAACGAAACCCCCGTACCGAAACGGTTCGATACAAATACACGTACCGTTACACCCCTAATATTTTGATTATTGTTTCTCAGCTGTTTGTAAATGTTGCAGTTTATAAATAAAGGTTAAAACGTAGCTTCTGCGCATGCGCATAGCATAGATCCAACAAATCGATGACTAAATTAATCGCCAACTATTTTTATAATCGATTTTAATCGATTTAATCGATTAGTTGTTGCAGCCCTAGTCCTTACCTTCACGCCGTGTCCGATCCAACCTTTCTTGCATCTCGGGAAAACAAACCCCCCAAAGTCCACGCCATGACAAAGGTATCGTAATATCGCACACTTTTATTCTACTTGAATCGGTACCCAATAGTACCGACGGACTTTGGTCAGTGTCAAATTCGGTACCCGTCCCTGCTTGAAGGCATGTTCAAAATATACTAAATCTGTCAAGACGTGGACTATGGTGTGTTTGTTTTCCCGAGATGCAAGTAAAGCTGGACTGGTCATGGCCTGAAGGTAAATATATATTTATTTATAACACTCAAAGGAACAAAAAGCGTGCTCAAGGCGGATGTACAAACTTGACTAACGAAACAAAAAGACTTGCACGTGGGCGAAAAACTGTGAACAATTAAACAAAAACACTAACTGTGGCATTAATAGAAAAAACTTACTTGGACAAGGCATGAAGTGCGCAGAGGTAGACAGAGTGTGACAGGGGTATGAATGCGGGATGTCACCAGAAAGACAAACTGAAAACAATGAACTTAAATACTACAGACATGATTAACGAAAACAGGTGCGTGACTCAAAACGTGAAACAGGTGCGTGACGTGACAGGTGAAAACTAATGGGTTGCTATGGTGACAAACAAGAGTGCACAATGAGTCCAAACGTGAAACAGGTGAAAATAATGGGTAATCATGGAAACAAGACAAGGGAGAGAAAAGCCAGAAACTAAAGAGTCCAATAACTAAACATGACTAAAACAAAACATGATTACACAGGGCATGTGGAAGAAGGTACCTAGAGAAAACCTCCGCAGTGCAATCCCAATGAAATATGCAAACTTGCTCCGTCTTGCCCAGTATTGATTAATTTCCCCAAAAATATCGGATTTTCCTTGCACAAAATACTACTAATGTTCATGGCCTAATAATAGAAGGCAAGTGGTTGCCCTATACCTTGTATCCTTCTGTAGGCTGCCCCACTGACATTCAACCCAATTACTCACACTTGCTTGACTCCCACCCCACACAACAGTAGGGCCTGTCCTTTAAAAAGGCATCAAGTTGGCTCACTTTCGTCCTTCAAGCATCTTTAGGTTTCAGTGTCTGCAGAGAAGGAGGTGGCATTTATGTGGAATGTGGAGAACGACCAGTTCTGTCTTGTGACGACGGCCATCTTACATGATGATAATTCCTTCTTTCTTTCTGTTCTGTGTGCAGGGTAACCCCGTCAGATGGAGAGACGTCACCCTCCGGTGCTCCTGACGCTTCAGATGGGCCTATAGGTGCTACCGGGGGTGCGGGTGCTATGGCCATGCCTGCCACATCCACCCTCTCCCTGCCCATGAGCCAGGGGAAACCTTCCTTGCGTCGGATAAAAGGCCGCATTCACCGCAGTAAGAGCCTAGACAGCATGGATCTGCTTGACGCCAATGTAAGTGCGAGAATGTATGGAGTTGCTGAGACTCACTATATAGATAAAAGTCCGTCAATGAAATGATTGGGCTTTTATGATGCTTTAGTCCGAGGGGTTGTCCAAACTCTGGCCCGTGGGTATCTGCAGTTTGGCCCACAAGACGACTGCACGAGTTCAATTTCAATAAGCAACCTGGCCATGCTTTCATATTAGATTGAAATAAACTGGAATCTGACAGGTGGCTATTTGTCATGACTAGCACGGCATTTACTTATAGGACCCAATCAAAACAACCTCTCCTCGTCATGGTGCAGAAATAATATTCAACCATCATAAACAATTTAGCACACATGGTCACACATAACACAACCTGCTCACTGAACTTTGGCACAGCATATACTTATAGGACCCAATCAAAACAATCTTTCCTAGTCATGGTGCTGAAAAAAACATTCAACCAGCATAAACAATTTAATACACATGGCCACAAATAACACAACCTGCTCACTGAACTTTGTGGATGTTGTAAAAAAAAAAAGTCCCATCACCATAGAAAATTCTAAATTACACTCATTTAAATCCATTGCAAGGCAGGATGGGAAAATGCCAAACATTCTCTTCACACGTTTAGCTGCTTGATATTTCTGATTGATTAAAAGCTTTAAAGTGGTTTTCACAGAGATAAACAAGGTAGGAGTGGAAGTTTTAACATTATATTATTATAATATGTAATGCACACGCGAACACAAGCACACACACACACAGACACACACACACACACACACACACATATATACGTGTATATTTATATATATATGTAAATATGTGTGTGTGTATATATATATATATATATATATATATATATGTATTCCGCCCTTGTGCAGCTGGGATACACGTGTATATATATGCACAAGGGCGGAATATATATATATATATATATATATATATATATATATATATATATATATATATATATATATATATATATTCTGCCCTTGTGGGATACACGTGTATATATATATGCACAAGGGCGGAATATATATATATATATATATATATATATATATATATATATTCTGCCCTTGTGCAGATATATATATATATATATATATATATATATATATATATATAAAATCTCCTGACGATTGAGGGTACCCCCCTCATGAAACAGGCCTGTAGAGATGAAATAGTCTTGTGATTTTTTTCCCCCACACATACATATATATATATATATATATATATATATATATATATATTTTGCCCTTGTGCAGCTGGGATAGGCCCCAGCTCCTCCCGCAACCTCATAAAGGACAAGCGGTAGAAAATGGATGGGATAGATGGATGGTTACTTTGCATGCAGTGGGCTTTTGGCCCCTGGCCAAATTATTTTAGCCCAATGCGGCCCCCCCAGTCAAAAAGGTTGGACACCCCTGCTTTAGTCTTTTAAAGAAGACATATAATGCACATTTCTTCACAGATTAAACTAACATGTCTGATAGGGCGAGTTAATCATTAGTCTGTTGAAAATGATGGAAAATGCCACTCTACATAGCAACTGACGCTGTGGTCAAAGTTGTAATCGCCACAAATCACATTTTAAGATATTCAACACTACTGCCATCTGGCTTCTTAAGTGGCACATGCACGCCCCAAATTCGTCACTTTTCATGTGTTAGGTAAACTGCAATGAATGGAGCCATATGAATCCTATTGAATTTTACTGTAGGGGCATGCCAATGAGGGTCGACTTAGTGTTACCATGACGATGACTGAGCACAGCTCCTGAAAAAGCATGAATTCTGGGGAGACACTAAGATATAACGGGATACTACTGAATGGTAGTTTTTTTATGAACTTTGTGATTTGATGGCATTTCTGTGTGTTGTGGCTATGCTAGCTATGGCTTCCGTGTAACTGATTCTCAAACTGTGGTACGCAGCTTCCATCTAGTGGTACGCTACTGTACACATTGTGTGTAATGGCACATTGGCCAAACATATTCAATATAATTATTAAATAAAACCTCTGCCCTGTTTTTAATGAATATTTAGGCCTACTAAGCTACTGTATTTTAAATGTTGGTCATTATGGTGGTACAAGTGTTTTCTGAGGTGGTATTTGGTAAAAAAAAAAAAAAAAAGTTTGAGAACCACTGGTGTAGCAGGTTTATGTGCTGATTATCAGAATCTAACGCTAAGTTCATGGCATTTCAGTCCAAGTTATGTGTAGTTCCAGATAGGTTTAGGGCAAACCTTCAAGCTGCAACCTAACATTACCTTAGTTACCAATATGCTGCAAATTCTTCCAGTTTTCTTTAGCAGAGTAAAAACACTCACATTGGCTGCAAATGAGCTACGAAACGACCTCACTGGTTCACGGCTGTCGGAAATGATGAGAAAGATGAGAGAGATTCTAAGTCCAGGCTGGGGAAATTGGGTTTGAGGGTGGTTTTATGTAAATGTGTCCGATTGTGACGTCATAATCAGCATTCAGAATCGAGAAGCATTTTCTGACGGTTGGCTGCCATTGTCATTGCCAATATTAAAATACCACTGATGTTTGTGCCAAAGACATTTTTGTTTGTGCTGTCAAGGGTTTTTTCTTTTCTTTTTCTTTAATTCAAATTCCTATGCTCTAATGAATAAAAAAAATCACATTAAGTTAACAAGAAAAAGAAGGGGGAATTTACTTTATTTTAGTAATTCACATAAAAAGTTTATGATAATGATACTATGACGTACTCCAATATTGAGACCAAAAAGTATTGGATAAAGCCTTTATAAAATATATTTTGGTCCCATGTATTACCTTTCTGTCTTTACATCACAATATAGTTTATCTATATATCCTGTATCTATGAAAACATACTTTGTATGATCATATTAAATTTGTCTTAAAGTCTCGCTTAAGTTTAGGTGTTTCATCTTGGATATACAGTATAATCCTCCATATTGGCACATTCTTTCAACAATTAATATAATTTATTTAATTTAATTTCATTTCTTTCAAAGGAGTAAAGCTATATTCAGTGCGTTGGCATTGGAAAACCAGAGCCTCCATCTTCTCTTCTCTCTATTTTAGAGTCCAAATATGAAGAATAATAATGTCACACTTACCGGTACATTAAAAACATTAAACAGGCTGTAGATTCTACAGTGTAAAAAATAGAAATTCATGGTGTAAACATGTATCTGCAAACATTATTTTAGGGACATTGTGGAAGCAGTCCAGCAGTAAGCCACGCCCTCTTTCTCTTACACACACACACACACACACACACACACACACGCACGTGCACAAGTAAGAAGGTAAAGCAGCAACACACGCTTATGATCGGTTTGTGTGCAAATTTAGGGATTTTTACTCAAGTAGATGGTAAAGAGTGATATTAATCATACAGAAAATACATTTATAACAGAGTTTAATGGACAAATTCCAATATATATTTTTATGGTTTTATTATTTTATTTTTTTTCCCATTGTGACCGCACGTCCCTGCACCAAACTTGTCTCAAATGTTTGTTTCGTGCTGGTTTGTGCTGTCAAAAATCATTTGTGCTAATATGGTTTTAATACTTTTACATTTTTATTATTATACGCAGCCCAATTCTGATACTCTTTACTTTTTACTTAAATGTTTAACATTATGGAAAAATTATTTGATTTTGCATTTTATTTCTTGCTCAAGATAATCAAAAATACATTTTAAAAAATCAGGACAAAATTAAAGTAAACGTTTTTTTTTTCACATGACAATTTAGAAATCAATAAATAAAGCAATATAAAACAAAATAATACTTTTATTACAAAAAATTGTTGAGTTTAAGTTTATTTCGAACATGCATACATTTACAACATGATACTTCACAATTTCCAGTTTCTCTTTTGAACATGTTCGAAAAGGAGTAGGAAGAAGCAGAGCTTATTTAATCTTACCCCTTTTCCTTTACATAGGGGTTGCTAACACTTTTGTTCACTTGCTGTTCACAATTTATTCACAATATACTCCTAAAGTAATAATTAAAAAAAAAAAATTAGTGAAGTAAATTGTATTTCATATTGTGAGATAAATAGGATTATCAATAAATTCAGAATGTTTATCATGATTCTTCTTCTTTGTACTACTTGAACTGATCACTTTGGGGAAATTTCAGGTCATTTTAAAGATTAATAAGCAGTTTCTATTGGGCACTGTACTTGCTTGTAACTTGTTTTAAAATAGTTTTTTATTGAAACAATGTATTTTATACTTATTGCGTGTTTTTATGTTCATGTTGTAGGTCATTTGTAGCTATAGTGTGTGACTTCTCCTGTTTTTTTCTTGTTCGATGTATCTCTCGCAAAATATATTATAATCTCAATGAGATTTTTACCTGGTTAGATTAAAGAAAATGAATGATATGAGCAATATAAAGCCAATTGTGCAAAATAAGTACCGTATTTTTCGGAGTGTAAGTCGCTCTGGAGTATAAGTAGCACCGGCCGAAAATGCATACTAAAGAAGCGAAAAAACATATATAAGTCGCACTGGAGTAAAAGTCTCATTTTTTGGAGAAATGTATTTAATAAAACCCAACACCAGGTTCTAAGGATCAATACTAGGACCTAAATTATTCAATCTCTATATAAATGACATTTGTAAAGTTACAAAGGATTTAAAGTTAGTATTATTTGCGGATGATACAACAGTGTTTTGTTCAGGAGAGAACACACAGAAAATAATACAAATAATAACAGAAGAAATTAACAAATTAAAAAGATGGTTTGACAAAAACAGGATGGATGTTCTAGACAAAAAATAACTTCATATTCTCTACTGCTCACTAGTGTTACCATATCTGAGTTACTGTGTAGAAATATGGGGAAATAACTACAAAAGTACACTTCATTCATTAACGGTGTTACAAAAAAGATCAGTTAGAATAATACATCATGTTGGATATAGAGAACATACAAATCCTTTATTTTTTGAATCAAAGATACTGAAATTCCACGACATAGTGAATTTGCAAACAGCTAAAATTATACACAAAGCAAACTATAACCTGCTACCCAAGAATATACAACAATTCTTCTCAAAAAAAGAGGAGAAATATAATCTTAGAGAAAAATGTAATTTAAAACATTTGTATGCACGTACAGCACTTAAGACCTTCAGTATATCAGTATGTGGAATTAAATTATGAAATGGATTAAGCAAAGCAATCAAACAATGTACTAATATGATCCATTTCAAGAAACTCTTCAAACTTAAAGTGTTTACAAAGTACAAAGAAGAAGAACCATGATAAACATTCTGAATTGATTTAATTCAACCATTCTTTCACTCTCAAAATAATCTTACTTATCTCATCATATGAAATATAACTTACTTCACCAATTATTATTTATTTATTTATTTTTATTGTGATTACTTATGGAGTATATTGTGAATAAATTGAGAACAGGAAGTGAACTAAAGTTTTGGCAACTGTTATATAAAAGAAAAGGGATAGGATTAAATAAGCTCTGCTTCTTCCTACTCCTTTTCGAACATGTTGAAAAGAGAAACTGGAAATTGAGATGCATCATGTTGTATGCTTGCATGTTCGAAATAAACTCAAACTCAACTCAAAACTCAACACCAAGAATAGACATTTGAAAGGCAATTTAAAATAAATAAAGAATAGTGAACAACAGGCTGAATAAGTGTACGTTATATGAGGCATAAATAACCAACTGAGAACGTGCCTGGTATGTTAACGTAACATATTATGGTAAGAGTCATTCAAATAACTATAACATATAGAACATGCTATACGTTTACCAAACAATCTGTCACTCCTAATCGCTAAATCCCATGAAATCTTATACGTCTTGTCTCTTACGTGAATGAGCTAAATAATATTATTTGATATTTTACAGTAATGTGTTAATAATTTCACACATAAGTCGCTCCTGAGTATAAGTCGCACCCCCGGGCCAAACTATGAAAAAAAACTGCAACTTATAGTCCGAAAAATACGGTAAATACTTTTGGCTCTCATTCAAATAATTTGCCGTGTCGTCATCAAATCCAGTCTTTACCCGAGACAATTAAAAGAAATTGATTGTACCACGCTCTCAATCCAAGGCTGATACCACCCTTGATATCGATATTTGGATGGACCTGCTCATTTCTAGTTCCTACAGTAAATATGTTTTACCGTACAGCACAAAGGCTAAGCTGTGATTTTGCAGCTTCAACAGGCCGCGTCCAATAAATGTTCATGTATTTTTGTCTTCACTCTACTGCTTTTCTATCTGTACACACACCACACAATGACCTTTGGTTATGCAATGTTTCTTCGGCTTCCAGATGAGCACATTTTAACACATTCCATATGCCTCTCTCTCTCTCTATGACTGGTTTACTCTCATGAAAAGTATTAATCTGATATATGATTGGATAAGCCGCTTGGCGCTAAAAAGCCTTACTAAGTCTGGGATTGTCCATTGAGCTCCACTCTCTCCACCACAGTCAGTTCATGCGTGCATCCTCAGGGCTGTTTTTGGGAAAGCCACCAGTGGGTTTATGGCCCAAAAAAAAACAAGCCAAACTGCTGCTAATGCAGGCCTGCTGTCTGTGGTGATCCTGGACCACAACGGACACTATGGGACAGATACTCTTAAATCCAAGTAGTCCTGCACGTCATTCAGTGTCTCTCCACCACTACGACTCTCTTTACTAGATGCCTCCTTTAATAAACATTCACAATGTGACGTTTCCTCAACCACCCCCATCCTTCCTCTTCATGTAGACATTCGTTTGTGTGTGTGTGTGTGTGTGTGTGTGTGTGTGTGTGTGTGTGTGTGTGTGTGTGTGTGCGTGTGTGTTCTGGCAATGCTTACTTAATGGGGACATCGCTCTGTTTACACAGTCACCTTTAGGGGACCTCTGACGGTATGGGGACATAAAAGGAAAACCTTTTTAAATGATAGTCAGATCCATTCGATATCCTTCTATATATGGTAGTTGGAGTTGCAGACAACTTCTTTACTGCTAAATAGCAGTTTTCAGTAATGTCACAGAAGATGCAGGATTTGCTTTAACATTTAAGTGGTGAAACTTCCTATAAGACGACAGCTGTAGTGCTGTATTCTGAGGATCACGTCATATTTAATTTGAACTTCTTTTTTTTTTTTAATGGTCCTCAGTAGTCACATACACATTTGAGTGAATTAAGCAAAATTATTTAAATTTGATCCCTATGAACCATATTAACTTATTTTCCCCTGGGGCCCCAATAAGAATGATCAGCACATTACTTCATCAATCCAGAGATTTAAAGGCCTACTGAAACCCACTACTACCGACCACGCAGTCTGATAGTTTATATATCAATGATGAAATCTTAACATTGCAACACATGCCAATACGGCCGGGTTAGCTTACTAAAGTGCCATTTTAAATTTTGCGCGAAATATCCTGCTGAAAACGTCTCGGTATGATGACGTCAGCGCGTGACGTCACGGATTGTGGAGGACATTTTGGGACAGCATGGTGGCCAGCTATTAAGTCGTCTGTTTTCATCGCAAAATTCCACAGTATTCTGGACATCTGTGTTGGTGAATCTTTTGCAATTTGTTCAATGAACAATGTAGACAGCAAAGAAGAAAGCTGTAGGTGGGAAGCGGTGTATTGCGGCCGACTGCAGCAACACAAACACAGCCGGTGTTTCATTGTTTACATTCCCGGAAGATGACAGTCAAGCTTTACTATTTGCCTGTGGATAACTGGGACAACAGAGACTCTTCCCAGGAGGACTTTGAGTTGGATGTGCAGACGCGGTACCGTGAGTACGCATGCAGCTGCGGCTTCCAAACATTTGATCGCTTGCCCGTACGTGCGTGCCGCTATGTGCATGTCACGTACGTAACTTTGGGGACTTTGGGGAAATATATGTGCTGTATGAACTTTGGAGAGGTGAACGGTACTTTGGGCTGTGGGATTGAGTGTGTTGTGCAGGTGTTTGAGTTGTATTGGCGGGTTATATGGACGGGAGGGTGGAGGTGTTTGTTATGCGGGATTCATTTGTGGCATATTAAATACAAGCCTGGTTGTGTTGTGGCTAATAGAGTATATATATGTCTTGTGTTTATTTACTGTTTTAGTCATTCCCAGCTGAATATCAGGTCCCACCCGCCTCTCACAGCATCTTCCCTATCTGAATCGCTCCCACTGCCCTCTAGTCCTTCACTCTCACTTTCCTCATCCACAAATCTTTCATCCTCGCTCAAATTAATGGGGAAATGGTTGCTTTCTCGGTCCGAATCGCTCTCGCTGCTGGTGGCCATGATTGTAAACAATGTGCAGATGTGAGGAGCTCCACAACCTGTGACGTCACGCTACTCGTCTGCTACTTCCGGTACAGGCAAGGCTTTTTTATTAGCGACCAAAAGTTGTGAACTTTATTGTCGATGTTCTCTACTAAATCCTTTCAGCAAAAATATGGCAATATCGCGAAATGATCAAGTATGACACATAGAATGGACCTGCTATCCCCGTTTAAATAAGAAAATCGCATTTCAGTAGGCCTTTAAAGACATGTATGAGCTAACTGGGCAGTGGCCATTTTACCAAAAAATGTTTATGCCTCCACAACCTGTAGAAAGGGTGGTCCCCACAAGTAATGATCAAAAACTTGGTCCCCATTCCAAATGATAACCAGTATGCAAAATCAAAAATTGTTTTCGCTAATATCAAACATTTTAGTAAAAAGTAAAGAGTATCAGAATTGGGCTGCGTATGAGTGATAAAAAGGTAGAAGTATTAAAACCATAATAGCACAAATGTTTTTTGACAGCACAAACCAGCACGAAACAAACATTTGAGACAAGTTTGGTGCGGGGATGTGCGGTCACAATGGGAAAAAAATCAAATAATAAAGCCATAAAAACATATATTGGAATTTGTCCATTAAACTCTGTTTATAAATGTATTTTCTGTATGATTAATATCACTCTTTACCATCTACTTGAGTACAAATCCCTAAGTTTGCACACAAACCAATCATAAGGCGGAGAGTGTGTTGCTGCTTTACCTTCTTACTTTTGCACGTGTGTGTGTGTGTGTGTGTGTGTGTGTGTGTGTGTGTGTGTGTGTGTGTGTGTGTGTGTGTGTGTGTGTGTGTGTGTGTGTGTGTGTGTGTGTGATCGTCAGTGTGAGAGTCAGCCTTGTTATGACCACGTTTAAGAGGCAGCATTTGCAGTCGGCACAAGTTAATGCATAAGTGATGAGGAGGAAGGTTGAAGGTGGACAGAAGAACTTGTACGACGTGTGGAGGAAAGGTGCGGCGTGACAAGCCAGGGACAGGCTCCGAGATAACACAGCCCTGCCACCCGAAATGATGATGAGCACTCACAGATGTACACACACACACACACACACACACACACTAGAATTTTACGGTATACCTGTACTAGGGTTGTACGGTATACCGGTATTGGTGTAGTACGGCGATACTAATGAATCATGTTCGGTACTATACCACCTCTAAAAAGTATCGCCCCCCCCCACACACCCACAATCACAGAGTACTTACAAGCAGACAAGGTGTGTAGACAGAAAAGGGAGAACGGATGTATTTTGGCTTAAAAACTAACGATAAATGTGAAGTTATAACAATGAAACGGCCACAGGAAGCGGTGCTTTAAGACATGGCTAGCTAGCTAGCGGCTAAAGTCCAGCCGCAGTCGGCTTCTAAATCACGAATCCTCGCCTCCATGGCGACAAATAAAGTACGTTTATTACAAGTATCATCCCTGCAGGACGAGGAATAGTTAAATATGTTTCACTACACACCGTAGCTCACTGGCGTCAAAATGTAAACAACCGCCATTGGTGGATCTACACCTAACATCCACTGTAATGATACCAAGTACAGGAGTATATCTAGTCGATACTACTATGATGACATCCATATTTTTTATCATCACAAAATCTTTTTTCGTTTAAAAAAAGGAAAAGGAAATATGTCCCTGGACACATGAAGACTTATATGATGAATATGATCCTGTAACGACTTGGTATCGGATTGATACCCAAATTTGTGGTATCATCCAAAACTAATGTAAAGCATCAACACAACAGAAGAATAAATTATTACATTTTAACAGAAGTGTAGATAAAACATATTAAAAGAGAAAGTAAGCAGATATTAACAGTAAATGAACAATTAGATTAATAATACATTTTCTTCCACTTGTCCTTAAAAATTTTGACAAAATAATAGAATGGAAAATGACACAATATGTTACTGCATATGTCAGCAGCTAAATTAGGAGCCTTTGTTTGCTTACTTACTACTAAAAGGCAAGTTGTCTAGTATGTTCACTATTTTATTTAAGGACAAAATTGCAATAAGAAACATATGTTTAATGTACCCTAAGATTTTTTGTTAAAATAAAGCCAGTAATGCAATTTTTTGTGGTCCCCTTTATTTAGAAAAGTATCGAAAAGTACCGAAAAGTATCGAAATACATTTTGGTACAGGTACCAAAATATTGGTATCAGGACAACATTAACTGGTGCTAATAAAGCACTGTGCTACTAATGAATTAAAAAAAGTATTATACTGCCTTTGAAAAATATATTTTTTTCTTTCATGGACATGATGGCGCGCCGTGGGGACATTGCTAGTAATATGAGCCCAGGTGCATGTGAGTCAACACACACACACATCACTTACAAGTGGAAAGGACTCTCTGAAAACAAGAAGGCTTTGAGGGCAAAACCCGAATGATCTGAAGCGAACAAAAGTGAGTGAGCTGTGACACGGGTATCACAAAGTGACAGATGGAAACAATAATCCCAACTACCGGCTCGAAGGCTCCTCGCAACGGAAATGTACACAAAAGGAACATAGGGAAGAACGATACTCAAAACACAAATAGGACACGTTCGGATGTAACGGATCATGACAGTGTTATCATTATCACTAAGCAGCGTGAAACGACGACAGTGACATAATTACGGTCTTTTTTGATTGATTGAAAGTTTTATTAGTAGATTGCACAGTACAGTACACATTCCGTACAATTGACCACTAAGTGGTAACACCCGAATATGTTTTTCAACTTGTTTAAGTCGGGGTCCACGTAAATCAATTCATGGTACAAATATATACTATCAGTTACCAGTGTTGGGACTAACGCGTAAAAAAGTAACGTTAGTTTCGGCGGTAACTAGTAATCTAACGTGTTATCTTTTATATTCAGTAACTCAGTTACTGTTACTACATGATGCGTTACTGCGTTATTTTACGTAATTTTTTTATGTAGTATCGGCTAGAAACAGAAGATCTGAGTGTGTTTTATTGGAGCGCTGCGAAGTCGTCCTTCTGTGTCACAAGGAAAAGAAGAGGCGTGCTTTCTGTGGGTGGGGGCGGGTGGCTCCCAGACCGTAGTTGAGGGGTGCAGGGGAGACATTCCTCCAGGGCCTATGTACTTCGGGGCTAACAAACTTCACTTTACCCTGAAGTGGGTCTTTACAGCTGAGGGTGAATGACGAGACCGGCAGTTTGTTGCAACTTTGTGACTTTATTGGACGCAGCCATCCACCAAGCTAGAGCACCTGCACGCACTCACTGTCGCCGTTCCCTCACCTCTCTCGCCCACTCACTCACTGATGTCACTCACCTCACATGCTGTCATATCTTGAAGGGTCACACACACACACACATACGCTACTCTCATAACAACTAACAAGACATCATGGCAAAGCCAGAAGTCAAGTTTCTTAACATGGAGACATTCTCAATACTTTTCTTTTGTCGAGCACAAACAAAATAATATTTTAGTTAAATGTAGGTTGTGTCTTGGATCAAAGATCCTATCTACTTAAAGTTAAAGTGCCACTATGTTGCAGCTATTTAAAATAGTTTTGTCAATTTGTTCTGGCCTGAAATAAATTGGCCCTTTGAAACATATCTTTGTCTTTGTGTGTTGTATGTAGACCACATTGCTTCCTGAGTTCAGTGATGCAAATGCATGTCAAGTAAAAAAAAAAAAAGAAGTAACTAAATAGTTACTTTTCACAGTAACACATTACTTTTCGGTGTAAGTAACTGAGTTAGTAACTGAGTTACTTTTGAAATAAAGTAACAAGTAACTGTAACTAGTTACTGGTTTTCAGTAACTAACCCAACACTGTCAGTTACACAGAATTAAAACATTCACACAGTGACTTCCTGTTTAGTGCAAAATAAGCTACAAAATAAATGCATGGCAGTATTAACCGGGTTTCTCTCACAACAACTAACAACATTTGATTGTTAGCCATCCGGAAGAACGATGTGTGCATTGAAATCACTACTGTGTCTATTAAATTTACATTTAGACATCAGTTTTAGGTCTAGAACTATGAAATAAGTGTCAATGTTGTCAGCATTAGAGATTAACAGAATAAGCAGTAGAATATGCGTCATGTGACAGTGTAGTATTATAGCCCCAGTATATGCCCCTTCATGACTGTATGCAGCAAGGTGGATGGTCATAGTCCAAAATCTCCCATTGTTGCATCATTCCTGTGAGCTTCATGCATACAAGAGTCCCATTATTCAGATCCGATAACTGTTATGGTTGAGCATATACCGTCTCCCCTCTTTTATGCATCGTTTAGCATTTTTAGGGCTGAAATTGAAAAATGTGTTAATTTGCCTCGCAATGTCTGTTGTGGGGCAGACTGGCTCGTACATGCACATGCATTCACCGCAGTTGCCATTTCTAATACAAATTAGTAGAGATGTCCGCTAATGGCTTCTTTGCCGATATCCGATATTCCGATATTGTCCAATTCTTAATTACCGATTCCCATATCAACCGATACCGATATATACAGTCGTGGAATTAACACTTTATTATGCCTAATTTTGTTGTGATGCCCCGCTGTATGCATTAAACAAGGTTTTCCAAAATAAATCAACTCAAGTTATGGAAAAAAAATGCCAAAATGGCACTGCCATATTTATTATTGAAGTCACAAAATGCATTATTTTTTTTAACATGACTCAAAACAGCAGCTTGGAATTTGGGACATGCTTTCCCTGAGAGAGCATGAGGAGGTTGAGGTGGGTGGGGTTGAGGGGGGTGGCGAGGTTGAGGTTTGGGGGGGGGGGGGGGGGGGGGGTGTAGCGGGGGGTGTATATTGCAGCGTCCCAAAAGAGGTAGTGCTGCAAGGGGTTCTGGGTATTTGTTTTGTTATGTTTATGTTGTGTTACGGTGCGGATGTTCTCCCGAAATGTGTTTGTCATTCTTGTTTGGTGTGGGTTCACAGTGTGGCGCATATTTGTAACAGTGTTAAAGTTGTTTATACGGCCACCCTCAGTGTGACCTGTATGGCTGTTGACCAAGTATGACTTGCATTCACTTGTGTGTGTGAAAAGCCGTAGATATTACGTGACTAGGCCGCAAAGGAAGTGCCGTTAAGGTTATTGGCGCCCTGTACTCCTGCCTACATCCGCGTACACAGCGGCGTTTTAAAAAGTCATAAATTTTACTTTTTGAAACCGATACCGATAATTTTGAAACCGATACCGATAATTTCCGATCTTACATTTTAAAGCATTTATCGGCCGATAATATCGGCAGTCCGATATTATCGGACATCCCTACAAATTCGCCTATAGTTGCAACATATGTCTGTCAGTAGACTCTGTATGGAAGTGCTAAAAGCTACAACAAAGATGGCGGGGAGAAGGTACAGTCCAAGTGGAGGCACGTAAATAAGACCGCTCACAAAACGGCCTATAAAAGGCAGTCTGTTAAACTCAATCTATGCAAAAGTTTGACCAAATAACCACCATTACCTGTTATGGAAAACACAAGGAAGTGTTTTAAATGTGGAAAAAAATCATAATATGACCCCTTTAGAGCAAGTGATTAATCATTAATCAATGAATAATGATATATAAACATTGATTAATCATGTAATTTTGACACGTTTTGTGCGAGTAAAAAAAGTATTTAATGACTAAACTAAAACAGTGCAGCAGGGAAGTGCATCAGGAAAGCTATGTAGCATGAAGGTACAAATCCATCCATCCATCCATTTTCTACCACTTGTCTTTTCGGGGTCGCGGGAGGTGCTGGAGCCGATCTCAGCTGCATTCGGGCGGTAGGCGGGGTACAACCTGGACAAGTCGCCACCTCATCACAGGGCCAACACAGATAGACAGACAACATTCACACTCACATTCACCCACTAGGGACAATTTAAAAAATCAGAAATGATCTAGCCCAGTCCAGTCAATGTCCAAATGCTACGTGTATGTCTGAATTGCACTGACAATGTCAATGTTATTTATCCAAGAAATCAACAGACTGAACTGAAATGAAGCACAAGAATTCATTCTTAACAGAATACGCAGTAGAATATACTGTATGTCATGTGACAGTGTAGTATTATAGCCTGAGTATATGCCCCTTCATGACTGTACGCAGCAAAGTGGATGGTCATAGTCCAAAACAATGTTCCCTCTAAGGTGCGCACCTGTGCAATTGCGCACTGCTCAAGCATCCTTTGCGCACGGCAAATCTATGCCACGCACAAAATCAAATAAAAAAAATAAGCGCATAACAATTTTCGACACGACACGGACACGACAGAGAAAACAGTTTTCGTCATCATTGTTCAAATATTGTAACGTCTGTCGAGACGCTTTGAGGACATGAATTCCATCGATCACTTTACTAAGCAAAACTCTTTATTGTCGGCCATAAACACATCACCAAAACATTAGTAAAAAAAATGATATCTAGCAAAACTGGTCATTTTCTGCAGTACAAACCAGACCAAAAGCAACTTTGTTATATCAACAGCAGCCGCTCGCTCTTTCTCACTTGCGCCAACACATGCACATATGGCACTTAGCCAGTGATGCGTTTACAGCCACACAAAAAGTCGGACAACTCCAACACCACACATAAGGTGTCATTCCAGGTCGTTACACTATGATTTACCAATCAAATGTGTGCTTATTCTAGTGTCATTTATTAGAAATCTTAATTTATAAATATTAATCATGAAATGCTATTAGTATATTAAATAAATACTAATAAAAATATATTTTTTACAAACAGGAAGTTGCAGGAATGTACACATGATCCCCTGCTTACATCTCATTGTGCACCATGTGAATGTTTTAATGGGAACTAAATGCAATGTCTGAAAGGGGTACAAATTATTTCCAAAGCAGGACCTCCACCCAGACAAACAATACAAGTACACAGTTCATGAAAAACAATATTTTTTGTTATTGTCATTGTAAGTGGGCCTAAACACTTATATTAGACAATAATCTCATGGAAATGACTGCTGTCATTTTATTATAATAATAAGAGAATGTTGTCTGTCTATCTGTGTTGGCCCTGCGATGAGGTGGGGACTTGTCCAGGGTGTACGCTGCCTTCCGCCCGAATGCAGCTGAGATAGGCTCCAGCACCCCCCGCGACCCCGAAAGGGACAAGCGGTAGAAAATGGATGGATGGATGGAGATTGAACTTGTTATTTAGTCAGGTTTGGGACTGGTGTGCTGCTGGTGTAGCCACAGTGTGCACGTCTGATGTTGCTCACAGGGCTCCACTGAATGCTCAGGGAGTTTTTGCGTTTGCTCACACACATGAAAAATTAGAGGTAACATTGGTCCAAAATCCCCCATTGTTGCATTATTCCTGTGAGCTTCCTGCATACAAAAGTCCCATTATTCAGATCCGATAACTGTTATGGTTGAGCATATACCATCTCACCTCTTTTATGCATCGTTTAGCATTTTTAGGGCTGAAATAGAAAAATGAGTTCATTTGTCTCGCAATGTCTGTAGCTGGAATGTGCTCTGACATAGACTCTATTTTCACTCCTCTGTCCTCCCCTCAGGTGTGCAAAACATTTCACATTTTGATGTGAATTCTGCAGACCGGTATATTTGGCAGGCGCCACTGAAGATGAGCCATTTTGGAGCGAGAGTAATCAGACTTCACAGTTTTATCTTTTAGGACGCTCCTAGAGCGAGGACACTTTCAAACACAGGCTGCAGAGAAGCTGCCAGATTGTGTTTGAAGTCAGCCTCCCTTCTTTTTCATCCATGTTCCCATCACTTATAAGGACATAACATACCAACAGCACAGCAAATATAACATGTTGTGTTCTACATTTGGTTGTGTTTTCCACTGAGACGACATGTAAGTCCTTGTCCATATAGAATATGGAAGATGCAGGCTATAAAAAGCTTCAGTATCTATTTCACCTCACTGCCTGACATGGAACATGTTACCCAGATGCTTTCGCTTCTGTTCTCCGACCTTCCAGTAACGTACCACACGTTTTCCATGGGTGGATATGAATAATAGATAGAAGAAATGATCTACTTCATAATGCAGTGATTTATTTCTTTGACTCGCAGCTATTTTGTTGTAATAAAAAAAAAAGCAGTGTCGAGGCTGCGGGGAGATGGAGAAGTCTATACTTATACTGAGTGAGACACGTTTTATATTTAATTGACTCTTATTTGTCATCTAATACACAATCTAGTGCAGTGGTTCTTAACCTTGTTGGAGGTACCGAACCCCACCAGTTTCATATGCGCATTCACCGAACCCTTCTTTAGTGAAAAATAAAATGTTTTTTTTTTCAAATTCAAGACAAAGTTATGTGTTTTTGGTAACACTTTAGTATGGGGAACATATTCTAAGTAACAAATACTAAATTTCGAGTGTTTTGGACACTAGGGGAACATAGTCTAAGTAACAAAGACTTAATTTAGAGTTATTTGGACACTAGGGGAACATATTCTAAGTAACAAAGACTTAATTTAGAGTTATTTCGACACTAGGGGAACATATTCTAAGTAACAAATACTAAATTTAGAGTTTTTTGGACACTAGGGGAACATAGTCTAAGTAACAAAGACTTAATTTAGAGTTATTTGGACACTAGGGGAACATATTCTAAGTAACAAAGACTTAATTTAGAGTTATTTGGACACTAGGGGAACATATTCTAAGTAACAAAGACTAAATTTAGAGTTTTTGGACACTAGGGGAACATATTCTAAGTAACAAAGACTTCATTTAGAGTTTTTTGGACACTAGGTGAACATATTCTAAGTAACAAAGACTTAATTTAGAGTTTTTTGGACACTAGGTGAACATAGTCTAAATAACAAAGACTTAATTTAGAGTTTTTTGGACACCTGGTGAACATAGTCTAAGTAACAAAGACTTAATTTAGAGTTATTTGGACACTAGGGGAACATATTCTATGTAACAAAGACTTAATTTAGAGTTATTTGGACACTAGGGGGACATATTCTAAGTAACAAAGACTTAATTTAGAGTTATTTGGACACTAAGGGAACATATTCTAAGTAACAAAGACTTAATTTAGAGTTTTTTGGACACTAGGGGAACATATTCTAAGTAACAAAGACTTAATTTAGAGTTTTTTGGACACTAGGGGAACATAGTCTAAGTAACAAATACTTAATTTAGAGGTATTTGGACACTCGGGGAACATATTTTAAGTAACAAAGACTTAATTTAGAGTTATTTGGACACTCGGGGAACATATTCTAAGTAACAAAGACTAAATTTAGAGTTATTTGGACACTAGGGGAACATATTCTAAGTTACAAATACTTAATTTAGAGTTATTTGGACACTAGGGGAACATATTCTAAGTAACAAAGACTTAATTTAGAGTTTTTTGGACACTAGGGGAACATATTCTAAGTAACAAAGACTAAATTTAGAGTTTTTGGACACTAGGGGAACATATTCTAAGTAACAAAGACTTCATTTAGAGTTTTTTGGACACTAGGTGAACATATTCTAAGTAACAAAGACTTAATTTAGAGTTTTTTGGACACTAGGTGAACATAGTCTAAATAACAAAGACTTAATTTAGAGTTTTTTGGACACCTGGTGAACATAGTCTAAGTAACAAAGACTTAATTTAGAGTTATTTGGACACTAGGGGAACATATTCTATGTAACAAAGACTTAATTTAGAGTTATTTGGACACTAGGGGGACATATTCTAAGTAACAAAGACTTAATTTAGAGTTATTTGGACACTAAGGGAACATATTCTAAGTAACAAAGACTTAATTTAGAGTTTTTTGGACACTAGGGGAACATATTCTAAGTAACAAAGACTTAATTTAGAGTTTTTTGGACACTAGGGGAACATAGTCTAAGTAACAAATACTTAATTTAGAGTTATTTGGACACTAGGGGAACATATTCTAAGTAACAAAGACTTAATTTAGAGTTATTTGGACACTAGGGGAACATATTCTAAGTAACAAAGACTCAATTTAGAGTTATTTGGACACCAGGGGAACATATTCTAAATAACAAAGACTTAATTTAGAGTTATTTGGACACTAGGGGAACATAGTCTAAGTAACAAAGACTCAATTTAGAGTTATTTGGACACTAGGGGAACATATTCTAAGTAACAAATACTTAATTTAGAGTTATTTGGACACTAGGGGAACATATTCTAAGTAACAGACTTAATTTTGAGTTTTATGGACACTAGGGGAACATAGTCTAAGTAACAAAGACTCAATTTAGAGTTTTTTGGACACTAGGGGAACAAATTCTAAGTAACAAAGACTTAATTTAGAGTTATTTGGACACTAGGGGAACATATTCTAAGTAACAAAGACTTAATTTAGAGTTATTTGGACACTAGGGGAACATATTCTAAGTAACAAAGACTTAATTCAGAGTTATTTGGACACCAGGGGAACATATTCTAAGTAACAAAGACTTAATTTAGAGTTATTTGGACACTAGGGGAACATATTCTAAGTAACAAAGACTTAATTTAGAGTTATTTGGACACTAGGGGAACATATTCTAAGTAACAAAGACTAAATTTAGAGTTTTTGGACACTAGGGGAACATATTCTAAGTAACAAAGACTTCATTTAGAGTTTTTTGGACACTAGGTGAACATATTCTAAGTAACAAAGACTTAATTTAGAGTTTTTTGGACACTAGGGGAACATAGTCTAAGTAACAAAGACTTAATTTAGAGTTATTTGGACACTAGGGGAACATATTCTAAGTAACAAAGACTTAATTTAGAGTTATTTCGACACTAGGGGAACATATTCTAAGTAACAAATACTAAATTTAGAGTTTTTTGGACACTAGGGGAACATAGTCTAAGTAACAAAGACTTAATTTAGAGTTATTTGGACACTAGGGGAACATATTCTAAGTAACAAAGACTTAATTTAGAGTTATTTGGACACTAGGGGAACATATTCTAAGTAACAAAGACTAAATTTAGAGTTTTTGGACACTAGGGGAACATATTCTAAGTAACAAAGACTTCATTTAGAGTTTTTTGGACACTAGGTGAACATATTCTAAGTAACAAAGACTTAATTTAGAGTTTTTTGGACACTAGGTGAACATAGTCTAAATAACAAAGACTTAATTTAGAGTTTTTTGGACACCTGGTGAACATAGTCTAAGTAACAAAGACTTAATTTAGAGTTATTTGGACACTAGGGGAACATATTCTATGTAACAAAGACTTAATTTAGAGTTATTTGGACACTAGGGGGACATATTCTAAGTAACAAAGACTTAATTTAGAGTTATTTGGACACTAAGGGAACATATTCTAAGTAACAAAGACTTAATTTAGAGTTTTTTGGACACTAGGGGAACATATTCTAAGTAACAAAGACTTAATTTAGAGTTTTTTGGACACTAGGGGAACATAGTCTAAGTAACAAATACTTAATTTAGAGGTATTTGGACACTCGGGGAACATATTTTAAGTAACAAAGACTTAATTTAGAGTTATTTGGACACTCGGGGAACATATTCTAAGTAACAAAGACTAAATTTAGAGTTATTTGGACACTAGGGGAACATATTCTAAGTTACAAATACTTAATTTAGAGTTATTTGGACACTAGGGGAACATATTCTAAGTAACAAAGACTTAATTTAGAGTTTTTTGGACACTAGGGGAACATATTCTAAGTAACAAAGACTAAATTTAGAGTTTTTGGACACTAGGGGAACATATTCTAAGTAACAAAGACTTCATTTAGAGTTTTTTGGACACTAGGTGAACATATTCTAAGTAACAAAGACTTAATTTAGAGTTTTTTGGACACTAGGTGAACATAGTCTAAATAACAAAGACTTAATTTAGAGTTTTTTGGACACCTGGTGAACATAGTCTAAGTAACAAAGACTTAATTTAGAGTTATTTGGACACTAGGGGAACATATTCTATGTAACAAAGACTTAATTTAGAGTTATTTGGACACTAGGGGGACATATTCTAAGTAACAAAGACTTAATTTAGAGTTATTTGGACACTAAGGGAACATATTCTAAGTAACAAAGACTTAATTTAGAGTTTTTTGGACACTAGGGGAACATATTCTAAGTAACAAAGACTTAATTTAGAGTTTTTTGGACACTAGGGGAACATAGTCTAAGTAACAAATACTTAATTTAGAGTTATTTGGACACTAGGGGAACATATTCTAAGTAACAAAGACTTAATTTAGAGTTATTTGGACACTAGGGGAACATATTCTAAGTAACAAAGACTCAATTTAGAGTTATTTGGACACCAGGGGAACATATTCTAAATAACAAAGACTTAATTTAGAGTTATTTGGACACTAGGGGAACATAGTCTAAGTAACAAAGACTCAATTTAGAGTTATTTGGACACTAGGGGAACATATTCTAAGTAACAAATACTTAATTTAGAGTTATTTGGACACTAGGGGAACATATTCTAAGTAACAGACTTAATTTTGAGTTTTATGGACACTAGGGGAACATAGTCTAAGTAACAAAGACTCAATTTAGAGTTTTTTGGACACTAGGGGAACAAATTCTAAGTAACAAAGACTTAATTTAGAGTTATTTGGACACTAGGGGAACATATTCTAAGTAACAAAGACTTAATTTAGAGTTATTTGGACACTAGGGGAACATATTCTAAGTAACAAAGACTTAATTCAGAGTTATTTGGACACCAGGGGAACATATTCTAAGTAACAAAGACTTAATTTAGAGTTATTTGGACACTAGGGGAACATATTCTAAGTAACAAAAACTCAATTTAGAGTTTTTTGGACACTAGGGGAACATAGTCTAAGTAAGAAAAACTCAATTTAGAGTTTTTTGGACACTAGGGGAACATATTCTAAGTAACAAAGACTTAGATTAGAGTTTTTTGGACACTAGGGGAACATATTCTAAGTAACAAAGACTTAATTTAGAGTTATTTGGACACTCGGGGAACATATTCTAAGTAACAAAGACTTAATTTAGAGGTATTTGGACACTAGGGGAACATATTCTAAGTAACAAAGACTTAATTTAGAGTTATTTGGACACTAGGGGAACATATTCTAAGTAACAAAGACTAAATTTAGAGTTATTTGGACACTAGGGGAACATATTCTAAGTTACAAAGACTTAATTTAGAGTTTTTTGGACACTAGGGGAACATATTCTAAGTAACAAAGACTAAATTTAGAGTTTTTGGACACTAGGGGAACATATTCTAAGTAACAAATACTTAATTTAGAGTTTTTTTGACACTAGGGGAACATATTCTAAGTAACAAAGACTTAATTTAGAGTTTTTTGGACACCAGGTGAACATAGTCTAAGTAACAAAGACTTAATTTAGAGTTATTTGGACACTATTGGAACATATTCTATGTAACAAAGACTTAATTTAGAGTTATTTGGACACTAGGGGAACATATTCTAAGTAACAAAGACTTAATTTAGAGTTATTTGGACACTAAGGGAACATATTCTAAGTAACAAAGACTTAATTTAGAGTTTTTTGGACACTAGGGGAACATATTCTAAGTAACAAAGACTTAATTTAGAGTTTTTTGGACACTAGGGGAACATAGTCTAAGTAACAAATACTTAATTTAGAGTTATTTGGACACTAGGGGAACATATTCTAAGTAACAAAGACTTAATTTAGAGTTATTTGGACACTAGGGGAACATATTCTAAGTAACAAAGACTCAATTTAGAGTTATTTGGACACCAGGGGAACATATTCTAAATAACAAAGACTTAATTTAGAGTTATTTGGACACTAGGGGAACATAGTCTAAGTAACAAAGACTCAATTTAGAGTTATTTGGACACTAGGGGAACATATTCTAAGTAACAAATACTTAATTTAGAGTTTTTTGGACACTAGGGGAACATAGTCTAAGTAACAAAGACTTAATTTAGAGTTATTTGGACACTAGGGGAACATATTCTAAGTAACAAAGACTTAATTTAGAGTTATTTGGACACTAGGGGAACATATTCTAAGTAACAAAGACTAAATTTAGAGTTTTTGGACACTAGGGGAACATATTCTAAGTAACAAAGACTTCATTTAGAGTTTTTTGGACACTAGGTGAACATATTCTAAGTAACAAAGACTTAATTTAGAGTTTTTTGGACACTAGGTGAACATAGTCTAAATAACAAAGACTTAATTTAGAGTTTTTTGGACACCTGGTGAACATAGTCTAAGTAACAAAGACTTAATTTAGAGTTATTTGGACACTAGGGGAACATATTCTATGTAACAAAGACTTAATTTAGAGTTATTTGGACACTAGGGGGACATATTCTAAGTAACAAAGACTTAATTTAGAGTTATTTGGACACTAAGGGAACATATTCTAAGTAACAAAGACTTAATTTAGAGTTTTTTGGACACTAGGGGAACATATTCTAAGTAACAAAGACTTAATTTAGAGTTTTTTGGACACTAGGGGAACATAGTCTAAGTAACAAATACTTAATTTAGAGGTATTTGGACACTCGGGGAACATATTTTAAGTAACAAAGACTTAATTTAGAGTTATTTGGACACTCGGGGAACATATTCTAAGTAACAAAGACTAAATTTAGAGTTATTTGGACACTAGGGGAACATATTCTAAGTTACAAATACTTAATTTAGAGTTATTTGGACACTAGGGGAACATATTCTAAGTAACAAAGACTTAATTTAGAGTTTTTTGGACACTAGGGGAACATATTCTAAGTAACAAAGACTAAATTTAGAGTTTTTGGACACTAGGGGAACATATTCTAAGTAACAAAGACTTCATTTAGAGTTTTTTGGACACTAGGTGAACATATTCTAAGTAACAAAGACTTAATTTAGAGTTTTTTGGACACTAGGTGAACATAGTCTAAATAACAAAGACTTAATTTAGAGTTTTTTGGACACCTGGTGAACATAGTCTAAGTAACAAAGACTTAATTTAGAGTTATTTGGACACTAGGGGAACATATTCTATGTAACAAAGACTTAATTTAGAGTTATTTGGACACTAGGGGGACATATTCTAAGTAACAAAGACTTAATTTAGAGTTATTTGGACACTAAGGGAACATATTCTAAGTAACAAAGACTTAATTTAGAGTTTTTTGGACACTAGGGGAACATATTCTAAGTAACAAAGACTTAATTTAGAGTTTTTTGGACACTAGGGGAACATAGTCTAAGTAACAAATACTTAATTTAGAGTTATTTGGACACTAGGGGAACATATTCTAAGTAACAAAGACTTAATTTAGAGTTATTTGGACACTAGGGGAACATATTCTAAGTAACAAAGACTCAATTTAGAGTTATTTGGACACCAGGGGAACATATTCTAAATAACAAAGACTTAATTTAGAGTTATTTGGACACTAGGGGAACATAGTCTAAGTAACAAAGACTCAATTTAGAGTTATTTGGACACTAGGGGAACATATTCTAAGTAACAAATACTTAATTTAGAGTTATTTGGACACTAGGGGAACATATTCTAAGTAACAGACTTAATTTTGAGTTTTATGGACACTAGGGGAACATAGTCTAAGTAACAAAGACTCAATTTAGAGTTTTTTGGACACTAGGGGAACAAATTCTAAGTAACAAAGACTTAATTTAGAGTTATTTGGACACTAGGGGAACATATTCTAAGTAACAAAGACTTAATTTAGAGTTATTTGGACACTAGGGGAACATATTCTAAGTAACAAAGACTTAATTCAGAGTTATTTGGACACCAGGGGAACATATTCTAAGTAACAAAGACTTAATTTAGAGTTATTTGGACACTAGGGGAACATATTCTAAGTAACAAAAACTCAATTTAGAGTTTTTTGGACACTAGGGGAACATAGTCTAAGTAAGAAAAACTCAATTTAGAGTTTTTTGGACACTAGGGGAACATATTCTAAGTAACAAAGACTTAGATTAGAGTTTTTTGGACACTAGGGGAACATATTCTAAGTAACAAAGACTTAATTTAGAGTTATTTGGACACTCGGGGAACATATTCTAAGTAACAAAGACTTAATTTAGAGGTATTTGGACACTAGGGGAACATATTCTAAGTAACAAAGACTTAATTTAGAGTTATTTGGACACTAGGGGAACATATTCTAAGTAACAAAGACTAAATTTAGAGTTATTTGGACACTAGGGGAACATATTCTAAGTTACAAAGACTTAATTTAGAGTTTTTTGGACACTAGGGGAACATATTGTAAGTAACAAAGACTAAATTTAGAGTTTTTGGACACTAGGGGAACATATTCTAAGTAACAAATACTTAATTTAGAGTTTTTTTGACACTAGGGGAACATATTCTAAGTAACAAAGACTTAATTTAGAGTTTTTTGGACACCAGGTGAACATAGTCTAAGTAACAAAGACTTAATTTAGAGTTATTTGGACACTATTGGAACATATTCTATGTAACAAAGACTTAATTTAGAGTTATTTGGACACTAGGGGAACATATTCTAAGTAACAAAGACTTAATTTAGAGTTATTTGGACACTAAGGGAACATATTCTAAGTAACAAAGACTTAATTTAGAGTTTTTTGGACACTAGGGGAACATATTCTAAGTAACAAAGACTTAATTTAGAGTTTTTTGGACACTAGGGGAACATAGTCTAAGTAACAAATACTTAATTTAGAGTTATTTGGACACTAGGGGAACATATTCTAAGTAACAAAGACTTAATTTAGAGTTATTTGGACACTAGGGGAACATATTCTAAGTAACAAAGACTCAATTTAGAGTTATTTGGACACCAGGGGAACATATTCTAAATAACAAAGACTTAATTTAGAGTTATTTGGACACTAGGGGAACATAGTCTAAGTAACAAAGACTCAATTTAGAGTTATTTGGACACTAGGGGAACATATTCTAAGTAACAAATACTTAATTTAGAGTTATTTGGACACTAGGGGAACATATTCTAAGTAACAGACTTAATTTTGAGTTTTATGGACACTAGGGGAACATAGTCTAAGTAACAAAGACTCAATTTAGAGTTTTTTGGACACTAGGGGAACAAATTCTAAGTAACAAAGACTTAATTTAGAGTTATTTGGACACTAGGGGAACATATTCTAAGTAACAAAGACTTAATTTAGAGTTATTTGGACACTAGGGGAACATATTCTAAGTAACAAAGACTTAATTCAGAGTTATTTGGACACCAGGGGAACATATTCTAAGTAACAAAGACTTAATTTAGAGTTATTTGGACACTAGGGGAACATATTCTAAGTAACAAAAACTCAATTTAGAGTTTTTTGGACACTAGGGGAACATAGTCTAAGTAAGAAAAACTCAATTTAGAGTTTTTTGGACACTAGGGGAACATATTCTAAGTAACAAAGACTTAGATTATAGTTTTTTGGACACTAGGGGAACATATTCTAAGTAACAAAGACATAATGTAGAGTTATTTGGACACCAGGGGGACATATTCTGAGTAACAACGACTTAATTTAGAGTTATTTGGACACTAGGGGAACATATTCTAAGTAATAAAGACTTAATTTAGAGTTATTTGGTTAGGGTTAGGGTTAGGGTAAGGGCCAGGGTTAGAGGGTTAGGGTTACAATAAGGCCATGCCGAATAAGGCATTGATAAGTACTTAATAATGACTAGTTAAGAGCCAGTATGTTACTAATTTGCATGTTAATAAGCAACTAATTTATGGTGAATATGTTCCCCATACTAAAGTGTTACCATGTTTTTTTACTGGTGCACAAAATGAACCGTGCATGAACATCACCTTGTTCAAAGAACAAAACCAACACAGTGCATAAACTCACAAAAAATTACACATCTGCAAATCAGTCTGACTTCTGCTGTTGCCGTATCCGTAATACGCCGATAAGGAGAAGTTTGTATTTACACGATGAGTCGGGTGTGTTTTGACCTCCGCCGAACCCCTGAGGCCGACTCACCGAACCCTTAGGGTTCGATCGAACCCAGGTTAAGAACCACTGATCCAGTGCAAGGGTGTCAAACTCATTTTAGCTCAGGGGCCACACGGAGGAAAATCTATTGCCAAGTTGGCCAGACTGGTAATAACATGGCTTGATAACTTAAAATTAAAGATTACTTTAGTTTGTTTTCTTCGTTTAAAAATAGAACAAGCACATAATGTTTAGGTTTTTTTACACTTACATGTTGTGGTTTATAGTATTCTATCTTAATTTGTTGTTATTTATACTTTCTGAATAAATGATCTGATAATGTTCATCAGTCAAATAGGTGGAATTGAGTCTGGGAGAGTTTTAAAATGATCCTATTGGTGTTAAATTTCAATCTATCAGAAGATGAAATGTATAATAATATTTTAATAATAATGTAATTTACTAATTTTCCTTAACTGATGTATTAACATAATGTGGTTTATTGTGTACATATTTAGCATCATCTACAACAAAACTTGAGAATTTGGACTCATTTCATTAATCACACGAGAAATTAGAAGGGGATACATATTATTTCAGCATATTTACAATATGCGCGCCCAGAAAATGTGTCCCCAGTCATTAGTTTAAAGTGAATTGTACAGGTTATCAATTTATATGGGTAAGTAAGTATGTGGTTTCCAGACACCAAAGTGTTGCCTCTATTCTCCTATCTTAACATAGCACATAGCTCCGCCCCCTCTGAGGTCATGCTCGGATACAAAGAATTATTGCGACACCCAGTGGACACATTTAGAACAGCAGTTTCTTTCATCCAAAATGTTCAGCTAATGTTTATACTTCGCAAACTCATCTCGCAGGCCAGATACAACCTGTTTGCGTGCCTGATCCGGCCATCGGGGCGTAGGTTTGACACCCCTGTTCTAGTGTGTGCTTCACTGCAGGTCAAAGAGATTTGTTCCTAATAGCAATGCTTGCTGGGTTTGTGTTTGACGATATACAGGCTTTCCCTTACATGTAAACGATTGTGGCGCAACACCACAGCAAGATTACTGCCACCACACCTTTTTTTTTTTTTTTACATGAAAACAGAATTAAGTGATATATTGTATGAATGGATATACCGTTTGCAGTCTATAATTTGAAGTGAAGTGGAAGTGAAATATATTTATATAGCCCTTTTCTCCAGTGACTCAAAGCGCTTTTACATAGTGAAACCCAATATCTAAGTTACATTTAGTGTAGCTTCCCTCCGCCTTCGGGTGGGGGGACGGGTCCTGACTGTTGTTTGCGCTTACGCGCCAAACGGCAGCTCAGAGTACCCACCCTTTTTGGATTCACTCGAGGGAGTACTGGAGAGTGCTCCCCCGGGTGATTCCCTCGTTCTACTGGGGGACTTCAACGCTCATATTGGCAACAACTGTGAAACCTGGAGAGGCGTGATTGGGAAGAATGGCCGCCCGGATCTGAACCCGAGTGGTGTTTTGTTGTTGGACTTTTGTGCTCGTCACGGATTGTCCATAACGAACACCATGTTCAAACATAAGGCTGTCCATATGTGCACTTGGCACCAGGACACCCTAGGCCGCTGTTCCATGATCGACTTTGTAGTTGTGTCATCGGATTTGCGGTCTCATGTTTTCGACACTCGGGTAAAGAGAGGGGCGGAGCTTTCTATCGATCACCACCTGGTGGTGAGTTGGCTGCGATGGTGGGGGAGGATGCCGGACAGACCTGGCAGGCCCAAACGCATTGTAAGGGTATGCTGGGAATGCCTAGCAGAGTCTCCTGTCAGAGAGAGTTTCAATTCCCGCCTCCGGAAGATCTTTGAACATGTTACGAGGGAGGCGCTGGACATTGAGTCCGAGTAGACGATGTTCCGTACCACTATTGTCGAGGCGGCCGATTGGAGCTGTGGCCGCAAGGTGGTTGGTGCCTGTCGTGGCGGTAATCCTAGAACCCGCTGGTGGACACCAGTGGGGAGGGATGCCGTCAAGCTGAAGAAAGAGTCCTATCGAGCTCTCTTGGCTCATAGGACTCCGGAGGCAGCAGACAGGTACCGACAGGCCACGCGGTGTGCGGCTTCAGCGGTCGCGGAGGCAAAAACTCGGACATGGGAAGAGTTCAGGGAAGCCATGAAAAACGACTTCCAGACGGCTTCGAAGCGATTCTGCACCACCAGCCGCCGCCTCAGGAAGGGGAAGCAGTGCAATGTCAACACCGTGTATGGTGGGGATGGTGTTCTGCTGACCTCAACTGCGGATGTTGTGGATTGGTGGAGAGAATACTTCGAAGACCTCCTCAATCCTACCAACACATCTTCCTATGAGGAAGCAGTGCCTGGGGAATCTGTGGTGGGCTCTGTGGACCAGCTCTATACTCTCGGCAGGGTCCTTGAGGGTGCATGGGAGTTTGCCCAACCAGTCTACATGTGCTTTGTGGACTTGGAGAAGGCATTCGACCGTATACCCCGGGAAGTCCTGTGGGGAGTGCTCAGAGAGTATGGGGTAACGGACTGTCTGATTGTGGCGGTCCGCTCCCTGTATAATCAGTGTCAGAGTTTGGTCTGCATTGCCGGCAGTAAGTCGGACCCGTTTCCAGTGAGGGTTGGACTCCGTCAAGGCTGCCCTTTGTCACCGATTCTGTTCATAACTTTTATGGACAGAATTTCTAGGCGCAGTCAGGGCGTTGAGGGTATCTGGTTTGGTGGCTGCAGGATTAGGTCTCTGCTTTTTGCAGATGATGTGGTCCTGATGGCTTCATCTTGCCAAGATCTTCAGCTCTCACTGGATCGGTTCGCAGTCGAGTGTGAAGCGACTGGGATGGGAATCAGCACCTCCAAGTCCGAGTACATGGTTCTCGCCCGGAAAAGGGTGGAGTGCCATCTCGGGGTTGGGGAGGAAATCTTGCCCCAAGTGGAAGAGTTCAAGTACCTCGGAGTGAGGGAAAAGTGGATCGTGAGATCGACAGGCGGATCGGTGCGACGTCTTCAGTAATGCGGACGCTGTATCGATCCGTTGTGGTGAAGAAGGAGCTGATCCGGAAGGCAAAGCTCTCAATTTACCGGTCAATCTCCGTTCCCATCCTCACCTATAGTCATCAGCTTTGGATTATGACCGAAAGGACAAGATCATGGGTACAAGCGGCCGAAATGAGCTTCCTCCGCCAGGTGGCGGGGCTCTCCCTTAAAGATAGGGTGAGAAGCTCAAAGTAAAGCCGCTGCTCCTCCACATTGAGAGGAGCCATATGAGGTGGTTCGGGCATCTTGTCAGGATGCCACCCGGGAGGTGTTTCAGGCACGTCCGACCGGTAGGAGACCATGGGGAAGACCCAGGACACGTTGGGAAGACTATCTCTCCCGGCTGGCCTGGGAACGCCTCGGGATCCCCCGTGAGGAGCTGGACGAAGTGGCTCGGGAGAGGGAAGTCCGGGCTTCCCTGTTTAGGTTGCTGCCCCCGCGACCCGACCTCGGATAAGTGGAAGAAGATGGATGGATGGATGCATGACCCCTTTAGAGCATGTGATTAATCATTTATCAATGAATAATCATTTATTAGTCACATATAAACATTGATTAATCATGTCATTTTGACACGTTTTGTGTGCAGGATGTAGAGACGGCGGGCAAAGTGTGAGTATAAAAAAGGATTTAATGACAAAACTAAAACAGGGCAGCGTCGGGAAAGCTATGTAGCATGAAGGTACAAATCAAAAATGAAAAATGTTTTAGCCCAGTCCAGTCAAAGTCCAAATGCTACGTGTATGTCTGACTTACACTGACAATGTCGATGTTATTTATCCAAGAAATCCACAGACTGAACTGAAATGAAGCACGAGAAAAACCACTCTGCAATTTGCATTCTCGACTTTCTTTTTTCTCGTCAGTCGCCTTTTTTCAGCTCCTAGTGTTTGATCACTTGCTCAGATCGCCAGTTCATGCCTGCCATCCCCGACAGCCGCTGAAAGTCTCTCGTTAATTGCATCTCACATTAACCAGCGGCAAATCTATAAGCTTTGGCTGGTGGTCTCCCTGCGGCTTTGAGTTTGATCCCAGTGATTTATTAGCCGTTTAAAGAGTTCTCTGCATAATGACGCCATCCCTGCCCTCACGTTACAATGCTGCATCTGTAACGTCTGCCAGAAAGGGGCACGAAGGAATCAATTTTGGTCCTATACATAGATGAAGCGATGATCTACGACACACCCAGCCGCCTTTAAGTGAGAAGGCCTTATTTAACGCAGGGTCATGTGAAAGAGTGCACGTGAAATGAAATGAATCGATCACGCTTGGTTTGAAAGGTATGGCTGAGGTGATGGCTGCCTGCGTACATTACAGGAAGTGTGTCTTCATGTGTGCGGCTGTCCTCTGCGTGATATTGATTGGTCACATTGGCAGGTCAGCATTTCTCAAAAGGGGCACGGACGAAGACGAGGGTGAGGAAGGCGGGGGGAATGCATGGAGGAAGAGTGCACGTTATCGACATAACACGCTACAGCTGGTTATAGATGACCTGTTTTCAAGTGCTCTGTTTAAAGGGCGTTGTCGTTTTTGTGCAACTCATGAAAAAGTGCATGACAGCCCAGCAGGGACAAGACATTGATACAACGTTGATTATACATACCGTATTTTTCGGACTATAAGTCGCAGTTTTTTTCATAGTTTGGCCGGGGGTGCGACTTATACTCAGGAGCGACCTATGTGTGAAATTATTAACACATTACCGTAAAATATCAAATAATATTATTTAGCTCAATCACGTTAGAGACTAGACGTATGAGATTTCATGGGATTTAGCGATTAGGAGTGACAGATTGTTTGGTAAACGTATAGCATGTTCTATATGTTATAGTTATTTGAATGACTCTTACCATAATATGTTACGTTAACATACCAGGCACGTTCTCAGTTGGTTATTTATGCCTCATATAACGTACACTGGTTTGGTGGCTGCAGGATTAGGTCTCTGCTATTTGCAGATGATGTGGTCCTGATGGCTTCCTCTGGCCAGGATCTTCAGCTCTCACTGGATCGGCTCGCAGCCGAGTGTGAAGCGACTGGGATGGGAATCAGCACCTCCAAGTCCGAGTCCATGGTTCTCTCCCGGAAAAGGGTGGAGTGCCATCTCCGGGTTGGGGAGGAGATCTTGCCCCAAGTGGAGGAGTTCAAGTACCTCGGAGTCTTGTTCACGAGTGGGGGAAGAGCGGATCGTGAGATCGACCGGCGGTTCGGTGCGGCGTCTTCAGTAATGCGGACGCTGTATCGATCCGTTGTGGTGAGGAAGGAGCTGAGCCGGAAGGCAAAGCTCTCGATTTACCGGTCGATCTACGTTCCCATCCTCACCTATGGTCATGAGCTTTGGGTTATGACCGAAAGGACAAGATCACGGGTACAAGCGGCCGAAATGAGTTTCCTCCGCCGGGTGGCGGGGCTCTCCCTTAGAGATAGGGTGAGAAGCTCTGTCATCCGGGGGAAGCTCAAAGTAAAGCCGCTGCTCCTCCACATCGAGAGGAGCCAGATGAGGTGGTTCGGGCATCTGGTCAGGATGCCACCCGAAGGCCTCCCTAGGAAGGTGTTTCGGGCATGTCCGACCGGTAGGAGGCCATGGGGAAGACCCAGGACACGCTGGGAAGACTATCTCTCCCGGCTGGCTTGGGAACGCCTCGGGATCCCCCGGGAGGAGCTGGACGAAGTGGCTGGGGAGAGGGAAGTCTGGGCTTCCCTGCTTAAGCTGCTGCCCCTGCGACCCGACCTCGGATAAGTGGAAGAAGATGAATGGATGGATGGATGGATAACGTACACTTATTCAGCCTGTTGTTCACTATTCTTTATTTATTTTAAATTGCCTTTCAAATGTCTATTCTTGGTGTTGGGTTTTATCATACAAATTTCCCCAAAAAATTAGACTTAGACATAGACTTAGACTTCCTTTTTATTGTCATTCAAATTTGAACTTTACAGCACAGATAAGAACGCAATTTCGTTACATAAGCTCATGGTACTGCAGGATAAAAAAGCAATAAGGTGCATATATAAATAAATAAATATATATAAATAATATATATAATATATATATATAAAATAAATAAATATATATAAATATATATAAATACATAAATAGATTACTGTACAGATAAATATATTGCACTTTTTCACATGCGTCCACGTTTATGGATGTATGTTATATTGTCTTTTTTATTCCAGCGAGTTAATCCATTTTGGGGGGAGTTGAGGGGATACTTTAATTATGATGCGTTTAAGAGTCTTACGGCCTGAGGGAAGAAACTGTTACAGAACCTGGAGGTTCTGCTTCGGAGGCTGCGGAACCTCTTTCTAGAGTACAGCAGTAAAAACAGTCCTTGGTGGGGGTGGGAGGAGTCTTTGCAGATTTTCTGAGCCCTGGTCAGGCCGCGGCTTTTTGCGATCTCCTGGATAGGAGGAAGAGGAGTCTTGATGATCTTTTACGCCGTCCTCACCACTGTCTGGAGAGACTTCCAGTCTGAGGCACTGCAGGCTCCAGTCCAGACAGAGATGCGACTTATACTCCAGTGCGACTTATATGTTTTTTTCCTTCTTTATTATGCATTTTCGGCCGGTGCGACTTATACTCCGGAGCGACTTATACTCCGAAAAATACGGTACATGTTCTTTAAAACGGACTTTGAAACAAGGTTGCAAAATAGTTGTATTTGTAAATTGAGACAACGTTGGATCCACATTGTTGGTTGGGAAATTACCAAATTTCAATGTCAAATCTGTGACGTTCTGTAACTTCCTTTCTGTTTTTTTCCTTGTTTTGCATTCACTTCCTGTCAGTGCTCTCGTTTTGTTTCCACTTCCTGCTTGTTCCGCTGAGCGCTGTGTTTTTTTCGTTGATTGGCAGCCGGTCCACACCGGCTGCCAATCAGCATGTTCCTATGTATGCCCGTCTCGCGCACTCCCCAGTTCTCGAAGATTGATTTATGTTTGTTGAACTTTTACACGCAAGACTGCTTCATTTTCTCTTTTGAGTATATTAAACTCATCTTACCTGCTCTCCGTTCTCCTGGTTCCTGCATCTTGGGGTCACGAATACGGCAGTCATGCGAGTTCCTCACAAAATCAACGCCGTCAAAAAGCATGTTGTTTCAACGTTGTATTTGTGTTGTAGAATGTTGGTTGGGAAATGACCAAAATTCAACGGTCAAATCGACGTCACAACCCAACATTGATTAAATGTCGTCAAAAAGCATGTTGTTTCAACGTTATGTTTGAGTTGCTCAACCTAAGTACCTAATTCAACAAGTTCTCAATGTCTTTTTAATGTCTTGTGCCTGCTGGGAGATTTTTTTTCAACTCTATTTGTGTCTATGGACTTTTTTCACAACTGGTGTGGAGGGAATGTGCATTTTTGTGTTCATTCTTTCCGGTGTACGTTGGTAAACCTGACTCCCTGACTGCCTCAAGAGCAGTGCGAGCTATCAGGTTCATAGCTCAGGCTTTTGCTTGGTAGCGAGCACGCTCGTCTCTCATGCCGGACGACCCATGGTCAAGTGCCGGGTGAAACAGAAAAAGCAAGGACTGAACCAGGCGGGTTACACTTTTAGATTTCAATTGACCGACTATTTGAGAGTTTGTAAATGCGTTGTGAACGAAAACATGTGGAGACATTGTGGGAGAGACCTGCTTTCTGTGCACACTGAGACGGCTCTAATTGTTGTTTTGGCTCTTTTTAATTAATTGATTGTTGATCAACCAACTCCTCACCATCCTTTTTGACAACCGGAAAAAAGATAAACATTTCACAAAGGCCACCTGCTCAGTGGTCTTGTGGTTAGAGTGTCCGCCCTGAGACTGGAAGGTCGTGAGTTCAAACCCCGGCCGAGCCATACCAAAGACTATACAAAATGGAACCCATTGCCTCAGCATCAAGGGTTGGAATTTGGGGTTAAATCACCAAAATGATTCCCGAGCGCGGCCACCGCTGCTGCTCACTGCTCCCCTCAGTTCCCAGGGTGTGAACATGGGTCGAATGCAGAGGGTATTTTCACCACACCTCGTGTGTGTGTGTGACTATCGTTGGGACTTTTACTTTTTTAAAACATCAGAATCCAGGAGGTTTGTAACATCAGTCGGGACGTCGGTAGGCCAGGACAATTCTTCCGGAGGAGTTGGCAAATCTTATTGTTTCGTTTGTGAATCGATTCATAGTTTTCAAAAATCGATTCCAAAAAAAATTTATTTAAAATTTGTCTCCACGGGAACATGCTTTATCAGTATCATGCAATATCATTCCTCAAACCTCGCTTTGAAGAGCTGTGCGCTGCAAAACGTGTTCATTGTGGACATTAATCCTGAATTCTTAATTTTTATTTATGAAAAAACAACAGCACAACTTGCTGCATTAATTTTTGTTTTGTAGGTTAAAGTGTTTTATGTATAGTGCTCCTGAGTACGGTTGTACGGTATACCGGCACTAATGAATCAAAAACGGTACTATACTCTGTTTGAAAAGTTCCGGTTCCCGGGCATGACGGCGCATTGTCACGTCGTGACATTGCTGGTTTTGAGAGCAGAGGAGCATGTTCGGCAGCGCACAATCACGGAGTACTTACAAGCAGACACAGTGTGTAGACAGAAAAAGGGAGAATGGACGCATTTTGTTTTAAAAACTAACCTCAGGAAGAGGTGCTTTAAGACATGGCTAGCTAGCTAGCGGCTAACGTCCATTCGCAGTCGGCAGTGTTTTAGTTACTTCTAAATCACTAATCCTCACCTCCATGGCGACAAATAAAGTAAGTTTCTTTCAAGTATCATCCCTGCAGGACGAGGAATAGCTAAACATGTTTCACTACACACCGTAGGAGGATACGATAGCTAACCGCTAACAGCAAGCTAGCAGCCTGAACGTAAACAAATGCCATGGGTGGATCTACAACTGACATCCACTGTAATGACACCAAGTAAAACAGCGGATCTAGTCGATACTACTATGGTTACATTGATATTTTCTTTTCCTTTTTTATATATTTTCCTTTTTTTTTTAAATTTATATTATGTTTATAAACTCAGTAAATATGTCCCTGGACACATGAGGACTTTGAATATGACCAATGTATGATCCTGTAACTACTTGGTATCGGATTGATACCTAAATTTGTGGTATCATCCAAAACTAATGTAAAGCATCCAAGCAACAGAAGAATAAGTGATTATTACATTTTAACAGAAGTGTAGATAGAACATGTTGAAAGAGAAAGTAAGCAGATATCAACAGTAAATGAACGAGTAGATTAATAATCCATTTTTACAGCATGTCCCTCAAAATAGAATGAGAAATAACACAATATGTTACTGCATACGTCAGCAGACTAATTAGGAGCCTTTGTTTGCTTACTTACTACTAAAATATAAGTTGTCTTGTATGTTGACTATTTTATTTAAGGACAAAATTGTTCTTCGATTGCAATAAGAAACATATTTTTAATGCACCGTAGGATTTTTTATTAAAATAAAGCCAATAATGTAATTTTTTTGCGGTCCCCCTTATTTGGAAAAGTACCGAAATACATTTTGTACTAAAATATTGGTATCGGGACAACACTACTCCTCAATTTGAATTCATTATTATTCTATTTTATTTTTTAGTTTCAAATGGTTCAAGTTGGTCAAAAATGTTTGTAGTTTAAATAAAGATAATTTTATTTGTAGTATTTTTTAATTTCAAGCAAATTGATGCAATCAGTCAGACTAAAACACAATGTTAATAAAGTTGTTATTTATTGCTAGTTGATATATATTTAATTCGTCCTTTTTTGTTGACTTTAATGTTAATAAGAATACAACGTTATGCAGAGGTGTACTTCTTACAATTTTATAGAAAAAAAAATACTATTTAAAGTCGCGGCGGAAAGTGTGAGGGGGAGGCGCAAAATGTTTTCTTCTTTCGGGGGGGGGGGGGGTTGAGACAATGCTCACGCATTTGTTGACAAAGTTGTGACCCTCGCCCCATCCTTGTTTGTGAATGACTGAGCATTTCATGGAATCTGCTTTTATACCCAATCATGGCACCCACCTGTTCCCAATTTGCCTGTTCACCTGTGGGATGTTCCAAATAAGTGTTTGATGAGCATTCCTCAACTTTATCAGTATTTATTGTCACCTTTCCCAACTTCTTTGTCACGTGTTGCTGGCATCAAATTCTAAAGTTAATGATTATTTGCAAAAAAAAAAAAGTTGATCAGTTTGAACATCAAATATGTTGTCTTTGTAGCATATTCAACTGAATATGGGTTGAAAATGATTTGCAAATCATTGTATTCCGTTTATATTTAACACAATTTCCCAACTCATATGGAAACGGGGTTTGTCGTTAGTTGTGCCCTCATTTTTAGCTTTCTATCTATATTATTCCATTGTGTGTCTGACCCGCAATGTGCATGATTTTCTGATTTACTTTCCATCTGTCTAAGCCACTGTTGCGTGGTCTCAGCTGTATGTTTTAACAATGAATAATGTATTCCTCTTAAAAGTGACGACGACACCTTGCTGAGTGGAGTTAAATTAGGCTACATGACACGTGCAAGTCCCTTCGCTCTGCACTGGCCGTGCATGACAGTGACCCCTTTTATGTATTGTATAAATAAGTTGACAAATTCAAAGTGTTGTATTATAAAGAGATGGTTGATTTTTTACTTCGGCATGTGGCAGCTGAGGCTGGTCTCCTTGATAGATTCTCGGCTGTTCACAATTTGACCGCACGCTCCTGTTTCAACGACGCCACACCTACTGTATTTGGCCCGAGGTGTGGGAGGAAGGAGTGGTAATGCACAGAGGTGTAAGTAATGTGAATGGGCAGATTCATGCTGGGAGAACACGGAAGGGAAACCGGCGTGAGTGTGCTGCTATTATCGTCACGCGGTTCATTTCAATGTGTACTTATTGTATTTCCATTCTTAGATTACAATCAATCTGTTGGTTTATTTGTTTACTTAGGTAAATTGTAGCTGTCAAAGTCAAATTTCTAAAGCTCATATTTCTACTTTGCTTCTAGTCGTACATTATACACACTGTAAAAGATGATCGTAAAAACTATGGCGAGCAATTGTTAAGTAGCAACAGTAAAACACTGTAGAATCAAAAATAGTTTATCTGTGACGACCGGGTCGCACGGTGATGCGGGTGTTGTTCTCCCAGGAATGCAGACGGGCTTTGGACACAGCTTGCAGGTAGGAAATGATTGGGAGATAGCAAGCCAAAATAGCCTAGCGTGAAAGCTAGCAGCTAAAGAGCAGGAAACAAACGTCGTCATCTGTTGCGTAAAACAAACTAGGAAGCCAGGCCAACTCACTGGCAAGGCAGGCTTAAATAATGTCAGTGATGACTAACAGGTGCGCATCCGGAAACAGCGGTAGCGGGCAGCGTATCATAACATTACCCCCCCCCCCCTTAAAGGACAGATTCCAGATGTCCCTTGACAAAAAATAAAAAACTAGAAACCAAAAAACAAGAAATAGTTCAAGAGTCAAGGGAGGGCGGAGGGAGGACTTGGTGGTGGGTCGCCAGGCCATGTGTCCTCGAATCCAGCGGGGAAGAGTCAGGTGGCGGCGGCGAATGGAATGCCACTGCCGCAGGCAAGGCGGGCGACCACGGAAAGGCCGCCGAGTGTTATGATCCGCTGCCCGGATCATAGTTTGTTTATGTTTTCGAGGCACGTGTGTTTTCTGTTAGTTTTGGACTCTTTCAGTGCCTGTTTGTGCACCTGAGTGTGTTGCCATGGCTGCTTATTGTTTTCACCTGCCGCGGGTGTTTCCGGACGCGCACCTGTTAGTCATCACTGACATTATTTAAGCCTGCCTTGCCAGTGAGTCGGCCTGGCTTCCTAGATTGTTTTACGCAACAGATGACGACGTTTGTTTCCTGCTCTTTAGCTGCTAGCTTTCACACTAGGCTATTTTGGCTTGCTAGCTCCCACGCTAGCCCCTTTAGTTTGTACCTTAAATGCTATGAGCACATTTTTCTTTGTTCTCGTCTGATTTATGTTTTAATAAATCATTTCCTACCTGCAAGCTGTATCCGAAGCCCGTCTGCATTCCTGGGAGAACAACACCCGCATCACGATGCGACCAGGTCGTCACATTATCTCAGTAGCAAATGCTATTCCAGCAAACCAAGAAACAGTAGGCAACGCTAATTACTTTGGTTGTAATACGTTGAAAACACATGACTTTACTGTGAAAATGTAAAAAAAAAATTGTACAATGTATTTGCAAATACTATAATGCCACAAGCATGCAAATACTCTTAAATGTATGGTATTATTCTGTCCATAGAAAGAGTTTGCAGATTGTACATTTGAAATTAAAGCATACCTTAATTGTTTTAGAAGTTTGTGTTAAAGCATTAGCCTCGTTAACTTTTGACTAACAACATGTTTTCTTGTATTTTCGTGGCAAGTCATTACAGACATTGAGGGGTTATGTCTACATGCTTCATTGTAAACTGCATCGAAATAAACCAAGCCGTGTGTTTAAGTGAACTGGTTGCAAGCCGAGAATACGGAACATTTAAGGCTAATTTTTCATAGCTCACTTGAAGGAACATGTTGCAGAAGGCCACGTTGTGACCATTGAAAGGTTGTACAAATACTATCAAATTAAAATCCTCATGTACCGCTCACATGTCTCAGAAACACTGGCATTTTGCAGATACTAGTATTGGTAACGGGTCGGCACAAGGGGTAGCGTTCGTGCCTCACAGTGAGAAGGTCTTGAGTTTGATTCCCGGGCTAGGGGTCTTTGTGTGTGGCGTTTGCATGTTCTCCCCGTGACTGCGTGGGTTCTCTGCGGGTACTCCGGCTTCTTCCCACCTTCAAAGACATGCACCTGGGGATAGGTTGATTGGCAACACAAATATTATTCCTAATTTTTTTGAGCGGTGTATTCCTGGCAACCACAGCTGCCAGTATTTTCCCGTAAATTCTATAGTTTTTTTTGTGAACGGGTTAACAATTTATCATTTTTTTTCATAGTAATTTACCATAAGCAAAAACCGTTATCAAGTGTAAAATAGATAAATAGGTCTTTATTGTCATTGCACAAGTACAACGGAACTTTGTTTTCAGCACAAACCCGTTCAAGATTAGACAAACAAACAGTGTACAGGGTTACAGAACAGGAACGCTGATGGGTCGCCACAAGGCGCCCCGTAAAAGATGGGGGATAAAGGTAAAACGCTGGGGAAGGATGAGTAAAAAAATTAAATCTAGACTGGGCTCCTAAGGGGGCCCAGTCTGGAGTGGGAAAAAACCTCCATAGCAAAGCACATATAAATATTACAACGTACATCTCGAGATATCTAGCAACAGAGGGAAGGGAGTGCGGGGTCATGGTGGTAGGCCGCAGCTCTCAGGCGCTGATAATCCTTTCATCACCCCTATGGGATTTGCGTCAAGGGCGTTGGGTGGGGCGGGGTGGGATGTGTATGTGTGGTGTATATTTTTTGGATGCATGTTTGTGTGTAAGCCTGCAGTGTGTCTTAACCGATTCAATATCATCATACCGTAATATCCTATACATCGTGACTGTATTTTTTACGGTGAACTCCTGGCAAACACAACTGTCGGTATTTTCCTGTAAATTGTGCAGATTTTTATTTTTACAGTGTACTGCTGTCAAATGTTAATTTTTAAAAACAGATTCACTCTCAGGATTTCCCAAATGAGATGAATGTTAGCGGTCTTGGGACTCAGAATGGTTTCAGCCATACGAGTCTTAAAATATTATAAAATATTTTTTTATACTGTTAAATGCTTAAATATTTAGGTCAACATCAGAGCTATCCATTGATTTAACGGTTTTAGTTTTTTTATGCTTTATGCCTATTTTCCCAAAGAAAACCCAGTTTTCCCTCATGGCAAAAATACAAAATATACAATATTTGTGCACGCACGCACAATATTTTTGTAACCACATTCACGCAACTCTTATGTCACTACCAACTCACCAATATCGTTTTTATTACATCTAAGTTGTTTGCAGATTTAAAGCAACTGTGCGTCTGATATGAATATATGGTACTCTATAGTACTCTGGCGATATCTAGTGTTTGAGGGGCCAAATTACACCTATAATAGGATATGCACGTATTTCAAACAAAAATGCTTGGATTTATTTGGTTTTCATTAAAAAAGCATTATAAAATAACAGGATACCAGTATTTTGAAAAATGGCCATTATAAAGGGAGTCAATGGGGGACAAAAAGGTCCCGGGGAACTCGAATGTATACTTACTCAATAGCTCGTGCTAAAAATAACTCAGCAAAGAACGGACAACGCAAATTTGGAGAGTGATTCATATTTCATCCCGCTAAGCTTTAAAATAAACATTCTGTTTTACAATGTCATCTTCAAAGGAATTAAAAAGACCCACAAAGGTCCCAGATCTTCCCAAAGGTTAACATGATAAATGACAGTAAATTACTTGCGTTTATCATTAACATCAACTTAACAGAGCCTAATATTTTTACACAAATCCTATTTTGTCGTCAGAATGTCCTTTTCAAACTTTTTTTTATGTTATACTTCAAAACTTGCCGACAATTTTATCTAAAGTACCATCAGGGTTTATTTTGAGGTTAAATTTGCCAGAGAGAACACTAGTTCATATAACCATCCGCGGTGAAGGTAAAAGAGCATGTGCGGTCAAACTGAATTGCCTGATTCAACTGCTTTTATACATGATTTTTGCAGTATTTTTTGTGATTAATCACACATGCTAAAGCATTAACTTTGACAGCCCTACAATATGAGTTAAGCAGTGGGGTTAGCATGTTGGCTTCACAGTCAGGAGATGGATGGGTCGCATCTCCATGGGGGCATCTCGTGTGGAGTTTGCATGTTCTCCCAGTGCGCATGTGTTTTCTCCACATTCTTGCCAACCTTGAGACCTCCGATTTCGGGAGGTGGGGGGTGGGAGGCGTGGTCAGGGGTGGTGCGGGGGCGTGGTTGGGGCGTGGCTAAGAGGGGAGGAGTATATTTACAGCTAGAATTCACCAAGTCAAGTATTTCAAATATATATATATATATATATATATATATATATATATATATATATATATATATATATATATATATATATATTTTTTTTTTTTATTTTTATTTTTTATTTTATTTTTTTTTATTTTATTTTTTTTTTTTTTATTATATATATATATATATATATTTTATTTTATTATATATATATATATATATATATATATATATATATATATATATATATATATATATATATATATATATATATATATATATATATATATATATATATATATATATATATATATATAAATAAGTAAATAAAATAAATACTTGAATTTCAGTGTTCATTTATTTACACTTGGTAGTCCACTACTTCTTCCCGGAGGCTATCCAGGTCCAATCGCAGCTGCGGCTTGGAACTTACAAGCGTAATTCTTCATCTTACTCGTCGTCGGCGTCGCCACGGCTGTATCTTCCTCGTTCTTCTGCTTCGTCTCCTTGTTGTGTGCGCAGTTGTGCACTGCACTCTCTAAAAGCCCTAGATGTTATTGTCACATATGCATGTACAGTAGATGGCAATATTGTCCTGTTTAAGAGTGTCACAACATTGCTGTTTACGGCAGACGAACTGCTTTACGGTAGACGAAAACGTGACTACTGCTGTTGTGTGTTGTTACCGCGCTGGGAGGACGTTAATGAAACTGCCTAACAATAAACCCACATAAGAAACCAAGAACTCGCCCTCGATCATTTTACAGTTATAACGTGATTGGGCAGGCACGCTGTTTATACTGTGGGAATGCGGGCGTGAAAACAGGCTCACTCAGGTCTGCATGGAGCTGGAGGGGGCGTGGCCTCCAGCTCCGCCTGAATTTCGGGAGATTTTCGGGAGCAAATTTGTCCCGGGAGGTTTTCGGGAGAGGCGCTGAATTTCGGGAGTCTCCCGTAAAACCCGGGAGGGTTGGCAAGTATGTTTCTCCACATCTCATAAACATGCATTTTATCCTAAATGGAGACTTGTGATTGGCTGGCGACAAGTCCAGAGTGTACCCTCTAGCCTGAAGTCAGCTGGGATAGACTCCAGCTCATCCGAGACCCTACTGAGGACAAGCAGTATAGAAAATGTATTTAATTCTACCTTAGTTTTGGGCTGTCAAATGACTGAAATATTTAATCGCGATTACCGAGAGGGACAAGCGGTAGAAAATGGATGGATGGTAATCGCAGACAGATGGAAGTTTTTTTTTTATCTTGAAAAAAGTGTACACCGTACCCTTAAACCAACACATTTAAAGTTTTAATCCTATCAACATGGGACTGGATTATTTGTTTGCTTTATGCAAACGTGTCTTTATTAAACATCATGCTTTTTCACACACCTTAACACAAAATGGACACAAACACTTTTTTACAGACACACTATTGTGCCTTTTTCAGCCCTGGAGTCCAGCCAACTTAAGATCATGGCTGGCCTATTTTGTTAAAATGATGTAAAAAAAAAAAAAGACCTTCAGTGTTTTAATGCCTTGTAATTCTGTGTATGTTTTAAAATTTAATTTTAAATTAAAGCTACTTTGGCAGCCCTATTTTAGTTATATTGTCACTATCTTTTAAAATCACTGCATCACTATGTTATTTCAACATTCTTATAGATACAAATATTTTTACAGAATATGAAACAGACAAATACCCTCCTACGTAAAGTAAGCTGGGATAGGCTCCAGCTTACCTGTAAACTTAATGAGAACAAGCGGTATGTAAAATAGATTGATATGGTATATGAAACACATCTATCTGTCAGGGCATCAACACTGGTTGAGTACATAACAAAGTAATCAGTGCAGTCTTTCCCGTACATTACATTATTATTATATATTATTAACACTTGTTCACCCTCACTAATGAACACATTATAACACACCTGGTCTATCAGAGAATAAAAAGAAATGCATAAGAGATTAGTGTTGCCAACTTACCGAGTAATTATACCCCTCTTTATACTTTTTATTTAGAACAACATTATTATTGCAAGGAATTTAGGGATTTCACCATCTAAGGTCTGTAATATCAAAAGGTTCAGAGAATCTGGAGAAATCACTGCACGTAAGCGTAGTAAACATTGAATGCCCGTGACCTTTGATCCCTCAGGCGGTACTGCATCAAAAAGCGACATCAATGTGTAAAGGATATCACCACATGGGCTCAGGAACACTTCAGAAACCCACTGTCAGTAACTACAGTTTGTCACTACATCTGTAAATGCAAGTTAAAACTCTACTTAGCAAAGCGCAAGCCATTTATCAACAACACCCAGAAACGCCCCTGGCTTCGCTGGGCCCGAGCTCATCTAAGATGGACTGATGCAAAATGTAAAAGTGTTCTGTGGTCTGACGAGACCACATTTCAAATTGTTTTTGAAAACTGGACGTTGTGTCCTCCGGACCAAAGAGGAAAAGAACCATCCGGATTGTTATAGGCGCAAAGTTCAAAAGCCAGCATCTGTGATGGTATGGGGGTGTATTAATACCCGAGGCACTAATATTCCACCTGAAAAGCTTAAAAAATTGGTCTCCTCAGTTCCCAAACATTTACCGATTGTTGTTAAAAGGAAAGGTAACACATTGGTAAAAATGCCCCTGTGCCAACATTTTTGCAATGTGTTGCTGCCATTAAATTCTAAGTTAATGATTATTTGCAAAAAAAGTTCTCAGTTCAAACATTAAATATCTTGTCTTTGCAGTCTATTCAATTGATTATAAGTTGAAAGGGGATTTGCAAATCATTGTATTCTGTTTTTATTTACGAATTACACAACGTGCCAACTTCACTTGTGTTGGGTTTTGTATTTGTTTTGCTTTTCATGTTTTTTAATCACTTTTTGCAAATACGTCATGGCCAATTATGTGAACATCATATTTGTAATAATGCCTGACTGGGTTCAAATCCCAGTCAGGGTGAATAGTAACATGTACCATTAGTATTGTTTCGATTGAAGTATATTATTATGTTCATATTCATACTTATCATTTTATTCATACTCATCATTATTTCTTATCCTATTTTTAACGATGCTGGCCAGTACATCAGTGCGGCACAATGGAATACATTATGTCTCGTAAATATACGGTACTATACTAAATTTAGGCAAAACAAAAAAAAAGTACAAACTTATTGAAGTCATGGTTTCCCACTGCAAAGATCAATAAAGTAGTTCCTAAAAAATATATTTAAAAACGTCTGGAAGTTTCCTTGGCCCAAGGTACATCCCTTAGCCTTTTTTTACGATAATTCAAAAGGCAAAATTAGTACCCACTTTTTGGAGTTACTTGAAGGACATTTAAAGAACATATTCCACTGATCAGTGAAGTTTTTTTTTATTAGTAATTCCATAAAAGTGTCTGGAAGTTCTTCTTTGCCCAAAGTACACCCCTCGGTCGTTTTTATGATAATCAGACGAGTAGTAAATGTTGAGCTAATAAATGCAATTTCATGAGCAACATTTACAGGGCAGATAAAAACTCTCAGTAGACATTTCATCAGTTAACCACCAGCTGTACTGAATAAACAACATATGTTGACCAGGATATAAAACTGTATTTTCTGCAGATCCTCTTATATTCCAATTCTAAATGTTTACATATGCAAACCAACAATCCTTCGCCGTGCATCGCATGTCACACAGAGGGAGAGATTGCAGCAGAGAGAGGGCACTTCTGACACATTTTCTCCCACATGGTTGACATTTATACATGCTTCTGGCTGTGGTTTAAATCCCAGTCCATGTCTTTAGTCTTTTGGTGAATCGCATTCACAATTGTCCAAACAAACCACGTTTAAAACCTTTCACAATTGTCCAAACAAACCACGTTTAAAACCTTTCACAATTGTCCAAACAAACCCACTTTTAAAGCGTAAACGCTTGAGAATTTGTTTTTACTGAAACTTAGCACTGAGTCAAACAATTGACTTGGGCTGATAAAATTAGTTTTAACTGATATTGTCAACATAAATTTAAAAATATAAAGTTTGAAAAGTTTTTAACAGAGGGGTGTCTTATACGTGTCAAGGAATCAGCACCTCCAAGTCTGAGTCCATGGTTCTCGCCCGGAAAAGGGTGGAGTGCCATCTCCGGGTTGTGGAAGAGATCTTTCCACAAGTGGAGGAGTTCAAGTACCTCGGAGTCTTGTTCACGAGTGAGGGAAGAGTGGATCTTGAGAACCACAGGCGTACTGGTGCGGCGTCTTCAGTAATGCGGACCCTGCATCGATCCGTTGGGGTGAAGAAGGAGCTGAGCCGGAAGGCAAAGCTCTCAATTTACCGGTCGATCTACGTTCCCGTCCTCACCTATGGTCATGAGCTTTGGGTTATGACCGAAAGGACAAGATCACGGGTACAAGCGGCCGAAATGAGTTTCCTCCGCCGGGTGGCGGGGCTCTCCCTTAGAGATAGGGTGAGAAGCTCTCCCACCCGGGAGGAGCTCAAAGTAAAGCCGCTGCTCCTCCACACCGAGAGGAGCCAGATGAGGTGGTTCGGGCATCTGGTCAGAATGCCACCCGAACGCCTCCCTAGGGAGGTGTTTAGGGCACGTCCGACCGGTAGGAGGCCACGGTATAATAACCCTGTGAAAAGGTTCAAAAGAGTCCGTGTCAGAACCGACAAACACCCGCTGCTAACTACTAAAACTAACAAACACAACACACGTCGCACTTTACTAGGCAACACGGCCCGCCTTTTAAAGACACACACGCACACGGTGCCCTATATGAAACGTCTTTGGATGTATGGATGAACTTCATATGCAAGATATTTTATGTTGTTTTATTTTTTTTTAAGTAACGTATTAATTAATTTTCCTAGTACCGTATTTTTCGGAGTATAAGTCGCACCGGAGTATAAGTCGCACCTGCCGAAAATACATAATAAAAAAGGGAAAAAAAACATATATAAGTCGCACTGGAGCCCGGCCAAACTATGAAAATAACTGCGACTTATAGTCCGAAAAATACGGTAATCAATAAAATTTATTAAAAAGTGACTAAATTACTCTTTTGTTAAAGTAACTATAATTAATTACTTTTTAAAAGTAATTTTCAGAACACCGGTTGACATATACATATGGACAGAATATTCCCATTTTGAGCAAATAAATGATGTCCATTCAAGTAAAACTTTTTTTTTTAATTCCTACATTTTGACAATAAAATCGCATTGGTGTCCACATACTACGGCCTTTTTAAAATGAATTTAAATTATACAAGTGTGTACCACCCTGTGATTATTCATGATTAATCCAAATTCAAAAATGTGCTTAATCTGATTTTGAAAAAAAATATATCATTTGACAGCACCAGTTTTAATACACGCAAACCTTCAGTAAATCAGGCACATTGTATATAAATGTTTACACTGGAGTCTTATTGCTGCTGTGGCATGTTACTTTCCCATTTATTGATCTATTAAAAAAAATACTGCACAAGTTTCTGTAAACAAATGCTGGCAAAATATGTTTTTATGTTATGTGTGACAAAAAAATAGATTTTCTCCTTTCTCACAGCCGTTTGTGTGTAACTGTGCCATACATTCCAGATGCGCTAAATATAGACGCAGAACAATGGCTGCAGAACAGTTCTAGTCCTGATAAATCACATTGCCAGTAATTTGGTTTTTGGTTCTAGTCCTGATAAATCACATTGCCAGTGCTAATTTAATATATTTGCATTTCCCCCTCCCAGTATTACAAAACCCAAAACCAGTGAAGTTGGCACGTTGTGTAATTTGTAAATAAAAACAGAATACAATAGGTCTCCACTGTGGTGTTTTACGCTTCATATTTAGCCACACATTTTCAATGGGAGACAGGTCTGGACTACAGGCGGGCCAGTCTAGTACCCGCACTCTTTTACTATGAAGCCACGCTGTTGTAACACGTGGCTTGACGTTGTCTTGCTGAAATAAGCAGGGGTGTCCATGATAACATTGCTTGGATGGCAACATATGTTGCTCCAAAACCTGTTTGTACCTTTCAGCATTAATGGTGCCTTCACAGATGTGTAACTTACCCATGTCTTGGTCACTAATACACCCCCATACCATCACAGATGCTGGCTTTTGAACTTTGCGCCTTGAACAATCCAGATGGTTGTTTTCCTCTTTCATCCGGAGGACACGGCGTCCACAGTTTCCTTAAACAATTTGAAATGTGGACTCATCAGACCACAGAACACTTTTCCACTTTGTGTCAGTCCATCTTAGATGAGCTCGGGCCCAGCAAAGCCGGCAGCGTTTCTGGGTGTTGTTGATAAATGGCTTTGGCTTTGCATAGTAGAGTTTTAAAGGGGAACATTATCACCAGACCTATGTAAGCGTCAATATATACCTTGATGTTGCAGAAAAAAGACCGTATATTTTTTTAACCGATTTCCGAACTCTAAATGGGTGAATTTTGGCGAATTAAACGCCTTTCTATTATTCGATCTCGGAGCGATGACGTCACAATGTGACATCACATCGGGAAGCAATCCGCCATTTTCTTACTTTCGTCGGTGTGTTGTCGGAGGGTGTAACAACACGAACAGGGACGGATTCAAGTTGCACCAGTGGCCCAAAGATGCGAAAGTGGCAAGAAATTGGACGGAATTTGTTCAAAATACGAGGCTGTGGGGAAAGCCGACGAAATGGTCAGTCGTTTGTTCCGCACACTTTACCGACGAAAGCTATGCTACGACAGAGATGGCAAGAATGAACCGAAGATGATCAAGAGAAGAATATCGACCCTAGCTTCCCTGGCCTGCTGACATCAACTCCCAAACTGGACAGATCAGCTTTCAGGAAAAGAGAGCGGATGAGGGTATGTCTACAGAATATATTAATTGATGAAAACTTTATTCATTACTCGCGGTTTTACGTAAATTATTATACATAAACTGTGTTTACCAATCATTTAGCTTAAAAACATTTATTTTTTTCAATCATTTGAGTACATTCGGGTAGTCTTGTGTAATGCAGTATTTTGTGTCTATTTAGGTATGGTTAACCTGAGTGCTGAAATCGTGGAAAAATATATGTTCTTAGCGCGCCTGAAATGGGCTGTCTGCACTCTCAAAGTGCATGTTGTTGCCAAATGTATTTCATATGCTGTAAACGTAGTTCGTAGTTGTTAGTTTCCTTTAATGCCAAACAAACACATACCAATCGTTGGTTAGAAGGCGATCGCCGAATTCGTCCTCGCTTTCTCCCGTGTCGCTGGCTGTCGTGTCGTTTTCGTCGGTTTCGCTTGCATACGGTTCAAACCGATATGGCTCAATAGCTTCAGTTTCTTCTTCAATTTCGTTTTCGCTACTTGCCTCCACACTACAACCATCCGTTTCAATACATGCGTAATCTGTTGAATCGCTTAAGAATCCGAGCTAATGTCGCTATACCTTGCTGTTCTATCCACCATGTTTGTTTGTATTGGCATCACTGTGTGACGTCACAGGAAAATGGACGGGTGTATATAACGATGGTTAAAATCAGGCACTTTTAAGCTTTTTTTAGGGATATTGTGTGATGGGTAAAATTTTGAAAGAAAATTCGAAAAATAAAATAAGCCACTGGGAACTGATTTTTAATGGTTTTAACCCTTCTGAAATTGTGATAATGTTCCCCTTTAACTTGCACTTACAGATGTAGCGACAAACTGTAGTTACTGACAGTGGTTTTCTGAAGTGTTCTGAGCCCATATTGTGATATCCTTTACACACTGATGTCGCTTTTTAATGCAGTACTGCCTGAAGAATCGAAGGTCCGTAATATCACTGCCCATTTTTCTGTAAACTAACAACATTGATATTAAAAATCATGCATGATTTTTATGTCCAGTAGTGTAGGACGAGCACCATTTTGTTTACTACATATATTCCCACCCATAAGGTCGGGTTAAAAAATTGTAAATTAATTAATCGAAAAGTACACAAAACATGATCAATATTTTTGATGTATTTCGTGTGTTTATATAAATAGCACTTCTCACAGAGAGTGCTCACATGGTTAAAATACAAATAGTACTATCAAAACAAGCTGATGCAACAACAGAAACATTGCAAAACAAATAAAACATGTTGATGATAAATAGAGATGTCCGATAATGGCTTTTTTGCCGATATCCAATATTGTCCTACTCTTAATTACTGATTCCGATATCAACCGATACCGATATATACAGTCGTGGAATTAACACATTATTATGCCTAATTTTGTTGTGATGCCCCGCTGGATGCATTAAACAACGTAACAAGGTTTTCCAAAATAAATCAACTCAAGTTATGGAAAAAAATGCCAACATGTCACTGCCATATTTATTATTGATGTCACAAGGTGCATTATTTTTTTTAACATGCCTCAAAACAGCAGCTTGGAATTTGGGACATGCTCTTCCTGAGAGAGCATGAGGAGGTTGAGGTGGGCGGGGTCGGGAGTGCGGGGTTGAGGTAGGGGGGGGTAGGGAGTAGCGGGGGTTGTATATTGTAGCGTCCCGGAAGAGTTAGTGCTGCAAGAGGTTCTGGGTATTTGTTCTGTTGTGTTTATGTCAGTCTACCCCAGGGCAGCTGTGGCTATGAAATTAGCTTACCACCACCAGGTGTGAATGAATGATGGGTTCTACATGTAAAGCGACTTTGGGTACTTAGAAAAGCGCTATATAAATCCCAGTTATTATTATTATTATTATTATGTTGTGTTACGGTGCGGATGTTCTCCCGAAATGTGTTTGTCATTCTTGTTTGGTGTGGGTTCACAGTGTGGCGCACATTTGTAACAGTGTTAAAGTTGTTTATACGGCCACCCTCAGTGTGACCTGTATGGCTGTTGACCAAGTATGAATTGCATTCACTTGTGTGTGTGAAAAGCCGTAGATATTATGTGACTGGGCCGGCACGCAAAGGCAGTGCCTTTAAGGTTTATTGGCGCTCTGTACTCCTCCCTACGTCCGTGTACACAGCGGCATTTTAAAAAGTCATACATTTTACTTTATGAAACCGATACCGATAATTTGAAACCGATATTGATCATTTCCGATATTACATTTTAAAGCATTTATCAGCCGATAATATCGGCAGTCCGATATTATCGGACATCCCTAATGATAAACATAATATATAAAATGATTTAAAAAACTGTGATTGAATATTACAGGAAAGCACACTTTTTGACTCCCTTTTAAAAGTGTCAATCCAAAGGGTAGTTCTCAGCTCATAAGAGGCCATTTAGACTCAAAGGCTCTATCACCTTTACTTTTTTAATTTTGCACAATACAAATACAACGCATACAATAATAAACATGTTGTAGTGACAAATGTAGCAAGTTCTGTATTGGACATAATGATATGAATGGCTTTACAGTGAAGTTATATTTCATCTGTGATGTGGAAGGAAGCTGAGGTTGCCTTGAGAGCTTTGGTTAATGTATACTGTTTCCAACGCAGCCCAAAGGGGCTTCTGGGGCTTTCTTTCTCATCTAAATTGACCACAAGAAATGTGAAACTTTGTAAAGTGAGCCGCCCTTTGGGACAGTTGTCATGCCAACCTGTGTCCGTCCTCATCGGAGTCTTACGTGATTGATGGAAAAGGTAAAAAAAAAATTTTTTAAATGGGGTAAAACAGCCCGGAAGGAAATGGGTTAATCAGAGCGGATGGAGCTTGTGTGAGGCGTCCCCGTCCTGCAAGTGTGTGTTTGTGCTGCAGGACGACTGCTTTCTCTGGGATGAGAGGGGCTCTCAGTATGGGTTGGTCACAAGCCAGCGGCGATGATGCTGTGCACCATTAGGATCAAGGTTGCTATTTCGGAATGCTACCTGCTGAGGGATGTGCTCTCCTCGCTGTTTTGATGGCCCAATATTAAACAGAGATGGCCTCAGTCCCGCAATAACCACAATGTATCCTATTTCTACATTATGACCACACCTCATATTCTCTTAGCATTCATTAGTATTAGTGCCAATAAAACAGCACAAGTACCCATTAAAACTATTGTATACAGCACATTTTTAGTAGAATCGCACAACTGTAAACGAGGCAATAAAAGAGTATAAATACTCAATATCTTCCGCTTTTGTGTGATATTATGGAGCATCAAAAACTTATAGCGTGCTCAGTTTAAGTTGTCCGGAACTGTGAACACTGTTTGATGAAAAGAAGCTGGGTGAAAAGAGGCGACGGTCTTCTTTTTGATTGAAGGAAAATGAGTCAGCGGGTTTGTTGACATGACCTCCACAACGCAAAGATGCAACTGACCTCTGGGGGTCACAGGCCGCTGTGAAGTCGCTGCACGCTCTGCAGGCTTCGTCATGCACATACTCAAGTATGCCAATATACTGTACGCCTGTTTCAGACATTATTGGGAGATATTACACACAATTAGAGTAGTTTTAATAATAATAAATAATTATATTTATTGTGACATCAAGACACAGCATTTTACATAGATACATACATACATACATACAGTTCATCCGACAATACAGTGACGACAGTGAACAGTGCGCAGGTATATCAGTTAGTTATGAGATCACACATTACACTCCCCCTGTATTGCACACCTCCCGTAATGCACTACCCCAAGATTGCACTCCTTGTTATTGCATCCGGTTATTACAGTGGTTTTCTGTTGTTAAAGGCCTACTGAAATGCGATTTTCTTATTTAAACGGGGATAGCAGGTCCATTCTATGTGTCATACTTGATCATTTCGCGATATTGCCATATTTTTGCTGAAAGGATTTAGTAGAGAACATCGACGATAAAGTTCGCAACTTTTGGTCGCTGATAAAAAAGCCTTGCCTGTACCGGAAGTAGCAGACGATATGCGCGTGACGTCACAGGTTGCGGAGCTCCTCACATCCACACATTGTTTACATACATGGCCACCAGCAGCGAGAGCGATTCGGACCGAGAAAGCGACGATTCCCCCATTAATTTGAGCGAGGATGAAAGATTCATGGATGAGGAAAGTGAGAGTGAAGAACTAGAGGGCAGTGGGAGCGATTCAGATAGGGAAGATGCTGTGAGAGGCGGGTGGGACCTGATATTCAGCTGGGAATGACTAAAACAGTAAATAAACACAAGACATATATATACTCTATTAGCCACAACACAACCAGGCTTATATTTAATATGCCACAAATTAATCCCGCATAACAAACACCTCCCCCCTCCCGTCCATATAACCCGCCAATACAACTCAAACACCCGCACAACACACTCAATCCCACAGCCCAAAGTACCGTTCACCTCCCAAAGTTCATACAGCACATATATTTCCCCAAAGTCCCCAAAGTTACGTACGTGACATATACATAGCGGCACGCACGTACGGGCAAGCGATCAAATGTTTGGAAGCCGCAGCTGCATGCGTACTCACGGTACCATGTCTGCGCATCCAACTCAAAGTCCTCCTGGTAAGAGTCTCTGTTGTCCCAGTTCTCCACAGGCCAATGGTAAAGCTTGACTCTCATCTTTCGGGAATGTAAACAATGAAACACCGGCTGTGTTTGTTTTGCTGCAGCCGCCTGCAATACACCACTTCCCACCTACAGCTTTCTTCTTTGCTGTCTCCATTGTTCATTGAACAAATTGCAAAAGATTCACCAACACGATGTCCAGAATACTGTGGAATTTTGCGATGAAAACAGACGACTTAATAGCTTGCCAACATGCTGTCCCAAAATGTCCTCTACAATCCGTGACATCACGCGCAGACGTCATCATACCGAGACGTTTTCAGCAGGATATTTTGCGCGAAATTTAAAAATAAAAAGCTATCCCGGCCGTATTGGCATGTGTTGCAATGTTAAGATTTCATCATTGATATATAAACTATCAGACTGCGTGGTCGGTAGTAGTGGGTTTCAGTAGGCCTTGAAGTGCTTCGATTGCCAGTGGGACAAAAGAAAATCTATACCTGTTGAGTTTGAATGTTGCTGTTCTGTAGCATTTACCATTTGGCATCAACACAATTTAAATGATAAATGGGTTGTACTTGTATAGCGCTTTTCTACCTTCAAGGTACTCAAAGCGCTTTGACACTACTTCCACATTTACCCATTCACACACACATTCACACACTGATGGAGGGAGCTGCCATGCAAGGCGCTAACCAGCACCCATCAGGAGCAAGGGTGAAGTGTCTTGCTCAGGACACAACGGACATGACGAGGTTGGTACTAGGTGGGGATTGAACCAGGGACCCTCGGGTCGCGCTCGGCCACTCTTCCACTGCGCCACGCCGTCCCAATTTCAGTATGATGTATGTGGTGTGGGTCACAGGTAATTTTAAAACCCTGCTTCCTCACAGTCTTGTCGAATATTTCTTGAAGGGAACAAGGGGGCTGCATGCCAATTATTTTACCAGCCCTCTTGATAAGGTTTTGAAGTTGGGTTTTGAGTTTGACAGACAGATTTCAAACTCAAAAGCCAACTTCAACTTTTGATAGGAGATGGGTGCTACTACTCTGGGTGAGTAGGGATGATACTCGAAACCGGTTTTCCCGGTTGTTCGATAAGAAAAGAACCGAGTCCTCGGACTCGAATACCTTTTTGAGGACCTGTACCCGTTATCGAGACCACTATAGTAAAGAAAAAGAGTTGGTTCTTTATTCGAATCTCTGGAAACGAATCCCGTCCCGACCAGAAATGCCCCTTGAGACATCACAAGAAATGACGTCATTTGTCGGTACACAGAAGTACCGACAAATGGTATGTTGAGTACCAGGTACCGCAAATTGTTACTGCGTCAATTCAAATGTGAAAGATACTACACATTTTGATATCCATCAGATACCACCTGAATGCTGATACTGATTCAGATACTTTGTTCTTGGACATTTTTCAAGATCACTGAAGGATATATACCATGGGTGTCAAACTCTGTCCGGCGGGCCAAATTTGGCCTGCCATGTAATTTCACTTGGCCCTTAGGGCGATATCAAATTAACACTAGAGCTGGCCCGCCGATTATATTCAGCGGCAGTGCCGCAGTAACTCCGCATTCACCATTAATTATCATACTTGCCAACTCTCCTGGGAGACTCTCAAATTTCAATGCCCATCCCAAAAATCATCATGTCCTCTTTTCACCCAGTCCAGCGAATGCTGGCCCAGTCCCTTATTTTATGCTGCTTCAACACGCACACACACGTGAATGCAATGCATACTTGGCCAACAGCGATACAGGTTACACTGACGGTGCCCGTATAAATAACTTTAACACTGTTAGAAATATGCGCCACACTGTGAATCCACACCAAACAAGAATGACAAACACATTTTGGGAGAACATCCGCACAGTAACACAACATAAACACAACAAAACAAATACCCAGTACATAACTCCCGCTACCACCAAACCCCGCCCCCCCAACCCCGCCCGCCTCAACCGAAGCACGGAGGAGGGGGGCTGGGGGGGTTGGTGGTAGCGGGAGTTATGTACTTAACAAAAAAAGGTGAAATAACTGAAAACATGTTTTGTATACTAGTTTCTTCAAAACAGCCACCCTTTGCTCTGAATACTGATTTGCACACTCTTGGCATTCTCTCGATGAACTTCAAGCACACCCGTGAAGTGAAAATCATTTCAGGTGACTACCTCTTGAAGCTCATCGAGAGAATGCCAAAAGTGTGCATGAGAAGGTGTGTCCAAACTTTTGGCCTGTACTGTACATATATATATATATATATATATATATATATATATATATATATATATATATATATATAAATACAGTGTTCCCTCGTTTAACGCTGGGGGTTACGTTCCAAAAAAATACCCTTTTTTAAGTGAAATCCGTGTAGTAGAAGTTGATTTATTTTTCTTTTGGTTTTTTATGTGTTTTCGGTCGTTTTTTTCATTTACTGGTTGTTTTTTATTTATTATATGTTTTTTTCCTTTACAGTAATGTACAGTATACGTATGTTCGCATCAAACAATTTTGTAAATTAGGCAAGCTGAATGCATTCTGTACTACAGGACACTTGGCGTGAAGAAGGTTGATTCACAATGGTCTACAGTCCCTTAGCAAATCAGGACACAGAACACAATGCGCATTCATATGCTGTAAAACAAAGCATGCGACACTGTTAAAAATTACACACACAAAAGAATTCTGTGTAACAGCGAGGAAACACTTTATATATATATATATATATATATATATATATATATATATATATATATATATATATATATATATTAGAGATTTATCGGCCAATAAATGCTTTAAAATGTAATATCAGAAATTATCGGTATTGGTATCGTTTTTTGTTTGTTTGTTTTTTAATTAGATACACTTACAATTAGTGCACCAACCCAAAAAACCTCCCTCCCCCATTTACACTCATTCACACAAAAGGGTTGTTTCTTTCTGTTATTAATATTCTGGTTCCTACATTATATATCAATATATATCAATACAGTCTGCAAGGGATACAGTCCGTAAGCACACATGATTGTGCGTGCTGCTGGTCCACTAATAGTACTAACCTTTAACAGTTAATTTTACTCATTTTCATTAATTACTAGTTTCTATGTAACTGTTTTTATATTGTTTTACTTTCTTTTTTTATTCAAGAAAATGTTTTTGATTTATTTATCTTATTTAATTTAATTTTTTTTTATTTAAAAAGGACCTTATCTTCACCGTACCTGGTTGTCCAAATTAGGCATAATAATGTGTTAATTCCATGACTGTATATATCGGTTGACATTGGTATCGGTAATTAAGAGTTGGACAATATCGGAATATCGGATATCGGCAAAAAAGCCATTATCGGACATCCCTAATATATATATATGCATATATATGTATATATACATATATGTACATATATATACGTATGTGTATATATACATATTTGTACATGTATATACATATGTATGTATATATATATATATATATATATATATATATATATATATATATATATATATATATATATATATATATATATATATATATATATATATATGGATATGCATGTGTGTGTGTTTGGGAGTGTGTGCGAGTGCGTGTGTATGGATATTGAAGGTTTTCATATAAATGTACATTAATACATTTACAAACATTAAAAATAAATGTAAATCTACTATTGCATGACTGCTTGCTTTCCCTCCAGATCCATCATAAGAACTCCTTAATACTGTACCTACATACAGTATGCATGCACATTACGTGGTACTCACTCAATGGCCGCTTGGGGCGCTGTTGCTGCACTTAGTGAGTCAAGTAGCCTCTGTGCAAAAACAAACAATGATAGATGTTCTCCTGCAGAGGGCAGAGTTTCCCCACTAACTACCTCACCACTGCCAGGCTGCAGACAGCCAATCACCTCCATTTCCCTCCCCTCTGATGAAGAAAATGCTGTGAGACATTGAAAACAATGCAATGCGTTGCTTTGTGTACTATTTTACTTACAGATTGTTTAAGCCACAGGAGCAATAAGACAAAAAAACTCTCATATATTTTGTCAATTCTGCATGTATTTTGCATGCATATGAACAATAGTAGTCTGCAGTAACAATGCACAGTGAAACTATATGTCTCACTTCAGGCATTAACCTGTGATGGATGTACGTTGGTGTCTCCCTCTGGGAGTTAGGAACATGTAATTAACTGAAATTGACATTCCAGAACGGCCCGCCGGGCATCTCGCTATCAAGCAGTGTGGCAGATCCAAGTCCCATCAGTAAGGATGGGCAGAGAAGAACAGAGAGATGGCAGGAATTCATCTGGACTTTAGTGTTACAACACACCTTATGGACACAGTGGACCTGGCCTTTAAATATGGACATAATACAGAAATATATGGAGACGGTTCATTCTTTTTGTCGAGTCATCCAGAAGAACATTTGTGAGGTCACTGAGGGGACCTGAGAGATGGCCTGCTGCCTCAACCTTTATGTCCCACTGAGGGGTGGCTATTCCACTGGGTTTTCTCATTAAAAAAGCATTACAAGTAATTAAATGCCTTAAATGCCATTAAAAAAACATTAAATAGGATGTTTAGAGGCATTTAAAAATTCATACAAATGTAATTGGCAACAAAAAAAGACAACAGTAAATGGTTTATACTTGTACTTGTTTATGCTTACAATCTGTATTGGGCCAATTGTATATGGTTTTGACTATATATTATAACAATCTGCAGCACAACATGGGCCTTAGATCTGTTTTAAGTTGCATTAAAAAGGCATTCAAAAACATTAAATTAGATTGTCAATACCTGCAGAAACCCTTTTGGCGCCCTGTGCAAGACCCTTCTTTCAATTGTATCTGTGTGTGTGTGTGTGTGTGTGTGTGTGTGTGTGTGTGTGTGTGTGTGTGTGTGTGTGTGTGTGTGTGTGTGTGCGCGTGTGTAGAGGGTGCGGGGGTATCTCACCATAAGCAAAATTTTATTTGGAGCGTCCCATTTTTTCACACTTTTTTTCATGTGGAACAATTTGTATAATGTTTTTTTTAAACTTTAATTTAATTTGAAGCATTTTTTGTACTGAAACAAATTATTGGGAAATAAATTAATTATAAAATAACTAAATAACACAAGTAACCCTAATAAATACTAACAATACTAATAACAATAACAATACATTTTATTTACTTTTCAAAAACTCAAACATGCTTTAGTGCAGGGGTGTCAAACTCAAATACAGAGTGGGCCAAAATGTAAAACTGAACAAAGCCGCGGGCCAAGGTTGAACAAATTAACCTTTTTAATAGGGACCCAAACAAGTTAAGCATTGAATATTGAACAAGCAAGGCTTATTTAACTTTATAGTGACATGCAAAATCGAGTTTCAAATAATAATAATAATAATTCAAAAATATCAATGGCATATCAAATACAATTTAAATAAAAATGTAATGCCTCTTTTCTATTTGCAGCCTTCTGAGGTAAATATCAACATTAACTTTATCCACAGGCTAATAAATTTGAAAATTAAATAACAATGAATAAACCAACCAATCAGGACTTTAAACTGCTCAGTTTGCAACACACTGATGTAATCTGATGTGCCCAAGCCAGATACCTGCCGTATTTTCTTGGATGCTAGTTCATTAATGTCGGAGCTCAGGCTTTGAGCTGAGGCAACCTTCATTATCGAACGAAGGTGTTCATCAGTCATTATATCTCGTAGCCCACCCGGACCACAGTCTTGGAGGCGTGCCTTAAAGACACTGCCTTTAACGTCCGCTATGAGCTGTCGGCACGTCCGCTTTTCATCCATTCTAACAACGTGCCGGCCCAGTCACAAGATATGTGCGGCTTATGTATGAACACACACGGGAATGCAACGCATATTTGTTCAACAGCGATACAGGTCACACTGAGGGTGACCGTATAAACACCTTTAACAATGTTAGAAATATACGCCACACTGTGAATCTACACCAAACAAGAATGACAAACACATTTCGGGAGAACATCCGCACCGTAACACAACATAAACACAACAAAACAAATACCCAGAGAACCCTTTGCAGCACTAACTCTTTTGGGACGCTACAATATACACCCCCGCTACCACCAAAAGCAAACAGAACATATGCAGTTTGAATATACATACAGGATGTAAGATTCAAATATTGTATTGTGTTAGTTTCCATCCATCCATCCATCCATTTTCTACCGCTTGTCCCTTTTGAGGTCGCGGGGGGTGCTGGAGCCTATCTCAGCTGCATTCAGGCGGAAGGCGGCGTACACCCTGGACAAGTCGCCACTTCATCGCAGAATGTGGGGCCGACTATGTGTGTTAGTTTTAAACGTCATAAGCGGGGAAAAAAATCTAAATGATTTATTTTAGTACAAAATAACAATTTTAACATCAATAAAACATACATATATACATATTACTGCCTTGACCACAATCTGAATCACAATTTGAACCATGTACCTTTTGCTGGACGGCGTGGCACAGTTGGGAGAGTGGCTGTGCCAGCGACCTGAGGGTTCCTGGTTCAATCCCCACCTTCTACCATCCTAGGCACGTCCGTTGTGTCCTTGAGCAAGACACTTCACCCTTGCTCCTGATGGGTCCTGGTTAGCGCCTTGCATGGCAGCTCCCGCCATCAGTGTGTGAATGAATGGGTGAATATGGAAATAGTGTCAAAGCGCTTTGAGTTCCTTAAAAAGGTAGAAAGGCGCTATACAAGTATAACCCATTTTACCTTTTTTTTTTTTTTTTTATTCTACCAGAGCACTAATGTCTGCGTATTCTTATTAGTGACGGTGTAGGAGGCGGTTGAAAATACGTTTGCGATACCATTTCTTAGGAAGTGCCCTGTCATTCAATAATTTGCATTTTACAAGCACTTATTCACACACATCCCCATCCCTGCCCCACATAAAGTTCTTCCAGGAATCCACACTAAAACTACCCAAGCTATGAAGCTTGTGTTCAGTCATGCAACAGGAAAGGGCCATCCCCAAAGTGGGAAGCATGAATTTGTCTAACATTTCCTTAAAAAAAATCATCCATTAAACACCACAAACATCAGAAAAATGTTGGTCTAAATTATCCAGGGTGAAGCAAACACCTGTGTGTTATCATGAAAGAAAATATGGATTGTTTTGACATGATGTGTTAACAACAAGCACATTTTCTCATATTTAGTTGATGTAGCAAAGAAAGGAAGACTCAAAAAATCCCCAACATGCTTGCTCTTATTTACAGGATTTTGAGTTTTAGCAGTTTAATGAGGAGTGCGAGATGTGGGAGTGGAATGACTGATCAGTCAGGTGATGGGGATTTTGTCATCCATGGCTCATTGCCTCCTCTTTGGAGCTCGCCAGAGAGTGAAAATCTGCTCTGCTACTTTGACTTTTTTAGTCTGCATCCCTCCTGGAATGTTAGGTTTCTCTTTTGAAAAAGGGGAAAGGTTTAGTTTAATACAGTATGTCCTCCATTATTTTTTGTCATGGCCCCCCTATGAGCCAGCACATCTATAAAGCCTCCCTTGAATGTAAACACTAGGGCTGCAAATCTTTGGGTGTCCCACGATTCGATTCAATATCGATTCTTGGGGTCACGATTCGATTCAAAATCGATTTTTTTCGATTCAACGCGATTCTCGATTGAAAAACGATATTTTCCCGATTCAAAAGGATTCTCTATTCATTCAATACATAGGATTTCAGCAGGATCTACCCCAGTCTGCTGACATGCAAGCAAAGTAGTAGATTTTTGTAAAAAGCTTTTATAATTGCAAAGGACAATGTTTTATCAACTGATTGCAATAATGTAAATTTATTTTAACTATTACATGAACCAAAAATATGACTTATTTTATCTTTGTGAAAATATTGGACACAGTGTGTTGTCAAGCTTATGAGATGCAATGCAAGTGTAAGCCACTGTGACACTATTGTTCTTTTTTATTTATTTTATTTTTTTATAAATGTCTAATGATAATGTCAATGAGGGATTTTTAATCACTGCTATGTTGAAATTGTAACTAATATTGATACTGTTGTTGATAATATTCATTTTTGTTTCACTACTTTTGGATTGTTCTGTGTCGTGTTTGTGTCTCCTCTCAATTGCTCTGTTTATTGCAGTTCTGAGTGTTGCTGGGTCGGGTTTGGTTTTGGAATTGGATTGCATTGTTATGGTATTGCTGTGTATTGTTTTGTTGGATTGATTAATTTAAATAAATAAATAAATAAAAATAAAAATAAAAAAACATTAAAAAAAGTAAATAATTGATTTTTTAAAAATGAGAATCGATTCTGAATCGCACAACGTGAGAATCGCAATTTGAAATTGAATCAATTTTTTCCCACACCCCTAGTAAACACCATTGAGGACTTAACATGTATTTATTTATCTGCATGTGTCAAGCTAGTAATTGTCCAGCACTTTGGTTAGATTACCATGTGTGAATGTATAATTGGCTCTCAGTGTAACACACTTTGAGTCACAAAACAGTGTATATAAATTAAAGTGCTATATATATATATATATATATATATATATATATATATATATATATATATATATATATAAAATGCGTTGTTTATTATTATTATTAGATACTAGAAATCCCATTGCTGCCCCACTATTTGAGAAGTGCTGGTATAATATATACATATATAGGCAGTGTTGGGTTAGTTACTGAAAACCAGTAACTAGTTACAGTTACTAGTTATTTTATTTCAAAAGTAACTAAGTTACTAACTCAGTTACTTACACCAAAAAGTAATGTGTTACTGTGAAAAGTAACTATTTAGTTACTTCTTTTTTTTTTTAAATGTTTTTATTTAAAGCCCCCATTAATGCCCCTCTAGCCTTCATTTCAGTACTGTTATTGCACTGGAGAATAATACAATATGTTGATCAACTTGACATGCATTTACATCACTGAACTCTGCTAAGCAATGTGGTCGACATACAACACACAAAGACAAAGATATGTTTCAAAGGGCCAATTTATTTTGGGCCAGAACAAATTGACAAAACTATTTTAAATAGCTGCAGCATAACAAACCGCATAATAACAACATGTCACAACATGTCACAACATAGCTGTAAACCTGGCTTCACCCAAGGAAGGCACACATGACATGATTATATGTCATGTCACTATATACAGCACACATACTGCTATACACATGCCTAGCCAGGCGTTTTTTTCTCTCAAGGAAATGTGAAATAAAATCATGTCTTCAGGAGATCAACACTGTACTGAAGCCCAGAACACTCTACACATTTCCCCAGTTTTAGTTTAAAGAAAAGGAAAGATTGGCCTGGCCCACTAGGATCCCTCTTTATGTTTGTGAACTTTATAGTCTATACATTTAGAGTGATGTGATAATCAAACACTCTAGAAGTCTAGAATGAAAGAGTATATAAGAGAATTGACAGAGTGTGTGTACCTTCAGTGCTGAATGATGAGCAGAGGCAGAGTTTGGAGTGTTTTCTTTAGCTTGCTTTCCATGTTTATGTCCTCACTGTCCACTGTGTCCAGCTGCCTGAAATTGGATGACTCCACTGTAGAAATAGCCTGCATGTCTTCTAGCACATACGCTGCAATGTCTCTATCAATGTTGTCCTGGCTAGCAGTCCCTCCGTTAAAATCCAGCCGCTGTGTGTCTCTCTTTACGAGCTTCGTCGAAGCATGTTGCTTTTGTAGCTGTTTCAGCAGATTTGAATTGCTGTTTTGGGCAGTAGATAGGATCTTTGATCCAAGACACAACTTACATTTAACTAAAATGTTATTTTCTTTGTGCTCGACAAAAGAAAAGTAGTGAGAATATCTCCATGTCAAGAAACTCGACTTCTGGCTCCGCCATGATGTTTTGTTAGTAAACACAGACGCGCCTCTTCCTTGTGACACAGGAACATTCAGAAGGACGACACTGCAACTCTCCAATAAAACACACTCAGATCTTATTTGTAACGCGTTAGTCCCAACACTGTATATAGACAATTGGGACTGAATTTCTATACTTTTAAAGGTACCGACCAAAGTCCGTCTCCGCCACCTGGAACGGATTCACGTAAAATCAAAATGATGCCATACTTCGATAACTTTTTTTCACGCCAAACACTCAAGGAGCACTCAGTCTGACTTCCTCTAAGTAATGTTTCAATTTTCCATGCCAACAAAGCAAGATAAAGGCTATCGAAAGTACAGTAAGGCTCCAATTTTTCAAAATGCGCTAACTCAATTTGCAATGGATTTGCCATGGACATGTTACCGGTTAGCATTAGCAATTTTATATGGCGATTTTAACATCTCCAAATTTGGTAATGAGGACTACAACTAAGATGCACGCTACAATCAAACAGATGGCGTGTGATAAGAAAATACTTACAGTACAAACACTTTTACGAAAGGTTTACGTGTACTAAAACATGTGCAAACTTGATAGCACATGCAAAGCTGATCTACTAAACGTGTGAAGAGTGGATTGCGTCTGTTAAATTAGCAGAATAGAGTGTGGTATCCATTAAGCGTCTCTGTCTTCATTGATATGCAGAATATATGATGATTAGCAAAATGCCCACAATACTGTGAGGAGAAGATGCAAGTATTTTATACAGCACGCGCAATGTGATTTATTAACATCACTGTTTAGTGTTTTTTTTTTTAGCACCTCTGAAAAGCATGTGCAAACTGACAGTTACACACATGGCTGCAGGATCTGTGCTTGCGCTGCAAAGACAGACAAGGAACAGAGAATGTGTGTGTGTGTGTGTGTGTGTGTGTGTCAACATATTTGCATGGTCTGTCAGAAAAAAACTGTTAGATATACCATCCATACAGCAACATCCTTTTATAATTTTATAGCTGCATGCTGGGCTGAATCAAACAAATTTACTTGATGAGTTGTTGTTTTTTTAATGGAATTCGTTTTTCCATTTATAACATATTTCCTATGTAAAAAAACTAAAAGTATGCATTCTTTTGCGTCTTGAGCTAGGTAAGTGCAGCTTTTCTCCTATGAGAGTATCCAAAGCGCACAAAAAAAATGTGGGTTTCATTGTGGATGAAAATACCTATAAAAAGTGCTACACGTCAAACGCCACGTGAATGTGCAGTAAATGATCGAGTGTCTCCACAGTGAAAGCTCATTTAAATAAGGCGGTCTGCGCCAGTTATGATAAGCATGTGCAACGTTAGTAGATTAGTAGACCTAATAATAGTCGACGTAATTTTATAGATTGCACACGCTGTTTAGCACGTAGTATTTGGATGTTGGCAAATTAGGCCCTTAGTAGTAGAAAAGACCTGGCACATTTGACCCAATGGCAAAGACTACTTCCTGGCCAAGGCAACACACAGTCGCCCATACACTACTGCCATCGTCTGCGTCATTGAATTGCAACAGCATGCAAAGTCTACGATATAATACAGTTCAGTACATTAAATGAGACTGAAAATAGTAAGAAAACAAGATAAATGAAAATAAATAAATTAAAAAAAAAAATATATATATATATATATATATATATATATATATATATTTTTTTTTATTATTTTTTTTTTATTATTATTATTATTAATTTATATATATAAATTAATAAATAAATAAAAAATATATATATACTGCATATATATATATATATATATATATATATATATATATATATATATATATATATATATATATATATATATATATTTAGATATTTTTTTAAATTTTATTTATTTATTTTCATTTATTGATTTATTTTTCGTTAAACAATTAACATTTATTAACACATCTGTGAAAAAAAAAAAATTGAATACCGTTGAATACCGGTATCGATTCACACCTACTCATAGTACTGTAGCATTGTATCGATTAAAATGTGAAAGGTACCACTTCTATGCATATATATGTAATATTTATCTGTGTAAATTTAAAACATTACACACAAGGTGTCAGGTGGTGAGGGAATTTCTATTTTTTTATTTTATTTATTTATTAATTTGATAGGGGGAAATAATACAGGTAATGAGAAACAAAAATAAAAAAGTAAACCAGAAAATAAATAAATAAATAATAAAACAACGAGGAAAAAAACCCTTTCGCCCCTTCCCGGTCCTACATTTTTTTTTATCACAGATCAGTTACAGTGGGTGGCAATGTACTGCCTTCCTCTTCACCACAAACAGATAGAAAATTAAAGGAACTGACTAAAAAAAAGATAACATACAGAGAAGTGTCACTCTCACTGAATCAAAACAAAACAAAGAGAATTGAGGTGAGTAAAAAGGTTCATTGTCAACAGTGAGTGTCACATTTGTCCTATAGTATCTTTAATTTAGCTATGTAACTAATCATGCAGCCCCAAGTGAAGTCAATTTGTTTTTGTGTACACCTCAGATTATATTTAATTTTCTCCAGATCTAAGTCAAACATGAGGTCCTTCTGCCCCACGGAGGTCTTTTTGACCGGGTTTTAGTGGAAGCTCCTTCTGTGTCTGTGTGATGTTGCACGCTGATTAACCATCCTCCTATTCCCACATCCATGTTACTTCCACTGTTTGTTTGCTTTTAATACAAAAAGGGGCTGGCAAACGGTCAAGCATGTGGGCAGAAATGCCAGATAGGAATTTAATTGTGTGAGATCAACTCCACCAAGCTGCGGGCCTGCGGACCAAGAGAGCATGATAAACTCACACTAAAGGAAAGCAACGGCTCCCAAATAGCAAAATACAGTAGTACCTTAATTTAGGGGCTTCATTGGTTCAGCTCTTAACTCAAAACACTTGAATCTCAAGTCAACGTTGCCCATCCATCCATCCATCCATTTTCTACTGCTTATTCCCTTCGGGGTCGCATTTAAATGAATTTAAATCAATTTAAGTTGGGATTGGCCCCTACAAAACAGCACAATTTTAAAATGTAACATGCCTATTAAAATGGAAAGCAAATTTAAAAGATAAATATTGTATAAAAACAATACAGTTCAGAAACAAGTACAGCAGTTTTCTTAAGCAATGTAGTAAAAATCACTCCCTTGGAGACGTTTTTGCGTGATTGTGACCTAAAATATCTAAATGCACAGCAGCTTTTTTAGAAAGTTGCACCAAAAGTCGCAACGTTTTCTTTTTTTTCAACAACATTGAACTAGGTTGTGATTGTATGAGTTTGAAATCAATGTCTTAAGTGTTTCTTGTAGACTTCACTTCCAAAAGCACAACAAAAATTGGAAAACAATAACTGTATTGATGTTTTACCGTATTTTCAGATTATAAGGCACACTTACAATCCTCTCATTTGCTCACAAATCGTTAGTGTGCCTTATAACCCGGTGCGCCTAATGAACGGAATAATTCTGGTGGGGCTTACCGACCTCAAAACTATTTTATTTGGTACATGGTGTAATGATAAGAGTGACCAGTAGATGGAAGTCACACATAAGAGATACGTGTAAACCATACTTGCCAACCTTGAGACCTCTGATTTCAGGGGGGGGGGGGGGTTTAAGAGGGGAGGAGTATATTGACAGCTAGAATTCACCAAGTCAAGTATTTCATATATATATATATATATATATATATATATAAATGTATATATATATATATATATATATATATATATATATATATATATATATATATATATATATATATATATATATATATATATATATATATATATATATATATATATATATATATATATCTACATCCTGAAAATATGCAAACAAAACTGTGTTTGGATAATTGATACTTCAAACTTGCATAAATATAACATTAATATAACATAACTTGGCTTCTGAGAGCTTCAAAATGTAATAAATAAAATGCTAAAGTTGTTGATAAACAAGCAATTATTTTAATAATTAAATATGGTCATTTTAAATGAATTATTATGATAATTTAAAATTAATTATTTCAAATATGTTTATTTTAATGTACCGGTATAATTCTTTGGAGTCAGAAAAATACAAATAAAAATACAATTAATTTTGATGTTTTTAGCAAAATATAGTAAAAATGTATTTAGTTTTTTGTTTTTTTTAATTAATAAATATATTTATTTTTAGGTAAGATAAACATAATACAATTTATCTCTAGTCTGGATGATTTAGTTCTTGTCACCCTGTTGTCCTCCCTTCGTGAAAAAAGGCTGTCCTCACTCAGGTCCGCATGGAGCTGGAGGGGGCGTGGCCTCCAGCTCCGGCTGAAAATTGGGAGATTTTCGGGAAAATATTTGTCCCGGGAGGTTTTCGGGCGAGGCGCTGAATTTCGGGAGTCTCCCGGAAAATTCGGGAGGGTTGGCAAGTATGGTGTAAACTGCAATATGACTCAAGTAAACAACACCAAAACTTTAAATGTTCCATTGAGAATATAGAACATTACACACAGCACTCAAAAATCTGTCAAAATGTTTTAGTACGACTTTGGTAAGCGCTTGATGGATTGTCGGAGCATTACGTACTCTGCTTCAACATACAAGTATTACTATGGTGTGTGTATAAGGACCGCACAATGGCACCTATTAGCAGACATATCTGGCATTTGGTTTCGCAATATTATGTAAAAGCAGCTTTTCTTACCTTCTGGTACCTGCTGATGTGATTTGGGATCTGCATAAATCCTGAAAATTTGCGCTCGTCCACCTTTGTAGTCCGTGTCGACACCGTAGTCGATAAGCTTCTTTTTCTCCATCCTCTTGTTGTGGGGCATTCATCCTCCATGGTTGCCATGTGTAATATAAAGTAGTAGTTCACATTATTCATCCAAGGAACTTTAGTTTTTAGAAAGTTCCGATCGGACATTTTTTCACAGGACACATTTCTGCCATTGTTGTTGCACTAGTGAGCAGCGGATGAGGAGATGCTGCTTCGTTATTGATTGAAGTAAAGTCTGAATGTCATTAAAACAGTTAGATCCATCTTTTGACACTTCTTCCACTCCCGTCCTTGCACACTACACCGCTACAACAAAAATGATGGGGAGAAGACACTGTCGAAGGTGAGCCACGTAAATAAGACCGCCCACAAAACGAAGCGACTGTCAGAAAGCGGCTTGAAGATGATCTGTAAAACATAATCTATGCAACATTTTGACCAAAGAACCACCATTACATGTTATGTAGACCACAAGGAAATGTTTTACATTTAGAATAAAATCATAATATGACTCTTTTAACGCGCCTTTTGTATGAAAAAAGACCTGAATAGACCATTGATCGGCAGTGCGCCTTATAATCCGGTGCACCCTTTGATCCGAAAAATACGGTACTTTTCTTATACTGTATATATATATATATATATATATATATATATATATATATATATATATATACTCTACCAAAAGTTTCTCGGCCCAACTGCAGTTCATCTGCAGAGCCCCTGGAGGTCGTGGACCCCTGTTAAAGACCTCTGCTCTACAGATACCCATGTCCACTGCAAAAACATTGCATGAAAAAACAAAACACTCATGTTTTGACCAGAAACCATTATTATTAGCAAATGTATTTGTTTTTTCTGGATGTGAGGAGGTTTTGAATGACGTCGTCCACAAGCTAACAAAGAAGCATGTTCCACCTTTTCCTGACAGAAACTGGCTCAGCAATCATCCCCAACGATGGTTTATCCCTAATGGGGACTCATAAATAAAGTGGAGGGAATTGATATCCACAAACACAGGGACATGTTAGAGATTTATGACGCTGCGGTGCAATATATCCTTCCTTCATATGTTTTGCCCTTCATCTTTTACGGCCAATCACGCCGCCTCTTACGCTGACAGATAAATAGTTTTTTGTTTTTTTTTCTAAGGATTGAAACGTTTTCTAAATCTCTTTATTTTTCTCTTTCATCTTCATGTGTACTCTGCTCACCTGGCCTTCAGCAGCTGTGTCTTTTGCTTGGAAATAGGCCAAGCGATAACTGGACCAGCGTCTGACTCTCTGGAATGTTCTCATGTTGGCCGTTTTGCGTTTGAGTGATTGTGGGCCGCAGATGAGAGAAGTTTCACCGTCAAAATAGAGTTGGACTTACTGGTGCTTTGGACATCACTTTGGATGTTATTATCTTATTTTGGTCAGCACAATTCCTTCTGTAATCCTGCTGTCTTTGGAACATGTTGCCAACATAATTTATGATTTTGTTTTACACACAAAAAAAAATGTTATCCTTTTTTTATGTGATTTTTCTTTGTCAGGGGTCATTACAGCAATTTTAATCATATTAATGTTTTTGCTTCTTATTATCCTGGATATATTTCTATTTATTTTTTGCAATTTTTTAATACAAATATTATACTATAAATATTTTATAAAAATAAAATAAAAATAATTAAAATGTGCTAAAATAATCATTGACTTGGTTGTTTACAGTATTTAATTGTCATATTTGGAGGTGTTTAAAATCGCCATGTAAAATGGCAGATGCTAAACAGTACTGCATATATGGCGTTTTTAGCTGATTGGAGAGTAAGCTTCCGCAGCTGGTGGGTCAATGATAATGACTTCTGTTTTGTTTGATAAGCCGTTTTACTGCCGTGTTACAGGCACAGTTTGGAAACAATTAAGGTATGCAAATAAACATTCACAAAGTATTTCTGTGTAAATAAATAACTCACTTGAAGACGTATATATCTGCGGATTATAGTGTAGTGCAGCTAATATATTCAAAAACAAATTTATTCTAAAATTTAGTGGGTGCGGCTTATATCGGGACGCTCTATGTAATATTTTTGGCCACTGTAATATTAAACACAGTTTGAACAGCAACACTGTGTTTTAATATAGGAAAACAAAACACTGTACTTAAATAATGAATCAAATAAATTGTATTTAATATTCGGTTCCCACGCGTGTTGAGTGATAGAAATGGCGGCGTAAGACAATTATGTTTGTTTCGTTTACAGTTGGCGGATTATAACGACTTCCATTGAAAGCTGATAAAACGTTGATAACGGCTCATTACAATATTTAATTAAGTGATTCTTTGGTGTACCACTAGATGGAGCCAGCACATCACTAGTGCTACCACAGTTTGTTAAAGTCCCAACGATAGTCACACACACACTAGGTGTGGTGAAATGAACCTCTGCATTTGACCCACCCCCTTGTTCCACCCCCTGGGAGGTGAGGGGAGCAGTGAGCAGCAGCAATGGCCGCGCTCGGGAATCATTTTGGTGATTTAACCCCCAATTCCAACCCTTGATGCTGAGCTCCAAGCAGGGAGGCAATGGGTCCTATTTGCATAGTCTTTGGTGTGACTCGGCCGGGGTTTGAACCACAAGGCCACTGAGGAGGTCTAAAGGTATTTAAATTCAAAGGGTTAAAATTAGTTTGATATTTTTGTTCAGGACTGAAGTTCACTGAGAAATCTGAGACAAACAAAGCAAAAAATGGTTTTACGCTCTTTAAAAACTTATGGACTTTAATGGTTACAAAAATAATCAAAATCAAATGTCCGCAGAGAGTTAAGAACCACTAGTTCAGTGCCATCCATCCATCTTCTTCCGCTTATCCGAGGTTGGGTCGTGGGGGCAGCAGCCAAAGCAGAGAAAACCAGATTTCCGTCCCCCCAGCCACTTTGTCCAGCTCTTCCCGGGGACCCGGAGGCGTTCCCAGGCCAGCTGGGGGATATATTCTCCCTAACCTGTCACGGGTCTTCCCCACGGTCTCCTTGGTTTAGTAGTTGAGCTTTAAAGTTAAACGTTAAAGTTAAAGTACCACTGATAGTCACAAACACACTAGGTGTGGTGAAATTACCCTCTGCGTTTGACCCATCCCCTTGTTCCGCCCCCTGGGAGGTGAGAGGAGTAGTGAGCACCAGCTGTGGCCGCGCTCGGGAATCATATTGCATTAAAATATTGCATACATTTTGAAGTGTCAAAATGTATGCAATATTTTAATGCATACAATCTTTCAAAATTCTGACAAAAACTGTTTTTACTTCCATTTTTAGGCCAACGAGGCACCTTCGCATCGTCCATGACCCCATCTCTAAATCTGTGTTTTTCAACCTTTTTGGAGCCAAGGCACATTTTTTGTTCATTGAAAAAATGCGGAGGCACACCACCAGCAGAAAACATTACAAATGTAAACTCAGTAGTTGATATTGACAGTAAAAAGTAATTGTTGCAATTGTTGGATATGAATTCAAACCATAACAAACCATGCATCACTATAACTCTTGTCTCAAAGTAAGTGTCACGACCTGTCACATCACGCCGTGACTTTTTTGGTGTTTTCCTGTGTGTAGTGTCTTGCGCTCCTATTTTGGTGGCTTTTCCTGTTTTGTCAGTATTTTCCTGTAGCAGTTTCATGTCTTCCTTCCAGCGCTACTCCCCGCACCTGCTTTGTTTTATCAATCAATAATATTTCAGTTGTGCAGACACTATCCTTTTTTGTGTGGAAATTGTTAGTTGTCGTGTCATGTATGGATGTACTTTGTGGACGCGGTCTTTGCTCCTCACTCTGCAAGTCTTTGCTGTCGTCCAGCATTCTGTTTTTGTTTACTTTGTAGCCAGTTCAGTTTTAGTTTCGTTTTCCATAGCCATCCCTAAGCTTCAATGCCTTTTTTAGGGGCACTCGCCTTTTGTTTATTTTTGGTTTAAGCATTAGATACGACGTTTACAAAACAATTAGCTACCCGCTGCGACCTACTGATATGGAAGAGTATTACACGGCTACTCTGCCGAGCTCTAGACAGCACCAACACTCAACAACGGCACATTATTTGCGGATTATAATTACTGGTTTGCATACAATTATTTAACCCAAATAGGTGAAATTTAGAGATGTCCGATATGCCGATAAATGCTTTAAAATGTAATATCGGAAACTATCGGTATCGGTTTCAAAATTATCAGTATCGGTTTCAAAAAGTAAAATTTACGACTTTTTAAAACGCCGCTGTGTACACAGATTTTTTTATTTTAAGTATTTATTTCAAACCTGCACAGTACAACACATTTTTTTTTTTTTTTAACATTTTGGCAGAGACATTTATGCAAGGCTTGAAAAGGGGTTGGATGAAGCAGATGGACGTAGGGAGAAGTACAGAGCGCCAATAAACCTTAAAGGCACTGCCTTTGACTGCCGGCCCAGTCACATAATATCTACGGCTTTTCACACACACAAGTGAATGCATACTTGGTCAACAGCCATACAGGTCACACCAAGGGTCCCTGGTTCAATCCCCACCTAGTACCAACCTCGTCATGTCCGTTGTGTCCTGAGCAAGACACTTCACCCTTGCTCCTGATGGGTGCTGGTTAGCGCCTTGCATGGCAGCTCCCTCCATCAGTGTGTGAATGTGTGTGTGAATGGGTAAATGTGGAAGTAGTGTCAAAGCGCTTTGAGTACCTTGAAGGTAGAAAAGCGCTATACAAGTACAACCCATTTTTACCATTTTTTTTTTTACACTGAGGGTGGCCGTATAAACAACTTTAACTCTGTAACAAATATGCGGCACACTGTGAACCCGCACCAAACAAGAACGACAAACACATTTCGGGAGAACACCGTAACACAACATAAACACAACAGAACAAATACCCAGAGCCCCTTGCAGCACTAACTCTTCCGAGACGCTACAATATACACCCCCTGCTACGCCCTAGCCCCCCACCTCAACCACGCCCACCTCAACCTTCCCATGTTCTCTCAGGGAGAGCATGTCCCAAATTCCAAGCTGCTGTTTTGAGGCATGTTAAAAAAAATAATGCACTTCAATAATAAATATGGCAGTGCCATGTAGGCATTTTTTTCCTTAACTTGAGTTGATTTATTTTGGAAAACCTTGTTACATTGTTTAATGCATCCAGCTGGGCATCACAACAAAATTAGGCATAATAATGTGTTAATTCCACGACTGTATATATCGGTATCGGTTGATATCGGAATCGGTAATTAAGAGTTGGACAATATCGGATATAGGCAAGAAAAGCCATTATTGGACATCTCTAGTGAATAATCTCCCACGGCACACCAGACTGTATCTCACGGCACACCTGTGTGCCGCGGCACAGCGGTTGAAAAACACTGCTCTAAACGATGCTTTGCATGAGTTGCGGTGCATTCAGGCGCTCCCCCTCATCACAAGCTTTTACCCAGCTCAGTGTATTAATGTTGTTCATTTCCTCATCATCCCTCCCGGCCGCTCCGCTCGCCGGCCCAACATTCCACACACTCCAGTGGAATTAAGGGAGAGGCCTATGGCGAGGCAGGGAACAAGCTCAGGAATGTCTCTGTTATCACAGCAAGAGAGGAGGAAGGGAGCAGAAAGGTCACGCCGCGCGCCGCTGTGAGCTTGACTTCCAGTCTGCAGTGTTGGAGTCCTAGGTGTCCCGACCCAATCCCGGCGCACGGGAATCTAATTTGAGCGCTGCTGCTTTTTAAATCAATATCTTCCCGGCTATCGGCGGCGGTGTCATGTAGATGATCTCGCGGCCCTCACAGATGTCACGCCAGGTTGCTTCTGCCCTCAGTCCGAAGTGTGAAACTCCGGCCTCGTTTTAGTCGCACGCTCGCGACGCTGCTCATGCATGCGGAGGGACTCGCTCTCAGGTAGGAGCATCCCTGTGGAGGCAGGGCGTGTGACACCTGCTTGTATTTTTGATGTTTTGTTATGTCTATGTTGGGCTTGTACGGTACACCGCTATTAGTATAGTACCGCCATACTAATGAATCATATTCGGTACTATACCGCCTCTAAAAAGTACCGGTCTGCCAAAATGTAATCAAACGCCAATGGTGGATCTACACCTAACATCCACTGTAATGATACCAAGTACAGGTGCGTATCGAGTCAATACTACTATGATTACGTCGATATTTTTTGGCATCCCAACATCTTCTTTACACACTGATGTCGGTTTTTGATGCAATACCGCCTGAGGCATCGAAGGTCACGGGCTTAGCCGCTTACGTGCAGTGATTTCTCCAGATTCTCTGAACCCTTTGATGGTGAAATCCTTAAATTCCTTGCAATAGCTGGTTGAGAATTGTTCTTAAAGTGTACGACAATTTGCTCACGCATTTGTTGACAAAGTGGTGACCCTCGCCCCATCCTTGTTTGTGAATGACTGAGCATTTCATGGAAGCTGCTTTTATACCCAATCATGGCACCCACCTGTTCCCAATTAGCCTGCTCACCTGTGGGATGTTCCAAATAAGTGTTTGATGAGCATTCCTCAACTTTCTCAGTCTTTTTTGCCACTTGTGCCAGCTTTTTTTAAACATTTTGCAGGTATCAAATTCCAAATAAGCTAATATTTGCAAAACATAACAAAGTTAAAAAATAAAAATAAAAGTATATTATGTTTATAAACTCAGTAAATATGTCCCTGGACACATGAGGACGTTGAATATGACCAATGTATGATCCTGTAACTACTTGGTATCGGTTTGATACCCAAATTTATGGTATCATCCAAAGAAAACGGAGAACGGGTGCATTTTGGCTGAAAAACTAACGATAAAGGTGAAGTTATAACACTGAAACGCCCACCGGAAGAGGTGTTTTAAGACATGGCTACCTAGCTCGCGGCTAAAGTCTAGCCCCAGTCGGCAGTGTTTTAGCTACTTCTAAATCACTAATCCTCGCCTCCATGGCGATAAATAAAGTAAGTTTCTTACAAGTATCATCCCTGCAGGACGAGGAATAGCTAAACATGCTTCACTACACACAGTAGCTCACCGGCGTCAAAATGAAAACAAACGTTATTGGTGGATCTACACCTAACATCCACTGTAATGATACCAAGTACAAGAGCGTATCTAGTCGATACTACAATAATTATGTTGATATTTTTTGGTATCACAACATCTTCTTTCGTTTTTAAAAAAAGTATATTATGTTTATAAACTCAGGAAATATGTCCCTGGACACATGAGGACTTTGTATGATCCTGTAACGACTTGGTATCGGATTGATACCCAAATTTGTGGTATCATCCAAAACTAATGTAAAGAATCAGACAACAGAAGAATAAATGATTATTACATTTTAACACAAGTGTAGATAGAACATGTTAAAAGAGAATGTAACCAGATATTAACAGTAAGTAAACATTATATAATAATTTAATATATCAGTATATATACTGTATATACAATATGTAAATATTACATATATGTTATATTTTATTTTGCTACTACGGTACATTTTTAGTCTACTTTATACCTGCATTATCCTTTCCATCCTTTGTAACTGAGCTACTGTGTGGAACAATTTCCCTTGTCTAAGTCTAAATGAACAAGTAGATTAATAATTCATTTTCTACCACTTGTCCTTAATAATTTTGATCAAATAATAGAATGATAAATAACACAATATGTTACTGCATACGTCAGCAGACTAAATTAGGAGCCTTTGTTTGCTTACTTACTACTAAAAGACAAGTTGTCTTGTATGTTCACTATTTTATTTAAGGACAAACTTGCAATAAGAAACATATGTTTAATGTACCCTAAGATTTTCTGTTAAAATAAAGCCAATAACGAAATTTTTTGTGGTGCCCTTTATTTAGAAAAGTACCGAAAAGTACCAAAATAATTTTGGTATCGGTGTGAAAATATTATATTTCTATTGCTCCTTTCTGAGGTGCTCTTTGCTTCTGTGCAAAGTGTGTCAGTGTTTAGTGTTGTGGCAATGGACGTTAATTAGACATGTTAATAACCGACTAATTGCACATTTGTCTGAGAGGGTTTTTTTTTGTGGTTTTTTTCAAATTGTGCAATGTTTCTCTTGGCGAGAGAGAGAGCGAGAATGATGTCCTGGGCTGCATGTCTTAAAATGTTTGTGATGTTTTTGGAGTTGCTTTCTACCGTGGTTGCAGATGCATCTAAAAATAGTCTCAGCTAAAGGCAGAGCACACCTCTCTTTATTGCAAAATGTCGCCAGGCTGGCATTGCTACGCCGCAAAAACATTGTTAAAAAGAACCCGCAAAAATGAACGTTTAACACTGCAGTTCCATGCTTGTGTATTACCTTGATGTTTCTTTTTTACTGCTAATACCGTAAAAGGCGCACAGGATTATAAGGAGCACTGTCGATGAACAGGTCTATTTTTATACATAAAGACCATCAGATTATAAGGCGCATTAAAGGGGTCAATGGGTCATATGATGATTTATTTTCTATATTTAAAACACCTCCTTGTGGTTTAGAACAGTGTTTCATAACCATAGGGCCAGGGCCCATTGTAGAGGGCCGCCAAAAAATATCAGTTTTTCAGCTGTGGTCTGTTATGGGCCGCAGTAGTACTTTGTTGTAATACACTTTTTTACCACTTGTGGCAGTAATGACAATCTCAAACGAACAGAAGATGTCTTGAGCTAAAGTCATAGAGAAGTTTCTTAAACACAAACATTATGAATTAAGTCGGGGGTCAGCAACCCGCGGCTCTCGAGCCGCTCTAGTGGCTCCCTGGAGCATTTTTTTAAACGGATTGAATGGGGGAAAACATTTTTTTTGTTTTAGTACGTTTTTTGTTTGAGGACAAACATGACACACACCTTCCCAATTGTTAGAAAGCCCACTGTTTAATATGTTTGTGTGTATGCTTCCCTGATGAGAGTATTTGGTGAACATCGTTTTGTCCTACTCATTTCGGCGGTTCTTGAACTAACCACAGTGTGGGGACTGTGACGCAACAGTTTGTTTACATGTAAAATCGTCCACTCCCTCTTTGTCTCGTTTTGTCCACCAAAAGTTTTATACTGTGCGTGAATGCACAAAGGTGAGCTTTGTTGATGTTATTGACTTGTTGGAGTGCTAATCAGGAATATTTAAACAGTGCATGACTGCAAGCTAATCAATGCTAACATGCTATTTAGGCTAGCTGTATGTACATATTGCATCATTATGCCTCATTTGTAGGTATATTTGAGCCCATTTAATATATTTTACTTTTATCCTCTTTGTATATCAGATAGTTGTTTGTGTGCCATGTTGTTCCAGACCACAGCAAACATTACCTAGCTTGCCAAAGATTGTAATAAATCTATTAAAAGAAGACAGCCTGCCGTTTCCTTTACCTTGGACACACACATCTATACCTTTGGCCATTAAAAGCCAATAATTTCCAGGAGTTATCTCACCTTCTGAGCAGCTTCTGATTTACTAATGGTTTCTAATATTGTAAAAATGTGTAGAATAAATATTACATTTCAACATTTCTGTCAATTAAGATTTGCTTTAGCCTGCGACACATAGTCATTTTGATAGTAGGCTATTATAGCTAATATAGACACTTACATTATGTGTTGTCTTCATTATAAGACTTATATACGGCTTTTCATTTATTGCGGCTCCAGACAGATTTGTTTTTTGTATTTTTGGTCCAATATGGCTCTTTCAACGTTTTGGGTTGCCGACCCCTGACTTAAGTGGTGAAGCTGTATTTTCATTTAAACTTAAAAAATGTTGACAGTTTATTTAAGACATACAATATATACATTATTATTATTATATTATGATCATATAATTTAGTTAGAAGTAATTTATTTTGAGCACTGCGTATTTTCCTTCTTTTTTTTATTTTTTATATCACATTTGGAGTCGCTTCCCAGCAGGCACAAGACATTGATGCAACGTTGATTATACATACATCTCCTTTAAAACTGACTTTGAAACAATGTTGCAAAATAGTTGTATTTGTACACTGAGACAACGTTCATGTCTAACGTTGAATCCACGTTGTTGGTTTGGAAATGACCAAATTTCAATGGTCAAATCGACGTCAGAACCCAACATGAATGAAACATTGTCAAAAAGCATGTTGTCTCAACGTTAGGTTTGACTTAATCAACGTCAGTACCTAATTCTAAGTTCTCAATCTTTTTTTTCATGTCTTGAGCCTGCTGAGTTATTTTGCAGTAAATTTGACTAATATTTTTTTTTGGTTGATCAGCCTGACCTAAGTCTTGATAATAATCTTTGTGAGTAACACATGGTTTTATATCATTTGACAAAGTTTATCCTGTTAAACTCCAACTAGGTTAGATACAATTATTGAATATGAATAAAATCAAGAGTAGGATTACTAATTCAGTATTAATATTTGGGTGGGCCCCAGGCACCTCTGGAGTGGAAAAGTTAGGCCCCGAGGCCAAAAAGGTGAAGAACCCCTGGTCTAGAAAACATGCCATGGTGTTTTTTGGTCAACATTTTGCATAGATTATGTTTTACAGACCGTTTTCAAGTCGCTTTCTGACATACTTGCCAACCTTGAGACCTCCGATTTCGGGAGGTGGCCGGGGGGGTCGTGGTTGGGGTGGGGGCGTAGTTAAGAGGGGAGGAGTATATTTACAGCTAGAATTCACCAAGTATATATAAGAAATACTTGACTTTCAGTGAATTCTAGCTATATATATATATATATAATAAAATAATATATATATATATATATATATATATATATATAAAGATATATATATATATATATATATATTTATTTTATTATATATATATATAGCTAGAATTCACTAGCTATATATATATATAAAATAAATATATATATATATTTTATTATATATATATATATATATAATAAAATAATATATATATATATATATATATATAAAGATATATATATATATTTATTTTATTATATATATATATATATATAAAGATATATATATATATATATATATATATATTTATTTTATTATATATATATATATATATATATATATATATATATATATATTTATATTTATTTATTTTATTATATATATATATATATATATATATATATATATATAAATAAGAGAAATACTTGAATTTCAGTGTTCATTTATTTACAGATATACACACACATAACACTCATCTACTCATTGTTGAGTTAAGGGTTGAATTGTCCATCCTTGTTCTATTCTCTGTCACTATTTTTCTAACCATGCTGAACACCCTCTCTGATGATGCATTCTGCTTCATCTTCTTGTTGTGTGCGCAGTTGTGCACTGCACTCTCTAAAAGCCATATATGTTATTGTCACATATGCATGTACAGTAGATGGCAGTATTGTCCTGTTTAAGAGTGTCACAACATTGCTGTTTACGGCAGACAAACTGCTTTACGGTAGACAAAAACGTGACTGCTGCTGTTGTGTGTTGTTGCCGCACTGGGAGGACGTTAATGAAACTGCCTAACAATAAACCCACATAAGAAACCAAGAACTCGCCCTCGATCATTCTACAGTTATAATGTGATTGGGCAGGCACGCTGTTTATATTGTGGGAAAGCGGACGTGAAAACAGGCTGTCGACACGTCACTCAGGTCCGCATGGAGCTGGAGGGGGCGTGGCGTCCAGCTCCGCCTGAATTTCGGGAAAAAATTTGTCCCCGGAGGTTTTCGAGAGAGGCGCTGACTCCCGGAAAATCCGGGATGGTTGGCAAGTATGCTTTCTGTCCCTATTTTCAACATGCACCTTTTGATGGGAGATCCACTTCAACTGCATCTTCTCCCTGTCATCTTTTGTTGTAGTTTTTAGCACGTCCATAGCGAGTCTACTGACAGATTAGGTTTGAACTACACACTACTTTTTACAAATACACATCAGCGGGTACAAATAGGTACGAAAAATTTGTTTTGCATAATAAGTCGAAACAAAACGCCTGATATTAAGTCCTTATACACACACCATAATGATACTCGTATGTTGAAGCACAGTAGTCGTAAGGCAGTACGGCTTTGTAGCTTACCAAAGTCATACTAAAACATTTTGACAGATTGAGCACTGTGTGTAGTGTTCTATATTCTCAATGAAACATCAACGTTTTGGTCTTGCTTTTTAGCTTCATTTATTGTTACAACAGACGTCAACCTGCAGTCCACACGTATCGCTCATGTGTGACTGCCATCTACTGGTCACACTTATCATTACACAATGTACCACCTAAAATTAGTTTGAGGTCAGTACAGCATGACCAGAATCAGTACGTTTATTAGGCGCATTGTTGATTTTTGAAAAAATGAAAGGATTTTAAGTGCACCTTATAGTCACAGTACAAAATTAGATGAAAACCTCAGGAAGAGCCATGCAGATGCCATCTTTGTATTTAAGTTAAAAAGTGAAATTATTCATGATAGTCACACACACACTAGGTGTGGCAAAATTATTCTCTGCATTTGATCCATCACCCTTGATCACCCCCTGGGAGGTGAGGGGAGCAGTGAGCAGCAGCGGTGGCCACGCCCGGGAATCATTTTTGGTGATTTAACCCCCAATTCCAACCCTTGATGCTGAGTGTCTTGTGGCCAAACGGACTAGTTTGTTAGAAGCAATGTTGGGCCGTACAATAACTGAAACAGTACCGTATTTTTCGGAGTATAAGTCACTCCGGAGTATAAGTCGCACCGGCCGAAAATGCATAATAAAGAAGGAAAAAAAAACATATATAAGTCGCACTGGAGTATAAGTCACATTTTTGGGGGAAATTTATTTGATAAAACCCAACACCAAGAATAGACATTTGAAAGGCAATTTTAAATAAATAAAGAATAGTGAACAACGGGCTGAATAAGTGTACGTTATATGACACATAAATAACCAACTGAGAACGTGCCTGGTATGTTAACGTAACATATTATGGTAAGAGTCATTCAAATAACTATAACATATAGAACATGCTATACGTTTACCAAACAATCTGTCACTCCTAATCGCTAAATCCCATGAAATCTTATACGTCTAGTCTCTTACGTGAATGAGCTAAATAATATTATTTGATATTTTACGGTAATGTGTTAATAATTTCACACATAAGTCGCTCCTGAGTATAAGTCGCACCGCCGGCCAAACTACGAAAAAAACGGTGACTTATAATCCGAAAAATACGGTATATGAAAACCAGGGCAAAACTTTCGTCTAAAATTGAGTCATACAAAAACTGAGTTGTACTAAAAGATGAAGTGCTACTATAATACCCAAAATATGGGAAACCTAAATAATTTAGATTTTGTCAAAGACAAAAAATCATGATTGTAAATAATAATAATAATTTAATTATGGACATTGTATTAAATCACAAGTGTCAAACTCAAGGCCCGGGGGCCAAATCTCGCCCGCCACATTATTTTATGTGGCCTGCGAAAGCCTGGAAATAATATGCGTTGATAAAATGCTTAATCTTTTCTTACTAAATATAATTGTTCTTTCCCTTTTGACATTAAAAATCATGTACTGCATGCAATTGTATATCTTTTAAAATTCAATATTATCAAAATCTAAATATTATATTATTAATGTATTCCAAAAATATTTTTTGTTAAAATAAAGATAAATACTGTACTTAAACATCTGCTTGACTTATGATTTCAAAACAAATTATCAATCAAATTGTAGACTATAAAATTGACAATAGAGTTTTTTTTACCGTAAAATCAACTTTGGTACTATTTTTTTCCATATACAGTAAGACACTAAAATATTCAAAAACAAACAAAAAAACATTGAAACAACAAATTTTTACAGTAAAATAACAAACTGGCAGTTCAGTTGCTCAAATTTTACCGCTAAAAACAGTCGTATTGTTTTTCCATTCCATTCCATTTATTACATTTCTCTATATGCTGTAAAAAAAAAAACCCACTGCTTTTACTGTAAAATTCTGGTGACTGAGCTGCCAGTTTTTAAAGTTAAATGTAAAAAAAAAATTTGCAGCTTATTTAAAAAGATATATTGTTAATGTATTAAATATATATATATATATATATATATCAACCATAACTGCGATGTGGCCCTCAATGAAAACGAGTTTGACACTCCTGTATTAAATGATTAATCACTATGTACCCTAGGTTTAAAAGAAAACTGCACTTTTGTTAGAATTTTGCACATAATCCACAATCCCTATGTGAGATAAGAAACACATGTCTTTCCCTCTTCTGTGCGTTCTAGATAGTGAAAAACTGCTAGCTGGAGGCGGTTAACAATGCAGGTAATAAGGGTTCATCTATTCCGCCCAAACCTCCAAGAAACATGCTATAAGTGTGTATGTCATGTAGTGACATGCGCAGTCATTCAATATTTCTAGTATTTTAAGCATTACCAGAACTTCTTTTTTGCACGTATCGCTCTCACAGAGTGCATAGCGGCAAACGCTACTTCCGTCAACAAGAAACAACGCAGAGACTACGTTCTGTGTTTGCTAGAACTTAATCATGGCGGCAGCTAGTAGCTAACAGGACCGCTCTCTAGTGGCCAAATGAGCAGTCTGAGCAAGGCGATGTATCACTACGCCAGGAAAATAGTTCCTTAGGTCAGTGTGTTTCAACCTTTTCTGAAACGAGGCACATTTTTTTCAATGAAAAAATCCCAAGGCACACAACCAGCAAAAAACATAAACAAATTAAACTCAGCCCCCAATATCGACAGTGAAAAGTTGTTCTCGCAATTGTTGGATAAAAATTCTAACCATAACCAACCATGCACTGTAGCTCGTCCCAAAGTAGGTGTACTGTCACCACCTGTCACATCACGCTGTGACTTATTTGGAGTATTTTGGTGTTTTCCTGTGTGTAGTGTTTTAGTTCTTGTCTGGCGCTCTTATTTTGTTGTTGATTGTCATGTCATGTAGAGATGTACTTTGTGGACGCCGTCTGCTGCGCCACACGCTGTAAGTCTTTGCTGTCATCCAGCATTCTGTTTTTGTTTACTTTGCAGCCAGTTCAGTTTTATTTTCGTTTTGCGTAGCCACCCCTAAGCTTCAATGCCTTTTGTTTATTTTTGGTTTAAGCATTAGATACCTTTTTACCTTCACACTGCCTCCCGCTGTCGCCTGCATATTGTGATCACGACACATCATATTCCTGACGTCTACAAAGCAATTAGCTACCTGCTGCCACCTATTGATATTGAAGAGTATTACACAGTTACTCTGCCGATCTCTTGACATCACAAATAATTACTGGTTTGCAATAATATTTTTAACCCAATTAGGTGAAATTACATAATTTACCACGGCACACCAAACAATATCCCACGGTACACTAGTGTGCCGCGGCACAGTGGTTGAAAAACACTGCCTTAGGTTATGTCTACACTAAGCCGGATAACCCCTTAAGCGAATAATTATTTAGCCTAAACCCCGTTTCAGCCACACTAAACCAGCGTTTAAGGTTGCCCTCCTTGGATAATTTTTTACACGGGTAAGTGCGCCGTGTATTTCTTGAATCTCCGGCTCTTAGCTTTGTATGGACTCATTGATCGTTTACAAACTGAGTTCGGTGTCAAGGCGTGGACTATGATGCAGCTTACTGCGAGGATTTCGCAGCCTGCTGCGAGGAATGTTTTCCCATGATGCAAACTGACTTGACCGGACATCGGAAGAAGGTAGGAACATGATTTAATTTATCACTCAAAAAATACACACAAAAAGCGCTCACAGCGCACGTAAAAGCAAAGGCAAAAAACTTAGGACATGAAACATGAACTAAAAAAAACTGTGGCTTGAATAAACAAAAACTTACATGGCAAGAAAAGAGCAGCATGAACCAAGCATGAATAATAAGCATGAAAATGTCATCAGAGTATTGTCAATGTCAGTAACTATGGCATGAAGTGAGCAATGTCGCCAGGCCGACTACCTGGCAACTACAGGCTTAAATAATAATGTCTTGATTAGCGACAGGTGTGATTCAAACAAATGAGACGGGTGAAAACTATGAGTTGCCATGGTGACCAAACAAGGGAGCGTAAACAGGAACTAAAAGAGTCTTAAACCAACAGAACATAACTCAACAAAACATGACCACAGAACATGACATTCGGAGAGGAAGTGACGCCAGAAAGACCGCGTCCCACACAGGAAGGGACGCCAGAAAGAACGCGCCACAGCCAGCTTCATAACAACCTGTTTCCACTTGGAGGTAATCACTAGAAATATGGAGGCGAGTCATCCAGACATGCCCGTGTTTCTCAGTCCTGTACATGTACAGACGCTTGTGGAAATCACACATGGATACCTGAAGAGGAAGCGATTGCAGCTATTTGGGATACAACACTTCTCAGACGGCAAGAGAACTTTTGAATGTCCGCCGGGTCAGCTGTGATTCTACTTACCGAAAAACGTTGTCCATTTGTCGAAGGAGAGACAACGAGAATGCGAGCTCCCGTGGATGTGATTTTTTTTAAAAGGTAGCGTGTGCTTTGTATTACCTGGCCGACGAGGGAAGACTACGGAAAGCGGTGAATGCTTTTGGACTGGCAAAGCAGACTGTATCAGTTATTGTTCGCCATGTAGGTCGCGGACTCAACGTCTAGGTCCAGAGTATATAAAGTCACCAAAAACGAATGGACTAAGAAGGTGAAGGCAAAAGAGTGAGGAGTGTCCTGGCCAGATATCTAGATCCCTAGATTGATTGTTGTCAAATGTTCTTTATCACATTGTTTACTTTCACGTGTTTGTTAAAGATTGTATTAAAGGCCTACTAAAATGTGATTTTCTTATTTAAACGGGGATAGCAGATCCAATCTATTTGTCATTCTTGATCATTTCGCGATATTGCCATATTTTTGCTGAAAGGATTTAGTAGAGAACATCGACGATAAAGTTCGCAACTTTTGGTCACTGATAAAAAAGCCTTGCCTGTACCGGAAGTAGCAGACGAGTAGCGTGACGTCACAGGTTGTGGAGCTCCTCACATCTGCACATTGTTTACAATCATGGCCACCAGCAGCGAGAGCGATTCGGACCGAGAAAGTGACGATTTCCCCATTAATTTGAGCGAGGATGAAAGATTTGTGGATGAGGAAAGTGAGAGTGAAGGACTAGAGGGCAGTGGGAGCGATTCAGATAGGGAAGATGTTGTGAGAGGCGGGTGGGACCTGATATTCAGCTGGGAATGACTAAAACAGTAAATAAACACAAGACATATATATACTCTATTAGCCACAACACTACCAGGCTTATATTTAATATGCCACAAATTAATCCCGCATAACAAACACCTCCCCCCTCCCGTCCATATAACCCGCCAATACAACTCAAACACCTGCACAACACACTCAATCCCACAGCCCAAAGTACCGTTCACCTCCCCAAAGTTCATACAGCACATATATTTCCCCAAAGTCCCCAAAATTACGTACGTGACATGCACATAGCGGCACGCACATACGGGCAAGCGATCAAATGTTTGAAAGCCGCAGCTGCATGCGTACTCACGGTACCGCGTCTGCGCATCCAACTCAAAGTCCTCCTGGTAAGAGCCTCTGTTGTCCCAGTTCTCCACAGGCCAATGGTAAAGCTTGACTGTCATCTTTTAGGTATGTAAACAATGAAACACCAGCTGTGTTTGTGTTGCTGCAGCCAGCCGCAATACACCGCTTCCCACCTACAGCTTTCTTCTTTGCTGTCTCCATTGTTCATTGAACAAATTGCAAAAGATTCACCAACACAGATGTCCAGAATACTGTGGAATTTTGCCACTTAATAGCTGGCCACCATGCTGTCCCAAAATGTCCTCTACAATCCGTGACGTCACGCGCAGACGTCATCATACCGAGACGTTTTCAGCAGGATATTTCGCGCAAAATTTAAAATTGCACTTTAGTAAGCTAACCCGGCCGTATTGGCATGTGTTGCAATGTTAAGATTTCATCATTGATATATAAACTATCAGACTGCGTGGTCGGTAGTAGTGGGTTTCAGTAGGCCTTTAATTTATGATGGCTCAGGTGTGATTCACTACAATAGGGCCCCGCAGCGCACTGGATTCCAGTTCATTAAAATACAACAACACTGGATATTGTTCAGATAAGTTAAATTTGGTTTAAGAACTTGCACACAAAGCAACACTGGAGGTGACTATGACGTACGTATTAGGTCGCGTTGCGCCGGCGGACGGAGGGGGGCAGGGGGTCTTAAACGACTATTGTGTGTGTGTGTGTGTGTGTGTGTGTGTGTGTGTGTGTGTGTGTGTGTGGACAAGGATAAGGTTAGGTGGGATTTACCCTGGATAACCTTAGTGTAACCGGCTTAGTGTAGAATGGGTCTTTAGTGTCAGCTCTTACAATAACAATGTCGCTATAGCATTTTTTAATTTGCACATCACACCGTGTAAATGGAGCGTTGCTGGAGGTTTATGGATATTTTTTAAGAGTCCTTTATAGGCGGAATAGATGAATCTCTTATCTGCGATGTTAGCAGTTTTTCATTATTTATAACGCACAGAAACACATGAAAGACATGTCCGTTCTTGTCTTGCTATAAAGTTTGTTAATGATAAGCAAAAATAACCTTTTTTTTTCCCCTTTTAACCGGCGACAGATTCCTACACAATCTGCTTTGAAACAGTGTTGTTTTGCAGAGTCCTTGTGTGTCGTACATTCTGACCTTCCCACATGACTGTTCTTGCACACAGTGCACACTGACTAACTGCATGAATCACAGCCTTGTAGCTATGGTCTGCAAAAAGAGCCCCCCCTATCTCCCCTCCCCCCCACCCCCCATACACATTGAGATAATGCGTTTGTTTCGTAAGTGGAACACACAAGACGAAGAGTGAGCGATGCCATGTTTCTACTTTTGCACAGAAAAGGCTGCAGTAGTAATTCGTCTCTTATTTGAATCAGCCATGCCGCACGGTGGCCTAATGCAGTGTTTTTCAACCTTTTTTGAGTCAAGGCACACTTTTTTCATTGAAAAAATCAGAAGGTGCACCATCAGCAGAAATCATAAAAAAATGAAAATCAGTAGACAATAAAAAGTCATTGTCGCAATTGTTGGATATGAATTCAAACCATAACTAACCATGTATCACTATAGCTCTTGTCTCAAAGTAGGTGTACTGTCACGACCTGTCACATCCCGCCGTGACTTATTTGGAGTTTTTTGGTGTTTTCCTGTGTGTAGTGTCTGGCGCTCCTATTTTGGTGGCTTTTCCTGTTTTGTTGGTATTTTCCTGTTGCAGTTTCACGTCTTCCTTTGAGCGCTATTCCCGCATCTGCTTTGTTTTAGCAATCAATAATATTTAAGTTGTCGCTATCTTTTTTTTTGTGTGGACATTGTTGGTTGTCATGTCATGTACAGGATGAACTTTGGGGACGGCGTCTCTGTAAGTCTTTGCTGTCGTCCAGCATTCTGTTTTTGTTTACTTTGGAGTTGGGCTGCAACAACTAATCGATTATACAAATAGTTGCCGATTAATTTAGTCATCGTTTCGTTGGATTTATGCTTTGCGCATGCGCAGAGGCTTTTTTTTAATTTTTTTTTTTTATTTTTTTTTTTATAAACCTTTATTTATAAACTGCAACATTTACAAACAGCTGAGAAACAATAATAAAAATAAGTATGGTGCCAGTATGCAGTTTTTTTTCCAATAAAATACTGGAAAGGATATAAATGTAGTTTGTCTCTTTTATCCGATTATTAATCGATTAATCGAAGCAATAATCGACAGATTAATCGATTATCAAATTAATCGTTAGTTGCAGCCCTACTTTGGAGCCAGTTCAGTTTCCGTTCTGCATAGCCATTGCTAAGCTTTAATGCCTTTTCTTAGGGGCACTCACCTTTTGTTTATTTTTGGTTTAATATAGGATAGCTTTTTACCTGCACCCTGCCTCCCGCTGTGGCCTGCATATTGTGATCACGGCAAACTATGTTTCCAACATCTACAAAGCAATTAGCCACCGGCTGCCACCTACTGATATGGAAGAGTATTACACGGTTACTCTGCCGAGCTCTAAACAGCACAGACACTCAACAACGGCACATTATTTGTAGAATACAATTAGTGGTTTGCAAAAAATATTTTTAACCCAAATAGGTGAAACTGCATAATCTCCCACGGCACACCAGACTGTATCTCACGGCACACTAATGTGGTGCGTCACAGTGGTTGAAAAACACTGGTTATCATTTCATATTTTGGGACATACACTGTATTGCCAAAGGTATTTGGTCACCCATCCAAATGATGAGAATCAGGTGTCTTAATCACTTGGCCCGGCCACAGGTGTATAAAATCAAGCACTTAGGCATGGAAACTGTTTCTATAAACATTTGTGAAAGACTGGGCCACTCTCAGTGTCATAGGATGCCACCTGTGAAACAAATCCAGTCTTGAAATTTCATCGCTCCTAAATATTCCAAAGTCAACTGTCGGCTTTATTATAAGAAAATGGAAGACTTTGGGAACAACAGCAACTCAGCCACCAAGTGGTAAGCCACGTAAACTGACAGAGAGGGGTCAGCGGAGGAATTATGGTGTGGGGTTGTTTTTCAGGAGTTGGGCTTGGCCCCTTACTTCCAGTGAAAGGAATTTTTTAATGCTCCAGGATACCAAAACATTTTGGACAATTCCATGCTCCCAACTTTGTGGGAACAGTTTGAAGCAGGCCCCATCCTCTTCCAACATGACTGTGCACGAGTGCACAAAGCAAGGTCCATAAAGACATGGATGACAGAGTCTGGTGTGGATGAACTTGACTGTCCTGACCTGGACCCCATAGTACACCTTTGGGATGAATTAGAACGGAGACTGAGAGACAACCATTCTCGACCAACATCAGTGTGTGACCTCACCAATGCGCTTTTGGAAGAATGGTCGAAAATTCCTATAAACACACTCCGCAACCTTGTGGACAGCCTTCCCAGAAGAGTTGAAGCTGTAATAGCTGCAAAAGGTGGACCGATATCATATTGAACCCTATGGGTTAGGAATGGGATGGCACTTCAAGTTCATATGTGAGTCAAGGTCAAATACTTTTGGCAATATAGTGTATCTGTGTTTTGGGTACATCCCCAAAAGATGCAGGGTATGCTTACTGGAGACTAGTCCATGAATGTGAGTGTGAAACTTTATTATCCATCATGGCTTCACTGCAGTGACTACCTTAGAAGTGCAGCGTGTCCCCGGTGTTCTCACCCTAGTATGCCATTTACTGTCCAGGTCACATGGTCAGGCCAGTGGCACTCACTCACTGCAGGGAGCTCAGGTGAGAGCTGTAGGCAAACAGTACAGTAGATAACATATGTCCCCTCTTTGTGGTTTGGTATGGTCAAACAAAACCTTTGAACTCTAGATCTGGGTTATGTTGCAAAGCTATCGGTTCTGCTGCTGTTCCCTCGAGAAGTCATTGAGTAGCTTTCCTTGCAGTTAAAGAAGGTCTAAGTAGCAATATCTAACAGGGTATTTACAGTCTGCATAGGGCAGATAAGTGGTCAGTAGCAGTAGAGGTCAAGTTAAATACTAACTAGTTGCAATTGTAGTACACCATTTGGAACAGTAGCAATATTACTAAACAAGACGAGGTATGCACAGTGGCGGTGGTGTGTGTGTGTGTGGGGGGGGGGGGCGGGGGGCGGGGGGGGGGTTAAATGATACAATGAAACACAACTAGGCATAATGGAGTCAAACTTGTTTTTCCTTTTTACTGGTACTTCAATATGCACTATTTTTAGGTGTAAACATACAAAAATTAGCTGAACAGCTAGCATAAAACATTAGCATGCTAATATAAAAGACCCCGAGAGGGACAAGCTGTAGAAAATGGATGGATGGATGGCATACTTCCAAGTTAAAACATACAAAATTAGCAAAAAACGCTAGCATAAAACATTAGCATGCTAACACATGACCGGGTAATAGGTATATAAATAACAGATAGTATATATCTGTATCATGAATCAATTTAAGTGGACCCCGACTTAAACAAGTTGAAAAACTTATTCGGGTGTTACCATTTAGTGGTCAATTGTACGGAATATGTACTTCACTGTGCAACCTACTAATAACAAGTCTCTATCAATCAATCAAGGAAATACCAAAATGCACTATTTGTAGGTGTAAACACCTCAAATTAGCTAAAAAAAAAAAAAAGTAGTATTAAACATTAGCATGCTAACATTAGCATGCCAGGATGAGAGAGCATAGAATACTTTCAAGATGGTGCCGAGTATCAAAAACGTACAAAATTAGCTAAAAAGCTAGCAAAAAGGTATTAGCATGCTATCGTTCTTACAAATATGCCAACGATTAATGTGCTAACGCACGGTAACTGAATGAGTGCTTTCATAGCAGCAGGCCCATAATGATAATAATAATGACTGTAATCCACTTGAAAAAGTTTAGTTTGCGTGTGGCACAGGTCTTGATCCCAGAATGCAGGGACAGCAGGCGAAGTGCAGGTGAAAAATATTGAACAACAAAATACAGTGCAGCAGGGAAGACAGAGCAAGCATAGGGAAAGCTATGCTGCATGGAAGGTTCAGGGCAAAACAATGATCCAGCTCAGTCCGTAACAAGAGTTCAGAACATTCAGAGAGATTCCACCATCTAATTAAAACCTACTCAGTGGCCTAGTGGTTAGAGTGTCCGCCCTGAGATCGGTAGGTCGTGAGGTCGAACCCTGGCTGAGTCATACCAAAGACTATAAAAATGGGACCCATTACCTCCCTGCTTGGCATTCAGCATCAAGGGTTGGAATTGGGGGTTAAATGACCAAAATGATTCCCGAGCGCAGCCACCGCTGCTGCTCACTGCTCCCCTCACCTCCCAGGGGGTGAAACAAGGGGATGGGTCAAATGCAGAGAGTAATTTCATCACACCTACTGTGTGTGTGACTATCATTGGTACTTTACATTTAACTTTAACATGCTTTTGATGTATGTGGAGGGGGGGCGTGGCCTGCAGACCTGCAGCGAAGTGGGGTGTGCCAGGACCAGCTTTGAGATCAGCGACAGGTGCGTAGATGGCCCACCTGGGCCTGGTTATCTAATCACCTGTTGCTCTGTTAAAAGGCAGCAGCCGGGAGGAGAGAGTTGGTGGAGCTGGAGCGAGAGCGAGAGAAAGACAGACCCAAAAAGGACAATTGCTGAAAAGCAACCTGCAGACTTTATTGCAAAATGTGTAACCCTGAAATTGGACTGTCATGTCGATGCTTGGTGGTCTGGAGGACCCACGGGAGAGAAACCTCCACAATTTGGCGCCCAATGTGGGGCTCAAACCCACGACCCTGAGATTAAGAGTCTCATGCTCTACCGACTGAGCGAACCGGACCCTACGGTCCAGTTTGTTTGGACGCCAAATTGTGGAGGTTTCTCAGGGTCAAGCATCGACATGACAGTCCAGTTTCAGGGTTACACACTGTTTTATTTTGCAATAAAGTCTGCAGGTCGCTTTTCAGCAATTGTCCTTTTTGGGTCTGTCTGTCTCTTGCTCTCGCTGCAGCTCCACCTACTCTCTCCTCCCGGCTGCCGCCTTTTAACAGAGCGACAGGTGATTAGATAACCAGGCCCAGGTAGGCCATCTACACACCTGTCGCTGATCTCGAAACCGGTCCTGGCATACTCCGCTTCGCTGCAGGTCCACGGGCCACGCCCCCCTCCACAATGTATTAACTGGGATGCTACCTGGGCTCCCCGCTTGACATTCCGACGTGCTCCCAACCTAACCTTTACATTGGCATGCCAAATCGACCCGGACGTGCGCATTGTGCTTCCGCTCACGCATGAGCTCACCCTAGCCCGTACATGAGGGCACTGCAAAATCCATGCCCAGCGCCCGGTTCAGTCCCGACCCAGCTCGGGGGCCCCGCGCTGCCCACCCCGAGAGCGGCGGCTTAGACCGGCTTTCAGGCCCGCTCTCTTTCTGCTGAGTTCATCACGCCGGTCCTTTTGAGCAGCGGGTCAGCCCGTCGCTGCCTTCTGGCCCGCGCTTTCTTTTCAGGCGACAAATGTGCTAAAACAGCACTGCGTAATCATTTGGCATTAGGGGCTGTTGTGTTGGGCATTAGCGGCTAGAAATGACCAGTGGGACGTTGTAAAAATGTGTCTTGACAAGAGAACACCAAAGCTGATGAGTCTGGATCCTGGCAGCGGACGGCTAGAGGATTAGTCAGCTAACACACAGGCCGCAGCTTCTGCACGATCGGGTCCTATCGCATCTCATCACCACCCGGCTCGGAGCGGGGCCCCCGGCTGCTGTGTCCCTGCATGCTTCCCCAGCTCGCTCGCTCGCTTACAGAAGACACACACTGTGTGGCCTCCTCAGAGCACATGATGTAATACGCTCAACCCGGTTAAGTGGTTGTCGAGAGCGCTGATTGGGCGGAGGTGGTACTGTCTGCAAAATATCAAAACAGGAGGTAAACAGAGACAACTGTCTAAAAATAGACTACTTTTTTAACAAATGCCTCATTATCGCTGACTCGTGAAATCACGTTAGCTCTCGCGCAACTGACCACTGCTTTTGCTCTCGTTGCATCGATTTTTGCCGAATTTTTTTAACGTGACAGCCGCTTCTGGTCGTGCAATATTAAAGCCCTCCTACGGCATCAAGTGCGTGTTGTCGGCCGCTGGACTCTGAAAGGAGCTGCTTTCACTGGTGATGGAATGCAGCCGTAACAGGCAGTACCAAGCAGGCAGATGGGAGGTCTGTGGTGACTCAAGCCAACGCTGACCTCACTGGACTTGAAAGTGTCATTCATTGAGACTCTGCGGTGCATTATAGTGGAGTTTAGCCCACCTGTCTTCTCTTTGTCTGCAGCCCTTTTCAGTCAACGTTTCAACCTTGAAAGTTCACTGCACTCCCTGACTTTCCTCTCTCCGTGTCTTTAAATGGGGCTTTTTCTTTTGGCATTCTTAATCCCTTTCTCCACCCCCCCAATGTATGTTTTTCCGCTTTCCTCCCCAAAGCCAGGTCGTCACCCTACCTCCTAATCTCCTTTATGTAATTGTTTTAATCACATTTGTGTCATTATCCTCTCATCTTGTCTTCGCTATTGTTTTTTTTTTGTGATGGCTGATGGCAATGTTAAAATTGAGCAGGAAGGTTACCACGTAGCATTAATTACCGTGTTTTCCGGACCATAGGGTGCACCGAATTGTGACAGATTGTTTGGTAAACGTATAGCATGTTCTATATGTTATAGTTATTTGAATGACTCTTACCATCATACTTGCCAACACTCCTGGATTTTCCGGGAGACTCCCGAAATTCAGCGCCTCTCCCGAAAACCTCCCGGGACGAATTTTCTCCCAAAAATCTCCCGAAATTCAGGCTGTGGTCCATGCGGACCTGAGTGACGTGTCGACAGCCTGTTTTCACGTCCGCTTTCCCACAAAAGCGTGCCTGCCCAATCACGTTATAACTGTAGAATGATCGAGGGCGAGTTCTTGGTTTCTTATGTGGGTTTATTGCTAGGCAGTTTCATTAACGTCCTCCAAGCGCGGCAACAACACACAAAAACAGCAGTCACGTTTTCGTCTACCGTGAAGCAGTTCGTCTGCCGTAAACAGCAATGTTGTGACACTCTTAAACAGGACAATACTGCCATCTACTGTACATGCATATGTAACAATAACATCTACGGCTTTTAGAGAGTGCAGTGCACAACTGCGCACACAACAAGGAGACGAAGCAGAATGCATCATCAGAGAGGGTGTTCAGCATGGTTAGAAAAATAGTGACAGAGAATAGAACAAGGATGGACAATTCAACCCTTAACTCAACAATGAGTAGATGAGTGTTATGTGTGTGTATATGTGTAAATAAATGAACACTGAAATTCAAGTATTTATCTTATTTATATATACCGGTATATATGTATATCCATCCATTTCCTATCGCTTATTCCCTTTTGGGGTCGCGGGGGGCGCTGGAGCCTATCTCAGCTACAATCGGGCGGAAGGCGGGGTACATATATATATATATATATATATATATATATATATATATATATATATATATATATATATGTATATATATATATTAGAGATGCGCGGATAGGCAATTATTTCATCCGCAACCGCATCACAAAAGTCGTCATCCATCCGCCATCCACCCGAACCAACATTTTATCAAAACCACACCCGCCCGTTGTTATATATCTAATATAGACGATGCAAGGCATTAGTGAGGTTAGAAAGCTTTTGCCTGTTAAAGAAAGGAGACTGATCCAATGAAGCAGAGACATTAAATGCGTGCCACGCATTAATATCTCTTGGCCACGCATTAGTGGCTAAGAGATATTAATGCGTGATAATATTATTTATCATTATTATAATATTATTGTCATTTCCATTAAGAAAGTGTTGACTATTGTTGCCAATGCCCTCAGATCAGGAGTGCGTTCCTCACACTTTGTGTGCGCAGTTGCAGCAAGCAGAACGAGGCTTTTAAGAAGTTAAAAAAATGTTTTAGAAAGACTATGCCTATATTTTCGTTAGGTAAAAAAAATTTTCTGAATTTATTTCAATGAATACTAACTTGTTAACGTTATAATGCTCAAATAGGGACGAGGGCGGGGTGCACAGTGAAACAGTGAACAATTTTGCGACAAAGATGAACCTTTATTGATTGATCTGCAGCCATGACAAAATATCAGACAATCTCCATTGTCAACGACAGGCAAGAACATAAAGATAAACACATAGCCTATGTTGTAGGCATAGGCATAGGCTCATACGTTTTTAAGTTGAAATAAAAAAATAAATAAAAAATGTGCCTCTTAAGCCTTAGGCTGTCAATCACGCGCACAAACTTAAATTATACAATAACATATGTATGTCATACCTATTTAAACAAAAATAAATTAAATAAATAATAATAATAAATTGCCTGCAACTTATTGGCCAAGGCAAAAAGCTGAAGGGGGGAAATTAAACCCATCAGACTGCACTTTATCATCAAACTTGAATTATAATGAAAATAGACGGTCGCGACAAACAAAGCAGGCTAAATATCCTTCCATTGTCCCCAATCGGAGATGCGCTTCACTTGAAAGCGAGGCCAAATAATTATTCACACATAGTAGTATATCTCGTATAGAAAAAAAACACAATAAACAACGCAATTGCCTTAATTCCTTTGCATTGTAGTGCGCACAAACAACACGTAACCATCAAAATTATTAAGCTGACCGAACTCAATATAGGTTAGACATGGGCTTATTTGGCATAGCCTAGGTAACGTAGACTAATTCGTTTAACATATCCAACCGTATGTCTACTTACTTTTTTTTTTGTTAGCACTATGCAGGAATAAAATGGCATCTACAGTGCCAGGATTCATGCGAGAGCGCCTGGCCTCTAAAATGCGCCCTGCTGCGCTGAAGGAGCGCTCACTTGCGCCAATTGTTGCTGGGACGCGGTGCCATCTTTTTCTTTTTTTCTTCTTCTTCTGTTGTGTTGTGTTGTGTTGCAGTGCCTGATGAATAATTGACTGTTTCAAAGAGTGCTGCTCGTTTTTCGTATGTGGGTAACAACATTTAACTATGTATATATATTTCCGAATTGGTTCAACCGCCAACCGCCCGCATCTATTTAAAATCTATTTTTACCCGCCCGATGCGCGGTTTATCCGCGGTTGTGTCCGCAAACCGCGCATCTCTAATATATATATATATATATATATATATATATATATATATATATATATATATATATATATATATATATATATATATATATATATATATATATATATATAGCTAGAATTCACTGAAAGTCAAGTATTTCTTATATATATATATATGAAATACTTGACTTGGTTAATTCTAGCTGTAAATATACTCCTCCTCTCTTAACCACGCCCCCAACCACGCCCCCCCACCCCCCCGCCTCACCTCCCGAAATCGGAGGTCTCAAGGTTGGCAAGTATATAATATAATATGTTACGTTAACATACCAGGCACGTTGTCAGTTGGTTATTTATGCGTCATATAACGTACACTTATTCAGCCTGTTGTTCACTATTCTTTATTTATTTTAAATTGCCAATTCAAATGTCTATTCTTGGTGTTGGGTTTTATCAAATAAATTTCCCCCAAAAATGTGACTTATACTACAGTGCGACTTATACTCCGAAAAATACGGTATATATTTATTTTTCTAAATGGAAAACACTTCCTTGTGGTCTACATAACATGTAATGGTGGTTATTTGGTCAAAATGTTGCATAGATTATGTTTTAAAGATCATCTTCAAGCCGCTTTCTGACAGTCTCTTCAGGATGCGCCGTTTTGTGGGCGGTCTTATTGTGGGCAGCGTCTAATCCCCGTCATCTTTGTTGTAGCGGTGTAGCGTGCAAGGACGGGTGTGGAAGAAGTGTCAAAAAATGGAGCTAACTGTTTTAATGACATTCAGACTTTACTTAAATCAATAAAGGAGTAGCATCTCCTCATCCGCCGGAAATGTGACCCGTGAAAAACCCATCCATCCATCCATCCATTTTCTACCGCTTATTCCCTTTGGTGTCGCGGGGGGCGCTGGAGCCTATCTCAGCTACAATCGGGCGGAAGGCGGTTTACACCCTGGACAAGTCGCCACCTCATCACAGCCCGTGAAAAACCGTCCGAGCAAAACTCTCCAATAACTAAAGTTCCTTGGGTGAATAATGTAAACTCACTACACCGGTATGTTTTAGTGCTTTCATGGCGAGTTTACTGACAGATATAAGTAAGAACTTTACACTACTTTATATTAGAAATGGCAACAGCGGAGGATGAATGTCCAATAACAAGAAGATAGAGAAAAACAAGAAGATTATCGACTACGGTGTCGGCACGGACTACAAAGGCGGACGCCCGTCGCTAGCTTCGCATCTCCTCCGGTCTCTCCACGCGGACTTTGGTGTGGCAGAGAGCCAGCAGCTGGTCTCCTGTGCAAACATGGCCATGGCCAAAAGGCTCCCCAAGGCAGATCCAGCATTCACAAAAAAGCCCCAAGAAGCACAGCGTAAGTCACAAAAGTGTATTGTATTGTTGCACAGTTCCAAAGGGGCCCCAACTAAAAGGCAAAAAAAGACATAAAAACAAGAGGGAAACATCATGAACACAAAAGGAGGATACACAACAGCACAGAGCTCCTGCAACCAGCAGCCTCTACAACGTCGCCTATCGCTCGTATTAAGTACTTCACTGCATTTTGGCGTATACCTCAGTTCGAACACACTTATGCACTCAAAAGGCTAAGTTTAGGTATGGAAGCGTGTGAATCGATAATGTATACCTGATACAGGTTAGTCGATACTTCAAACAAGTGTGGCAGTGACCACTCCAGGTCATGTTTTTGTGCAGTTGGCCGACAGTATGACACATTGTTAAACAGACATCATGAGTCATGTAATGACAAAGATTGACCATGCCCACTAGACACAATGAACTCCTTAGTTTTTAACATGTTTTTAGCTGAACTGAAACACAATTTGACTAGTGCTAAATGATTATTTTCCGATTTGTGTCATCAAAAAGGTTATTTAGCCATCAATCCATTTTTTTTACCGCTTGTCCCCTTTCAAGTTTGCGGGGGGGTGGGGGGGTTGGGTGGAAGGCAGAGTACACCCTGGACAAGTCGCCACCTCATAGCAGGGCCAACACAGATATACAGACAACATTCACACTCACCAATTCAGTGTTGCCAATCAACCTATCTCCAGGCGCATGTCTTTGTTCCAAAATGTTACACAAGTAACGTTTAGACTTTTCATTCAAGGCCGTTTTCAGCGCAATGTTTCCAATGCCAATGTAGCTTTACGGGGTTTACTTTACGATCTGACCTTGCTGATACCGTGGCATTGTCAGAATATACAACCTCCTTTTTTAACCGTCTCCATGCGGTTTCTGCACAATATTAACTCATATCTGTGGTTGTAAATTTACTCAGGCGCTTCGCACACCCGAGCACAAGGTGTAACGGAGAGTCTCGGGTTGCCAAATCAATCTTCTCTCGGACAGATTTGTGTTCCTGTGTGCGTGGCAGCTCCAAATTTGCAGTTGCTCCCCGCATTGGACTTTTAAATTGCTGCTTTTCCATGAAATTCAATTACATGCCTCTTATAGTACATGTCAAATTACACCTCGGTGGCTTTTGCTTTCTGTCGACGCTAACTTAAGCTGCAGCTGTAGATCGGCCTCTTGATTTACGTGAGACTGATTAGTCACAGGCTAGGTTTTATTTACCCTCCAACTTTTAACCACACTACTTTAACTATGCACATCAGGATAAACGTTGACAATTAACCTGTAAAGCGTTACTTTGTCTATAATTGTTTCTTAAAGGGGAACATTATCACAATTTCAGAAGGGTTAAAACCATTAAAATCAGTTCCCAGTGGCTTATTTTATTTTTCAAAGTTTTTTTCAAAATTTTACCCATCACGCAATATCCCTAAAAAAAGCTTCAAAGTGCCTGATTTTAACCATCGTTATATACACACGTCCATTTTCTTGTGACGTCACACAGTGATGCCAATACAAACAAACATGGTGGATAGAACAGCAAGGTATAGCGACATTAGCTCGGATTCAGACTTGGCGGTTTAAGCGATTCAACAGATTACGCATGTATTGAAACGGATGGTTGTAGTGTGGAGGCAGGTAGCGAAAACGAAATTGAAGAAGAAACTGAAGCTATTGAGCCATATCGGTTTGAACCGTATGCAAGCGAAACCGACGAAAACGACACGACAGCCAGCGACACGGGAGAAAGCGAGGACGAATTCGGCGATCGCCTTCTAACCAACGATTGGTATGTGTTTGTTTGGCATTAAAGGAAACTAACAACTATGAACTAGGTTTACAGCATATGAAATACATTTGGCAACAACATGCACTTTGAGAGTGCAGACAGCCCAATTTTCAACAATTAATATATTCTGTAGACATACTCTCATCCGCTCTCTTTTCCTGAAAGCTGATCTGTCCAATTTTGGAGTTGATGTCAGCAGGCCAGAGAAGCTAGGGTCGATATTCTTCTCTTGATCATCTTCGGTGGCATAATGGACGGTGTGAGCCAAGACATCCAGGGGGTTTAGCTCGCTCGTCTGCGGGAACAAACTGCCGCCATTGCTTGCCGTGCTACCGAGGTCCTTTGTCCCTGAATTGCTCACACACTCAATGGGGGTCTGGCGGCAGATTTCTTTGACTTTATCGTTGGAAATGCATCTGCTTTGAGTGTCGCAGGATATCCACACATTCTTGCCATCTCTGTCGTAGCATAGCTTTCGTCGGTAAAGTGTGCGGAACAAACATCCAATTTCTTGCCACTTTCGCATCTTTGGGCCACTGGTGCAACTTGAATCCGTCCCTGTTCGTGTTGTTACACCCTCCGACAACACACCGACGAGGCATGATGTCTCCAAGGTACGGAAAACAGTCGAAAAAACGGAAAATAACAGAGCTGATTTGACCCGGTGTTTGAGAAAATGGCAGATTGCTTCCCGATGTGACGTCACGTTGTGACGTCATCGCTCCGAGAGCGAATATTAGAAAGGCGTTTAATTTGCCAAAATTCACCCATTTAGAGTTCGGAAATCGGTTAAAAAAATATATGGTCTTTTTTCTGCAACATCAAGGTATATATTGACGCTTACATAGGTCTGGTGATAATGTTCCCCTTTAAGTTGTTGCTATCCTTCTTTGTGGGGACATTGTTGATTGGCATGTCATGTTCGGATGTACTTTGTGGACACCATTTTTGCTCAACAGGCTGTAAGTCTTTGCTGTCGTCCAGCATTCTGTTTTTGTTTACTTTGTAGCCAGTTCAGTTTTAGTTTTGTTCCCTAAACTTCAATGCCTTTTCTAAGGGGCACTCACCTTTTGTTTATTTTTGGTTTTAGCATTGGATACCTTTTCACCTGCATGCTGCCTCCCACTGTCATCTGCATATTGTGATCACGACAAACCATGTTCCGACATCTACAAAGCAATTATTTACCTGCTACCACCTACTGATATTGAAGAGGATAACTAGGGATGATACTCGAAACCGGTTTTCCCGGTTGTTCGATAAGAAAAGAACCGAATCCTCGGACTCAAATCCCTTTTATCCCCGTTATCGAGACCACTATAGTAAAGAAAAATAGTTGGTTCTTTATTCAAATCCCTGGGAACGAATCCCGTCCCGACCAGAAATGCCCCTTGAGACATCACAAGAAATGACGTCACGTAGCTCAGTCATTAGGCGCAGATAGGGAAAGCAGGAAAAACAATGGACCGGAAAAAGCGCTCCAAGGTGTAATAAAGTTCAAAACAAAAGGTATAATCCAATGAATAACTTTACTGAGAGATTTGAGCAGGGTACAAACACATGACCAACACTTTTACGACCAACCGGAAACATAGCAACCAGGCTAGCAACGCACCTCCTTTACGGCAGCTGTCGCAACGTTCTTAAAGCAACCGCAGCACATACATATATATACAACATATCTCCCTTTTTTAACTTTTGTTTTTCTTTCCTTGTAAACAAAACAAAATCACACTGTATATGTGTTGTCTGTCTAATTATAAATAATGCAGACGAGGCGTGTTGGCTGAGTTCTTGACGTTTACTTTCACAGCGTGCTCATAACCTCATTCTTAGCTGCCGGGTGGCGACATGCAACAACACTTTTCGGGGCTACCGCGCATGCTCGTCACTCCCGTTGCACGCTAGGTAGTGTAGTTGTTATATTCCCTAGCTCATAACATCACATCTTTCCCCCATAAAGAAATAATGTTAACTCAATAAAGTGTATTTCTTTTTTTTAGCTTTAACTTTTCATATTTTTCAGCATTGTAACCACATTTGCAAACAACTTTTCTCTTCATAGAATTTTCTTTCAATAAAGAAATAAAGTGCAAAAATGTCAAAGCATCCTAACAAACAGTTATGTCAAATAGCAGCAGAAGTGCACTTTTTGGAGAGCTGTATTATTTTCAGTTTTGTGCCCAAGGGACTGATTTTATTTAACATTATATTATTATTTATACACTTATAGTGATCACAGAGACAGGTTGTTTTTGTGTTACTGTATATATTTTTTTTCCCGAAAAATCCCACATATTATACTTTGGGTAACAACAGTCAATATTTATTTATTTTATTTTATTTTTTTAGGGGGGTAACAGTCAATATTTATTTATTTATTAGATTTTATTTTTTTCTTATATGATAAAAGTGAGCTTTTGTTAAACCAAATATTGTGTGTTTTTTCTATATACAACAAGCTATCTGGACTCGATAAGAGAATCAATAAGGAATCGGTTCGATAAGAGGATTCGATAATAGGCTCGAACTCGATCATTTCTTATCAAACATCATCCCTAAGTATAACATGGTTACGCTGCCGAGCTCCAGACAGCACCGACACTCAACAACGGCACATTATTTGCAGACTATAATTACTTGTTTGCAAAACATATTTTTACCCCAAATAGGTGAAATTACATAATCTCCCACGGCACACCAGACTGTATCTCACGGCACACTAGTGTGCCGCGGCACAGTGGTTGAAAAACACTGGTATACCGGTACTAATTAAGTAATGAATTAAACTTTTTTTTTTAAAAGGCACTGATGTGACAATGCTGGCATACAACCCGCGGCGTATGGAAGTATAATTATAGCATAATTATTTGTAAACGTGTATCTCAATCTGTGTGTGTGTAATCCAATGCACCTGTGTGTGTGTGTTAATGTGCCTGGCTGTTATTCAATCTGTGTGTGTGTAACCAGATCTGTGTGTGTGTGTGTGTGTTTTAAGTTGTCTATCCGAATTATGACTTGTCTGGTTGTAAAAAATATATGTCTGTCCATAAAATGACTTGTCTGGTTGTAAAAAATATATGTCTGTCCGTATTTCGATTTTATTTCAGAAATTATTTGTCTGTTTTTTCACTTTGCTTTTCCTTATACTCACCATTAGTCGACGCTCTGCAGCCACTCACATTTGTGTTGGCTTTGAAGCCAAAAACATAGGACTTTTCATCACATGCTGTGAATACAAGTTCATATTTTAGCAGTGCCTTAGTGGTCAGAAGTATTTTTGTATTCAAATAAGTTATCAATAATTACATAACGGCTGATTTTGTTTCCTCCGTCATCTTAGAGATGACTGTGAGAAGCTCTGTCATTCGAGAGGAATCACAGTTTTTTTACAGTCGCTAGGACACATTTCCCAATACTTAGGTCACTTTTTCAAAACTCTTCACACAGTTCTCCAAACCAACGGCGTGGCGCAGTGGGAGAGTGGCCGTGCGCAACCCGAGGGTCCCTGGTTCAATCCCCACCTAGTACCAACCTCGTCATGTCCGTTGTGTCCTGAGCAAGACACTTCACCCTTGCTCCTGATGGGTGCTGGTTAGCGCCTTGCATGGCAGCTCCCTCCATCAGTGTGTGAATGTGTGTGTGAATGGGTAAATGTGGAAGTAGTGTCAAAGCGCTTTGAGTACCGGTACCTTAAAGGTAGAAAAGCGCTATACAAGTACAACCCATTTATCATTTATCATTTATAACTTTCAGCTCGTCACATCAGTTCATTTCACTTTCAAAATGCACTAAAACTACCAAATCACTTCATACATGTCTCAAATCAAACACACTTGTTCACCCACAAAACAATGACCTAAAAAACACTTAACAACAGGTAGCATTTTACAAGGTTTTCTTGTGTAAAACAAGGACATCTCTGTTTATGATTCACAGCAAAATATATCTTACTGGAATGAATCAGACATGATGCAGAATGCTTCAATATATTTTTTTATTTTTTTTCAATCAATCAATCAATCAATCAATGTTTATTTATATAGCCCTACAGCTACATCACAAGTGTCTGAAAGGGCTGCACAAGCCACAACGACATCCTCGGTACAGAGCCCACATAAGGGCAAGGAAAAACTCACCCCAGTGGGACGTCGATGTGAATGACTATGAGAAACCTTGGAGAGGACCGCATACCCCCCCCAGGGGAGTAATTCCAAAATACAATAATTTGTATACACACCATCCACTGATGCATATACAATAGTAATGCTAATCTACAATGGTTGGTGGAATTGTCCAATTGTTTTTAGAGCATCTAATTTTACGATTTAAAATATATTTCATTAAAATATGATTTTGAATTGTAGCAAATTGCTGTCTTGTTCAAGTTTGTATTATGTTATTGTTTTGAACTTAAGTTGAACAGTTTTGCATGTGCAAATTGGCCTTTAAGTACACCGAGTTTGGGCGGTTGTTGTGTCAAAGTGTGAAAATACAAACCCCGTTTCCATATGAGTTGGGAAATTGTGTTAGATGTAAATATAAACGGAATACAATGATTTGCAAATTCTTTTCAACCCATATTCAGTTGAATGCACTACAAAGACAAGATATTTGATGTTCAAACTCATAAACTTTTTTTTTTTTTTTTGCAAATAATAATTAAATTAGAATTTCATGGCTGCAACACGTGCCAAAGTAGTTGGTAAAGGGCATGCTCACCACTGTGTTACATGGCCTTTCCTTTTAACAACACTCAGTAAACGTTTGGGAACTGAGGAGACACATTTTTTAAGCTTCTCAGGTGGAATTCTTTTCCATTCTTGCTTGATGTACAGCTTAAGTTGTTCAACAGTCCGGGGGTCTCCGTTGTGGTATTTTAGGCTTCATAATGCGCCACACATTTTCAATGGGAGACATGTCTGTACTACAGGCAGGCCAGTTTAGTGCCCGCACTCTTTTCCTATGAAGCCCTGTTGATGTAACACGTGGCTTGGCATTGTCTTGCTGAAATAAGCAGGGGCGTCCATGGTAACGTTGCTTGGATGGCAACATATGTTGCTCCAAAACCTGTATGTACCTTTCAGCATTAATGGCGCCTTCACAGATGTGTAAGTTACCCATGTCTTGGGCACTAATACACCCCCATACCATCACAGATGCTGGCTTTTGAACTTTGCGCCTATAACAATCCGGATGGTTCTTTTCCTCTTTGGTCCGGAGGACACGACATCCACAGTTTCCAAAAACAATTTGAAATGTGGACCCGTCACACCACAGAAAACTTTTCCACTTTGTATCAGTCCATCTTAGATGAGCTCAGGTCCAGCGAAGCCGACAGCGTTTCTGGGTGTTGTTGATAAACGGTTTTCGCCTTGCATAGGAGAGTTTTAACTTGCACTTACAGATGTAGCGCCTAACTGTAGTTACTGACAGTGGGTTTCTGAAGTGTTCCTGAGTCCATGTGGTGATGTCCTTTACACACTGATGTCGCTTGTTGATGCAGTACAGCCTGAGGGATCGAAGGTCACGGGCTTAGCTGCTTAAGTGGAGTGATTTCTCTAGATTCTCTGAACCCTTTGATGATATTACGGACCGTAGATGGTGAAATCCCTAAATTCCTTGCAATAGCTGGTTGAGAAAGGTTTTTCTTAAACCGTTCAACAATTTGCTCACGCATTTGTTGATAAAGTGGTGACCCTTGCCCCATCCTTGCTTGTGAATGACTGAGCATTTCATGGAATCTACTTTTATACCCAATCATGGCACCCACATGTTCCCAATTTGCCTGTTCACCTGTGGGATGTTCCAAATAAGTGTTTGATGAGCATTCCTCAACTTTATCAGTATTTATTGCCACCTTTCCCAACTTCTTTGTCACGTGTTGCTGGCATCAATTTCTAAAGTTGATGATTATTTGCACAAAAAAAAATGTTTTTTAGTTTGAACATCAAATATGTTGTCTATTATTATTCAACTGAATATGGGTTGAAAATTATTTGCAAATCATTGTATTCCGTTTATATTTACATCTAACACAATTTTCCAACTCATATGGAAACGGGGTTTGTAATAAATGTAATATGAAATATGTAGTCATTGAATGCATTTTGTGCCAAAGCAATGATAATTGATCCTCAGTTTAGCTCATTTATACTTCTGCTGTTCTCACTGTGTGAAGAGTTTTGAAAAAGTGACCCAAGTATTGAGAAATGTGTCCTAGCGACTATAAAAAAAACTGTAAGTGTAAATTACGTTTTCACATACTGTACTTATGATCATTGAGGACAATTATTCAAAGTTGCACCGATATGACCTCACATTGACCCCAACTACTTCAAACATCTTGCCTCCAAAAACCCTGAATGACATTATTGCTCAGACAAAGAGAAATAATCTCCATACTGTGTGCTGGAAATGGACTCAGAAGATACTGTTTGCTTTGCAGGGAGATAAGTAAATTCTAACTATAGTAGGATGAAAATAGCTGAATAGTGTTGAATCATTAAATATGCAGTATGTGTAAGTATTTCATTTGCAATGGTTAAGGCTATGTTTGCACTCTTAACCCGAATCCTCAATGCAACTGGGCTTGTTTCATTGCTCTGTAAACAACGAGATGCAGAGAGAGTCTAAATCAACCAAGAAGATATGGTGATATCATCAGTACAAAGCTTGGTGTGGACTTCACAGGATAGTAATTGTCTGAGGATTGCCTGATGTTTGCCTACTCCAGCAAGTCATTGCACAGGATTAGCGACGTAGTACTTGAAAACCTCCATGGAGGAACCCAAGTTTTCACCCGCGTCTGCCTGTTTGTTAGTCAGTCAATTAGATCAAGGGAGCCCAAACTTATTCCACCGAGAACCACATACAGAAAAATGTAAGGATTTAAAGAATTTTGTACATTAAATTTTACGGGTGTCAAAAAAAAATAGATTTTTTAATGAATCGCGATTCTCTTATGTAATGATTTTTCATCGATTTTAAGAAATAGATTTTTTGAAAAAAAAGTAAATAATTTATTTATTTTATTTTTTGTTCCGAAAATCTGTACTGTCCAGCCACTTTAATACATGTTTGGGTTTAACTTTATCACACAAAACCAGTTTTCTTTAAAAGTAACATAATAATTTATCGGCACTGTTTATCTATTTTATGGAGGACTTTGGTAATCATAGTACTGGCATCCAATGTTATTAAAAAAGTATTGATTTTGAATCAAGAATAGTTTTGAATCGAAAATTGATTCTGAATCGAATCGTTACCCTAAAGCAGGGGTAGAGAACCTATGGCTCTCGAGCCAGATGTGGCTCTTTTGATGACTGCATCTGGCTCTCAGATAAATCCTAGCTGACATTGCTTAACACGATAAGTAATGAATAATTCCGCTGGTAATCACAGTGTTAAAAATAACCATGTATCAATCAGACTACAAAGCCATCAGCAAAACCATGCAGCACCAGAAGACACATTAATGGTAAGAAGCATTTTATTTATTATTGGTTACCTTCAGAATAACTGTTATTAAAAAGAAAATGAGACTTATTATACCGTATTTTTCGGAGTATAAGTCGCACCGGCCGAAAATGCATAATAAAGAAGGAAAAAAACATGTATAAATCGCATTGGAGTATAAGTCGCATTGTTTGGGGAAATGTATTTGCTAAAACCCAACACCAAGAATACACAATTGAAAGGCAATTTAAAATAAATAAAGAATAGTGAACAACAGGCTGAATAAGTATACGTTATATGAGGCATAAATAACCAACTGAGAACGTGCCTGGTATGTTAACATAACATATTATGGTAAGAGTCATTCAAATAACTATAACATATAGAACATGCTATACGTTTACCAAACAATCTGTCACTCCTAATCGCTAAATCCCATTAAATCTTATACGTCTAGTCTCTTACGTGAATGAGCTAAATAATATTATTTGATATTTTACGGTAATGTGTTAATTTCATACATAAGTCGCTCCTGAGTATAAGTCGCACCCCCGGCCAAACTATGAAAAAAACTGCGACTTATAGTCCGAAAAATACGGTACTCTAAAAATGTTGGTCTTACTTAAAAATGCACGCATTTAGTTGTATTCAGTGTTAAAGAATATTATATGGCTCTCACGGAAATACATTTTAAAATATTTGGCTTTCATGGCTCTCTCACCCAAAAAGGTTCCCGACCCTTGCCCTAAAGAATCTAATTGAATCGAATTGCCCAAAAATTTACAGCCCTTTTGAAAATGTTAAAACTAATCAACTGTTTTGTTCAGACAGGTTACAATTAGTTTTGCATTTGTATTGTGCAGCAATAAACAAAACAAAACTATGAATTATTTTTTTTTAATATATTACAAAATATGAACACTAAAATACATTTGTCTGCTTGAGTTAAAAATAAATATTTGATAATAATAATCTATTGTTATTCTCAACTGAAAGTACTGAGAAAAGCTTGCAACTTGAGGTATTTTCATTTAATTCATTACATTATTATAAAGATATATATATAGAAATTATAAATGGCTTTATAAACTAATTTATTGTTTTTAACAGACTTGAACAGATGCAGTTTTGTGTCCTAAAATACAATATCAGATGTATATAAAGTATTGTAATAACAAACAAACAACAAAAATAACAAGAACACATTTAAGAGCAATACGTATTGAATGTTGAACTTACTGCGTTCCCTCTGATTCATATAATATACATTTAAAAAAACTGGCCCATCAGTTAGAGTGCTAGCATTTGTTACCAATCGTGGTTAAAGAGAACATATTTAACAAATAAATATTTATAGTTGTCACAATTACGTGTTAAACTTTGTAAAACATTTTCCATGGATTAAAGGAAATGTTGGTTTTGATATACATTCCTGACTGCCAATCACAGCTGTCTTGAAGGGTACATGAATGTGCAACATTATCGCATGTTTTAAACCTTATTTAAAAACAGAATATCATGTTATTTACTTACGAGATTAATGATTAAAAGTCGGCACCGACTTCAAAGGCGGACGTGCGCACATTTTCAGGACTTATGCAGATCCCAAATACAGATCAGCAGGTACCAGAAGGTAAGAAAAGTTGCTTTTGCATAACATTGCGAAACAAAACGCCAGATAATATGTTTTACCTTATACACACACCATAATAATCCTCGTATGTTGAAGCACAGTACAATCCATCAAGCAGTGCGGCTTCATAGCTTACCAAAGTCGTACTAAAACATTTTATTAGATTTTTGAGCGCCGTGTGTAATATTCTATATTTTCAATGGAACATATAAAATGTTGGTGTTGTTTACTTGAGTCATGCTGCAGTCTACACATATCTCTTATGTGTGACTGCCATCTACTGGTCACACTTATCATTTCACCATGTAGCAAATAAAATAGCTTCCAGGTCGGTAAGCACAACCAAAATTATTCCGTGCATTAGGCGTACTAGGTTATAAGGCACACTGCTGAGTTTTGAGAAAATGAAAGGATTTTAAGTGCGCCTTATTGTCCGAAAAATACGAATAAAAAACCTAACACGCTAAATATGACTGTTATTAATCAATAACAATTAAAGTGACAATTTGACACCTCTAGTATTGATTACCAAAGCCATAGTTTACATTTATACTTTACATTTTTGCCATACTTTATTGTTCAAATTTGATATTAAATCTAGTACTCAATGAAATGATGATTAAGAGTACTTTTAATCGGTTTTGTCAATGGATATTTCTAAAAGTGCATACATACTGCAGATGCCACTCGGATTTGTATATCCTGTACAGTGGTGCCTCGGGTTTCATTATCCTTTCCAAAAGGTCATACAAAAGCTAAAGCAATGTTTCCCATAAGAAATAATATGTTGCAGACACCCAAACATATGTACACAAAACACCTTTTAGAGAGAGTAATTACAATTTTACATGCAGAAACAATGTAAAATTCATATACATGATGAATGACATGGATTTAACTTTACTTTTACATTTATTGAAGACTATTGTTGGTAAAAACGGTGATGAGCAAAGAGGGAGGAGGGGAGGGGAGAGCCACACAGACACCTTTGTTTTTTTATTGGATTCAATAGTGTTTCTCACATTCTTTGTCAAATTGCTGGCACTTGCAACTTTCTTTGGTCCCTTCATGGCTTATTTTGCAGTCATTCACAGTTTAAAAAGTACAGAGATTAAGTCACCAACGCCTATTATTCTTTCTTTGGACACTCATTCCCCAGCTTTCTCCTAGGGCAGTGGTTCTTAACCTTGTTGGAGGTACCGAACCTTACCAGTTTCATATCCGCATTCACCGAACCCGAACCGTAATCATAAAATGATGTTATTACGTTAAAGAAATACTAATAAAGATATATTTTACAAACAGACAGTTACAGGAATGTACACATGATCCCATGTTTACATCTCATTGTGCAACATGTGAATGTTTTGGTGGGAACTAAATGCGATATCTGAAAGGGGTACACATTATTTCCAAAGTAGGACCCCCCACCCAGACACATAATACTAGTACAGAGCTCATGAAAACAATATGTATTAGTCAATGTAAGTGGGCCAAAACACTTATATTAGAAAATAATATCATGGAAATGACTGCTTTCATTTGATTATAATAATAAAACATTTAACTTGTTATTTAGTCAGGTTTGGGACAGGTGTGCTGCAGGTCTGACGTCGCTCACATGTGCTCCATCGAATGCTCAAGGAGTTTTTGCGTTTGCTCACACATATGGAAAATTAGAGGGAACATTGTTTGGGGGTATCCATAATACGCCGACAGGAAGAAGTTTGTGTTTACACGATGAGTCGGGTGTGTCTTGACCTACGCGGCGGAGGCTCTGCCGATCCCCTGAGGCCGACTCACCGAACCCCTGGGGTTCGATCGAACCCAGGTTAAGAACCACTGTCCGAGGGCAAAGTTACTTTGTGCAATGTTTGGCTGTACAATAACACGTACGATATTTGGGCGAAAACCAGATCATATAAAAAGTGAGGAATATGAAAAGTGTTTTGGAAACATACGTGTTGATAAAAACAGAGGAATGACTAAAGAAAAACAATAGTATTCATATTCATAAAGTTCATTTAATTTTGGAGATGTAACAAGAACACACTCAGCAAGGTTGGGGGGAAAACACTGTATAGTGTGCCAACAAGATGTTCCTGTAAGGTATTTAACATATCTCTGTTACAACAGTATAACTCTTGACCTGTGCCACAAAAGTGTTACGTTGTCTGTGACTTCATTTTAAGACACCCGATGTTGCTATAGTAGTCTTTAAAAATGTAAATAGGAGAAAATATACACCGTAATTCTGTGTGGTGTGAAATGAGTCAGTCTTTACACTGCATACTGGAGAAGTGACTTTGATGAGTAACACTGGCTATTAACTCATTGTCTGTAGGTTAGCATTGTATGCAAATAGGCCAACAATGAGAGGAAACAAGTGAATTCTAGTATTTGCTGGTAAACACACACACACAGCAATTTTTTTTTTTTTTGTAGGAGTTATTGGGGTTGATTGTAAATTTCTCATTAAGTCAGCACAGCAGTGCTGTTATGTAGCCCCAGTTATACTTTGTGTATCTTTAAAGTGTTTGGTTTTGCAAGCCCAATATGAGTCCAAAGAAAGCAATGGACAAGCGTTGTGGCGTTTGAAACATTCAGGAAGGATCCACAGCGTTGTCGACATTGCCACCGCTTCTTCCGCTGCATGTAAAGAGGATAAACCGACAAGGTAAAATGTATTTTATTTTTTATTCCTAATCATTCTAGTGACCTAGCTGTGAAAAGTAAGAAGTTTTGTAATTTCAAACTGTGAGTGCACCACCACAGGGCTAGTGACAGTGTGTGTGCATATAAGTAGGCCGGCGACAAATGAGGACAGTTAAGCTCGTTGTTGTTGTTTTAGCTATGTTGATAAATAGAAGGTAGATCTATCACCTCCTTGCTTTGTTTGTTTGATTTACAGTATTTTATAACGCTTTATATTGTGTTCAAATTGTACAAACCTTCACTAAAATATGGACTTTTGTCGAGGCTGTAACTTATTGTTCATGTTTACATTCCTTCTTATGAATAAATTGGCTTCAATATACGAACATTTCCATTTACGAACCCTGTTTAGGAACCAGTTGAGTTTGTAAATCGAGGTTCCACTGTACAATATTCATAAACTGGAAAACAGTACCACAAATAAGTGAACTTATCTGTACATGCAGCTAATTAGTTTTAACTTGATAGGACATCCTTAATTAAGATTTATAAATCTAGAAATTAGCAGGACTTTTAAGATAGAAATATTTACGTGCAACAAGCATTATTTAAACTTGCAACTCCTAAATTAAGCATCCTCGGGATGTTGCAGAATCTTTCAACAAGATTTTCTATGCGGGGAAAAACAAAATTGTCATGTCTGTGTGATCATGTTTTGTTTTTGGACTTTTTGTGCACTTTTGTTTGTTTTGTCACCATAGCAACCATTAGTTTTCACCTGTCACGTCACGCACCTGTTTCACGTTTTGAGTCACGCACCTGTTTTTACTAATCATGTCTGTAGCATTTAAGTTCATTGTTTTCAGTTTGTCTTTCTGGCGACATCCCACATTTATGCTCTGCACATTCCTGACACTTGTTTTCATGTCCATCGTTCATGCTGATCCTTTAGTCCATGCCAAGTAAGTTTTTGTTTATTAATGCCACAGTGAGTGTGTTTCATTGTTCACAGTTTCTGCCTTTGTGTTATAGTCTTTTTGGTTTCGTAGTTTGTTCTCCGCCACTGTGTGCGCTTTTCGTTTGTACTTTTTTTGATAGTAATAAATTATGTACTCACATTCCCGTCTCGCCCGAGCCAACTTTCCATTGCCTTCTGGAAAAACTAAACCCAAGGACCAAGTCTTGACAAAAATATCTTATTTGAATCGTTATTCTCTAAATTTTAACATTTTTAAACTAGGATAAACAAAATATAATTATTCATGCTAAAATTAAGATTATGATGTCAATGGCTGATAATAAGTAAATAGCTCTTACAATAGGGACATTTCTATAAATAAAATTTGAAATCTTGGCAAGTGGCAAATACCATATTTTCCGGACCATATGTCGCACCGTATTATAAAGCGCACTGCAGATGAATGGTCTATTTTTGATCTTTTTTCATATATAAGGCGCACCGGATTATAGGGCGCATTAAAGGAGTCATATTAATAAAACATTTTCTAAATTGAAAACCCTTCATTGTGGTCTACATAACATGTAATGGTGGTTCTTCGATCAAAATGTTGCATAGATTATGTTTTATAGATCATCTTCAAGCCGCTTTCTGCAAGTCGCTTCAGGATGTGCCGTTTTGTGGGCGGTCTTATTTACGTGGCTCACCTTCGACAGTGTCTTCTCTCCGTCATCTTTGTTGTAGCGGTGTAGCGTGCAAGGACGGGGGTGGAAGAATTGTCAGAAGATGGAGCTAACAGTTTTAATGACATTCAGACTTTACTTAAATCTATAATGGAGCAGCATCTCCTCATCCGCCGGAAATGTGTCCCGTGAAAAACAGTCCGACCGGAACTCTCGAATAACTAAAGTTCCTTGGGTGAATAATGTAAACTCACTACACCGGTATGTTTTAGCGCTTTCATGGCACATACAAATAAGAACTTTACACTACTTTATATCAGAAATGGCAAGAGCGGAGGATGAATGTCCCATAACAAAAAGATAAAGGAAAAATAAGAAGCTTATCGACTACGGTGTTGGCACGGACTACAAAGACGGAAGCGCGCAATTTTTCGGGACTTACGCAGATCCCAAATACAGATCAGCAGGTACCAGAAGGTAAGAATGTTGCTTTTGCATAATATTGCGAAACAAAACGCCAGATAATATGTCTTACCTTATACACACACCATAATAATAATCGGATGTTGAAGCACATTACAATCCATAAAGCGTTGCGGCTTCATAGTTTACCAAAGAAAGTCGCACTAAAACACTTTGATGGATTTTTGAGTGCTGTGTGTAATGTTCTATATTCTCAATGGAATATATAAAATGTTGGTGTTGTTTACTTGAGTCATATTGCAGTCTACACGTATCTCTTGTGTGTGACTGCCATTATATTGCAGTCTACACGTATCTCTTATGTTTGACTGCCATCTACTTGTCACACTTGTCATTACACCATATACCAAATAAAATAACTTTGAGGTCGGTAAGCAAAACCAGAATTATACCTTACATTAGGCGCACCGGGTTATAAGGCGCACTGTCCAGTTTTGAGGGGAAAAAAGGATTTTAAGTGCGCCTTATAGTCCGGAAAATACGGTAATTTGCAGTGTAAACAAGAAATCATAATTTTCTGACTAATTACAGTCAGAGTGGTAGGGAATCCCTGCAGTAGGACAAACCCCAGGTTTGTATTAACTATCTGATTTTTCCACTAAAGCCTTAACAATATTGACCTGGAAGGAAAGATGTGAAATGGAGAGGAACTTCCTAATCCTGCAATGTGATACTAATCTACAGTCACCAACCTAAGCAGAAACGTGACGTTTTGCAAAGCAGTCCTTACTCACGAAATACTGCTAAAATCACAATATTGACTCTACATTCTGAAGGTTAGAATCCTTATGATGTGCTGATAGTATATAGTCACTGTTTATTTGCTCAGTGGTACTGTGGAAGACTGATAGAAACCTCATGTAGTCTGCCAGAAGGTTTCCATTAGAGTGAAGAAATCAAAAACCTCTGCTGGACCTGCAGGACGGCTTGAGTCAACAGGGCACACGGAGGGATCACACACTCCCTCTCAGACGCCAAACTCAAGACAGATGGAGATAATGAAACATCTGCCTAAGAACTTTAGCTCCAAACAAGGGTTTTTTGCATTGCGCGTACATACATTAGCTTGTATGTGCAGATGTTGACTACTGGTTGAGTGAACCCTGTGATGTGTGCAGGCCTACACGCTCGCCTGATTTCCACGCGCCTGTTCTTCCGTGAGCGCACCTGAGCTTTGAAGTCGACAAAATGAGTTGGCGTCGCTGTGCTTTTGTGTGTTTGTGAGGTGCAAACAGATAAGAGAGAGAGAGAGGAAGCTATAATAGCAAGGACGCAAGCATATGAGACAAAGATCACTTTGATCCCTGTGGAATGTCATTAATGTCCCGCTCGGAGCATCTGAGGCGCAAACGCAGGTGTGGTGGACGAGAGAGCAGAGGAAGGCTGCTGTCATTTTCAAGGATTTATTTCTTTTCTATTTCATATCAGTCGTCATGTTAAACATCCTGCTGTCCGCACTGCTCGATCCTGACAGGCGCTTGAGGAGCTTCAGAAGGAGCGAACGACTTGCATCGATACTAGTATGTATCGTCTTTGTGTTTCACGGAGTGTGTGTTTTAAGGAGAAGTATAGGTTTTCTTAGTGTAGGTAAGGGTGCACATTAATTTTTAAAGGGGAAACACTTTTATTGTTTTATTATTTTGCTTATCATTCACAATCCTTATGTAGGACAGGCATATTTTTCTTTTTTTATGTATTCTAACTGTTCTAACGTATTTGTCGGACTATAGAGAGCAAAGGTATATAAGCCACACCCACTAAAATTTAGAAGGAATACAAATGTTTTCTATATATTAGCCGCACCAGATTATAAACTGCAGACATATACCTTGGGAAATGAGTTATTTACACAGAAATATTTTGTACATTTTTATTTACATACCTTGATTGTGTCCACACATACACTATATTGCCAAAAGTATTTGGCCACCTGCCTTTACTCACATATGAAGTTGAAGTGCCATCCCTTGGAATTGTCCAAAATGTTTTGGTATCCTGGAGCATTCAAAGTTCCTTTCACTGGAACTAATGGGCCAAGCCCAACCCCTGAAAAACAACCCCACACCATAATTCCTCCTCCACCAAATTTCACACTCGGCACAATGCAGTCCGAAATGTACCGTTCTCCTGGCAACCTCCAAACTAAGACTGGTCCATCAGATTGCCAGATGTAAAAGTGTGACTCATCAGTCCAGAGAAGGCGTCTCCACTGCTCTAGGGTCCAGTGGCCACGTGCTTTACACCACTGCATCCCACGCTTTGCATTGGACTTGGTGATGTATGGCTTAGATACAGCTGCTTGGCCATGGAAACCCATTCCATGAAGCTCTCTGCGTACTGTACGTGGGCTAATTGGAAGGTCACATAAAGTTTGGAGCTCTGTAGCAACTGACTGTGCAGAATGTTTTTGCACTATGCGCTTTAGCATCCGCTGAACCCTCTCTGTCAGTTTACGTGGCCTACCGCTTGGTGGCTGACTTGCTGTTGTTCCCAAACTCTTCAGTTTTCTTATAATAAAGTTGACTTTGGAAAGATTTAGGAGCGAGGAAATTTCACGACAATTCCACGCTGGAAATCGCTGAGAGCGGCCCATTCTTTCACAAATGTTTGTAGAAACAGTCTCCATGCCTAAGTGCTTGATTTTATACACCAGGCCAAGTGATTAGGGCACTTGATTCTCATCATTTGGATGGGTAACCAAATACCTTTGGCAATATAGTGTGTAACACGGCAGTAAAATGGCTGATCCAACAAAACAGAAGTCATCGTCATGGACCCACTTGCTGGGGAAGCTAACTCTCCAATCAGTTAAACAGACTCAATAACTACACGGTGACATTTTGGTGAATTTACGACAGTGAAAAAACAAAAACAGAATGCCATTTTAGGTTAAAAATACTAACACAGACACTTGTACACGTGTTAGCATATTAGCTACTGCTAATGACGCTGGCTTGATTACATTACAATAGCATGTACAAATATGCATGAAAACAATCCTACAGACATGAGCCATGGGACGGTTTAGTAAATAAGAATTGTTTGAGTTATATTGTAAAACTTTAGGGTTAGGGGTTAGGGCTAACAAACGTTCCTTGGAGTGGTGAATGGAAAAATCCATAGGAGTTGAAATGCTATGGACAAATAGAAGACGGAACGGCACTTTTACTTCCGGTTTAAATCTCTAAACATAAAGGCACTGCAGCGCTTGCAGTGAGCCAACTCGTCCAAAAGATGGTGCCATAGCTCAAACAATAACACACCTTTTCAGTGTCTTAGCTTAATTTTTTTGAAACTGTTTGCGTTATGGTCATCAGCGAATAAAAATCCATACATTAGCTGCACCATTTTATTAGCCTAAGGGTACAAAGCGTAGGAAAAAAAACCTAGTGGCTTATAGTCCGATATTTCTGGTTGTAAATAAATGCGAGCAAAAGTCTGCTTACAATAGAGCCTATGGGCGTCGCTCTATTCTGCCTATAAAGCACTTAGAAAAAACTCCAAACACTTTCAGCAACGCTTTATTTACATGCTGTCAGTATATATGTGATGTTGTAACAGGTACATTCATAGTAACATGTCATATTTGCGTATTTTGCTCATTTTAAAGGGGAACATTATCACCAGACCTATGTAAGCGTCAATATATACCTTGATGTTGCAGAAAAAAGACCATATATTTTTTTAACCGATTTCCGAACTCTAAATGGGTGAATTTTGGCGAATTAAACGCCTTTCTATTATTCGCTCTCGGAGCGATGACGTCACGTTGTGACGTCACATCAGGAAGCAATCCGCCATTTTCTCATTTTCGTCGGTCTGTTGTCGGAGGGTGTAACAACACGAACAGGGACGGATTCAAGGTGCACCAGTGGCCCAAAGATGCGAAAGTGGCAAGAAATTGGACGAAATTTGTTCAAAATACGAGGCTGTGGGGAAAGCCGACAAAATGGTCAGTCGTTTGTTCTGCACACTTTACCGACGAAAGCTATGCTACGACAGAGATGGCAAGAATGTGTGGATATCCCGCGACACTCAAAGCAGATGCTGACATCAACTCCAAAACTGGACAGATCAGCTTTCAGGAAAAGAGAGCGGATGAGGGTATGTCTACAGAATATATTAATTGATGACAACGTTATTCATTACTCGCGGTTTTACGTAAATTATTATACATAAACTGTGTTTACCAATAATTTAGCTTAAAAACATTTATTTTTTTCAATCATTCGAGTACATTCGGGTAGTCTTGTGTAATGCAGTATTTTGTGTTTATTTAGGTATGGTTAACCTGAGTGCTGAAATCGTGGAAAAATATATGTTCCTAGCGCGCCTGAAATGGGCTGTCTGCACTCTCAAAGTGCATGTTGTTGCCAAATGTATTTCATATGCTGTAAACCTAGTTCATAGTTGTTAGTTTCCTTTAATGCCAAACAAACACATACCAATCGTTGGTTAGAAGGCGATCACCGAATTCGTCCTCGCTTTCTCCCGTGTCGCTGGCTGTCGTGTCATTTTCGTCGGTTTCGCTTGCATACGGTCCAAACCGATATGGCTCAATAGCTTCAGTTTCTTCTTCAATTTCGTTTTCGCTACCTGCCTCCACACTACAACCATCCGTTTCAATACATGCGTAATCTGTTGAATCGCTTAAGCCGCTGAAATCCGAGTCTGAATCCGAGCTAATGTCGCTATACCTTGCTGTTCTATCCGCCATGTTTGTTTGTATTGGCATCACTGTGTGACGTCACAGCAAAATGGACGGGTGTATATAACGATGGTTAAAATCAGGCACTTTGAAGGTTTTTTTAGGGATATTGCGTGATGGGTAAAATTTTGAAAAAAACTTCGAAAAATAAAATAAGCCACTGGGAACTGATTTTTAATGGTTTTAACCCTTCTGAAATTGTGATAATGTTCCCCTTTAAGGCAGCGCATTAATTTCACAAAGGCTTTCACAATGTTCGCTTTTTTCTTCGACAATATCACTGATTACTACTCGCTGCAGACTTCCTGAGAGCCAACAAACAGAATAAAACATCACTAATCGTCTTTTCGTTTTGTTTTTTTTGCCATTTTCTTGTCTAAGTTGGCTGTCAAAGTGTACCAACGTCTCAATTTATTGCGACATCATTTTACTATGCTTGTGAGAGGCAGGATTTTTATCCATCCATCCATTTTCTACCGCTTGTCGCTCTCGGGATCGCCGGGGGTGCTGTAACCTCTCCCAGCTGCATTCGGGGTAAGGCGGGGTATACCTTGGAAAAGTCGCCAATCTAGAAAAAAACTCTCACAAGCTCCGTGGCGAAAAAGCTGCTCACCAGCTCATGATGTCAACACAGCAGCACAAATGAAGTGTTGTTGGCACTTTTTGGATGGTTATTTATCGGGATTTATTGTCAAAGTAGACGCAACAACGTCATTGCTCCAAATGGCTCCTCTGTAAGCAGGCTTTTATTTACTAGTTAGAATGCAAAAAACAACAACATACGGCGGTCGTGGTCAAAAGTTTACATACACTTGTAAAGAACATAATGTCATGGCTGTCTTGAGTTTCCAATAATTTCTTCAACTCTTATTTTTCTGTGATGGAGTGATTGGAGCACATACTTGTTGTTCACAAAAAACATTCATGAAGTTTGGTTCTTTTATGAATTTATTATGGGTCTACTGAAAACATGACCAAATCTGCTGGGTCAAAAGTATACATACAACAATGTTAATATTTGGTTACATGTCCCTTGGCAAGTTTCACTGCAATAAGGCGCTTTTGGTAGCCATCCACAAGCTTCTGGCAAGCTTCTGGTGGAGTTTATGACCACTCCTCTTGACAAAATTGGTGCAGTTTAGCTACATTTGTTGGTTTTCTGACATGGACTTGTTTCTTCAGCATTGTCCACACATTTAAGTCAGGACTTTGGGAAGGCCATTCTAAAACCTTAATTCTAGGAGTGATCAAAAATTCAACCAGAAGCTTGCCAGAAGCTTGTGGGTGGCTACCAAAAGCGCCTTTTTACAGTGAAACTTGCCAAGGGACATGTAACCAAATATTAACATTGCTGTATGTATACTTTTGACCCAGCAGATTTGGTCACATTTTCAGTAGACCCATAATAAATTCATTAGAGAACCAAACTTCATGAATGTTTTTTATGACCAACAAGTATGTGCTCCAATCACTCTATCACAAAAAAATAAGAGTTGTAGAAATTATTGGAAACTCAAGACAGCCCTGACATTATGTTCTTTACAAGTGTATGTAAACTTTTGACCACGACTGTATGTGTTCTTGTCCCTCATAAGGATTGTGAATAATAGGCAAAATTACAAAAGAGTGACCTGGCCTTTCTTTATGAATCCTGACGACATGTCTGTGACGGTATTTTATTTAGCCTTGTAGGATTATGTCTGATGAGAATTAACCTCCAGACCACCTACACCGCTGCTGAGCACTCCCCTCAGCAAGAGAGAGAGAAGGGAAATAATCGTTAGAAATAGCTAGATTTATACGAGCTTGTTTGGCAAAAGTCAGACAGTGACTGTTTGATAATGCTGGCAATTACAAGTAATCATCACGTGTCATTCCTAATTCATCAGGGTTTTTTTTAAATGGCAAATTATTTGCAAAAGCATGAGTAAATTGCGAAACAATGCAAGCTGGGATTGTCGTATCCTGTGGGTGGGGTCAGGTTTAGGAAGTCACAGGAACAGGACTGAATGGCTTTTGTGGTCTCCTGTGAGGGTGACTTATCAGCTCGCAAACACCCCTGCCAATGTTGCCTTTTTATGTGAGGAATTAGTTTGTTGTTCCTGCTGTACGTAAGCTGCACAAGCTCACAATTAACAACAAAGATGCAAATGATGACCTAACACTATGGATACAGAATTGTAGGTCTAACTAGCTTTCACATTCCTTTTTTTTTTCAAATGCAAGATACTTGTGTAACAACATCTCCTAATATTGCCGCACACAAAAATTAAGCATCCATGATGTGGATAGTTTTCATTTATCCTTTTTATGATCACATTGCCATGTTGTGTTGTTGATATTGTCACATTGTCGGTACTGAATCTGTAAGTTTGTGGGCACAAGGAGGCTAGAGTAGCGTTTTATTGTTTTAAACTTATTTTGCACAATTAACGTTATATTGCTGAAATATGTCTGTAATAAAAAAGTAAATAAGAGAGGAACTTATATATTATTCACTTATCTAAAATAAGTTATTTAATTATTGTTAGTATTTTTAGTATTGTATGTATATTATGTTTTTATTGTACAAAACCCAAAACCAGTAAAGTTGGCACGTTGTGTAATAAAAACAGAGTACAATGATATGCAAATCCTTTTCAACTTAAATTCAATTGAATGGACGGCAAAGACAAGATATTTAATGTTTGAACTGAGAAACATATATTTTTTTTTGCAAATAATCATTAACTTAGAATTTAATGGCAACAACATGTTGCAAAAAAGTTGGCACAAGGGCATTTTTACCACTGTGTTACATGGCCTTTCCTTTTAACAACACTCAGTAAACATTTGGGAACTGAGGAGACAATTTTTTAAAGCTTTTCGGGTGGAATTCTTTCCCATTCTTGCTTGATGTACAGCTTAAGTTCTTTAACAGTCCGGGGGTCTCCGTTGTGGTATTTTACGCTTCATAATGTGCCACACATTTTCGTTGGGAGACAGGTCTGGACTACAGGCAGGCCAGTCTAGTACCCGCACTCTTTTACCACGAAGGCACGCTGTTGTAACACAAGGCTTGGCATTGTCTTGCAGAAATAAGCAGGGGCGTCTATGATAACATTGCTTGGATGGCAACATATCATGGATTCCTCAACTTGCTCAGTCTTTTTTGCCACTTGTGCCAGATTTTTTAAAACATGTTGCAGTCATCAAATTCCAAATGAACTAATATTTGCAAAAAACAAAGTTTTCCAGTTCGAACATTAAGTATCTTGTCTTTACAGTCTATTCAATTGAGTATAGGTTGAAAAAGATTTGCAAATCATTGTATTCTGTTTTTATTTACGATTTACACAACGTGCCAATTTCACTGGTTTTGGGGTTTGTATTTGTGTCCAAATATTGGGGCCTTTTTTTTGCGTTAATTTAAAATATGCAAGCGAGTACTAACCTGTGAGTACTAACACCTCAAAAGTGTGATTAATCTGATGAATACAATTAGTCATTTGAAAGCACTATTTTTTAATCATTTGAAGGTGTTTTGATCAAATGATGTCACCGTTTTCAATTATTAGTACATTAGCAGCACGGTGCCACAGGGGTTAGTGTGTGTGCCTCACAATACAAAGGTCCTGGGTTTGATCGTGGGCTCGGGATCTTTCTGTGTGGAGTTTGCATGTTCGCCACGTGACTTCGTGGGTTCCCTACGGGTACTTTGGCTTCCTCCCACTTCCAAAGACGGGATAGGTTGATTGGGGAACACTAAATTGGCCCGAGTGTGTGAGTGTGAATGTTGTCTGTCTATCTGTGTTGGCCCTGCGACGAGGTGGCGACTTGTCCAGGGTGTACCCCGCCTTCTGCCCGAATGCAGTGAGATAGGCTCCAGCACCCCCCGCGACCCCGAAAGGGACAAGCGTTAGAAAATGGATGGGATGGATGGATGGATATTAGTAATATTAGTATTTGCATAACATTAGTTTGTGTTAACTAATTAAAACCCTTTTTATCATCTGATCAAATGTCCTTCCAAAGGGTAAAAACCCCCCAAAAAATATCACATGTTTGATATTTTTATTTAGGACTGAAGTTTATTGAGAAACTTGAGCAAAAGAGTAAAAGAAACTAGAAAATTCCCGCGGAAATTTTGATGGGCCTGCGATCTGTGCCCTGGACCTCTGGCCGGGGGTCGCTGGAAGCTGCCGTACTTATTAGATGGTGCCGAGTGCCTGAATCCCTAAATTTTAGGTGTAACTGTACAAAATGAGCCACAGATGTAGCCTAAAACAGTAGCATGTTTACATAAAAATGCTAACACTTGGCATGTGTGCTAAGGATAGCATGATAACAGTCAGCATGTTTCTTATACCAAGTTATATGACTGATTAGATTAGACTGGTTATATGGTTGCGGAAATAGAAAAAAAGTGTAAAATTACATTAAAAAGTTAGCATGCTTAAGTTAGCTTGCTAACATGCTATCATTTGCATGCTAACAGGTAACAAGTGTTACATAATAACTTATCTGACTCTGGGTTAAACGATAGCAAAAGTAGCTGGACGAAGTGGCTGCGGAGAGGGAAGTCTGGGCTTTCCTGCTTAGGCTGCTGCCCCCGCGACCCGACCTCGGATAAGCGGAAGAAGATAGATGGATGGATGGATGGAAAAGTAGCTCAACAAGTTGAAATATTCGCCATTATAAAGGTGCGTACCCATTCTAGTGGCCCATTTTTTTTTTGTTTATTTGTGAATAGCATTACCATGGTAACACGAAATGGTCCCAATTTAAAGTACCGCCATCGGCGCGAACATCCCCTTTCCGACGGTATAACATATGTACCATACACCATACTCTAGTGGTTAGAGTGTCCGCCCTGATATTGGTAGGTTGTGAGTTCAAACCCCGGCCGAGTCATACCAAAGACTATAAAAATGGGACCCATTACCTCCCTGCTTGGCACTCAGCATCAAGGGTTGGAATTGGGGGTTTAATCACCAAAAATGATTCCCGAGCGCGGCCGCCGCAGCTGCTCACTGCTCCCCTCACCCCCCAGGGGGTGATCAAGGGTAATGGGTCAAATGCAGAGAATAATTAGTGTGTATGTGACAATCATTGGTACTTTAACTTTAACTTAATATGTGGGGGTTCGTTGGCCGGTTCGTCTCGTATTAAGTGTAAGAGAACCGTGTCGAACAAGAATAATAAAGATTGAAGTATGAGCAATAATAATATGGGCTGCTTGCAATAAGCGCCTATTCACTGCTTCTTAGCAGCATGTGAATGGGCGCTGGCATTGCAGCAGCTGGCCCATAATAAGAATCCAAAATGTTTCAAAAAGTTGAGAACTTTTATTTTCCGTTTGGCTTTAAAGATAATGTTGTTAAAGTATCGGTAGCATCAATCCTGGCCCTATAGGTTCACTTGGCATCGGATCGATATCACCATTTTGCAGTGCAGCCCATCCTAACATCCAGCATCAGCAGGGACAGCGGCGTCGCTTCTCCTCATTGTATCGCCGGACCATGCGTCCCGCGTAATGAAGGGGTGTGGATACATCATTTACATGCTTTAAATGTACCAAATTAAAAAAATACCCGCCACAAAACACAAGATAATATCGTAAATAGGTATTGTAGTTTATATTAAATAAGCTTTTGTTGCTTTCGCCTCGTAAATGTGCAATGTCCTCGTTGTTTTTGATTCCCCCCACCCCTCTGCGTGTGCAGTGGTACGGTCCACATAGTCTCCACAGAGAGCGGCGAGTAAGGAGAGTTTCACCCCGCCTGCCATTGCTCTGCGCCGTCGTCATGATGCCTTCTCTCCACAACTTTTCATCCTGGAGTGGACGTTAGCTGCCAAATCATTTTACACAAAGCGAGTTTGGTCGTGTGTGTTTTTTTATTTTTTGGTTTTGGTACACGAGCTCGTCATTTTCTATGTCTGGATACCGGATAGGGCTGCTGATATTAACACTCCAGGCACCGACGATAAGATAATGAACTTTGGACTTTTCCGTGCCATGTTTCCTGGATAAAGTCAAATAACACAGCGGGCCGGCGTGGCGGCAGCTGGGCGACAATTCAACTGGAAGGGAACATACACTCGGCCATCAAAACAAAGGCAGCGGGAACGTTTAAGCTGTCACTTTGGAAGTCCAACAGGACAGGGAAATGTCCTCCAAAACGTCAAATAAGGTGTGTGCTTTGAAAAGGAAAGGACACCAAAGTGTTAAGTGTCTTTTCTATTCGGTTATACCGTAATTCCTTATTAGAGTGGCAATAAAAGTTTGCTAATGCAAGTGAGGCACACAGCGGGTGATGGTGTTTGGATCTCAAGGTTATTCTGAAATATGCACTTTGTAGTATATCTTGTCCCCGAGCAAGAACTTCTTGTTAGCTTTTCTAAATGTGACTTTTACTATCTGGTCCATTTGGATAACATGCCTGTGTTGACTGATAACATCGCCCTGCTGTGTGCATGTGGAATCCCTGAAGACAACCTGTTGATTGCAAGTGCCCCTGACATTATAGTTGCAAATAATCAATGTTGATACAAAGTTACAAATATATTGCATTTTACATATAACATTTATAAATATTTTTTGGGGGTTTTGATTTTGTTCCACCTCAATTCAAATCTGTTCTAATGTACTGTACTTACTGTACATCAGAGGTGTCCAACATGTTTCCACTCGGGCTGGACAATTGTGGAAAGTAAATCATCACAATTATTTTTGATTGATTTTGAAATTACGATTAACTACACGATTATCGTTAATTTGAAAACATAAGTATTTATTCTGCCACCAAAGTTAAACTTTAAATGTAATTTAAAAGATCAACTGTAAATCAGTAAGTAAAGAAAAAACGATAAGTTTCGGTTTCAATTTTTTTTAAATCAGTTTTTTCACACTTATCTTACCACCATAAAGTGTGTGCTCTTTGGGTCATACATAAAATGTAATACTATTTTGTTGTTGATTAAATGCAAACCTCACTCAATACATATTTGGACAGTTTTGACCAGTATTTTAAGTCAAAGCAGGGCAGCATGGCGGAGCACAGGTTAGTGCGTGTGCTTCACAATGAGAAAGATCCTGGGTTCGATCCCCGGGCTCGGCGTCTTTCTGTGTGGAGTTTGCATGTTCTCCCCATGGGTTCCCACCGGGTACTCCGACGTCGTCCTGTTCTCCAAAGACATGCACCTGGGGATAGGTTGATTGGCAACACTAAATGGGCCCTAGTGTGTGAATGTGAGTGTGAATGTTGTCTGTCTATCTGTGTTGGCCCTGTGATAAGGTGGCGACTTGTCCAGGGTGAACCCCGCCTTCCGCCGAATGCAGCTGAGATAGGCTCCAGCACCCCCGTGACCCCGAAAGGGACAATCGGTATAAAATGGATGGATGGCTTAACTACATGATTATCATTAATTTGAAAACATAAGTATTTATTCTGCCACCAAAGTTAAACTTTAAATATAATTTAAAAGATCAACTGTATATCAGTAAGTAAAGAAAAAGAAGGACAAGTTTCCGTTTACATTTTTTTTAAATCTGTTTTTTTTACGTTTACACTTGTTTTACCACCATGAAGTGTGTGTGCTCTTTGGATCATACATAAAATGTAATAACAATTGTTCTTAATTAAATGCAAACATCCTCATATATTGGTGCAATACATATTTGGACAGTTTTGACCAGTATTTTAAGTCGAAGCAGTGCAGCATGGCGGAACAGAGGTTAGTGTGTGTGCCTCACAATGAGAAAGATTCGGGGTTCGATCCTCAGGCTCGGGGTCTATCTGTGTGGAGTTTGCATGTTCTCCCTGTGACTGCATGGGTTCCCTGTGGGTACTCGGACATCCTCCCGGCCTCCAAAGATATGCACCTGGGGATAGGTTGATTGGCAACACTAAATGGGCCCTAGTGTGTGAATGTGAGTGCCAATGTTGTCTGTCTATCTGTGTTGGCCCTGCGATGAGGTGGCGACTTAGTCCAGGGTGTACCCAGCCTTCCGCCCGAATGCAGCTGAGATAGGCTCCAGCACCCCCGCGACCCCAAAAGGGACAATCGGTATAAAATGGATGGTTATGGTTATCATTAATTTGAAAATATAAGTATTTATTCTGCCACCAAAGTTAAACTTTAAATATAATTTAAATGATCAACTGTATATCAGTAAGTAAATAATAAACAACAAGTTTTAATCTGTTTTTTTAACGTTTACACTTATTTTACCACCGTAAAGTGGGTGCTCTGTGTGTCATACAAACCCCGTTTCCATATGAGTTGGGAAATTGTGTTAGATGTAAATATAAACGAAATACAATGATTTGCAAATCATTTTCAACCCATATTCAGTTGAATATGCTACAAAGACAACATATTTGATGTTCAAACTGATACATTTTTTTTTTGTGCAAATAATCATTAACTTTAGAATTTGATGCCAGCAACACGTGACAAAGAAGTTGGGAAAGGTGGCAATAAATACTGATAAAGTTGAGGAATGCTCATCAAAAAATTATTTGGAACATCCCACAGGTGAACAGGCAAATTGGGAACAGGTGGGTGCCATGATTGGGTATAGAAGTAGATTCCATGAAATGCTCAGTCTTTCACAATCAAGGATGGGGCGAGGGTCACCACTTTGTCAACAAATGCGTGAGCAAATTGTTGAACAGTTTAAGAAAAACCTTTCTCAACCAGATATTGCAAGGAATTTAGGGATTTCACCATCTACGGTCTGTAATATCATCAAAGGGTTCAGAGAATCTGGAGAAATCCCTGCACGTAAGCAGCTAAGCCCGTGACCTTCGATCCCTCAGGCTGTACTGCATCAACAAGCGACATCAGTGTGTAAAGGATATCACCACATGGGCTCAGGAACACTTAAGAAACCCACTGTCAGTAACTACAGTTGGTCGCTACATCTGTAAGTGCAAGTTAAAACTCTCCTATGCAAGGCGAAAACCGTTTATCAACAACACCCAGAAACGCCGTCGGCTTCGCTGGGCCTGAGCTCATCTAAGATGGACTGATACAAAGTGGAAAAGTGTTCTTTGGTCTGACGAGTCCACATTTCAAATTGTTTTTGGAAACTGTGGACGTCGTGTCCTCCGGACCAAAGAGGAAAAGAACCATCCGGATTGTTATAGGCGCAAAGTTGAAAAGCCAGCATCTGTGATGGTATGGGGGTGTATTAGTGCCCAAGACATGGGTAACTTACACATCTGTGAAGGCGCCATTAATGCTGAAAGGTACATACAGGTTTTGGAGCAACATATGTTGCCATCCAAGCAACGTTACCATGGACGCCCCTGCTTATTTCAGCAAGACAATGCCAAGCCACGTGTTACATCAACGTGGCTTCATAGTAAAAGAGTGCGGGTACTAGACTGGCCCCGGACTGTTGAACAACTTAAGCTGTACATCAAGCAAGAATGGGAAAGAATTCCACCTGAGAAGCTTAAAAAACGTTTATTGAGTGTTGTTAAAAGGAAAGGCCATGTAACACAGTGGTGAACATGCCCTTTCCCAACTACTTTGGCACGTGTTGCAGCCATGAAATTCTAAGTTAATTATTATTTGTAAAAAAAAAAAGTAAAGTTTATGAGTTTGAACATCAAATAACTTGTCTTCGTAGTGCATTCAATTGAATATGGGTTGAAAAGGATTTGCAAATCATTGTATTCTGTTTATATTTACATCTAACACAATTTCCCAACTCATATGGAAACGGGGTTTGTACATAAAATGTAATAACAATTGTTCTTAATTAAATGCAAACATCCTCACATATATTGGTGCAATACATCTTTGGACAGTTTTGACCAGTATTTTAAGTCAAAGCAGTGCAGCATGGCGATACAGAGGTTAGTGTGTGTGCCTCACAATGAGAAAGATCCTGGGTTCGATCCCCGGGCTCGGGGTCTTTCTGTGTGGAGTTTGCATGTTCTCCCCGTGACTGCATGGGTTCCCTCCAGGTAGTCAGACGTCCTCCCGGCCTCCAAAGACATGCACCTGGGGATAGGTTGTGTGTGAATGTGAGTATGAATGTTGTCTATCTGTGTTGGCCCTGCGTTGAGGTGGCGACTTGTCCAGGGTGTACCCTACCTTCTGCCCGAATGCAGCTGGTATAGGCTCCAGCCACCCCCTCGACCCCGAAAGGGACAAGTGGTAGAAAATGGATGGATGGCTTGATGGATTTTAAGTCAAAGCATAATAGGTCTGTAAATGTACCAATAAGTGCTTTAAGTACATTATGCTTGTGTAAGGTACTATTTTGAAACCTTTACTTTGCTAGCGCAGTCAGATTGGATGCTGCGCACAACGCTGTTATTGTGTCAGGGGGGACGTGTGCTGTTGTTCTGAGCTGGATGTGTAGAGACGACTTCAGGCTGAGTAAAAAATAAAATAAAAAAAGAGCGAGCCTCTCAAATTGCTGTCCTGTTTGTACATTGATCTTATATCGATGATGTCATTCACAACAACACAAGCAGATGAGATGTGTTGTGGGTGTATGGATTGTTCTTGTTAGCTTTAGCTTCATAGTTTAGTAACTGTTTCAAGTGGCCGTCTCGACATTGTTTAGTTCAGCACGGAGGTTCAATGTTTCGAGAATGAATGAGTGATCCAGGACACATTATTTTCCCAAACAAATGTTCCTTCTTCTCACAAAGGCATCATTTCAATCACATTTGTGTCGGATTCCGTTTTTTTGGCCAATTCTGTATTTTCGTTTGCGGTTACGTAAACGCGGAAATCATATACCGTATTTTTCGGAGTATAAGTCGCACCGGAGTATAAGTCGCACCTGCCGAAAATGCATAATAAAGAAGGAAAAAAACATATATAAGTCGCACTGGAGCCCGGCCAAACTATGAAAAAAACTGCGACTTATAGTCTGAAAAATACGGTACCTTACTTTTTCTGTTGAGTTTAGTGATTATTCATTTACTAGCGCTGTGTCGATTAAAAAGTAGCAACCACGGTGAGATCCAAAACTTCTCGTAGCCGTGATCTTTTTTCATTCATTTGCTCACATCATCCGTTTCACCGTTACGAGCTCAAATTTGCATGCACTTTGTGCGGCCCATTAACCGTTGTTTTTGATTATTATATATTTATGATTGTGAGAAGACAAAAACGAAATTGTGATTGAAATTCGATAAATTGCCCAGCCCTATTCATCACCATAATGAAAAAGGAGCTTTTTGATATTTTTTTTTTACTTTGTATAAAACCAAGCCAACATGCTCAGAAGTTAGATCAGGTGTCTCTAATGCTACGAGTAGTTCCCAAGGGGTCAACTATTTGCTTAGTATTTTTCGAACTGTTCAATTACTAGACTTTATGCCTCTATTTATCGACAAATTAACATAGCACATAGATAATAATCACACTTGTTTGAGGGAACATTTGCTTTGTAAATATTTATTTTTTTGTTATTTTTACTTTTTTGCTCAAATCTCTCAATCAACTTCAACCCTAAACAAAAATACCAAACGTAACGTTTGTAATTAATTTTAACTGGGGCTGTCAAAATTAAAGAGGTATTGTGTGATCCATGACAAAAAAAACATGTGTTTACGCAGATTAATCACACAATTTATTTTGACTGTACATGCTCCTACCCTGAGTGCAAGATGAGTGAGGAGAATCAGACTACACTTTAGACAAAAACTGTTAAAAAAAAATATATATGGATGACATCTTGACAGCAAAATTGTATAAAACCCAAAACCAGTGAAGTTGGCACGTTGTGTAATTCATAAATAAAAACAGAATACAATGATTTGCAAATCTTTTTCAATTCATATTCAATGGAATACACTGCAAAGACAATATATTTAATGTTTGAACTGGCTTGGCATTGTCTTGCTGAAATAAGCATTGATAACGTTGCTTGGATGGCAACAAATCATGGATTCCTCAACTTGTTCAGTCTTTTTTGCCACTTGTGCCAGCTTGCAGGCATCAAATTCCAAATGAGCTAATATTTGCAAAAAATTAAGTTTTCCAGTTCGAACATTTAGTATCTTGTCTTTGCAGTCTATTCAATTGAGTATAGGTTGAAAAGGATTTGCTAATCATTTTATTCTATTTTTTTTTACGATATACACAACGTGCCAACTTCACACTTTATGCCTCTATTTATCGACAAATTAACATAGCACATAGTTAATAATCACACTTGTTTGAGGAAAGATCTGCTTTGTAAATACAATATTTTTGTCAAAGCAGCGCTCATAGTGATGACAGTTGGAGTACTCTGAACTAGATACATTTAGTTTACCACTGTGGCCACATTTACAAAATAGTACAAACTCGAAGTAAATAAGAATACATAAATGCTAAAAAAAAAATGCAATAAAAAAAGACCGCCCCCTTTTTGCATTATGCATTATCCATATTTACATTCTATGTATTCAAAGTAAACAACCTGGAAGTAAGCTTTGTCTTGTTTTGTCCTTACATTATGTCATTGTTGCTTTTTTTTTTTCTCCCCACCATTATTTTGTAATTCTATTTTTAAGAATGTAGCATGCAGGCCAATTGATAATGAGCTGCACGCCACATGTGCATGCTATTATCAGCGCCTCTGAGATACAACAATGATGTCCATCTATTTTATTAATCTCAAATCGGAACTTAAGGAGCCCTGTCCTTTGCTGAGTGTATCATTCCTTGAAGAAAAATGAATGGTCTGACATGTAGGTGTACACCTGAGACAGTAAAGTCCAACCAAAATAATCTAGTGGAAGAGCATTGAATTGTTCTCCCTGTCAATATATGTCGCTTGTATTGATCAATGAACACAGATACAATGTTTGTGGTAAATTTCTGATATTTTATTTGACAATGGAATTTCTTCGGCACACCTGATGATCTCTTACGCTGCTCTATGGTGGTTGGGAATCTCTGATTTGAAAACATCAGGCTCCATCCATCTTTCAAAACAGGGTATTTTTTATATGTACGTAGTATGTCCTGCATTAAGCCTAAGCATAATTTTTGGATTGGTGATAATTAGGTCAGGTGATGACAACGGAACAATTTTTGGAATATGCTGCTGTTTTTTTTCACCAGTTTGTCACACCTGCATTGTGTGGCTGAAGTGTTTCAGAATACATTAGTTCAGTTTGAGGACGTGTTTTGTAAACATTGATCATTGAGTGTATTTTTTAAATGGGTCAATCCTCTTATTATGGCTGCATATTTAGACGGGTGTGTGTTCAATAGTTCCCTTGCAGTGTGTGGAGTCTGCGGACTTATGTTTTTGCTCCACGTTGACAAGTGAGGAATGTGCTGTGTTTGTCTAACAGAGGTGGTGATATTCAGGTTCGGTCGGTCGTTCCAGTTCGACGAAACCAGCCCTGTCAACTGTACTGTGGTGACGTTGTGCTGTAACGTTTGGCTCAACTTCCGATTGTAAACTGCTTGCTGGTGGTAATAGGTCAAAGATGTATTGTACTACAAGTCATCTTTTGCTATTGCATTTATTGTCAGCTCTTTCTAGAATATCTAGTAAGTGTTGTGATGATGCAGTGGGAGACAAAAAGTGAGTAAACTTCATGCTTCATGTCAAAGGGAGGAGACAAAAAGTGAGTACACTTCATGTCACAGGCGGGAGACAAAAAGTGAGTAAACTTTATGTCACAGGCAATGGGGGGGAGGCACAACAGCAGCTGCTGCTCGATGAGAAGAGCTGCAGTATATGTGATTTCATGTTACTCTCCAAAAGTGTCTACTAACACCAGAAAAACTTGCCAGATTTGTTGCTAGTTGCTTTTTTTGGAAGTTGCTCTTCTGAATAGGGGTCCAATTACTCAATTAAGTATGACTATATTGAAGGTAGTGCTGCAATGTCGATAGTAACAATTAATTGACAAATATTTGTTATTGTCAACTGGTGGCTTCGTCCAATTTAAATTGATAGACCACAATACAGGAATGTTATTGTTTTCACTTGTATTCCTTGTAGTAAAAAATTGCAGTAAAAAAAAATTAACAGTATTGGATAAAAATAAGTTTTACACTGAATGCCAGGACATCTTAAGACTTTGAGCCTGTTGATTTATTTTTGACTGTGGTTACCGTATTTTTCGGACTATAAGTCGCATTTTTTTTCATAGTTTGGCCGGGCTTCAGTGCGACTTATATATGTTTTTTTCCTTCTTTATTATGCATTTTCGGCAGGTGCGACTTATACTCCGGTGCGACTTATACTCCGAAAAATACGGTATATACTTTGTGGAATGAAGTAAAACCATTCGTTTCTCAGTCATTTGTGTTCCTTTTGTTACTATTGAGTGTACTAAAATGCGCTTTAAAACTGAGTTAAAATCAAACTCAAGTGTTTAATAATGAATAATAATACTGTATTTTACTAGATTATAAGGCATCCTATCGATGAGCGGGTCTATTCGGGTTTATTTTCATACAAAAGGCGCACATAAGTCACATTAAAGAGGTCATATGATTTTTCCCTACATTTAAAACACTTCCTTGTGGTCTACATAACATGTAATGGTTCATCAGTGAAAATGTTGCATAGATTTTGTTTTACAGACCGTTTTTTATCCGCTTTCTGACCGTCTCTTAAGGATGCGCCGTTTTGTGAGTGGTCCTATTTACTTGGCTCCACTTTGACAGCGTTTTCTCCCTGTCATCCTTGTTGTAGTTTTTAGCGCTTCTATATGGAGTCTACTGACAGATATAAGTTTGAACTGTACGCTACTTTGTAGGGCTGTAATCATATTGTAGATAGAGCGGTATTGTGGTTTCAAAGTTTTCACAATAATGGTGTGACGTGTGACGGTATCAAAATTCTGGCACTTTCGTGTTGGCCGGGTCTGAAAATAAACTACATCTCCCAAAATCCTCTGCACAGCGCGGGGCTGGCAAGGTGGAGGTGTTCACGGCTCTGCATGGAATGTCGTAAGCAGGAAGTAAAGTGTGTTCGTAGTGGATAAGAGGAATTGTTTTTTTTTAACATTTCCTGAAAAATGTATCAAAATCCAATTCATGCATAACTGTTTAAATTTTGTTGCTAACAAACAAACAAACCAAATCTGGTATAAACATAACCTATTTGGCAAAAATAAGAAAGTCTGCATTCTGCAAAGCAGGGCGTACCCCTTTCGTCTCAAGCGGTCACCGCGCACCGCATGGTGGGAAAACACTCCCTCAAAAAACTGTACACTGCGGGAAATATGAGTAAACTGAAAAACTACTTGATAAATCCACAATCCATCCATGCATTTTCTACTGCTCGTCTCTCTCGATGTCGCGGAGGGCTTGAGCCTAGCGTGCTGCACTAGAGTGGAAGGCAATGTACAATTTGGATAAGTCGTCACCTCATAAAACATCTCCCATAAAAAAATATTGGAAGCCAGCAGAGCTAAACATAACTTTGTGAGGTATTTACATTATCAAAAGTTAAATTGTTAGTTACATTTTCTGAAAAACAGCATATTCCAGACTGATATAAAAACTGTCCTATCCTAAATATTCCGGCCATTTCATTTTAAACACTAGGGCATTTTTAGGTCTTTTTTTTTTTGGGATATATACCACAATAATATCCCCCCCCCCCCCCCCCCCGGCCCCCACCCACCCGCGAACCCTAAAAGGACAACCGGTAGAAAATGGATGGATGGATGGACATCAAACTGGGAATTTGATACCATAACATCCTTACTACTTTGTATTAGAAATGGCAACAACGGAGGATGAATGCACCACAACAAGAGGATAGAGAAAAAAAAAGAGCTTATTGACCACAGCGTGGACTACAATGACGAACGTGCGCAAATTTCGGTACTTATGCAGATCCCAAAAACACAATAGCAGGTACCAATAGGTAAGAAAAGTTGGTTTTGCATAATATTACGAATCAAAACGGCAGATAATGTCTCCTAATAGGTGCCATTTTCGGGTGCTTATAAACACACAATAATACCCGTATGTTAAAGCACAGTACGTCTGACTACAGTAGCCGTAATACTCCGACAATCCATTAAGCGGTGCGGCTTAGTAGCTTACCAAAGTCGTACTAAAACATTTTAACAGATTTTTGAGCGTTGTTTGTAATGTTCTATATTCTCAAACATCAACTTTTTGTTGTTGCTTGCTTATCTGTATTTGCTAGCGTCATTTAATGAATGTCTTCCTGCAGTCCACACATATCTCTTATGTGTGACTGCCATCAACTGGTTACACTTATCATTACACCCTGTACCAAATAAAATTGCTTGGAGAATGGTAAGCATTACCAGAATTAATGCATACATTAGGCCCACCAGGTTATAAGGCCCACTGTCGATTTTTGAGAAAATGAAAGGAGTGCGCCTTTTAGTCCGAAAAATACTGTAATCATTTGACTTGTCAATTCATGGACAAACTGAAAAAAATAGTTGATAACTAGCTGACTATTAAAATAATCGTTATTTGCAGCCCTAATTGATGGTAACGCGTTCTTTGCCAGACCTGCTGCATATGAGGTGGGTTGGTTACTGTATTAGGAAAAGGAAGAAACGTGTGAACAAAAAAATTAAAGAGACATTTAGAAATCTAATTTGTTATTGTAAGAAGACTATTTTTCTTTCATTTCTTCATCCTACAGCCTCAAAGTGTTGTCTTCACATACCTCAACCCAGTTGTCACTGCATGGTTAGCAGACAGTACCAAGGCAGTAGAGATATATAAAGCTGACGTCCAAAGCTGCACCCAGTCAGACAGGCGTGCCTTCACTCAATTCGTGGCAACTCCTTCATGCTTTGTCACTTCCAGAAATCATCTTTGAATCAAATATGTCTGTCCCGTGCTTCAATGTCCAACCATTATCTCCTGCCTGATAAGTCGTGATAGATAGGTGGGACAGTACTGAGTCATCTGCTGCTTCAGGTTAATTGGTGTTCAAGTGTAATTGTAGCGATTTTATTTTGGAACCTCTGTGGCTGTTGACCACTTTGTAAGCTCATGTATTAAATCGTTTTAATGCACTTTTTAACAGTGCGGTTTGAAGACAGAAAGTATGGCGGGTTCTGTTGGGTTGCTGTTTTATGAATGTTTTGGAGTAGTAATGGATCATTTACTTTCCTAATGAACAACACTCAAGCAAGTTACCAGTTTGAAAATGTACTTTTAAGTTGCTAATTAAAAGTAGGCTTTATTGCAACAGTGATTAGCAATGCTTTTGAACATTCACTGTTCAATTTGTTTATGCTTAATGCAATGACAGTGTCCTGTCTACGGATGAATACTGAGTACAGGTATTTTTGCTACCGGTTCCTAATTAGATCGGTTTGTGATTCTGGATGAATGATACTGCTATCGTTATTTTTTGTTCCAGCTGTCTGATGTAATTATTACATGCTGTCACATTCAGCTCAGCTGCCCCTGCTACACAATAAAATCTACTTGGAATAATGACAAATAAGGAAGCAACGCCACACAAAAGTTAGTAATAAACAATAGTTCCTCCTCAAAAGTCCCTCAAAGTCACGCACTTTGTGTCAGTTTGAAGTGAACACATTTTACTCATGACGAGTAGCGACCGCGTTTTGTCAGCTGTCCTCCTAGCGATCCATTAATCCACAGGCCAATATCAATCCACTCAAAAAAGTGAAAAATTGAGGGAATAAAATAGTCTATAAAGTTGCTTTGGAGCAATATAGCATCCACTGCCGGCTGGTTATTGTCTAACGTCACTCCATTGCGCCGCATTTGTGTGGAATAAAACACATTTTTCTTAAATATGTTTCAGTTTGTTCTGTCTCTTGACTACAAACTGGACGATTGAGCATTACATTTGCTTATTGAGTCTTTTTTTTTTCACTACACACTAGGGCGGGGCGATATGACCTTTTTTTAATATCGCGATATTTTAAGGCCATATCGCGATACACGATATCTATCTTGATATTTTTGCCTTAGCCTTGAATGAACACTTGATGCATATAATCACAGCAGTATGATGATTCTGTGTGTCTACATTAAAACATTCTTCTTCATACTGCATTAATATATGCTACTTTAAAACTTTCATGCAGAGAAGGAAATCACAACAAAAAAAAATCACTATTTTTTTCATACGGTGTTGATCTGGAAATGTTTGCCTCGGCATTTTGATGGTGTGGGCTTGTGGCACCGAACGGAGATGTTGACATGCGGAGTAAGCACTGTTCATTCTCTAGCAGGTGACTTTTCAAATGATGCTACATATTAGCAGTAATGCTACTTTTTATAGCAACGCTTTCGCCCCACACTTGACAAATTACGGTTGTCTGTTCGACATATTCCCACTTGAAGCCAAACCACCGCCAGACAATGGACCCCCTGCTGTTTTTTGGGGGAATTAATTATTCCTTCATTTGTTACCAGATTCGCACCTTCTTTCTCTCGTATTACCGCTCACACGGCTACGCTAGCATCACAGCTAACGTTAGCCATGCTGCTATCTCTCTGCTCGGGGAGGGCGTATACGCATGTGGCGTATGTCGTGACAGTATGTGACGTGTGTAAGAATGTGCGCTTGCTGTCTGTGAGAAGGAGAGACAGGAAAGAGCAAGGAGAGCCTGTAGTGTAATGCCAGCAGCTAAAAGCAACTGCGTGAGAACGCATACTCGAATATCACGATATAGTCATTTTCTATATCGCACAGAGACAAACCCGGGATATATCGCGTATATCGATATATCCCCCAGTCCTACTACACACACATACATTGATAGCTGTCAACACTCAATATGGCTTCTGTCACTCAAATATGTCCGTGTGCAACATAAACACAAATTACAAATACAAATGCACACCCACATTACATACTAATTGATTGTATTGATCTGTATGCTATGTTTGATATATCATGTAAAAGGTATGTTCTCTGCACATGCATACCATACATACATATTATTTCCAGCTGAGTATGATTGTAATGCATAGAAACACAGGGATGGATCTGTGTGGTCTTTACAAGAAGATGACATAACTGCATTACACCTTGCACTGCACACATAGTTGACTTTTTTAACACTTAAAAAGCAGCTGTTGAAAAAGAGGTGAGGTGTTACAGTACATCATGTTGGAGGTGTTTAATCTATTATGCTAATATAAATGCTAATTAAAATTTATTTTTTAACATCTTTATTTCCACAAATTACATATAGTACCGATAAGAGTACCGATAAATACCAGTATCGATAAGGAATATCGATAGTATTGATAAAATCTTAACGATACACATCCCTAGTCCTGTCAAATGACTGCTTGTTAGCATAAAACTTACTCTGCTGTCGCGGGATATTATGATATGTTTGTTAGCAGAGAAGACGACAGTTCAATTCTTAAATTGATTGCTTCGGTCAAATTCATTCATTTTCATTTCCTTCATTGATGTGCATTTTTGATCATTAGACAAATAAACTTTAGCAACTAAACACATATTTACACACTTATGCTTGAGAAGGAACAGGCTGAAGAAAATCTTATATTTCCTGCCCCCTTCAACATAATAAGTAGTCTTACTTAATGGATAGCCCAGATTCACAAGCATACAAACCAAACAAATACATCCAAATATAATGAAAACAAACAAAAAAAAAAACAACAAGTGCAAAACTTCATGAAGCACAAACCGAACAAAAAAAGTAATATACACCTCACGGGATGATACAAAACATATACAAAACCAGACAAAAAATAAGTAAAATAATAAATATAAAGCAAAATGTAGACACTTACGGCTGTCCATACGATCTTATTGTTCTGTCTTTCAATATTTTTTTCAATTGGAATATATTTCTACAATCTTTTATCTCATTGTAAAGAGAATTCCATAGTTTAACCTGGAAACTTTAATCTAAATTGGAAACCTTAATCTTCCAAGGGCTTGACTTGTACTATTTTTTGGAGGCCCTTTTTTTTTGGCTTCGCTGCAGCATAAAAAGGTAAATGTTATTTGGAGCATTACTAAACCGTCTAGTCTTTAGGCGTCTGTTTTGAAAAGACGGATATAAATTAGTGGGAAATGCATTTGAATGCAGAAGGTGGCATTAATTAGGGTTACACAGTGGGCAAGAACAGCTTCTGCTTTGCTTTGATGATTACACTCCATTTACATCAGTGAAGAAGGGAAGTGTAATTAGACCACCAAGTGCATCGAGGAAGAGAGCATAATGTTGTTTTAGTTTACGGTCAGACTCAGAGCACATTTGGCCAGTAATAAACAGAACATTGAACAGCAAATTTCTAGTTTGTTATTGCACTGTTTACTTGTTGTTTGTTTTGCTATCTATGGTCCTAAGACTTTTGGATATTCATCACTTTGTTGCAATTTTGAGTTGAGTTTGGATTTATTTGGAACATGCATTTTCGGTGACACTGGATCACAACCTATGCTCACAATTACACAACTCAACATGTTTGTTTAACTTAACTATACTGTGTCCTGCTGGTATGATGTCATACTATTTGCATAGTAGACGCCACGAGAAGTAAACACGATTAGTCTTTACCTTTCAAATTGCTTGCGGGAATTATTGAGTTACTTTACAAACACACACAAGTTTCTGTCCAGCAAAAGCACCTTACAATATTAACCTACATAAACATAAACAAAACCCTCTTGTAAGCAGCAGACCTTTGATTGGATGTTCTCTTGGGCCTCAGGGTAGGCAGGTGTAAGCTGTCGCTATGGATGAGGTGGTTGCCTCTTCCCCATATTGAAAACAACAGCCAAAGGGCAACAGGGCTCCAGTTTGTTTGCTTGTTGATTACCATTTTTACTTGTTTTGGTCTTATTTTGAACTGAGTGTTGAGCATTTTAAAGATCTTAAACTGACTTGACACTACAGGGTAAATGAGCTGTTGTGTGATAAGCAAGGAGAGAAACCAACTGAAGCAAGTTAATAGACCTGAGATGAAAAAGAAGAACAACTGAATGCCTTTTGTAAGAACAGGGTGTTCAAGGCTGAAATTGAGAAAGTTTATGAGATGTTATTTTCGCACCTTTACATGCACTATAGAAAGCCAAATGATTGTGGTAAATCAATTTAATACAGACTTTTAAAATGCATGCAGACTATGGCTGCACGATAATGGCCAAAGTAATAATCACAATTATTTTGATCAATATTGAAATCACGATTGTTAAGGTAAACACAGTGTTTTCCGACAGGCCCGGGAAAAGTTTGTTAAAACTGATCAAGGTGGTGGGCTTCGTGGTTATGGAGCTCTGTGCCAATACATCACGCCCTTTGGTGTGTGCGAGAGCCACTTCAAGGTGCTTCAAGATGAGCAGCTGTTGCTCATCTGCCGCACGTTTGTGAAAGTGCTTGATTTGATATGCCGTAGAGCCTACTCTCTAAATGTTATTATCGCAGATGATCAACCCCATTTAACCATCGCAGCTAAAATCATGATAAAAATTCAATTCATTATGCAACTCTAACATAGACTGCAACTGTATGTTGTTTTTTGTTTGTAATCCGTTCCAAAAAAACCGAATTGTCCAAAAACTGAAGCAGTTTTTGGACCCATAATAAATAATTAAAATCCAACTAATCAGTTCTAGACATCCAATAATATTGACTTATTTTATATAGAATAATTATTGTGCAGAAAACTATACAAAATACATATAGATAAATAAATGAGAGCGGGGCAGGCATTACCTTCGTATGATACACTTTGCAACGAGTTCTGTCTTAAATTCAATTGTGTTTTTCACCTTCTTTATCAAAGTGTCATAAAAAGAAAAAAAACAAATAGACCGAGTTACCAATGCCTGGGGTTCTTTTTTGGGGTATGTGGAATGATACTAGTAGGGCATACACATTTAGTTTCCAAAAAAAAACATTGGAAATTAAATGTATCTTCCATTTAAAAGACTATTTTTAATTCATCACTAAGGCAAGACATGAACATGACTTTAACTTGATGACGGTTATGGACTTTATGGACAATTAATAATCGTGGTTTGAAATTGTCTCAGATATGGTTGTGTAATTTTCACAGATTTTGACTTGGGTAGGAATCTTTGGCCACCTCACAATTTGATTTTGATTATATTATAAAACAATTGATGTATTCATGTACTGTATATCAATGCACTTTTTCAAAACCAAACCAAGTTACATGGCTTATTATGTTCATGATCTCATATTCTGTTGCTGTGTTGCCAAAGTGTTTCATTGTTGGCTAATATTGAGGCCATGGGTGCAGGGGGTGCCCAGTTTATAGGGTCCTGTTGAGTTTATATAACGTGGCGCTTGTCAAGTTTGCTAACCAAAGCCTCTTAAGATGTTGTTTCATTGTTATTTTAGAATGCTAACAGTTTTAATATTAATCAGAAAATCGTACTATGCACTTTTTTCCCGATAAATGTAATTCATAAATTTTTACACTCTCCTTTAAGCATTTAGGAAATACTGTGTAACCTGCCTTGGGAGAGATACACCTTGTTTCACATGAAGCACCCAACAGAGCTAGAATACTCCAAGCTGCCCCTGCATTCATTTGTGGCAGGAGAGAGCAGGGTTGTTCTCTGCAGAGATTTATCATTCACATTACACATACATAAGGAATTTGACACAGGGTGTTTGTCCATCTGAGACAGAGATAGTAAAAAAGAGACTGTGGAGTGGTGGATGATGATTTGGTTTTGCCATGGCTCAGTTGGCTAGCAAAGAGAGAAAGAGGAAAGAACAGATTCATCCCAAGGCTTGTTGCCCTACTGCCTTTTACACATATGCACACTCACACTGCTATGGGTTTATTTGCCTACACATCTGTTTAGGGATTGGGCAGTTTGTCGACCTCATTGATGATGTAAATATAAATAATAATAAAAGATGGTGCTCCAAACTATCATTATTAGCCAATTTTTGTGTAAAGGTATGTGATTAAGGGATGCAAAAATCAATGTCTTTCAATGCTGATCACAAAACAATGATCATTGTCATGCACACCTAATGTTTATTCACAGAGAGTGACTTCACATTCATAGTAAGTAAGAACCATGTATAGTTGAACCTTCTTAATTGCAAATTGTATTTGTCTTTCTTTTGTACAATTTTAATTGTACAGAAACACGTTTTTTTTAATGTGATTTTAGACCTGTATTTACCCTCAAATTTTGGGGTAATTTTCAACAGAATTTAACCGTAGAGTTTCCACTTACAGTAATACAAACACATTGTTATTGGCACCACTGAATAACAAAAGGCTTTATTGTAGATTCCTAAAATGTCTCTCATTACAATTAGTTTGTTTGATGCCTTTCTGTGGCTGCGTGAAGAATGCAAGCACCCCTTCCTATCGCAATCAGCTCTTGGGGAAATAGTAATTATGTTGCTAGTCAAGTGCTTGAGAAAATGGCCAGTCTAACAGTAACTCATTAATTCACTATAGATTCTGCCATACAGAATGTCTATTGTAGCAGTGTCCTGAGAGAGCTTGGGAATGATGTCGAGTGGGCTTGGCCTCTTGTTATATGCCAATATGTACAGTAACTATTGGTTAGAAGCTGGGCAGCTTGAAATATGATGTTTAATTTGAAAATGTAATGGCATTGTGTTAATTTCAAATATTAGAACTGCTCACCAGTCTGGCCATAGTATTGTATTGATAAAAGGACCCTCTTATAATATCAAGATAATTGTATTTATTTTTATTTTCTACATAGTGCCAGATTACAAAGAAGTCATAAATATACTTTTCACATAGGACAGGTGTACCATGTCCTTTTATTAAACAAACAAAATAGTTTGCATCCTTAGTACTCAGCAATAGGTTACTTAGAGTGAGTATGGTATTGTTAAAATCTAGTATGGGGTTTCGTGCTCATTCTAAAAGTGAATCAATTTTGAATTACTTAATTTTTGATTGCTTGGTTGATTCTATACATCTATTTATAATCTATTCATGCTATGAAATGAAGAGAATGACATTGAACAGAAAGAAACTGAGGGAGAAGTGAGGAAAAGGTGAGGGGACCCTTTTGGAATGAGAAACTGGCAGAGAGTGTTGGATCAAGTCTCCTTATCTACACATTCCAGAGTGTACGTGTGTGTGTGTGTGTGTGTGTGTGTGTGTGTGTGTGTGTGTGTGTGTGTGTGTGTGTGTGTGTGTGTGTGTGTGTGTGTGTGTGTGTGTGTGTGTGTGTGTGTGTGTGTGTGTGTGTGTGTGTGTGTGTGTGTGGCTGTGCCTGTGTGTGTGTGGGTGTGCCTATGTGTGTGCGTGTGTAAAAAAGAGAGTTGGGAAGATTGTGTGGGGTGGAAATATTGAGTGTAGAGTGTGTGTTAGTAGGCTAAAATGAATCCAAAGGTTTCAGTTTGGGGCATGGTTATAGCTCTAAGTGCCTTGGCCTTCACTTAGTTTCCACAAACCTAAAGTTCACTTACAGAAAATGACTGAAAACAATAATCAGAATCAGAAGTACTTTAATAAGTTGGGGATGTAAATCTCTTTATAATAGACAATTTGATTTGCATCGCAATACATGGGTTACGATGAGATTCAGAAACAAATTATTTATAAAACAGAACGGTTCAACGCAATTTGATTTAATGTATGAACGATTCGATACGATTCGATTTAGTGTATGAACGATTTATTAAAACTCAATACAGTGTATAAATGATTAAATTCTATGGTTAACATTTGTTGATGGATGTGTGTATACCAGCAGCCCCGCAGAGATAAAGATAGTCGAGACAGACTAGAGTGTTCACTCAGTTTCTTTCAATCTGTTATAGATAGCTAAATAAGTTATTGGCTGATTTTATCTACCTTTCAAAAAATGTTTTAAATGGGATGGGGAACAAGACATTTTGGGGCTAATCCGGATCACTTATACTACGTTGTTTACGCTGCAAGCTTTAACTTCTGTGTTTGCGTGCTAGTGTCCCAGCCTCCACTGACAGAGACAAAGATACTGGATGACTGACAAGAGGCTTCAGTCCGTTTTTTTCAATCCACTATATATAGCTCAAAAGATAATTGCCGGATTTGCATCGAACTTTCAGGAAATGTCAGAAGTAGGATAAGGAACAAGTGATTACATTTTAGAGCAGATCCACAATATTTTCACTTTTGGAAAATATGGCCTGGCGGAAATAAATGATGTTTTTTAGAAACTTGCACATATGTATTTAGATAAGATTTAGTTGACTGGCTTTGGCAAAAATGATAGTTTAAGTTATTTTTCACACAACTCCATCTCTCCGTTGTTAGCTAGCTAGGTAACAGGCTAACTATCTTACCGAGGACAGTCAGACACCACAACCTCCAGATTCACAGTCTGACGTTCCTCCGCTGTAAATGCTCCCACATACAGACGTACTACAATGAAATGCAAGGTTTGCTTTGTTGCACATCTCCTCTGTGCATCAGTTGGTGATGTCTCTACGCTGCTGACTTGTCTACATGCAAGACGATCCCCTGCTGGCCTCACTATAGTCTGGACTCTCACATTATTATCCACTCTGCATCCATTTCACCGGTCCCTTCCAAGGTTTCACATTGTTCGCATTGGGTTGAGTTCTTTGTTTCCCTGATGTGGGATCAGATCCGAGGATGTCCTTGTGGTTTGTGTAGCCCTTTGAGACATTTGTGTTTAAGGGTTATATAAATAATCTTTGATTTATTGATTGATTGAAATTGAGCAAATTATTTGTGTCTTCGATGTGTTTGGGGTGAATTGTTCTCATGCTTTTGATGTTTTCGCTCTTGGTGTTTTTGCAGTGCCCACAGCCCTTGTTTTCTTTGTTCCTGCTTCCCGGTCAACGATCGCGCTGACTCGCACAGGTTATTTTCCGTCTGTAAAAACACGAGCAATGACTTCACCGTTATCAACTAATGAATTTGTGACAATTTTTTTGCGATTTTTGTGGCAGCATCAACAAATAGTTGTACCCCTAAGCTAAAAAAAAATACACAGTTTTGGGGTGTCTTGGAATAGTTGACTATTTCAGTCATGCAGTCACATTGTCAGACATTGAATCCCCCTCCAAGGGAGAAGAGTTAAGGCACAGCTAGTGTGTTGAGAGTAGGAATTGTTCGATACAAGAGTTTGACTGTATCATAACTTTAGGTCAGAATATCATGGTTTTAGGATATGGTATTATAATTACAATGCCTAAATGTGTTATTTTGAAATGTATTTATTTAAAATAGGAAACATATCTTTCAATCACTAAGAGGCTCAAGAAGATCACAACATAATCCATTGATAAGACACTTCTAAGTAAGATATAAAGAATTAATAGATAAATTAGGCAGGAGCTTAAAGCTTAATCTCAACATAGTTTAAAGTCTTGTTCCCAACTAGTCAATGAGTGTTTAGAGTTGTTGGAGTGTGCATGTGATGAGTTTTGATTAATACGCTGCCTCAATTGTTATTTAATTTTTTTACGTTAAATTACAGAATAACAGCTTTAGCCTGTTCTATTATTATTTGCATCATGTTCGTTAGCTGGGGTTAGGCACCGTAGCATGCTATACCTTCCTCAGTAACAAGTTTAGTATTTGAGCCACAAATGCCAGGTGCAAATGGTAGTTAGTTAATGTCAAGACAGCTTTAACTTCACCTTGAATATACCACATAGTGATGGGTGGCGCAATGTGTTGCCTTCTCTTGCTGCCATGTCTGCAAGCAGTATGTTTACCACTTTGGGCGATCTTCTTCCTCTACCATGACCTTGTGCATTTTACGGTAAATGGAGTGTCCCCAAACAGCAGATTTAATCGATTGTGTCAATATAATGCCTCTTTCTTGTCATCTGTGATGCTTCAGGTACATGGTTACACCACAATAAGTTACTTTTTAGCAGCAGTTGGTTGGTTAGTTGTATCGGTCTTGTTCCCATCATAAATAGTGCCATTTCTCCTATTCGACTGGGTGCTTCTCCCTTTTGTTGCAATGGGCTTTAGACAAACTTCTCGCTCTCATTCGCGGTAGCCCTGTTCTTTCTGTATGTGCATCTATGTTAAGAAAATGAGGGGGGAGGGTGGAGGCAGTGGAAGCTCTTGGGGACAAAAGGTACGCCATAGCAATAGATAGAACGCTAAATGTTTTATATCATCCACAAAAAAAATACTTAATCAATAAAATCTATATACAGTTATCCCCAAAGCCCAATGGAAATGGTGATAGCATGTGTAAAATCAGAATCCAAGCATGTATATTATTTTGTATCTTTAGCACTATGTTTGCAGAGAACAGTTAGTGTGGTTGAGTTGGGATGACTTTGCTGCTAGATAAGCTGCATGAGATTCTTGCTATGTGCCCGAGTCAGTAGAGAAATGTTCACAGTCATCTCTCTGCACGAAACACAACTGTGGTTCATCAAAATTGTGTTATATGTTTTCCAGGGTCAGCACCTGAACAAAATGTCATCTACCAGAATATGAATTGGCCTGTGCCTATGCAAGCAGAATACATATTCTTACATAGCTTTTTGCAGTAGTTGATGTCACGGATTGAGGCTCTGTGCTTCGAGCTACTTTTTAGGAAGGTTGTACAACATTTGTCCAATACATTAAAGCAGGGTTGCAGAGTTGTGTAGCATCTTCAGCCATGTATTTTATTTACTGTTATCTATAAACATATAGAGCTGGGCAATATGGCTGAAAACTGTATCACAATATATGTGTTTTATTTTGGTCGATAGGGATGGTTACGTTCACATTTGAACTGATACGGGACTTAACCAATTTTCTGTACTTTTCTGTGTGTTAGTACTGTAAATATAGTTTTTTTTTATCATAAAATACATTTTTTATTGCTACATTTAAAAATGATTTGATTATGATAAATACTGTCCAGTTGTTAGATCTTGTTTTTTTACACATTTCTGAGTCAGGTATGACATTAAGTTACTACCTAATATAAGTTAAACCTACTCAGTGGCCTAGTGGTTAGAGTGTCCGCCCTGAGATCGGTAAATTGTGAGTTCAAACCCCGGCCAAGTCATACCAAAGACTATAAAAATGGGACCCATTACCTCCCTGCTTGGCACTCAGCAGTTGGAATTGGGGGTTAAATAACCAAAAATGATTCCTGGGCGCGGCCACCGCTGCTGCCCACTGCTCCCCTCACCTCCAAGGGGGTGATCAAGGGTCAAATGCAGAGAATGATTTTGCCACACATAGTGTGTGTGACAATCATTGGTACTTTAACTTAAACTTTTTAACTTTAGTTGCAATTACAATTGCAAATAAAATGTGTCACTATGCAGTCATAAGTTCAACACAAAATATACATATTATCAAAATATCTTTTTTGGGGGGGGGTTATACCAACACCATATTTGACTGTTAAGGCATGAACGTAACAATCCACATTTTGTATCATTATTATTACTAAAAGGCAGCATACGTGTTTAGTGTCTATACATGGAAGAGTTACTTCTCATATATTAACACGGCACATAGCTCGGCCCCCTCTGAAGTCATGCACACTCTGGGGCAGGGGATAGGAATAATTGCTATTGCGGCATCCAGTGGACACCTTTAAAAAAGCAGTTTCTCTCATTCAAAATTTTCAACTCATTTTTATACTTAGCAAACTCATCACCCAGGCCGGATAGAACCTGTTCCTGGGCCTAATCCTGTCTGTGGGCCGCATGTTCGACACAACTGACCTAGCGATAGTTTGGATGAGTTTGCTCTCATTGCTGCTGGGGTGATCACCAAATGCCGAAGTGGGCAATCGAGGTGATGTCATGCGCAACCCAGTTACTGAAACATGGCACCTGCTGGATTTTACGTGATCGTGCCTGGTAGGACCGGTGGAATTTGGTCAATGCCAAAAAAGTACCCCTTTGTTCGATATCGATAATTGTTGATATTTTTTTATGACCTTTAAAAGATAACGACAAGGAGAAAAATGTATTAAATGTCTACATATTATTATTAAAAATGGAACCTTCTTCTGATTATAATTCCCTCAGCTATATATATATATATATATATATATATATATATACACAGTGTTTCCCACAGGACAGGCAAGCTATTTGTGGTGGTGTGGGCGGGGGGTGGCGGCGGCAGCGGCGATGACCAAGAAGAACGCGGAGTTGGAATATAATTACAACACTTTATGTACATATTTATATACAGATTTGAACAATTAGTGATTCACTGAAATATATTTATTAATTGTGGTTCTTACAAAAAATATATCTTATAAAATATAAAAGCTAAAATGTCTCTTAAAGCTCTGCCCCTTTAATTAGTGAATACTAAATAATTTAACTTTAGCCTACTACTACAACCATATTATTTACCAGCAACATGAAGTGAAACAGAGGCAGAGGTGTCCTGCCAGTCAGTCAACCTTCTCCTCCTCCTCCTGCTGCTGCTGAACAGGTCGCACCTGTGGTCCGGACTGTAGGCCTACCTCCTCTCTAAGTCGAGCCCTTTTCGGCCGTTGAAAATATTTTTCTATACTCATCTGTGTGAAGGAGTGAACATCCAACATTAGAATTTATTACTAACGAGCAGAACCGCTCTATGTACAGTGCCGTCTAACCTTAAGCGGCAGCAGCTCAACACATGCAGGGTTCAACGTTAAGGTTTTTTTCTACTTGCCCGACTTCTCAAATCTACTTGCCCCAATATTTTTACTTGTCCTGCCTAGGTTTTTTTCTGGCTGTGTAGTGCTCATGGCTTATATCTTACTAAAATCCTTCCCGTTGACTATTTACAACACTACACAGTATTTATTATTATTATTATTATTATTATTATTATCTATAATTACATTTAAATGGCATTGCATACATGTAAAATTAAATGCTATTTCACATTATTTGACCAGTAGCAGTTACACCCATCTGAACAGGTCAGCCACCTGTTTAAAGCCCGATCTGTTACGGTTGCGAGGCATTGTGATGCCGGAGGTCGTCTTTTCAAGATGCAGAGGGATGTCAGGAAGCGGCTTGCAGGTGAGAATAAATGATTTATTCTGATTGCAGAACAAAATGCTGCGCGGTGCACCACGGCACGGAAAACAAGAGGGTAGCAAGGATGCTAATAGCAAAAATGTAAACTATGAGCGAAACTAGGAGCGTAACTTGTTGCGTAGGAGCAAACAAAACCAACAGCTCCGAATGAGGCCAGCGCGTAAACTAAATAGCCCTCTGATTAGTGCCCGGGCAACAGGTGCGCGTCCGGGACACTAACCAGAGGCAGGTGACTATAATCTGCCGTCATGGCAACAGAAACAAACTCAAGAGGTGCTGAAAACACAAGTGACTTGAAAACAAAAACAAAAATATGATCCGGGCAGCGGATCATAACAGTACCCCCCCCTTAAGGGACAGATTCCAGATGTCCCCTGGCAAAACTAAAACCCCCCCCGACTATGACAAAGTTCAAGAGTCAAGGGAGGGTGGAGGGAGGATTTGGCGGAGGGTCGCCAGGCCACGTGTCCCCGAATCCACCGGGGACGAGTCAGGTGGCGGCGGCGAATGGAACGCCGCTGCCGGAGGCGAGGCGGGCGACCACGGAAAGGCCACATTCGTGGCTGCCGAGAAGGTGGGCGTGAGTGGCGCCAGAAGTTCAGCAGCCGGAGAGTTCTGCGACTACGTCTCGGGTGTCGCTGCTGTTTGCGCCACTGGCGTCCATACACAAACCTCCAAGAGCGCCGCTTGCGCAGCCAGACCGCTCGAGGTTGCTGAGACGACGATGAGGGCGAGAGAGCAGACGTCGCCGTGAAAGCAGGAGGAGTCGTCGTCGCCGTGGAAGCAGGAGGAGTCGTCGTCGCCGTGGAAACAGGAGGAGTCGTCGTCGCCGTGGAAACAGGAAGCGTCGTCGTCGCCGTGGAAGCAGGAAGCGTCGTCGCCGTGGAAGCAGGAAGCGTCGTCGCCGTGGAAGCAGGAAGCGTCGTCGCCGTGGAAGCAGGAAGCGTCGTCGCCGTGGAAGCAGGAAGCGTCGTCGCCGTGGAAGCAGGAAGCGTCGTCGCCGTGGAAGCAGGAAGCGTCGTCGCCGTGGAAGCAGGAAGCGTCGCCGCCGTGGAAGCAGGAAGCGTCGCCGCCGTGGAAGCAGGAAGCGTCGTCGCCGTGGAAGCAGGAAGCGTCGTCGCCGTGGAAGCAGGAAGCGTCGTCGCCGTGGAAACGGGAAGCGTCGTCGCCATGGAAACGGGAAGCGTCGTCGCTGTCGGCGTGGGCGGAGCAGGCGGCTCGTCTGTCGGCGTGGGCGGAGCCAGAGGCGGAGCAGGCGGCTCGTCTGTCGGCGTGGGCGGAGCAGGCGGCTCGTCTGTCGGCGTGGGCGGAGCCAGAGGCGGAGCAGGCGGCTCGTCTGCCGGCGTGGGCGGAGCCAGAGGCGGAGCAGGCGGCTCGTCTGCCGGCGTGAGCGGAGCAGGCGTCCGGGCTGTCGACGTGGGCGGAGCAGGCGGCTCGTCTGCCGGCGTGGGCGGAGCAGGTGCTGGTGTGGGAACCAGACTTGGAGCAGGTGCTGGTGTGGGAACCAGACTTGGAGCAGGTGCTGGTGTGGGAACCAGACTTGGAGCAGGTGCTGGGCGTGACTTTGGCGGAGGTGGCCTGGCCGGGGGTTGCGGCTTAGCACGCCGAAGGACTGGTGGTGGCGGCCGGGCAGGAGGTTGCGGCTTAGCATGCCGAAAAACCGGTGGTGGCGGCCGGGCAGGGGGTTGCGGCTTAGCATGCCGGAGGACTGGTGGCGGAGGCCGGCATGGAGGTTTGGGCTTGGCTGGGCGCAGCTGTGGCCGCCCACTAGCAAAGCACCCAGTACTAGCCCCCCCCTCAAGAAGCGGATCCCAGACGCGTCTTGTGCAGTCTGGAACAGTCTTTAGGGGTGGGAGGGAGGAGGTGAGGAGGGGGGTAGGCTCCTCCCCTTTTGATTGTCCAAATTCTCTATTCTGCTCTTCAATAGCATGCGGAGTGTCCCTTGCCGCTTGGTATTGTTCCTCAAGTCTTAGTTCAATCAGTACCTTCCGGTACCACTCATCCACCCAAGCAGGACTATACTTCTCAAGGGGTGTCTCAGAAGATGACTGGGCTGGAACAGGAAGTGGAGAAGGCAGAGCAGCACGTGGCACAGCAGACAGAGGAGTGGGTGGAGCTTGAGCCTTAGAGGGTGGGGCCAAAGTAATAGGGGGCTGAGCTTGAAAGTCAGAAGGTGAGTGGGACTGACTAGACCTAGAATTAACAAAAATGTCCTGATAGTGTTTAATTGTCAAATTAAAGTCATTAGGAAGTGGCTGACAGTAAGAATTAACAGAATGCAAAAAAATGTCTTTTTCTATGACGTCATCAAAAGTGGACGGGGGCGTGTCCTCGGGGGGCGACAACGGAATGACGTCATAGCTGCAATCCCAGTGATTGACAGGCCAGTCGGAGGAATCTTTGAAAATATGGTCATTATAATTACCAACTATTTGAGGAGAATCCTGGGCTGCTTGTAGCTGGCTGTGCTCCGGAGGGAAAAGTTGTGGGATAGGTGCGTCTTTGCCGCGAGCCGAAGTCTTCTTGGCTGACTTCCGCTTTCGCTGACGCGTTCGGGCTGGCTGTGAGCGGACATCCCCGGGCCAGATGGAGTCGATATGGACCAACGAACCGTCAGGCCCCCACAAAAGGTCTTCGCGCTCCAAAGGGGAATACTGGAGAGTCTCTCTCTCCATCGCCTTTAAGACCAGCCACGTCCCGTAGCCGGAATCCTCCACGCCCTCTTCGAAAAGACTGTCTGCTGTTGGTTTTCTGTTACGGTTGCGAGGCATTGTGATGCCGGAGGTCGTCTTTTCAAGATGCAGAGGGATGTCAGGAAGCGGCTTGCAGGTGAGAATAAATGATTTATTCTGATTGCAGAACAAAATGCTGCGCGGTGCACCACGGCACGGAAAACAAGAGGGTAGCAAGGATGCTAATAGCAAAAATGTAAACTATGAGCGGAACTAGGAGCGTAACTTGTTGCGTAGGAGCAAACAAAACCAACAGCTCCGAATGAGGCCAGCGCGTAAACTAAATAGCCCTCTGATTAGTGCCCGGGCAACAGGTGCGCGTCCGGGACACTAACCAGAGGCAGGTGACTATAATCTGCCGTCATGGCAACAGAAACAAACTCAAGAGGTGCTGAAAACACAAGTGACTTGAAAACAAAAACAAAAATATGATCCGGGCAGCGGATCATAACACGATCACAGTTGAAATCTTGAAATGAAGGGCCTTTAATGGCCAAAACATTAACCTGGACAACATTTTAACAGCTGGTTGGCTCAGATTTTATTATTTTCATTGCATTCACATGCTGCAGTGGACAGTGGACAATTTAGCTTCAGTCCACGTGTGTTTATTGACAACAGGGTTATAACCTAGACACGTTAGCTCGTCGGTATTGTAACAGGCGACTGTTACTACGTGCGTCTGCCCCGGCCCCCGAGTCAAACAGCGGCGGTGTTAATGAAGCAGCGTCAGGCTGCTCACCGTGAGTGAAACGCTCGGTGAAATCGCGGATTAACATTAAATATATGACGAGCCGCGAGCGATGCAGCTATAACCTATCTACCTATAACCTATATTACCCTCGTATTTTGATGCGGTCGGTCTGTTCTTCTTTTACTTCGTCGTCGTCTTCTTCTTCTTCTTCTTCTTCTTCTTCTTCTTCTGGCCCACCAGGTGAATTAAGTGCTATTGGCAGAGTTACAATGCATAGTAGGCTACCGCCACCTACTGCACCGGAGTTGTAACTACAAGCAACATTCACAGACAGAGTCCCATTGCTTTTATGAGCGGTCGAGCGAGTCAAAAGCCGAAAAATCCATTTGTGGCAGACGTAATTCTTTCGTGGCGGGCCGCCACAAATAAATGAATGTGTGGCAAACATTGATATATATATATATATGTATGTATGTATGTATGTATGTATGTATGTATGTATGTATGTATGTATGTATGTATGTATGTATATATATATATATATATATATATATATATATATATATATATATATATATATATATATATATATATATATATATATATATATATATATATATATATATATATAAGCAACACAGACACAACCATAGAAAATACTCAATGTAAACAAAATTCGAAAAATCACATTGCTAGGAAGTTGTGACTGTGTTCAAGAGTGAGCGATGCTCAGGTAGTGTGGTCTTACCGGCCTTGGTGGGTATGAGCACTTTGCATAATTTACAAACCACATTGGTCTGACTACGGTCCGTTTGAAAAAAAATCCAAAAAACTGCGACACTGTCGATGTGACTTTTCCTGTTTTATTGTCAATTTATCCACTCTTTGCAGCACTCATTTTTAGTTTCTCTCCTCACTCCTTGCAAAGAGTCAACCATGAGACAAGATGGCACAACCAAACATGATAGTTGATACTGTATCCTGATTGGCTTAGCATGTCACTCCCACTGATTATTGATCACTTCCTGCGTTGCTCGCTTACCAGAGGCTAGTGCCTTTGTACATGCCACCAACCTTGCCTTGTAACTTCTGGTTTCTTCAGACGAAGAAAAAAAATATATTATCGAACGCTTTAACAAACACATTTTTATTGTTATTAATTACGTGTCTATCATGATATATGTTGATATCGTTCACCCAGCCCTGTGAACATATCATAATCACATCAGATTGAGAGTGAGATAAAACTAACCCCACTTTATATGGATGGAATGCATGCTTTACAGTTGCGATGGAGAGGCATGCCTTAAAGAATATGGCAGTGCATTGTAAGAATTGCATTGAATAACATGACATTCTTGTATTTTGCTTCCAGCAACCCTTCAATCCACCCTTCCATGTATTTCCCTTTGCCTACTTTCATGAGACAGCAGCAGTGATAGACTTCAGAGGGGAAGCATGGCTCAGATTAACGTTTTTAATCCAAAAGCCTGGATTATAGGTTTTGTATTTTATTGCTAGCCTCAACATTCCAGCAGTAGCTCTTTGTCAGATAGTTGTCAGTCTGAGGTGTGTAAGTGTAATTATCTGTTTGCTGTGCTCAAGGGGGTCCTTGTGGAGCGTTTTGGAGAGATGTTTGACAGAGTGGAGCTGCTGTTTGAGACTAATTAACTCAAGTGTATGAAAGCTTGCCAACATAACACTGCATCAGAACTAAGGCTCAGCAGCATCATCAGCATCATTGTCATCTGCCTATGGGCAATTTGCCCTCATCTCCACAGCCATTTGTATACACAGTGGTCACTGTCCTCTCCCCATCACGGTCACACAACCTCCTCTAAAAACAGCCACGGTATTTGCTGTGCTTCCTGCAAAATGCCGTCAGGGTTGGTTATAAAATGTGCATCATAAAGTAGTAATCAAAGAAGAAGAACGTAACTGCTTATGTCATTGTTGTGAGTGCGGTCCCACCAGAAGACTTCCTCCCTAATCATGTATTGTTTGAGTGTTGTGTTGTACTCCCAATGTTTCCTTTGAGTTCAGGTAGACACCAACAATTCAGTTCAGGATACAGTGCCGTTAGTTCTTGTTGGAGTGAAAATATTGTGGACCGTAATCCCTTGCCACCGTGATCCCTTGCCACTTCACAGTTCACTTACTATAGTCTCAGTGCGTTGGGGAGTTTGAAGGTGTACTTTCATGATTTTTTTTTCTACATTTAAAAACACCTCCTTGTGGTCTACATAACATGTAATGGTGGTTCTTTAAAGAAAAATATGCATAGGTTTTGTTTACAGACCTATTTTCAAGCCACTTTTTTGCCCCCTTTCAAAACAGCTCCTTTTGAGAGGTGGAGTTGTTAGATGCAAATAAACCTCTCCTCATCACGCCCCCTCACTACCGCCCGTTATCTTTTTTTTTTTTAGTTTTTTAGCCTTCTTGCTTTTATTGTACACGATGGACATCGGTGATCGCTACCGGTTATCTGTTTTGAGTGACTTTCACCCCAACACAACATCACAGATGATATAGCGATATCAGTGGCTCATTGTGGTTTGTTGTCTGCACTAAGGAGGGAGGCAATGCTGACGAACGAGAGAGACGAAGGAAACATGGCTTACGTACAGGTCTGGAACTATACACGTTGGCTAAGGTTAAACTTCTACCGAGTCGTAACAATTCTAATGCTAGAACCTGGACATATGCATGTGTATATTGACAACAATAAAAGGCTGTTCTATTCTATATCATGTAAACAACTCAGTGACACGGCTAATTCGAGTTGTAAACAATTAGATGCTCAAGACTATAAGGTACGCTACGTTCTACATCACGAACGTAATAACGGATTGTATAACTTACTCGTCCATTGCCAAACGCAGAGAAGTCACGGATCCAATTAAAATTAGTTTTTAAGAAAATCATTCTTTGTTTTGCCGGAGGACGGGGATGCTTTTTTCTTACAGTAGAAGGCTTAGCTAGCTACAAAACTACTCGAGCTAACATTGCTAATGTAACTTTCATATATTTCTAACTTACTGTTATTAGTTTTCCTTTCATTGTCTCCTCCATTGCCATAGATAGTCGTCACCAAGCCCGCCATTAAAATACGTTTTTTGGAAAGTCCATCATTTGGTGAAAGTTTGTGGGTGAAGCAGGACACTTCTTGGCACACACTCAAAGCGACTTCTTCCGAGTTAAAGGCACATTGCCAAGAAACAAAAAAAGTTAGCCAGGCACTCCTTACTTCTTCAGATGAGACTGGAGGTTTGAATAGTGTCTTGTGTTGGAAAATACAACCAACAACAGCATTTTTGTTCTTCGAGTCAAATTATGGGCATTGTGCCGTCTAAACTACAGATCTCGGTAGATTTGTACCATATATGGATAATCTGCTGACGATGTTCCCAATTGGTGACGTCACTAACTGTGCACATTCCAAATGGGCCGTTTGGAGGAAGTAGATAGGAAGGCAAAATTGTTTTAAATATCTCCGCAATGCCTCCACACTTTGGTTTCAAATATTCAGGACTTATGCAGATCCCAAATGCAGCAGGTACCAATTTGTAAGGAAAGTTGGTTTTGCATGATAGTATAGAATTATTGAGTATAAAAATTGAGTATCCAATTAAGTTTTCGTGCAAAAATTATGTAGGCTTAGAGTGTTAGGGATGTTATGATAAAAACATGTCATATCACTGTTATTGTGAACAAACATATCACAGTTATCATCATTATCGTGGTATTGTTGAATGTGCTCAAAAGTACTTCTATACACGGAAATCATTTGACTTTTGGATATAACTAAAATGAATAGACCCACTGTTAGAAAGCCCATTATTTTACAGGTTTTGTGTTTCTTATGCTTCACTGATAAAATCATCTAGAACGGGAGGTTTGAAAGGTAACCCCCACGATAATCGAGGGAACACTAATTATTTCCCCTGTCGATGTTTTTAACCCTCCCTGCCCCCCCTCCACGCACACACACACACACATGCACGCACAATTCAATGTTGTATGCATGCTTGTAAAAAAATCACAGCTGCTTGTGAATCACATAACAAATGTCAACAAACAGCCGATTATCATTACAGCATTTTGTAATATTTTAGGCTTATCATGCTAATGACCTCCCAAAACAGCTAAGGCCACGAGATTAGGTGAACTATGTGAGGAGGAATTTTCAACTTTTTGTTGGAAGCTGAAGTGATTTCCGGCAAACAGGAAACTGAGTGTTTTCCTGTGGGTGCTGTGGCTGCTCTTGCTTACATCCTGCCTTAGGCTGTCAAGGAGTGCAGGAACACTAACCTGAAGATTTGTAAGGGCTTACCTCACACTTGCCCCTCTCTTTGCTGCTAGCCTACATTTTTTTTTATCGAATATGCAAATAATACATCAGCCCCTTAAATGTGAATGGTAGATATCTCTGTGTTGCTTTTTATTGATATGACTTCTTTTTTCCCCTTAAATATTTGTATTTGATATAAACCCACTGTATGTATGTATTCCTGTGGTTCTACTAAGAAGACGGTGGTTAGATGGTAGATTCTATAAAACAGGTCATAGTGGATTATTGGAAGACTTGCATTGTGCTTAGACATGTCACTTTAGGGCTGCAACGATTAGTTGACATTGTCGACAAATGTCGAGAATACAATTTGTTGTCGACAATAGTCGTGACGTCATCACTCATGTTTTTTCTGGGCGGAAAAGCCCAAAGACAATGCGAGTGATAACATGTAAAGTTTGCGGATATTTCCCCTTATTCTTGTTAAAAACATACATACCTTGCTCATTTTGCAACACATACATTGTGTTCATGGCAGTACATCTGTGATATGCGAGAATTTAAAGCGGGGACATGATGTAGGACATTTGGAAGGAGGATGCGTTCTCAACCTCGGGAAGAGCGTTGGCTTTTACCTTGCGAGCTACCTAACAAGAGTGAGACAAAGTGGTGTGAAAAATAACTCATTTTAGCCAAAGTCAGCCAGCTAAACGTTTTCTACATCAATTCAAGTACGTTTTAAAGCTGCATCAATTTGCAATGTTGTAAAAAAAAAAAGGCACCTTAACAAATGCGAACCACGCGCGCACACACACACACACACACACACACACACACACACACACACACACACACACACACACACACACACACACACACACACACACACACACACACACACAGAGAGACTGACAGGCACCAATGCGGAGTCATCATAATATTAAACATACAATATATTAAATGACCAACTTTTTAAGAATTCTACACATTGAGTCTATTTGCAATGCCGTAAAAAAAAGCACTTTAACAAATGCAAACTGTGCTTGAACACACACACACACATACACACACACACACACACACACACATACATACACACACACACACACACGGAGGTATCATAACATTAAACATACAATCTATTAAATAGCCAACATTTTAAGAATGAATCAAAGATAGAAATTTACACATTGAGTCTATTAGAGTGCTAAAACTGCCAAGAGTTAATCAATATTCAATATACCAGTGTGCAGATTTTTAAAAATCATAAAATGCTTTTCTTTTTGAGGAAGTTAGATTTTGTGTTTTGTTGTTTGTTTTCGTTGCTGCTATTTTATCCATCCGTCCATCCATTTTCTACCGCTTGTCCCTTTTGGGGTTGCCGAAGGCGGGGCACACCCTGGACGAGTCTCCACCGCATCACAGGGCCAACACAGATACACGGACAACATTCACACTCACATTCACACACTAGGGCCAATTTAGTGTTGCCAATCAACCTATCCCCAGGTGCATGTTTTTGGCGGTGGGAGGAAGCCGGAGTACCCGGACGGAACCCACGCAGTCACGGGGAGAACATGCAAACTCCACACAGAAAGATCTCGAGCCCGGGATTGAACCCAGGACTACTCAGGACCTTCGTATTGTGAGGCACATACACTAACCCCTGTGCCACTGTGCTGCCCGCTGCTATTTTAATCGTTTTTAAATACATAAATAATGTTAATTGTTTTGGGGGTTTTTTAACACTGTGCCTTTCCTTTCTTTTAAATGGGCAACATTTTATTAGTCATTTTCAATGTACCCTGCCTACTGCCCGAATGCAGCTGAGATGAGATGAGAGGCTCCAGCACCCCCCGCAACCCCGAAAAGGGACAAGCAGTAGCAAAAGGATGGATGTATTTTAATTGTTATAACAGCTGAATGAGCAGCATAGTTACACTATAAATAAATATTAATGAATGAAATAGTCATCTTTGTAGCACGGAAGCACATGTGTAAAATAACTTAAGCAGCATTTAGAAGACGATTGGAAAAATTAGAGCCATTACATATGTGTACGCTTTATTATCCGATTAGTCGACTAATCTTTAAGACGATGGTTGACTAATCGATTATCAAAATATTCATTAGTTGCAGTCCTATGTCATTTATCTGTATATATAGCACTAGCAGTAGTATCTGATTTGTTTATTAAAAAGAAAGCTTCTTTGATGTGAGAACAAAATCTGCTGCACAGGATTGTGATAATTATCAAAGTTGTGTATTCGGTGTTCTGAAGTTAAGTGTGTGACTCATATCTTTGTGGCTGTTTTTGTGACGCACTTTATTTGACCTTTTACTTGGGTGCCGAATGGATATGATGTTCTTGACACTTTCCACCTGTTTTGTGCGAGTTTCCTTAGGAACCCAAATAAAAATGCTGTCACTGATTTGTTGTCTTAATGGCTTTCCGCAATGGGTTGTTGTCCATCGTGCCAGCCATCCATCAGTTTTCTACCGCTTGTCTCGGGCAACATTTTTTTATTCACTTCATCAGTATGCTCAAAGTAAGTGGATCATCCTTAGACGAGCCCGAGGTATATTTTATCACCTTTACTAGACTCTCTGTTAAATGACAGGCAATGCTAAGCCAAGGCAGGCTTGAACAAAGAGGCCCTGTGCATCATGACGTGTGTGTGTGTGTGTGTGTGTGTGTGTGTGTGTGTGTGTGTGTGTGTGTGTGTGTGTGTGTGTGTGTGTGTGTGTGTGTGTGTGTGTGTGTGTGTGTGTGTGTGTGTGTGTGTGTGTGTGTGCGCGTGCGCGTGTGTGCGTGTGGTTTGATAGCTGCTCTTTGTTTCCCAGCTCCTGGCCCTGCTGGCCGGAGTTCGGACCAGACTAATATTGAAGTATAAATAACTACTGCCATTAGTTTGGGCAACATCAAGCACACCATTGTTTTACACTACTCTGCCACTTTCAGGGTAAACCCTGTCCTTTAGAATTGTTGTATTTTTTGTGTTGTTTATAAAATTAGGTACAGTCATGTTTGTTTTGGCAACACAGGGTTTGTGATCTTTGCTACAGTGTAGCCTGTAATGTTCCGATAACAAGATACATGGTTTCAAAACAGGCACATTTTGACACACTCAGAGTATTGATCCTTTTCCCAAATGTTAAATACATTTTATTTTAACATGTGCATTTAAAAAAACACAATTGCACTGTACAATCGTGCCACCCTAAAAAAATGATTGGTTAAAATAAATCGAAAAGGTAATCATTCATCCATTACCATGATGAGGAGCTTATTTAGACTGTCTCTGCTGGGTTTGTAGTCAAGTGCACTCCATTTTTGCCTCAATTGCTATATGGTGTAATGAATCAACACACTACTACACAATCTACAAATCTTAAAACTCTGTTAATTGAATGTTATGCCAGTGCTTACTTCTGAGTCCCATTTTAATTGTAGTGTACATTTGACAAAGTGCAACTGAATTTTGATAGTTTTGATTCTCCTGAGTCACTTGCGCTATGACTGGCTTTCTGTAAGACCCTACCAGCAAGGTTAATGTACTGTGCATGTGTATTGCTTGGTTGCACACTACATCACGTCTGGTTGCTGTTGCCTTGGACTCATGCTATTGGGGGGCAATTAAGCTTATACGTAGCAGGAAGCCTTGTAAAAGTAGAGCTACAATATAGTTAATGTGTGAAAATCGGAGTTCCTAAAAACAACCAAAAAACACACAGAAAGGTGGCTCCTCTGCTGAGCTTATAACTCTCGTAAAATGTATCAGGTAGTTGAGAGTCTGAACATGTACATGTTTGCATTGATCGCTTAGTCAAAGTCTGCATGCATCTGAAAATAAACTGTAAACGGCTGTTGTTTTAATTCATTTGCTTTTCTTATTCTCCTAATACTTACAGTACGTATGCACAGTTCCAATTAAAACAATTGACATAGAATGGATGTGTGTTGTTAAGTGCATATACAATGTTTAACATGAAGAAAACCTTGCTAAGTAGTATTAATAAACTAGATTAATAAATCTATTTTAGGGTGCATATCCCATATTAACAACAAACACTAAATTCATATCACTAAATATTGTTGTAACTAGGGCTGGGTATTACTTCCTAAATTGATTGGATTTCGATTCATAAGGTTCTGACTCAATTCATTATGATTTGATTCACTCTGCGCTTGAATGAGATCCATTATGCAAAAACATTTTTTTTACCAATAGGTACCTGTTTTTGTTTATTTGGGATCTGCATAGATCCTGAAAATTCAAAATCAAACCATTGAGGCTTGGCGGAGGTATTTATAAAACAATCTCGCCTTCCTTCATACTTAGAAAATGGATGGATGGACATCAGCAGATTTACCCGAAGAGCTTTGCACTAGTCCCCCATTGTAGTCCGAAGTTGTACTCAATAAATGTATTATTTTTCTCTATCCTCTTGTTGTGGGGCTGACTGGCTTGAACATGCACATGCATCCTCCGCTGTTTCCATTTCTAATACAAAGTAGCGCATAGTTCTAACTTGACTCGATATAAAAAAGCGGTATAAACTACGCTATGGCTGACGGGGAGAAGACGCAGTTGAGGTGGAGACACGTAAATAAGACAGCTCACAAAACGGGGCATCCTGAAAAGACGGTCAGCAAGCGGCTTGAAGACGGTCTGTAAATCATAATCTTTGCAAAATTTTGACTAAAGAACCACCATTAAATGTTATGTAGACCAATGTTTTTCAACCACTGTGCCGCGGCACACTAGTGTACCGTGAGATACAGTCTGGTGTGCCGTGGGAGATTATCTAATTTCCCCTATTTGGGTTAAAAATATTTTTTGCAAACCAGTAATTATAATACGCAAATAATGTGTTGTTGAGTGTCGGTGCTGTCTAGAGCTCGGCAGAGTAACCATGTAATACTCTTCCATATCAGTAGGTGGCAGCCGGTAGCTAATTGCTTTGTAGATGTCGGAAACAGCGGGAGGCAGTGTGTAGGTAAAAAGGTATCTAATGCTTAAACCAAAAATAAACAAAAGGTGAGTGCCCCTAAGAAAAGGCATTGAAGCTTAGGGAAGGCTATGCAGAACGAAACTAAAACTGAACTGGCTACAAAGTAAACAAAAACAGAATGCTGGACGACAGCAAAGACTTACTGTGGAGCAAAGACGCCGTCCACAATGTACCTCCGAACATGACAATCAACAATATCCCCACAAAGAAGGATTAAAAACAACTGAAATATTCTTGATTGCTAAAACAAAGTATATGCGGGAAATATCGCTCAAAGGAAGACATGAAACTGCTAAAGGAAAATACCAAAAAAAGACAAAAAGCTACCAAAATAAGAGCGCAAGACAAGAACTAAAACACGACACACAGGAAAACAGCAAAAAACTCAAAATAAGACACGGCGTGATGTGACAGGTCGTGACAGTACACCTACTTTGAGACAAGAGCTATAGTGATGCATGGTTGGTTATGGTTTAAAGTCGTATCCAACGACTTTTTACTGTCAACTGAGTTTAGTTATTTAATGTTTTCTGCTGGTGGTGTGCCTCCGGATTTTTTCAAAGCAAAAATGTGCCTTGGCTCAAAAAAGGTTGAAAAACACTGATGTAGACCACAATAAATGTTTTTAAATGTTATTTTTTTTCTCATCTCCATAGACAACTTCGGACAATTTCAACTTCAACATTAAACAAGACTGTGTCAAAGTAATACAAATAAATATAAGTAACCAATATCAATCAGAAATGTGTTTTATTTTCTATAATGTGAGTGCATCGGTACACGGCTCCCTGGATCGACCCAAATGTAAAATAAACCGGCTAATGGCCCGAGAACAAAGTTATGAATTGGTTTAATTTATGTGCTAATACTGCTGAAATCCCTCTCTGCTCTGCATAGCACTCTTGTTACATCTCACCCACTGTGTGTTTATATGTCTCTCACTTCCGTGAAACTCTCATGAGACCTGTCACAGTAACGTAAATGTGCGACATTAACACAATTAAGTCTACCATTTGGAAGATATTTGGATTGTTTAAGAAAAACTGTAAACTTGATAAAACTGTTCCCATATGGAAAGACTGTAATACAGCACTGAATTACCGCGGTGGCATGACTAAACTCAATACGCACCCGGTGGAAAGACATAGGGAAGAAACCAGTGATAAGAATGTTAGTACTGCTAGCTCAAATACTCATAAGGACAAAGACACAGACATACAAGGTTTCATTCAACTAAAAATTGGTCAACAAAGCTAGAGGTAAAGTTATTTTCAGCTTGAGACAAGGTTTTAACCTCTTCAATAGTCCGTTTAATTGTTACAGACTTGAGACCGTAGTGTGTTTTGTCGAATGATACATACATACATACAAGCCTTGGTACAAGATACTAAGTCGACAGTATGTTACCAACAAATGTGTGCCAGAGCTGTATAATAAAGTAAAAGATAAAGTCATTTTGTGCCAGTAATGAAAATGTAATATTAAATATGTTTTCATTGTGAGAGGGGCTTTCCAAAGTGCTTTGAGTGTAATGTATTTATAAACACAATGACATGGTATGTCGTGTCAAAAGCAACACACATAATTGTTTGCTGGTCTTCTGTAAAGTATATTTATCCTAATATAAACAGTGCCAAATTTATAGAATTGACCTGGAATCAATTGTAACCTAAAATTAAAGTCTACTTTAAAACACAAAGTTGATTGAAACTTGATTGCATCAAATTGAGTCAGATTGAATCGGATCAAATTTAGCCATCTGCGTTTAAATTAATCCTGAAATGTATGGCGAAGTTGGTAGAGTGGCCGTGCCAGCAATCGGAGGGTTGCTGGTTACTGGGGTTCAATCCCCACCTTCTACCATCCTAGTCACGTCCGTTGTGTCCTTGGGCAAGACACTTCACCCTTGCTCCTGATGGGTGCTGGTTAGCGCCTTGCATGGCAGCTCCCGCCATCAGTGTGTGAATGTGTGTGTGAATGGGTGAATGTGGAAATACTGTCAAAGCGCTTTGAGTGCCTTGAAGGTAGAAAAGCGCTATACAAGTATAACCCATTTATCATTTATCATTTATAAATATGTTTAGTCATGTGCTAACTAACAATAAACTATGCTGCTCATCAGGCAGTGACAAAAATAAAAATACTATAAACCATTAAATAAAAACTAACGTATTACCTTTAGCCCATTTAAGAGCAAGAACAGTATACTGTCCATTTTTTAGAAAAACAAAGGACAGTCAATTTAGCAGCAATACTTTCAAAAACTAGGACAGGCAAAGTGTTGACAAAAATAAAGCATACAGTTTTTATGAAATCAAACGACAGTGTTAGGGTTTTGTTGTTACCGTAGTTTTTATTGCTGCTATTTTGACTATCTAGCTTCCTCAAAAAGAAAAGCGTATTTTGTGATGACTTGTTTAGAACACACAAGTATTTAGATAAAGTTCTCTCTTTTGTTGGCTAATTCGGTAGCAAGCAAGTTATCTTCGAGAAGAGTCGGCGACTGCATCCTCCAGATATCCAACATGCCTATGCTTTAAATGCTCCCGCATCACAGACCTACTGCCATGACAGGTCTACTTTGCAAATTGAACAAGTTATTCATGCATAAGGTGAAATGTTCCTATACTTTCAATGTTTTCAGCTGCTATGTTGTTTCCGGTAACCACACTCATTTTGTTGCTGCTAGTCACCAGTCGCGCTGACTTGTGCATGTTCGTTTGCGTCAGGGTAAACACGTGCGACGACGTCACTGACTATTGTGGACAAATTAATTTGTCGGCGACAAATTTTATCATTGATTTATGTCGATGAATCGTTGCACCTCTCGTTATAAGCAAATCGCTTGACAAGACCGATAAACATTGATCGCAAGGCATTCAACAATGTACTTACCAATGCGCGAATCAGTTTAACAACTCAATTCCCAATTAATGGACCCCACTCCAGCTATTTATTTTTATTTTTACAATATCTTGTATATTCATATCTGTGCAGATAAATAACGTATTGAATTTTTTTCCCCGATTCTGAAACTGGAAATGCCACTCGGTCTTGGAGTAGCAACCCAGCAAAAAGGTGTGGTTGTGACTGTTGGGTACAGCAATAGATGCTTTACAGAAAATGTTCATTTGTGTACTATACAGTCGTGGTCAAAAGTTTACATACACTTGTAAAGAACATAATGTCATGGCTGTTTTGAGTTTCCAATAATTTCTACAACTCTTATATTTTTGTGATAGAGTGATTGGAGCACATACTTGTTGGTCACAAAAAACATTCATGAAGTTTGGTTATTTTATGAATTTATTATGGGTCTACTGAAAATGTGACCAAATCTGCTGGGTCAAAAGTATACATACAGCAATGTTAATATTTGGTTACATGTCCCTTGGAAAGTTTCACTGCAATGAGGCGCTTTTGGTAGCCATCCACAAGCTTCTGGCAAGCTTCTGGTTAAATTTGTGACCACTCCTCTTCACAAAATTGGTGCAGTTCAGCTAAATTGGTTGGTTTCATCGACGTCCCACTGGGGTGAGTTTTTCCTTGCCCTTATGTGGGCTTTGTACCGAGGATGTCGTTGTGGCTTGTGCAGCCCTTTGAGACACTTGTGATTTAGGGCTATATAAATAAAGATTGATTGATTGATTGATGGTTTTCTGACATGGACTTGTTTCTTCAGCATTGTCCACACGTTTAAGTCAGGACTTTGGAAAGGCCATTCTAAAACCTTAATTATAGCCTGATTTAGCCATTCCTTTACCACTTTTGACGTGTGTATGGGGTCATTGTCCTGTTGGAACACCCAACTGCGCCCAAGACCCAATCTCCGGGCTGATGATTTTCTGTTGTCCTGAAGAATTTGGAGTTAATCCTCCTTTTTCATTGTCCCATTTACTCTCTGTAAAGCACCAGTTCCATTGGCAGCAAATCAGGCCCAGAGCATAATACTACCACCACCATGCTTGACGGTAGGATGGTGTTCCTGGGATTAAAGGCCTCACCTTTTCTCCTTCAAACATATTGCTGGGTATTCTGGCCAAACAGCTCAATTGTTGTTTCATCCGACCACAGAACTTTCCTCCAGAAAGTCTTATCTTTGTCCATGTGATGTCAGATGAAACAAAAATTGAGCTGTGTGGCCACAGCCATGACATTATGTCCTTCACAAGTGTATGTAAACTTTTGACCACGACTGCATGTGTGTGTCCCTAATGAGTTTCAGGCCGCATTTTTTTGTAATTAGTAAAACAAGTCATTGACTGTTCATTTTGTCTTCATCCTGCACTCTGCCTATCAGCACAGCCCCACAGTTCAAGGCTACCTGCCTGTCTGACCTCCTGCTCACATGACCATTGTTGTTTCTCATGGTGTCGCTCCCCTCGGTGGGCCTGAACTGTTAGATGAATTAACGTGTGAACGGATGGCTGCGTATATCTCAAAACACTTCAGAGAAATGGATGTGTTGGGGAATGTCAGAGGGAGCTGTGGCTAAATGGGTCATGTCCCGTCACACAATGGCAGCATTACTGTGAGAGTTGTAGTGGCAGACATGGGAGGGGAGAAGCCAGGGGCATGGGTAGTTTTTGAGGATACCCAAGCTCTTTGCGGCAATTATGGACACAAATAACATCCACACAGAGCTGCTATGGAAATTAGGGTCAAAGGGTTAACTGTGTATTCAATAGGGTGAGGCCAACTGATTGATTGTTGCAAATGAGGGAAATGACAAGCACAAAAACAGTAGGTGCAGCATCAGTTCATACTTATACTTTTGCTGTATAATTTCTTACACTGAAAGCGTTGGTTGCATGAGTCAAATGTTTTGTGTTGTTACAGCTTGGAGATTTGCTCTCACAGGGCGTCTTCCCAATTGAGGAGAAATGTTTGCTATTTTTAAAATTGCCTAATCTTCCAACAGTTTGTTGATCTGTTATCAAAAAGCTGCAAACTGATTTCTACCAACAAATGTAAATTAGGAAGTGTCTTCTTTCTCCTGTTTTTGTTTACTTGTAGGCCCTTGGGTAACGTTTTCTTTTTTTGGCTGGGAATGCTTTGTCCACATGATGGGTGGCTTCTTGCATATCTTGATGTGGTCTTTGTAAACAAGCAAGGTTGGCACAATTTCCTTGTAAGAGAGACTTTCTTGTTCAAGTAGACCAGCATGTAGCCACATAAAGATGCTGCATCCATGTTCTGTTAAAATATTTAGCGGGTACTGTCTATCTGTGTTGGCCCTGCGATGAGGTTGCGACTTGTCCAGGGTGTATCCCGCCTTCCGCCCGAATGCAGCTGGGATAGGCTTCAGCACCCCTGCGACCCCGAACGGGACTAACGGTAGAAAATGGATGGCTGGGTGGATAAATGCACAATTGCACACTTTTGCCCCAGTCACCATAAATTTGCAGTTCAAAGACATGTATCATATCTATGACCGAACTATGTGGATATTATAGGTGGGGAAAAATGATCGATTCTCCGATGCATCACGATTAGAACATGGCCGATTTACGAATCAATGAATAAATGTCCAAACATCAAATATTTATGTATGTTAAATAAAGTAATAGACGGTTCTAAAATGCGGCATTAGTGCTAATGTTTTTTAAACGTTAGGTCTAGGTTTGGTTCCAACTAACCAAAAAGAACTATTAGCTAATATTCTTTTTACGTAATGTGTTGGCTGGGTCAGCGCGGCGGACACACACGGAGGAGGGAGGAGAGGACAAGCTATGTTAGCCGCGTGCTAAGCTAGTTTGAATGTGAAGTAGTAAAACAACAAAAGAATAAATTTACTGTACACTTCAACAGAAGGCTAATAGGAAGAGAAAATTAGCGTGTTGATTAATAAGTCAGGAGACACAATAATATCCACACAGTACGGCAATAGTCTGTCAGCCATAGATATGAGTGAGCAGATTGACGACACGTCTTTGAGCCGCAAGTTTATGGCGACTGGGGCCAAAGTGTGCATCTGTGCATTCATTCATCCATCCATCCATTTTCTACTGCTTGTCCAGTTCGGGGTCGCGGGGGTGCTGGACCCTATCCCAGCTGCATTCAGGCAGAAGGTGGGGTACACCCTGGACAAGTCGCCACCTCATTCTGAACATTCAGTGGTTTTAGAAGGCACAACATTTTAATCATAGATGCCTGCTAGACAAGTAGTTCTAAAATAGTTTGTTTATTTTTTCACTTAGCAGTCTACTGCAGTTCTCACGTATCTCGTCTACCACATTTACAGTACAAGCCAGAAGTTTGGACACACCTTCTCATTCAATGCGTTTTCTTTATTTTCATGACTATTTACATTGTAGATTGTCACTGAAGGCATCACAACTATGAATGTGGAGTTAAGTACTTAACAAAAAAAGGTGAAATAACTGAAAACATGTTTTATATTCTAGTTTCTTCGAAATAGCCACCATTTGCTCTGATTACTGCTTTGCACACTCTTGGCATTCTCTCGATGAGATTCAAGAGGTAGTCACCTGAAATGGTTTTCACTTCACAGGTGTCATAGTTTTGATGTCTTCAATGATAATCTACAATGTAAATAGTCATGAAAATAAAGAAAACACATTTAAATCAGAAGGTGTGTCCAAACTTTTGGCCTGTACTGTATATCTAAACTTTGTCCACTAAATACCTGAAATGAAACAATACTGCATACATCGGTAGCCAAAGGAAGAGCCTATTCCTGATATTATTAATCATGAAATGTAATACATTTAGAATACATAATAATAATAATATACAATATACTAACAATATACAATATAATAACATACAATATAATTTATTATAGATGTATAAATAACCGATTTATAATCGAATCGTAGCCGCCCAAATGTAATCGTAATATAATTTTGAGGTGCTCAAAGATTCTCACCTTTACTGTCAGCATAAGCGCTACAGCTGGTCGCACATCTGATCGGCCCTGATTCGAAGTGGGCACTCGGCAAAAGTAAGGAGAGAAAGGTATTTCAAGTTTATTAATGCATTTCTTGTTCAAGCCTATGAAAACGTCCCCGATTTTGGCATTAGTAGCAACAGTAATGTCTAACTTAACGTCTTGTGTGTCTTCAAATTTGTTTGGGCATGTGTGTTTTGCATGTTTTTGCCGTGTTTTTGTGGGTTTTCTCCGGGTACTCAGGCCTCGTCCCACATTCCACAAATATGCAGTTAGGTTCATCGGAGACTCTAAATTGTCCATAGGTATGAATGTGAGTGTGAATGATTGTTTGTCTATCGATATGTGCCCTGCAATTGGCCCGGTTAATTTTCGTTAGCCTGTCAATGAGCTTGTCCATTATACGTTAGCAGTAAGCTAGCAGCATTAGATCCAACCTTTAGCCTGTATAATTGTTATATACCGTATTTGTCCAAACTGTATTATTTAACGTGATTCCAACATGTATGTGCACTTCATGTGTATATGTAATGAACTTTCCTTTGTGAAGTGAAGTGAAATGAATTATATTTATATAGCGCTTTTCTCTAGTTACTCAAAACACTTTACATAGTAAAACCCAATATCTAAGTTACATTTAAACCAGTGTGGGTGGCACTGGGCGCAGGTGGGTGAATGAGTGATGAGTGAAAGCAAGTGTCTTGCCAAAGGACACAACCGCAGTGACTAGGATGGCGGAAGCGGGGATCGAACCTGGAGGTGAAGTGAATTATATTTATATAGTGCTTTTCTCTAGTGACTCAAACGCTTTTACATATCTAAGTTACATTTTTAAACCAGAGTGGGTGGCACTGGGAGCAGGTGGGTAAAGTGTCTTGCCCAAGGACACAACGGCAGTGACTAGGTTGGCAGAAGCGGAGATCGAACGTGGAACCCTCAAGTTGCTGGCACGGCCACTCTACCAACCAAGCTTTATCGCCCCACATTTGTGTGCTTATTTTACATGTAGTGACTTGATTGTGTAAAATATCAATAAACTACATCAAGTTATTTTTTCCATCTCCAATTTAAAATACCGTTTACATATTTGGCAAACTAAATTCAAATATTCAGGGAGGGCAGAATATAGTGCAGCCTGTGTTACATTTTACAATAAGCAGCAATAATTGAAAAATAGAGCAAAACGATATAGTATAAGAAAACATATATGTTAATAATAGTAACTAATAACACATATTTGTTTTTATATACATGCATTAGATTTGTTTAGCTTTTTAAAGAAAATATATGCCTCATTGCTGATTAAATTTATCAGACATGATATACTGTATATTATGACATCACATTGGTCACACCCCTAGCCACAACCTCACTGCCACAAGTATATTGGCAATCAGGGGAAAACCCTGATTTATAACACCATCTGTTGCATGTTCTTTCCGACATTGGAATGGGGTTAAATGTATTAATGATGAGAGCTGTAGTATCAGTAATGACTATAGGGCTGAAGATGTTGGAAGACTGATTAAGTATTGTGATGGTATTATCACAACACTCAGGTGGCTAAATATTGCACTGTTATTTTGAAGGCCTGATTATGACAGTGGTAATTAATGTGCAGTCTGCCATGTGCAGTGGTGTTGGTATCGTTTCTTCTTCCTTAGTCACATTGGACAGTAATCAGCATTTCGCCGCAGACAGCTGTAGCCTCACTCCCTTCAGGCAGACACAACCGCCAGAAGTGGTGCTTCATCAGCTGGAAGGGAGCAATGTAGAAATTACATGTAAAGGAAATGCATGTCACTCAGTTAAAATGTTAGTTTCAGCCCTAATTATCACATTGTTGCAAAGAGCCTCTTAAGTAGGAGAGAGTACATTAAAGCAAAGATAAACAGATGCAATCATGCTAATAGAGACCATGTGACATTTGAAATTTTGAAAATGAGTGAAAGTAATACATAGATGCTCGTCTATTGTTGGATTACTCCTTGACAGACAGGTCACCACATTAATTCATCTTTGCTGCAGCTCTCTCTGATGACCCAGCCAGGAATAATATGAGCATGTTCACTCTGTTTTTGAAATCACACTCAAATCTCTCGAGGCTATTTACTCACGCTGCTGTCATTCAAAATATTTTAACATATGGACTTGAGGGTCTCCAGTCATGCAAATGAACAATGGAGATTGCCTACTTTTATACTATTCCTTTTTTGAGAGGGTTTTGGTTTCTAGTGTAGAGCAAAACAATATCCATCCGCTCACACTTAATACTCAGTGACCTTCTGCGTGTAATCACACATCTTGTTTCGTATGATGACTGTTTTTTATGCAAGCCTGCACAGTAACTTAAGTATGCTTGATATCAAGTGGATGTGATGCAATTCTAATGTAATGTATTTATATTTGTTATTTTTGGTCTTGTGAGATCTGTTGTGTGTTTGTGTTTTTTAGAGAGGCTGCATTATTTTTAATTGTGGTGTAATGGCTGTTATTTTCTGATTTATAGCACAAAAGTTTAACTACAAAGCTCAATGAAGATGTTCCAAAGAAATGCAAATTACATTAGTTAATAGCTTTCCAGTTATTTTGATACTCGACTAGATTATCTATCTGCAGATCATATCATAATGAACATTTGCGTCTTTTTTCTTCTGTTTCAGAGTGCAGCGATGGAGGAAACAGTCATCTGGGAACAGCACACAGTGACCCTTCACAGGGTAGGTGTTTACAGCACTATAATTCACTCAGCAATTAATGTTTTATATTGTCTTTTTTAGTCTTTCCACCAGTCTATAGTGTCTTAACTGCAAGGTAGTTGCTCTCATCTCCCTCGATACTACACTATGTCCTCTCCCTAATCATGTGTCTTCCCTCTGCTTACTGAGAGGACCAGCTGTAGGAGCAGGATGTATGGTACTGGAACAATAGTTAGGGAGCCCAGATGGCAGGAAACAAGGCTAAGGAAGACCGGCATCAGCATCCACTTCCTTACAACTTATTTTCTCTTCCTTCCTGCTCAGGGCAAAGCGGGAACTGTATGACACTCTTATTTTTTGTTTAATGTCGTCAAACTTCATTGCCATGGACTACACCCATCAAAGCCCAGTAGACGAGATTGTTCACTATGTTAGGTATCAAAATCTGTATTGGCCTACATACACTATAAGCAAAAAAAAGTATTGGGACATTTGGTCTTTACAACAAAGGAAGAGAGTATGGAAAAACATTGAGTAGGTCCTGGCTTACCAGCTTTCGTTTAGTTTTTACCTAAATTGTAGTGTGGTGTTAAGGTCAGGGTTCTGTGCAGACTGACAGATCTTTCACACCAAACTCTTCTAAGCGTGCATTCATGACCCTAGCTTTGTCCACTGGGACACAATCATGTTGGAACAGAAAATGCTCTCCCTTAACTGCTCTCATAAGAGCTGTATACTATACTATGCCCTCTACCTAAATAAAACTGAAACTTTACTTTGTTCAAGCTACTGCATCTCCCCTCAAGTCTTTGGGCGCTGCACACTTTGAAAACCCCTAGTGTGGAGTACCTGTCTAGACTGGCCCGGTTGTTGTAATCTAATTAGTTAGCCGCTTTAGTGAGGCTGAAGGAGAAGCGCGTTGTTGGCTGCAATTCCTAGATTTCTGGCTCACCTCTGATGCTGTGGGGGAAAGTTTACATCACATGGCCAGTTTCCGTAGAGCTGCAATACATTTCCAGTTAACTGTACATAACTAATAGCTATATTGAAAATCTTCTTTGATAGAGCATGTTTAAATTGTATCAGTGTTGAACGTCGTTCTTTGTGTGTCCAGGCTCCTGGATTTGGGTTTGGTATTGCCATCTCGGGTGGGCGAGACAACCCACACTTCCAAAGCGGGGAGACATCCATTGTAATATCTGATGTTCTAAAAGGAGGTCCGGCTGAGGGATTATTGCAGTAAGTGTCTTTCTCAGATCAAGTTGTTTAACCACATCAGTATTCCATATTTATGCATTGATTTGTGGCAGCCACATATTTGGACCGCCACAACTAGATTTGGCGCAACTTGTTACACCCTCACTTATAAACTCATTAAATTGGGCTGTCTAAATACAATTTGAAGTTACAACTTATTGCCGTAAATGACAAAACTCTGCTTTTTAACACACCTTTTATCAGGCTGCAGCTATTGATAATTTTAGTTATCAAGTAATCTACCGATTCATTTGTGCGATTAATCAAGTAATTAAATAAAGCACACTCCATAGCAACTCTATAACAAATGTTCTGCTTCTCACAGCCTTCATTATTTTTTATAATAAATGCACATCATCATCATTAAATTAGCACTTTTAACATGTGTCTTTTAATAAAAATTTATAAATAAACCCTCCACCATTCAGCACCACGCAGATCACTGCTCTAACACGCCATTTTTCTCATGTGTGCTCCATTGCAGCGGCTGTGCAGTATCAATTCCGAGCACTACATGCGGCCTGAATTGTATCACTTTGTTTTAGTTACATTCATTAAACGATTAATCTAAGCAACACAAAATAAATCAATTAATCGCTCTAAGCCCTAACTTCATGCACACCTGGTCTACCAGAATATCAAGACGTGGTATCAGTTTTGCCAACCTAGCAACTTTGTACCTACTGTATTTTCCGGGCTATAGTTTGCGACAGTATACATTTTAGAAGATAACAAATATGTTTTCATATAATACCCGCACCGGATTATAAGCCGCAGATATATACGTTGTGAAATTAATTATTTACACAGAAAACTTTTAAAATCATTATACCTTAATTGTTTCCAAACGGTGCCTGTAATAGGAAAGTAAAATGGCTGATCAAACAAAACAGAAGTCATCGTCATGGACCCACTAGCTGTGGAAGCTAGCTCTACAATCAGCTAAACAGACTCAATAACTCCTTGGTGGCGTTTTGGTGAATTTACTGAGGAATTTGTGAAACTGAAACAATACAAAAAGAATGCCATTGTAAGTTAACAAGACAGACCCATGTAAACATGTTAGTATATTAGCTAATGCTAACAATGCTAGCTTGATTACATTACGGCAGCGTGTACAAATATGCTTTAAATCACTCCTACAGACATCACACGTGGGACGGTATAGTAAGTATGAATTGTTTTAGTGATATTGCAAAACATAAAAACTTTGCTTGGAGTGATGAATGAAGAATCCATATGAGTAGAAACGCTATAGACGACTCAAAAATGGAAAGCCACTTCCAAAACAAAACACTAAACCAAAGGAAATACTGTAGACATTCACCCCGAAATACCTGCAGTGAGCGAAATTGTCTAAAAGATGGCACCATAGCACAAACAGTAACACACCTTTTCAGTGTCTTTGAATGTGTTTTTATGAAAATTATTTGCATTATGGCCGTCAGCAAAGAACAATCCATAAATGAGCCACACAGTTTTAGAAGCCACTGGGTTCAAAGTGTAGGAAAAAAGTGTACGTTATATTTAGTATTTAGACCCCGCCAGATCGTCTTTTTCAAAATGTTCTGGTCTTATTGGACACTTTGGAGACTAACATGAAAGCACGTATTGCTCTTAATGAGCAGTGAGTCCTTCTGTAAATATTAAAAGCACTCAAAGATTTGTGACATAAAGAAACACAAAATTAATTGACAGAAGGAAGGTGATGCATCATTGCCAATTATGCAAATGATAAGAGGATGTTTCTGCCCACGCAACCTAGTGCCACTGATATACTGTGAAAAAATCTAAACACTGCACATACAGTGGAACACTTTTAAGTTGACAATCTGTCTGTCGACCAACTCATCAAGTCCTGGTCCATTGTGTTCTTATTATTGCTAAAAAGTGCCAACTTAAGCCGATGTAGACAACTTTTGTTGACATAAAATTTGAGACCCAAAGTGGTCACTTTGTCACTTCTGTAATGATATCAATCTGTTTTTTCCAATGTGTTATAATATTGTTAATTATTATTATTGTTTCTGTTTTAATTGGTTTTATTTTGCATAAGAAGATTTGTGGTTATGTCAAATACAAATAAAAACACATATTTGTTGGAGGGGCAACAGGAAAGGCACTTCCTCCTACTTTCAAAGCTTTGGCATAGGACCATTGCTTGGCGGTTGAATTCCCTGCTGTTCTTGTATTCCTATTCTACAACTAACAGTATTCCCCCCATTTAGGTGAATTAGTGAAGTCAATTATATTTATATAGCGCTTTTTCTCCAGAAACTCAAAAGGGCTTTGCATAGTAGACCTTTTATCTACATCTAAGCTATATTTAAACCAGTGTGGGTGGCACTCTGAGCTGGGTAAAGTGTCTTGCCCAAGGACACGTTGGCAGTGACAAGGATGGCAGAAGCGGGAGTCGAACTTGGAACCCTCAAGTTGCTGGCACAGCCGCTCTACCATCCGAGCCACGCCGCCCCAAATGTTGCACAAATGGAGGAAAGCTTTGCTGTTGGTTCAAAAAACGTTTTGTATCACCCTTTCACTTCCTATCTCTGGCAATAGTCAGGAGTAAATCTGCAATGAATTGCAATTTTTGTTTTTGTTGCCAACTGCTTATGTTAACGGGAGTCAGCCAATTCAAGGGGCGTCGACTTTAACAGGTTGCACTGTAATTGCTTCATATAAGCCTCTACAACCCTTGGCGAAATGATGACATCACCAGACTTGGAGGATGTCCACTCAGTTGTCTAATTCTGAAGAAAAAAACAAATAATAGACATGACACAAAACCATAGTTATTTCGAATGGTACATTTTTGACTTTAAGAAGCACTAAAAGAAATCCAGATCAAGTAGTATGAAAAAGCTATGGCATCACTAAATTCTAAGAAAAAATATGGAATCATGAAAAACAAAAAAACACAACACACCACTACAACTTTCTTGCACCAGCTTGCAGTCTCTGAGGCATGGACTAAACGAGTAACAAACAGTACTCTTCATCATTCTTGAGCCAACATTCTCTGAATGCTGTCGTCAGATCAGTGTTACAGGTTAGAGTCTTGTCATGGACTATTTTCTTTTAGTATATGTTTTTTTCTACAAAATTAAACAACTGAATGAACATCCTCCAAGTCTGGTGATTCCCTATTTTTTTTTACAGGGGTTGTATGAGGTTCTCCTTTTCTATTGCATTATTATAACCGTATGTTTACATTCCAGTAAACTACAGCTATCATTAATGCACTTAATGTTTGATTTTCCAGTGAAAATGATCGCGTGGTCATGGTCAATGCCGTTTCCATGGACAATGTGGAGCATGCATATGCTGTGCAACAACTACGCAAGAGTGGCAAAAATGCAAAGATAGTAAGTTTGACATTTTGACTATTCCCAAGGATTTCCCTGGGATTCATGTTCTGAAGAAATTTGTCATTTTGGTAAGATACCGTTAACTGTCCAATTTCATTTTCAGACTATTCGTAGGAAAAAGAAAGTACAGATCCCTGTTTCTCGGCCTGGAGACCGGGAGACCATGTCAGAGCATGAGGAAGAGGACAGTGATGAGGAGGAAGGCTATGACCATCACAGTGGTCGTGTTGCCCAAAGTGCCCCAAGTGGTGGAGCAAGTGGAGGCACGAGCAGTGGAAGACGACGTAACCGTGAACGTAGCAGCAGCGGTAGACGAGATCACAGTGCCTCACGGGAGCGAAGTGTCTCACCGCGCTCTGATCGGCGTTCACAAGCTTCTTCTGCTCCTACCAGGCCTTCTAAGGTCACTCTTGTCAAGTCGCAGAAACATGAAGGTGGGCAACACAATGTCCAAGAAGTGTATGTTTGGGCCACAAGATTGTTATAAAACTCACACATCCAAATTTGATGTAATAATAGGAAGACAATTTTTAATCTGTTAACAGCCATCACTTGATTGTCTGCTAAAATTCTGTTTTGCATTTTAACTCTGAAAGCAGAATATGGACTGCGGTTAGCGAGCCATATCTTTGTGAAGGACATCTCTCCTGAGAGCCTTGCTGCCAGGGATGGGAATATCCAAGAAGGAGATGTTGTTTTGAAGGTGAGATAATTGCAAGTACTAATAATGCATGTTGGTTAAAAAAAAAAAACATGCACTTCTTCTGTTTTGCCTTGTGCTGTTTTTGTCTGACAAATACACCACATGGTGGGGCTGTTATTAAACCCCAAAGTTTAACCCCAGAAGTCGGATGCACATTAAAGTTGCTATATGTCACTGGCCTAAATGGACCGTTGTCAACCTTTATGCAGATGCCTTACTTTCTATAGTGTTTTAAGCACCATATCCTGATTGGCAACACTAAATTGGCCCTAGTGTGTGAATGTTGTCTATCTGTGTTGACCCTGCGATGAGTTGGTGACTTGTCCAGGGTGTACCCCGCCTTCCGCTCGAGGGCAGCTGAGATAGGCTCCAGCACCCCCCGCGACCCCTAGAGGGACAAGCGGTAGAAAATGGATGGATGGACCCTGCCCTCTTACAGCTTTTAAGAATTAATGACATAACTTCACCTGCACGTAACAGGGGCACGCAATTTAATTGTGTGTGTTCGCTAGCGATTGCGACTTGGATAGCTAACGTCAGCGTTAGTATATTCTGTCATAACAACAACATGACTCCAAATTGTTTGTTGCTTCTCTTGGAATGCTTTTGTGTTTGTGTGTGCGCTAGAGATGCGCGGTTTGCGGGCATAATCCGCGGAGTCCGCGGATCGGGCGGATGAAATTTAAAAAAATTAGATTTTATCCGCGGGTCGGGTCGGGTCGGGTGGTTGAAATAAAAAAAAATTAGATTTTAAATAGATTCAGGCGGGTGGCAGTTAAACCAATTCGGAAATATATATACATAGTTAAATGTTGTTACCCACATACGAAAAACGAGCAGGCACCTGCAGCATATGCCACAACAGAAGAAAAAAAAGAAAAAGAGATGGACACTTTTACGGAGCGGAGAAGGGACGCCTCGCCGGGGTCCGGGACCGAGGCCCCTTCCCCCGAGAGGGCCCCACCGGGAGCCGTAGCTGAGGCGATCCGCGAGAAGGGCCAGGGTCACCACCGCGCCCACCGCACCGACACCCCGCCTCGTCCGCCTTCGCCGCGGCCGGCGTCACGCGCAGCAGGTAAGCAGCTTACCTGCCCGCCACCCCCGTGGCCGGGGGCTCGTAACAGGGGTCACTCCGCGCGCTCCGCTCGCGCAGCTTACCTGCCCGCCACCCCTGTTGCCGGGGGCGCGTAACAGGGGTCACTCCGCGCGCAGTGCGCTCACGAAAGGGGTGGGGCTCACCCTGGTTGATATAGACAGCAGCTAGGACGGTGGCCATGGAAGTCGGAACCCGCTAAGGAGTGTGTAACAACCCACCTGCCGAATCAACTAGCCCTGAAAATGGATGGCGCTGGAGCGTCGGGCCCATATACCCGGCCGTCGCCGGCAGCGAGACGAGCTTGGAGGTGCGCTCAGCGCGGCTCCCATATGATTGCGCACTGGTGTGCGTCTGGGTCGTGACAGCGTGGCACGCGAATGTCTGTCCTGCATTGGATCAGTCTCCTTTCTTTAACAGGCAAAAGCTTTATAACCTCACTAATGCCTTGCATCGTCTATATTAGATATATAACAACGGGCGGGTGCGGGCGGATGCGGTTCTGATCAAATGTTAGATCGGGTGGATTGCGGATGGTTGACGACTTTCTGATGCGGTTGCGGATGAAATAATTGCCTATCCGCGCATCTCTAGTGTGCGCCCTTATTGCGTGTACATTTGACAAGACAGGGTGAGTGCCAAGCCTGAATGCCAAACAAATTCCTTGGGCCAACAAGCAATTTTTAATCAATATAATTAGTAATTGTGTAAAAATATAGTTACCACTGTCCATTTCATAGGAGCAGATCCATTCACATGTTTAAAGATACCATCTTATCCTTCGTAATGGTTGCAACAATCACAACAGTTCTGACCAAGCATGCGGACAATGTTGAATTTCTCCAATTTGTAGCATTTTACTGGTGTTTAATTTCTAGAGCTGTCTTTTACTATGGATTTCTATCAGTCGACAATGGTAAAAACAGACCAATATTTAGACTTTTTCAACCTCAAATAAAAAGGTTATCACACTCAGATTAACAAATAAAAACAGTACAGATTGGATAGTTTAGCCAAATGTTGTTCCCCCAAAAGAAAGTGTTTCCACCTACCTTTTACTATTCTGTCCTGTGTGTTGTATTACTGTACATTTACCCAAAATAATAGATGTTTCAGCTCTGGCGGAGTGCCATAAAGACGACCAAACTGGACTATCTAGAACAGTGGTTCTTAACCTTGTTGGCGGTACCGAACCCCACCAGTTTCATATGTTTCATTCACCGAACCCTTCTTTAGTGAAAAATATATATAGTTTTTTTTTTTTCAAATTCAAGACAAAGTTAAGTTTTTTTACCGGTGCACAAAATGAACCGTGCATGAACATCACCTTGTTCAAAGAACAACACAAACACAGTGCATGAACTCACAACAAATTACACACCTGCAAATCAGATGGAAAATTAGGGGGGAAATTGTTTGGGGGTATGAATAATAGGGAGACGTTTTTATTTACATGATGAGTTGGGTGTGTCTTGACCTCAGCGACGGCGGCTCCGCCGAACCCCTGAGGCCGACTCACCGAACCCCTAGGGTTCGATCGAATCCAGGTTAAGAACCACTGATCTAGAAGAAGTAAAACAGTCATATTTGTTTATGTTTACAATGTCCGACTATTCGACTGCAAGTTTGAAAGTTGAATCAGACACCTCCAAATCGAATTGTCAAATAGTGGACTATTCTAAGACTTACATTTTCATTTTCACATTGCTTTTCTTTGACATACTTCCCCCAGAAGAGTCTGCTTCACGCTCGGGAGACATAAAGCAGGCTAAAGTTAGAAAAGTTAACAAAAAATAACTAAAGTGACATTGTCTTTTCTCCGTGTAGCGACTCACAACTATGCATTATTTCGCATTAATTTTTTTGCTCACATAACCAGTTCTCTTTTTGTTTTTGTAAAGTATAAATCATTTACCGTTTGGGGGTACATTGTAACACAAGGACCACCTTTATGTTTTTGGGTGAACTGACACATTCCCAATGCTTCCTAATATGGATGGTTCTGTAGTTGCTCATGTACATCGTAGTTTACAGCCAAGCTGTGACCTAATGCTGATCCACCCCCTCTCCATCACCAGATCAATGGCACAGTTACTGAGAACCTATCTTTGATAGATGCCAAGAAGCTGATTGAGAGGTCAAAGGGCAAGTTAAAAATGGTTGTGCAAAGAGATGACCGTGCCACGCTACTAAACATTCCTGACTTAGATGACAGTGTTGGATCAGCCAATAACTCTGACAGAGATGGTAAGTTAAACCTTGTACAATACAAGCTTTTTGTCTTTGTTGTTGTATAGAAATTGTATTTACTTTCCACAGACATTTCAGAAATACATTCATTGACATCAGACCATTCTAATCCCTCCCATGGCCGCGGTCGATCACGCTCACCAGACAAGAATGAGCCATCTGATCATCTCCGGCTCTCACCTCGGCAGATCACCAATGGCAGGTAACGCAAAGTACTGATTTAAACACGTGTGATGCATCTGTCACACAGGCGTGGTGATCCATCCACACTTCCACTGCGGCACACGCATGCATCTTTTTTTTTACACCCACAGGTTGTGTGCTGACTTTGCACCAAGAATGCATATTGCAGTAGATGAAGACATAGCATGCATAAACCATCAAACTCCCTCTGGACTGATCACAGACTTTTAATATGCCTCCCCCACACTTTGGGGTCTTGGGATAAGGCAGGCTATTGATTATCTTCTCGTTTATACCAGCTTCTATGTTTGTTTAGGACTTTTATCGGCCAACTCTTGAAACCATTTTAACCAACAAAGAAGCAACTTTACACTCTGCATGGTTGTCAAGTCTGACATTTAAGCTTAATGCTACTGTGCAAAATATCAGCTAATATGAAAGGACATATTTTCCACTTTCATACATTGTTTTTACCAATACTATTCAATAATCTAACCATATAATTTAGTTGCTGGACCACATTTGCCTTTTGTTGCACAAAAGATACACATGCAAGGCAAAAAAAGGGTGCCCTGGCCAACAGACTAGATTTCTATTTAGCAGTTTGATGCCAAGAATTTTTTTTAGAACTTGCCACTGAAAAACGACAAATTAAAATATCTAGTTGGCGGACTTGAGGATAGCGAATAAAGCACGCCTGGGGGGTAAAATAGCCTTGTCAGTTTTGTAAAGGAGTCATGCGTAAGTAGTCACTGACTGAAACAAAGCCAGTCAGTGTTTTACCAGTTTGCTCATTGGTCAGATCATAGAGGATGATACAGTATTTCCATTGTTGTGGTGAAAATAGACAAAGGATCACTGTACAGAAATTCAACAATGCCTATGCCTTTTTCAAGTAGTATTTAATTTGGTTTTTTTTTAGCTCAAGGAGTATGTCAGTAGTAGTGTAATGGTACACATTAAGGGTGAAACAGTTGACAAATTCCACTGTTTGGATCTCTGGATCACGGTTTGTGATCACGTTTTTCGGTTTGGTTCGGTGTTTCAAGAAACCATCACAACTATTTTTTAAATAAATTATGTCATGTATCAATAGGTAGCTGTCAACATTTGGTGTTTTCAGTTCAGTAGATCTCCTTCCATGCACTTTTGTCTGAACTTGGCAACAACTTTGTTAATGTTTGGGGTAGGGCTGGGCGATATGAACCAAAACTGATACCAAGGTATTTTTTATTTGAATACCGGTATCCAATATATACCAGTATTTTAAATAAAACATTTTCAAAGTGCTTAAGATTGCCTCAGTGTTTTATGGCTAGATAACCAGCGTTGAGAGCACTCAGATTATTTTTGTTGTAAGTTATAAGATAATGTGTTGTTTATTCTTTAAAAAGTAATAAGTTAGCCGTTACTATGTCAAAGGAATTTTTGTTCATTTTGTTTATGAATGTTAGGTTTATATCCTCACGCTTCTGCGCGGGATAGCCGCTGGCTGTTAAGTTTAAAACTGCTTTTCAGCCAACCAGCCACTACACTACAGTACCTTAGTCCGCACAGGCTATGGGTAGAGGCACTTTTAAACCGAGTTGTAGTTCAATATTTTGACACACGGAGCGAGCAGCAGCAAGGCGCTATCGTTATCTTCTGTGCTAAGTCGCTAACAGGTATAAAACACAAAAAGATGAGATTAGTGATAAAGTCGCTACCACCAGGTGTATGTGTTGTAAATTGAATTAAATTGTAAATTGGTATATGTGTAAATAAAGCTGTAGTCACACACCAATCGCCAAATGCAGTCGCTGTCCAAAGTATTGCTCACTCCGATGTCGAAAAATCATCAGCGCGCCGTCATTTAAAAAAAGGTTTAATGCGCAGCACACCATTGCGCGTCATAGTGCGTCAGAGAGAATCCTTCGTAAACACGCAAGAGGCGGGCGGGGGTGAGGCGAAGTGGCAAAAAAGCAGCTAAGCAGCTCCTCGCGCCTGTCAGGCGCGAGGAGAGCAAGCGGCTGTAACAAAGCGTCAAAATATGTGATATACCGGTACAGCGATACTGTCCCAAATACATATCACTTTCTAAAATATACCGGTATTAACTATAAAACCGATATGTGGCCCAGCCCTAGTTTGGGGTTAGGTTCTGTGCCGTTGAGACGTTCAGGATGGCTTGCAGGTGTTCATCTATGAGATGACACTGAGGCGCTGATTTAAAAGATAATATACACTTCATTCTAATACGCCAGTCATCTTTAGAGGCCATTTGAGAGTCATTGAATATGTCCTTACAGTAGATTGGATGGGATAATGGAAGGCAATGTGGGCACTTTAAGTGAGACCGTTTTACATTCGTTTTTATCAAAGTGATTGTTGATTAACCACCTCCTCGTCATCCTTTTTACATCCAAGCAAAAGCTATAATATTTTATTTAAACACAAAAACATAGTAATTTCAGCAAAATCTGGGAGTCTTCCACAGAACCTGGAACAGTTGGCAGGTATGTCAAAATACAGACCTATGCCATGGATACTCTGACTGTTTGTTAAAAAAAAAAGTCAGCTTGCCATGTTTTCAATACAAATGCCTCCACATTGCCTGCTTTTCCTTCGCCTCACGTTGCGCAATGCACATGCCTATGATTGGAACTAAACGCACACATACACCCAAACTGAGTAATAAAAAAAGAAAAAATGTATGATTCGAACGACACTCGTGCTTCTAACTGTGTCAAGTCAAGCAACAGATCAGAATTTAAACATAAACTGTTCCATACCAAGTACACATGCATATAGATTCTTAGTCAGTGACTACATGTCATTGTGTTATGAAAATAAACTCCCTTAAACAATTTGATACTGTATAAAAAAGAAAAAGAGAACGAGTGCACGGTGGATGTAAACGTAGTCACTGATGAGGGACAACGTGATTTTTGTTTATTTCAGTTAACTTTTTTGCCGTTGTTTATATTTCCTAAATGTACGGCATATTATTCTGGCAGTGCGTCAAAAAAGGAAAGCAATAAACATGGAAGGGAAGTTAGACATTGTAAAATTCTAGTGTAAATATGACGACCAACATTGGTGGCAATGAAAAAGATCCATGACCATACTGTATTTACACATTTGCTGGCGACCAGTACAGGGAGTAGCTTTTGCCCACTGTCAGTTGTAATAGGCTCCAGCTTCTCTGTGACTCTGAACAGCATAAACATTAAAAATTGATGTATGGATGTATTTATATGTATGTCTTGTACGATATGATGTGTTTATCTTATATGTGGCTACTATAATGTTACATTTTTTGTTAACTCTTTTTTTATGTAGCATTTACAATACATTATCTCATTAGCACATGATGCGGAATTTCTAATCTTGCTAAAAAAATATGCATATTGCTATTAATGTCCCATTTTATGTAAATTCAAATTTCCATGCTGTGGTTATGGCCAAAGAGGTAGAAGAATAAATAACAATATGACGGTCACTAGACTGTGACGCAAGAGAATGTTTTATCTCTCCGTTTCAGAAGGATGAAAGGAATTTGACATACTTCCCACAGTGCTTTGCCTGGGAGCCATATGGTTCGTTTAACCTGATTGGCTGCAGGGCTTATATGCATTATTGTCCCTTGGACAAGACACTGTGTCGTGTTTTTGGATGCGCCAGACCATTTCAAACTATATGCATGCACAGTGTCTTCTACTGAGAATTTATTTTTGGAATAGGCCAACAAATACATATATTCTGTGTATCTGGGACTTCCATTGCAAATCCTCCAATTAAGTGTCATGGTGCAGCTTACCCAGAGATGTGTGTGAGTAGTTATTATTTTTTGTCTTTTAGTCTTTCTATTTTATATTTATTAACAATATGAATGAGTAGGTTTTGTCACTTTTGCTCTTATTGTAGATGTCTTTACTTATGTTATGTTTGACTTTGGATGTACAGTATGTATTGAAATGTGTAGATTGTAACGGTAGGTGTGAAATACTAGGTTAGTTTTGTATTGGTAAAAGTTTAAGGGGTAGAATATGGTTTGGCCAGGTGTTTTTGTCTCGTCATAAACAAGGCGAATATACCGGTAGTCAAATATTCAGTCTGCTTTTTTGAAAGTCATTTACAAAAGGGTCTGGGTGAGTACAGTTTAAGAGCTGTTCTAGTAGGCAGTCATGTGATGAGATTGGAATTTAACGATTGTTTTAAGTAGCACAGCCCTTTCTTCTCTCTCGGCTGCTTGCCTCTCGAGTCGCCTCTTTCCCCTCCACCTTGTTCTCATACTGACACAAACATACACACACACACACACACAAGCATATCAACCTTGTTTATTTTTTCCAGGTTGAACAGGAAATTGAATCAAGTTGTCTTTTATAGAGTTGGGGTTTCCTTTTCTCTTGCTGTGTACTTTGACTAGAACCAAAATAACATCACATTCCATTAATAACCACTTACACATATTTACAAAAGGTTTACATGGTATAAACATGTACATCCAACCAAAGAACACTTTTCAGAATGTACTTTTATTGTTTTATAGAGTACAATTAAAATAAATAGGAGAAGGACAGCGACAAAAAGTTGTCATGTGTAAACCATTCCATTAATAATCACTTACACATATATACGAAAGGTTTACATGGTATAAACATGTACATCCAACCAAAGAACACTTTTCAAACTATACTTTTCTTGTTTTACAGAGTACAATTAAAATAAATAGGAGAAGAACAGCGACAAAAAGTTGTCATGTGTAAACACACAGCTTTGGTGTCAGTCTTAGACAACATAAAGCATCCAAATGTTATTTTTGCTATTGTTGATTTTGATGTTTGTTGGATTCTTTCAGCCATCGGAGTCGAGATGAGGAGCGGTCTAAACCAGGAGCCATTTCAACATCAGTCAAAAGTTTGGATGATGGGGTCTTGTCTCAGGCTAGTGATCAAGCCAGCTCCAGAGATGACAAACAGTTACCTCCACTGCCTGGTAGTTTTATTTAATCTTTAGGCTTTATGGGAAAATAGTCATTTGAGGAAATAAATAAAACACACATAAATGGGACCTAAAGCAAGACAGGTGTAATGACAATAAAACATAAGTCATTACCTTTTAGTAGCGTTGTCTCAGTGAAAGGGTGCTTTTTTTTTTATCGTCATCTAATACTCAACTAATAGTAATTACTAGACTAGAACGTTTGATACCCTAAAATAATTTATGATATGAGCACAGCCTGTCAGCAGCACCATGTCCATGTTTTCTTTCGTGTCTCAGACGGTCATTATTTTGTTTGTATTTTGGCAGAACCAAAACCTGTGTATGCACAGCCTGGCCAGCCTGATGTGGACCTGCCAGTCAGCCCCTCTGATGCACCTGTGCCCAGCGCCGCTCATGATGACAGTATCCTCAGGTCAGTATCCTCTATGCTCACGCAAAGCACAGAATAACCCATCCTAAAAAAAACTGGCATGTATTGCAAGAGAAAATTTGCACACCTCCCCTGACAGCATAAATAAATGTCAGTCAGGCAATCTTGCTTTTTCATCATTTATGTGCACATATGCTTTGTCTCTGTGAACAGTATTTTATGAATGAGCAGATTTGAGTCATGCGAAAATCGTCTTGGCAGTTTCAGAATCCTGCTAAATGCCATACATGGATTAGGATTTAAATCTACAACGAAAACAAGATGGCACTTTCTCTTTTTAAATTCAGATTTGATTACCTTTTTTTGTGTCATCTGACTACCTTTTTCTTCTTTTAGGCCAAGTATGAAGCTTGTCAAGTTCAAAAAAGGAGAGAGTGTCGGTCTTCGCCTCGCTGGAGGGAACGACGTTGGGATTTTTGTAGCGGGAGTTTTGGAGGACAGTCCTGCAGCCAAGGAGGGGCTAGAAGAAGGAGACCAGATTCTCAGGGTACTTAGCGACTAAATCTCACACACACCTTCAAAGTTACTCATTCTGTTTGGAGGAACTTGATTAGACTACAGTGGTACCTCAATGTTCCAAGAACAAGTTTTTAACTCAGAACACTTGTATCTCAAAGCCGTCCCGTCCATATAAATCAACTTATTCCATGCTTGGCCCTCCCAAAACACCACAATTTCACACGTAACATGCCTTTAAAAAAGAAAAAAAATGTTTTAGATAATAGATAATGTTTGAAAAGCATTACAGTCGCATGTACTACAAACAACTATAGTCTTTTTATGTAATAATGTACTACCGGGAAATTCCAGACAATAAGCCCAAAGTTTTTTTCTTACACTTTATAAGACGGTGCGGCTAATTTGTGGATTTTTCTCAGACAACAGCCATAATAAAAATAGTTAAAAAAAAACAAGCAAATACTCTTAGAAAGTCTTTTTTTGATTGTGCTATGCCGCCATTTTATGGACGAGTTCGCTCACTGCAGATGCCCTTCCATTTACGGTAAGTGCTTTGTTTTTTTTGTCTTTTTTTTTCAACCGGAGTGCCATTAGGCTTCCAGCCGTGCATAGCAGTTTTTACTCATATGGATTATTAATTCATAACTCCAAGCAATGTTTGTAAGTTTTACAGCATAACTAAAACTACTACTATACTGACTAAACCCTCCCATGTGTGATGTCTGTAGGAGTGTTTTCATGCATATTTGTTGTATGTGCTATCTTAATGTAATGACGCTAGCGTCGTTAGCATGAGCTAATATGCTAATACGTTTACAAGTGTCTGTGTTAATATTATTAACTTAAAATGGCATTATTTTTGTATTTTTCAGTTTCACAAATCCCTCAGTAAACTTACCAAGACGTCACCGTGGAGTTATTGAGTCTGTTTAGCTCATTAAAGAGCTAGCTTACGGAACGAGTGGGTTCAAGACTATGGCGTTATTTAGTGATGGGACAAGATGTGCCGAGGCTTTGAGGCGTGTGTCGAGTATTGGAGGGGGCATTCCCGCGAAGCGCGTATCTTTGCTTCATTTAGGGGAGGAGCCAGAAATTATGACGTGTGAAGCCTCGTGGCCAAGTTGGACCACGTGGCCGCTTCGGGACGTGCTTCAGATGCGGTTCAGATTTGCTGGCAGATTAGACAACTCAAAAACTGCCCAAGCTCCATTGAAAATGTGGGCTTTTGAGACTTGTAGCCAGTTCGGAATCTGGATAGAGAATAAAAATAGTTTTTAAAATGCCAATAGAATCAAAGATGGACGACAAACTGAATTCATCAAACGACAAACCTAATATCCATGTAATGACTATTAAATAACTGCCTTTTATCAGTGACGTCATCAGAACTTTGGTAGTACAATGGTGGGTTCAATTCTTAGCAACGTCAGTTCTCAAATGTGTTCATCACTGTAAACATTACATTTATTAAAGTAACACATTATTTATTTATTCTTTTTAACCAGCTACCAGAAATCAACAGCTGGATGGTGAAGAAATGTTGTCCAAAAAAAAAGAAAACCAAAAATAAAAATTTACTAAATCTCCTCTGTTCTGTACATAATTGTCCAAGTTACATTATATTGTCATATTACTCTTTATGCCATTTCTTCAAGGGGACAGAAAAACAATACACAACCTGCCCTATCATATCATTCGACTATGTTGTCAAAATACGAACACACAATATACGGTACATACAGTACAAAGGCAGATTTTGAGGACAGAAAAATATGTTTTGCAAGCACAGACATTATATTTTGAAAATAAATTAAACTTATGCAAAAAAAAATGTTTGAGCCAATATAAATGTGTTTTGTGCACAAAAAATGTGTTTGCTTGTTTGCTATTATCCATTTTAACAATCGAATATTAGTGTTGTCTTAAGTCAGATGGATGCACTCTCTCGCGCCCTCTCTCTTCCGCTCTCTCAACCTCACCCTTCTGCGCATTCAACTTTTTTTTCCTACATTTGCCCAGATTTCTGCTCTGCGTTCACGCAAGTTTAAACTCAGTGTTATACTTGTATTAAAAAGACAACCAATCAGAGAACTGGACAAATGTACGCTGATTGGCTGTTTGGTCTCCAATGAGAGTGCTTGTTATGTCGTCCCGGGAAGCATTAGTTCGCGCCTGATGGAGTCAATTGTAGTGTCCAATTCGGGGGCTGTATCTTTCCAATGACCCAGCCCATGCAGTCGAGGGTTTGTGGGTCATTGAGAGAGTCCTCCAGTCGTAGCCGGAGCAATTTTATTTGGGACTGACTCGCCTTCGAAAATCACAACACTTCCTGGTTGTGTCACGTGTTTACATCCTCCGGCTTGCAGTCAGGTCTACAAAGTGAAGAAAAGAAGAGAAAGAAACCTAACAAAATATTAAATCATGAAGCAAAAGTTGTTTTTATATTATCCGGTGTATGTATGTTGCTGTCGGTGGATTTACCTCCTGCTCAGGGAGAAATATTTTATTTTTAAACATAGTGGGCTACTATATACTGTAACCTAAATTGTAAAGAGCACTCTGGTCAACTTTATTTTTAAAATCTGCTTTAAATATCCAGTGAATTTCAGCAATAATAGTTTTTTTTGGGATATCTACATGTAATGCATTACATTTTGTGTTGTTTACACATTAATTCATTTTTATTTACTGGATTGAGGTACCATGATTCTCTTTATAAAGCAAATAGTTATTGAGTAGTTTACGGAGAAATGTTTTATGATGATTGCTTGATTAGTTCATTTTCAGATAAAATTGTAATATGTAATACAACAATCAGCTTAGCAAACTCACGTTAGTTTAGTCTTTATTTGAAGGGACAATGCACAGAAACATTAAGCTCAAAGACAGATATGTTCTGTACCAGATTATAGCTAAATAGCTAATTTCCATCTGCAGTCCCTGGCTACCTAAATTAAATGGATATAAAAATCATGCAATAAAATTATGAAGATAAAATCATACTATAGCATGTAATCAAATTAAGAAAAGTCATAAAATGCCCTTTCATGGACACATACTTTTAATATACAATACAACCACACCTCATTTACATCATCACACAAAGACAATACATGCTTTTGTTCACATCTGTCATCATTTGTAAAAACAACCATGATATTAACAGACACACCTCACAATTTACAACAAAAATGCTCTCATGGATAAATATAATACAAATTAAGTTGATGTGTCAAACATAATGCCCACCTTAGTGACCGTGTGAGCAGCTTTGATTGCTCCAAAGCCACTTTTTAACTTCAATTGGGAATGAAGAGTAATCTGTTAGACTTTTCAAGTTTGTTGTGAGGTCGTTCCATTCCTTTATGGCTTTATATGAAAAGGCTGATTGTGCAAAAGAGGTTTTACATCTGGGTACGCTACACTGCCCCCTGGTGGAGGCTCGTGTGTTTCTAGTTGTCACAGCAGATGTAAACTGGACAAAGTGCTTAAGTGGCGCTGGTGCATTGTTATTTAGGATTAGATGGGCCATACGTATTGATGCTAATCTTTGAGTGTTAGCTAAATTTAACAATCTATATTTTTGGAGAACTAAACAGTGATGGTGGTGTTGTGGTTTTCGGTCAAGGATTTTGAGCGATTGTTTGTGCAAAGTTTCCAATGGCCTCAGTGTCATTTTGCTTGCCTGCGACCAACATGTTATACAATAATAAAAACGAGACATAATCATTGCATTAAGATAAGTTTGAGCTGCCTCCAGTGTTAATGAATTCCTGATACATTTGAACGTTTTTATGTTGTATTTAAGACTCTGGCACATCTGTTTGATGTGTTTTTTAAAGCCAAGTGTTGGCTCTAAAATGACACCCAGGTAACGATATTCACTAACATTTTGTATTATTTCTTTATTAACCGTTATATTTGGAAAGGATGACATTTTATATTTGTTTACAAAATACATTGTTGCCTACTTGAGGTAGTTGGACATATGTGTACCCTCAAAATGGAGACAATCCAGATAATGTTACAAACAGAGAAGTATTCTTGGTCTTTCTTGTTGGAATCCATACAGTAACTGCACTCAGTACTACTCAGATATTATTTTAAACACACACAATTGGCCCTAGTGTGTGAATGTGAATAATGTCTATCTGTGTTGGCCCTGTGATGAGGTGGCGACTTGTCCAGAGTGAACCCTGCCTTCCGCCCGAATGCAGCTGGGATAGGCTCCAGCCATTCCCGTGACCCCGAGAGGGACAACTGGTAGAACACGGATACATGGATGTTTTAAAATAATAAGGAATATAAATGTCCAGCACCCCCCCGACCACAAAAGGTATAAGCGGTAGAAAATGGATGGATGGATGGATAAATGTCTTCTGCAAAAGACCAGACTATTACTTTTATATAATTCTAAATATGGCTCTACACTATAGCAGTTGATATTTTTTTTAAATCCTGTTGTAAATGTTTTATACTTTCATTTGTAAATATGAAGTGGAACTTCATTGTAATAACTGTATATATTCCCCTATTTTGGTATAGTTGCAATTAAGGCAATAAATTAATCACAACAGCAGTAGTCCCAGTACTTTGTATATTTATACAGGTCAAAAAAATGTTTTCAGATGATCAGCCAAACCTGCGTGTTGTTATATCCATTTATTTTTGCTCTGTTGTCCTGTAAATTGTCTTGAGAGTCATTTTCCTCCTTGATTGTCCTAAACACAAGCTCACAATAACAGTGGTTTAAACACATAAATGTTAATATTTTTCAGTGAAATAAAAATGTACATAGCGTCTACGAACAACTAATACGATTTAAATTGTAAACATAGTTAAAAAAAGATCAAGTATTAGAGCTACACACTAGTAAGACATATAATAAGACACGAATCAAGCTATTTAGGTGTAAAAGTAAAAGATCTAAGGCTTTTACTTCTTAACGTTGAGAAAAGATCCCTGCACGAAGCTGTCTGCAATGGCCGAATATGGGTGTCTCTTTCGGGGCAAAAAGGAGTGTAGAGCACGGAGGTTCCTCGACATTCTGATAGTTGAGGTCTCGTATTTTAACACATATTTATATCACTACTGTCACCCCAGCTTTACATGTCTGCTTTTAGATGTTTTAAATGAATAAATAAAGCTATACTTACATTTTAAAGTTGCTTTTTCCGTTCCATACAGGCAGCGCAGCCATGTAGAAAGTAGTTTTTCAGGGCGATCTCATTGGAGACCAAGCAGCCAATCAGAGTACATTTGTCCAGTTCTCTTGATTGGTTGCCTTTTTGATACAAGTATAACACTGATTCTAAACTTGCGGGAGCGCAGAGCAGAAATCTGAGCGAGTGTATAAAACAAAGTTCAATGCGCATCCATCTTACTGCAGACAACACGAAATATTGAGTGTTAATATGGATAATAGCAAATAAGCAATCACTTTTATTGTGCACAAAATACATTTATAATATATATATTTTGTAATTATTTGCATGAGTTTTCATTTATTTTCAAAATATGTCTGTGCTTGTAAAACATATTTTTCTGTCTTCAAAATCTGCTTTTGCGGCCTCAACATTAAGACACAAATATACCGACATTTCTTTTGTTTGATCAGCCGTTTTGCTGCCGTATTACAGACACTGTTTGAAAGCAATTAAGGTGTGTAAATAAACATTTAAATTGTCTTTCGTATTGGTATATATAAGTGGCTTATAGTCCGGTCCGGGTAATGTATGGAAACATTTTTTTTTAAATAGTCCATAAAATACGGTAATATTGTACCGCCATTACTTTGGGGACCAGACTAATGCATGTCTCCTTCGAGTTGATTCTCTGTCCAGTAATGCAAAGTCTGCGTATTATCCACTTATTATAGGCAACTTGTTTTCCGAGAGCTGCTGCTTGTTTCTCTCGTGGCATTTGACAAAAATATCTCAGACGTCTTTGAGTGGCAGACTGGAGAAGTCACTTCCAGGATGACAACACAAGAGATGTGGATGTCTGTGAACCAAAGCTATTGCTCGACCGACCATTCAGTTTGTTGATTCCGGACTCGATACAACAAATTGAAACACGGCTTCTCAATATTTTTATGGATTAATGTTTGTTGTTTGTGGGAGCATGCGCGGAGGCTTGCTGCAGCTCGTGGGGTGCAGATTTATGCTACAGTTCAACAGGGCTTGACTTGCCAGGTTAGCTGCTAACAGGTATCACATATTTTTTATGTTTTTCTCTCTGATTTGGTCGTCCGCTTTTCCTCCTTTGCACTAACTTTCTTAGTTCTGATGGTTGGAGGGCAGGATGTCAATCCCGGCGCACAAATGTCCACGTCAACTGTCGAATCAAAACTTGTTTGTTGTTTTTTCTTGTGTAAATGAAGCAAGCACCACAACATGTAACAATATATCAACTCCTCATTGCTCAAATGGCACAAACCTGTTAAAAATATAACTACTCTCGAGAGCGAAAATGCTCCTAACTCAAGGTATACCAGCAACTCAAAACATAACTAAAAGTTGAGACAGCTCTTATCTCAAATTATTTGTGAGTTAAGTAAGTTGGGGTACCACTGTATATTGTTGACTGTGTTTACAACATTGGCAAATACTATATTTCAGACAGTGATTGGGAGTGCATTCAGTTGAAAAGATGAAATAACCATCCATCGATCTATCCATTTTCTCTCACGCTTATTCTCCCAAGGGTCAAAGATTGAGCTGTAACCTATCCATTCCACTCACATTCAATGTAGACTCTCCATTAAGTGTGTTATTGTAATGTTGAAGGTAGCCATAGTACCTGGAGAAACCCCATGCAAACTCCACACAATATGTTCCAATGATACAAACCCCGATGACGTGCTAACCGCGAGGCCACGGTGCGGTTAGATGACACATCAATCACAAATGTGTATCATTTAAAACAAGAGATATCTGATTGAATCTGGCAACTGAAACTGACATAAATACATTTGAGGTGGTTTTCAAGGCTAATGTCATCTGTCTTCAGAACACTAAAGCTGTTGTTCCAAACAATTTAGGCTGTCTCTTTACTGAACCATATGTCGGAATTGTTCCAAATAGAAAACTGAACAAAAAACTCCTCAAGCTACATTGGCATACATCAAAAGTACCATCTGTCACTGGCAAATAAATGGATGGCAGTGTAGAAGAAAACTGGGTTCCCTCCAAAAGCTAAGGACTGATTCACATTTAACTGATTTAGTTTTCACATTTTTCAGCTTGTGAGATGGTCGATACTTTGATACTGTCGTTAACTAAATGTGTTTTTCCAAATCGTATCATTGTGGGAGGAACATCTGGTGGCTAACCAACGTTAGCTGCCCACGCTAACTTTAATGAATCAATGGGACTCCATCACCACAATAGCTCGGGGAATACAGTACAATGTACTTTATCTGTCAGTCTGAGTCATTACCAAGCCGTGCCTTTGGGTTGTAAGGCTCCCCTTGTGTCCAGTGTGAAGACACAATAGAAGTTGTTCTCGCTCCCTGACCCTTTGAACAGTCGTCTTTGTGTTTTACTGAGCGCCCGTTGACTGGATGACGCAGACACGATTGATGTCAGCTTCTCAGTCATTTAAGAGCATTTTTGTTACCTACAATTAGGCCTGGGCCGATAATATATTTTGCTTGACGATATAATGTCCTAGAAATTACTGTTGATAAACTATATTACTGTCAGCTTTATTTTAAGATCTAATTAAGCTCTATAATGTAATCATAATACATAATAATAATAACAATGAAAGTATTCCTTCCAAACGCAATAAACTTTGATTTGTCATTTTTGTTATTGTATTCGAAAGCTCAGTAACTATCAAAGTTCCTAAATAAGTAAACAAACATAAAAATACAATTGATTCTTAATCTACGTTCGCAAAAATTGCAGTTCAATAAATATTAAACATTTTGAAGTGGCATTTTTTTATACCCAGTTAAAAAAACAGGGTCAGGAGTAGGAATGTACTGATCTGACAATTTCATATCACGGTTATCATTATCATCGTGGTATTATTGAATGTGCTCAAACAGTACTTAAACACACTGAATTATTTGAACCAAGTAATTAAAAATAAAAACAAAGAAATAGAGACACTTTTAGAAAATCGACTATTTTGCATGTTTTGTGTTTTTTTTTGCTTCACTGATAATGTTTTAGTCTTAGTGTTTTATGTGTTTTAATGGCTAAGCTTTTATTGTTTTAAAAATGGGTTTGTACTGAAGCACTTTAAGATTTATTTAAATGAAAAGTGCATAACAAATAACGTCATTATCTATTATTTCTGGCGGGCGTTATGGCGTCCTACGGTATTCAGCGGTTCGTGAACACTCCGAAAAAACACGTCTGTCTCGTATTCAGCTTAGTATAGAAGGACCATTCTGTTCTTAGAGAGAACAGACTTTAGGTTCAATCTGCACAATTGAATAGCTTAGTCGCTCAGACAGCAATGTGTTTATGTAAGTTTAGATTGGGCTATTTTGTTTCTTAATGGTGGAAGACTTTAATCTCTCTTGTTTTCATGTCAGCATTTATACTAGCAAGCTAGCCCCAGTCAGTCTGTGAGTTTATCAAAGTGCAGTTATCAAGCACAGTATTTCGTAAATGTTTATTTAAAACCGGAATACTAACAGTCGAGAGTTTTACCGCGGTTATCATTAATACTATTTATTGTTATATCCCCAGTTGGGTGGTTTGTTTTGTGTAGTTTTTTTCGTTGCTATCGCTTTCCAACAAATTTGGGCATACTTGCTATTTATCCGTGTTGATAGCCTCATGTTACTCACTCGTTTGAAGCCGAAATATTACCACACCGTACATTTGGCTTTGTAATCAGATTTCCTTTGAATTTTTTTTTACCTCATGGTGCTTCCTACTAGTGAGTCGTGACTAGTAGCACATTTTGCTGGTGCATTCTGTGTGTGTAAGCTTGCGTCCCCGCCTCCACCCACAGAGACACATGGAGGACTGGCAAGAGGTTTCACTCCATTCATTTAATTCTGCTACTGAAAAAAGACGCTCAGGTGCTTAGAAAAATGTAGAGCTTGAACCCTCTTGTATACCCTGTTTGAAAGCGAGAGACAAAGAAAACAAACACACACAGACATAGCAATTTATCAACAAAGTTATCGTGTTCATTTTCATTTATAGTTCGATTAATGGCCGCAATGTTTTATAATGTTAGACTTTTAAGTCAGCGGAAATTACTAAGTAACATGACAGCACAGTTTGCTGGTCTTATTGCAATGGTAATATTGTTTCCCTCTTTATTAACTAACTGTCCATGTTTTCTGCTTCCCGCTAACTGCTTAGATCGTACTGTGTTTGTATTTTCCTTTATGAACAAACATGTTAAAATTTCCTGGACATTGTTCTTCATTTTTGGATTGTTGCTTTTTGTCCCTGGTGTGCTTGTGGAGATAAAGACATCACGTCGTTCCTGTTTCTGGAAAGGATGAAGGTGTCATTCTGAAGCCCATGTGTTTTTGCTTCCGCCGTTCTACCTCCCTCAAGCAAAGTCAATAAACAGCACTTATTGTATTTGGGAGGGTAGCAGGACATGAGGGGGAGGCTTTTATAGTTGTAGGGGAAGGGCTGTCCAGCTGTACAACTTTGCTTAATTCTCTTTAGTTCAGTCATATTTGTTGCTCACAAAATACTCTTGAAACATACTCAAGTATACTTTTTCAGAGTTCACATTGTGGGCCTCCATGCAAGATGTTCCAATATTTTATCAAACTCCAAGACTATTTTTTTTAAATCAAAAAGGACTCTTTATTTACACTGTTGCTGTCGGTTAGAGCCGATCCACATGCTTCTTTGATTAGCACAGATTGTATGGTGGTTATCCTGACAATTACAGTCATCTGGTGGACTTAAGGTGTAACTACAATGTTTAATTTCTGACGTATTCTACTCACTGCGATCTTTGCTCCCATGTGGCAACCCCCAGGACTGAAAACCTCTGCTTTAAAGGTTTTCTTTGTTAGGTGTAATACATGTCAGATAACAGCCAGTGTCCTCATTCTTCTAAACTTTTAATTCATGTATCAGAGAAGTTCAAATCAGTCAAATGATCGTCCATTTGTCAGTGCATTGTCCAATTAAGGATCAAATATAGAGTAAAACATTGTTTCACATAATGTTTTAGTTAGTCTTTTACACTTTTTTGTGCTTGTAGGTGAACAATGTGGACTTTGCCAACATAATACGGGAGGAAGCAGTGCTATTTCTGCTTGATCTCCCGAGAGGAGAGGAAGTTACAATTCTCGCTCAGAAGAAGAAAGATGGTGAGTAATGAGTATGTGAACAACGTCAGCCATCTGTTCCAGCATACCAAGGTAATTTCAAAACTTAACTTAAATTTTGTCTTTTGCAACTTCAGTGTACCGCAGGATAGTGGAGTCGGACGTTGGCGACTCCTTCTACATCCGCACACATTTTGAATATGAAAAAGAGTCACCATACGGATTAAGCTTTAACAAGGGGGAGGTGTTCCGTGTGGTAGACACTCTCTACAATGGCAAATTAGGCTCCTGGCTTGCTATTCGCATTGGCAAGAACCATCAGGAAGTGGAGAGGGGCATCATCCCCAACAAGAACAGGTAAGTCATACGTTTATTACCTGTACTGTACTTTCTGGGCGACTTTAGTTTGTTGTTCCGTATTTTAACATGTTTTGTCCTTATGGAAGTGTTTTGAAATAGGTCATAATATGCATTGAAGTAGTCATTGTAGTCATTGGTGCGATCTCTAGTCCGCAGGTGAAACTCAACAAATTTGAATATCGTGCAAAAGGTTGTTTATTTACTAGCTGAAAGTAATAATAGGCTCATAACATGCAACTCAAAATATTTAAGGCCTTATTTTGATATAATGTTGCTGATTATAGTTTATAGCTTATGAAAATCTTGAATTAAAAATCTCAGAAAATGTGGTGTTTTCAAAAACTGTAAGCCATGATCATAGAAATTATAAATAAAGACTTGACATACAGTATCTCACTTTGCATGTAATGAGTTTATATCACATATTAGTTTCACATTTAAAGTTAAATTGCTGACATGAACATTCAAAATGTTTTAGTTAAAACCTGTATATGACAATTTTGCATGAATTGGCGTCACTTACCAAAACCTAAAAAAATAATATTGTTATTAAAAAAAGTGCACACGATGTAAATGTAAATTGTAATACCTCTGCAATTTCCCTAATAAAAAAGAAAAATAGATAAATTAGAGTGTTCTAAACACCCAAACATATTAACATAAAACACATTTTATGGAGAATAATTATAGTTTTATATGCAGAAAACTGTGTGAAATACAGTACATAGAAATGACAATTGAAGCAAATAAGGCAACAAGCGCAGAGGGGGTAGGAGAGCACTGCAACATAAAAAGATTGTGTGAATAACGGAACAGTAATCCTCTGTTTTACTGGTAATGATTGTCATCATGTAAAAAAACTGAGGGGGACACGTCCCTCAGTACCCAGTGCCATCTGCACTCATGCCTCAGATGATATACAAAAAACAGGTTCAAAGTTTTTGTTAAATCGAGGTACAACTTAAACCAAATTTTACTTTTGCTGCAATATTGCCCACTATAGTTTTATATTGATGTAGGTAATTAAATGTAGTTTTAATCAATAGTCCCAACAACTAATCCTACTTTTGTTTGCCCCAGGGCCGAGCAGCTGTCCAGTGTGCAGTACACCCTCCCCAAAACACCAGGGGGCGATAGAGCAGATTTCTGGCGGTTCCGTGGTTTGCGAAGCTCAAAGAGGAATCTGCGGAAGAGCAGGGAGGACCTTTCAGCACAGCCAGTTCAGACTAAGTTCCCCGCCTATGAAAGGGTGGTGCTGAGGGAAGGTAAGCAGAGTTCAAAGCAGCGACATCAATCAAATTGAGAATATCATATTTACATTTTATTGTTGGGTTGAGGTCTTTAAACTAGTTGGGTTTTAACTTGAATTGATATGACGTTTATCTCTTTTGTTGCTTGTTTTGTACTGCCAGTTTGCATTTTTGCTGTTTGCATAGTAGAATTTCAGTTAATAGTAATGTAAAGGCTGTGATGGTTTTTAACCTTGACAGTTTTTTCGTCACTAACAGCTGGGTTCCTAAGGCCAGTGGTAATGTTTGGACCAATAGCAGACGTGGCAAGAGAAAAACTGGCACAAGAAGAGCCTGATATCTTTGAATTGGCAAGTAAGTAGTCAAGGACCAGTCCCTGTTTGCTTGTTGTCTTAATGTGTGCCGTGTAATATATGCAGTGCTTGTGCTAAAAATATCAAGATGATGCGGCATTCATATAGCAGATGTGGAAATCAGTGTTGGGTCAATGGCTCTTGTTACAGATCTCTCACATTGTCAGGTCATGATTTAATGCTGCAGGTTTTTAAACACCACTGTATGAAGACGCGTGCTGCATTTGTTTCTCGTCATTTTAAACTACGTTAAACTCCTTTGAACAGGAACGATTATTATTTTTGAATAAGTGTGTATATTTTATGTTATGCTTAAAACTTACACACGCGTCATCATGTTTCATGAAATTGGGACATGATTGCATTCCAAATGTGAAAACTTACTCTTACACCAACAGTTGTGGTCAGAACTTTACAGACACGCATCATTGGCATGAATGTCGTATTGATAATTGTATTTCAATTATATATTTGAAACATTATTTTCCCTGGGTGGAATGCCTATACAATTCTGTTTGTCACCACTTTTTATAAACAAGCATTGGGTGCACAAGTTTGAATTTGTTTTGGATTTTGATGCATTTACATATGGTCAATAGCAATGTCCCCCACAATTTTGCACGGGTCTAAGCAGCCCCCCAAATTCCATAAGCATTCCTTGGACCACCTAGGAGCATAGCAAATTACATGGATTTTTAAAATATTAAAATTATTGCAGTAATTTTCTGAATTTTAGTAATCAGTAAGTGGATTTGGCTCACTGGCAATAAAAATGAAAACAACTTTGCTTTTCAGGAGCCATGTAGTACATAGTGCATTCATGTTGTTTCAGTTGTCGTGCCTCCTACAACCACGGAATGCCCTGACACTTTGCCCCCACTTGCTTATTCCTGTAGTAGGCACGCAGTTCAAAGTAAACATGTACCATCTACCTATTTATATGCAGCCTGTTCGTTTTGCCGTTGTAAGAGGTTGGGTTTAAGTCTGTCGTGCTGTTATCATGACAACCTGCACAACTGGTTGGCATGTGCATAACACACTGTTAAGGACATTGATTGATTGCGTAAGTAAATTCGTATGAACCACGTCATGTCATTGGCGGGAGTGGCCAGCGGCGCTGAATACCCCAGTAACTGGACATGTTCATCATTGTTTTATCTGTTTTCACCGCTTGTTGTTACCTGTCACTCACTGAGTTGCATTGCGGAATGGTACATCATTGATTGTGTTAATTTTTTTTTATTGTTCAGTTTGGATTTAATTTGACATGCTGCATGAATTGGTTGCGCACACACAACACAGAAGCAGTGCACAATTACGCCCATGCAGCATTGTTCAATAGTATACATACAGGGTCAACTTTCACTTTGACCAGACTTTTTGTAGCCGATTGGATATTTAACGTCTCTTCATAACAGAGTTCATTTAAATTGGTTGGTTTCCTAAGCTTAGTCCACAAATATTTATTTGGGTGAAGGTTAAATGGTTTTATACGTTCCAAGACAAGGCCTGTTGCATGTTTGTGATCATTTGAAGTTTAAGTCGTCTCTTAGCAGGCAGTGTGCGTCCAGTCCCCGCTCAGTGATTGTGTAAAATGGTTGTTTGTCTCGAGTCCTGGGTGTTGTTGTTCTTTTGCCTGAAGTCAGCTGGGATAGGATCCAGCTTTCCATGACCCTAAACAAGATAAGTAGATAGTAGAGAATGGATGTTTGGTTTCAGTCACACAGCGGTTGATTTAAAGGATATTATGATTTTATTTTCGACATTTAAAAAACACTTTATTGTGGTCTACATAACATGTAATGGTAGTTCTTTGGTCAAAATTGTTCATATATTTAGTTTTACAGACCATCTTCAAGCCACTTTCTTACTGTCTATTCAGAATGCATTTTTTTGTGGGCGATTTTATTTACATACCAAAGCCCTCCTTCAGGCCAAGCCCCCTTGGACTGCATATCCACCCATTCAGCCATGTTGTAGTTTTTAGTGCTTCCATAACAAGTCTTCTAAAAGGTAAAAGTGACAACTACCTATATAAGCTATTTTTTATTGGAAGCATTATTACTGGCGACAGAGCATTGGTGGTCCCTGGGTTGTTTCTAATCATCATGAACGATTTCCATTGATCAAAGGGTGGGTCTTCCAGACCTTGGCAAAGTGCTGACAGATCCAGATGACAGGAGTTCCAATAGGCAACTTGTAAAAATACATTCTCCTTGTTAGAGCTTATATTAGTTCCTGGGACTTTCCCATTGTTTTTTATTGGTCGATCCAATGAGTGCTGTCAATCGGTTTATGCTGCCAAAGACAAATGACTGCGATCAAGTACAATCATTAACAATAAGTTAGTCAAAATACATTGTGAAACATATAGCACCGTTTATTATAGATATAAATACATCACTACAAACTTGTGAACATTTTTAAATAATTGAAAATACATCCAAAAGTGTGCACTCAATTCTTGATTTAAAAAAATCCTGATCATAATCATTCCACTGATTTAATAAATAAGTCAAAAGGAAAAAGAGATTCATGACCACAACTGTGCAAGCAACCACACCTTTTTATTTTTCAATTCATGTCTATCACTTCAGTGATCTTTTTGTAACTGTATTTTCTTTTCAGAAACACAGCAACAACAAGGAGGGGAAAGTATGTCATTTAGTGCATCAACTTGCATTTGCTTTATTTTAGTCACAGATTGGCAGATGGTGAAGCAGCAAGCGTTTGGTAGTTTGCTGGCTGGTAGATTTAGGGGAATACCACTTGATTTAAGAGCTCGTAGTAACAATCATGTCCAAATGTATTGGCGAATCTCTGCCTTGCAAGACTATCTGCAATATACTAACTCACTGCCAATACCGCATAACAAACATGAAGAGTACATGAAGTACAAAGGTACCTCAGTTTTTGTTAGGAACCCATTTCAAAAGGTCAGATGAAAACCAAATCATGCGGGAATCGAATTCCATTTTTCCTATAGGAAATAATGTAAATCTACTTTTAGTGTTTCTCTCCTCCTTTATCAAAGTGCCGTCACTTGCACTTTTTTGGACCCAGGGTGGCTTATTTTGCAGTTACACCATAAAAAAGCTGTTGTTTGAGACTCAGACCGAGTCACACACATTCTTTGTTTGGGCAAAATGGTAAAGGGGCATACATATGAGTGTTACAAGCAAAACGGTATATGAATATTTTGGCGAACATTTTCGTCACAAACTGAACCAAACAAGGAGTTAGTTGGGCATGCAAAAACCGAGGTCCTACTGTACAGATTTTGTTATAGAGATCTCATGGGACTGCGTAAGCTATCAATTGATATCTAGTACCCATCGAAATTTTGTATCTCACCGCTCTCCCCCTAAGTTAGCTTGAATAGGCTCAGCTTTTAGGGTAAACGATAAGGATGGATGAATTGATAATGTAAGTAATACAAACCAGGAATGGTTGCATGAAGTTACAGAAATATATAAATCCTGTGATTAAGTGGTATTCTCATGTGAAAGAGTGGTTTCATCATGTAGAAAGACCCCAGCAAGTCAGCATGTTAAAGATGTGCGCTCAAATGTGTGTCCACACAAACGCGAGTATTTTAAAAACACATGTTTTTCTTATAGCCGTTTGGGCACATGCAAAGATTGTTTTTTTTTTCATAACGGTATTTTTTTAAACAGATTTTTATAAACCTCATGCTTCAGCTTTTGTGTATGGACAAGTAAAACCAACTTTTTGGTTTGTGTCCTGAGAAACGTTTGTTATTATTATTATCTTATGTATTTAAACCGTATTCGACAACAGAACACAAGTAATGAAGTTATTGACTTACGGGTGCTGATTTTTATATTATGCGAATATGCGTGCGCCTTGTAACATGTACAGGGATTTAAAAGTGGAGTAGTTTTAAAAGTACACTTTCCAGTTACCGTCCAAATTCTATCTCTTCTCTCAAATTTAGTAAGGTAGTTTTTGACCAAATATTTGTAATATCACCATAAATGGTTTAATACTGAAAGAAAACAAGTAGGGTGGTGTCACTTCTCAATAGATTTAACCAAATCTTTGTCGTTAGTTTTGCAAACCTTGTTACTTTGGTTACTTTCATCTGTTAAAAGGCACCGCTGTGGTTGGGTAGTTGTAAATTAAATCTCACAGTACACGCTAAAGTTGAAAAGTTATTTTACTGTGTGTTATTTGAGTAAAGCATGTGGCATCTATTGTATACTAACATTATTAAACAACCTTTTAGGTATGTCTACAAAATGTAATATGTCTGAATACAAAGTTCAAGCCAATTGTATAAGGGTAAACATATAAATAAATAATTGATTGTATGTATTTTCATTGAATGGCTTTCCATTCAAGTATGCAGCCCAATAGATCATTTTAATATCCCACAAAAAAACCTACTCCTTAAGCATGTATTTAATGTAAAACCATAGCAACATCTCTGATTCGCACATTTTATGTTTAATATACATACATGTAGCTGCACATGGTTGAAATGTCTGCGTTGCATGGCAACAAAAAAGTTTGGCTTGGTATAGGCATTGGGAGATGATTTTAGATCTTACTGGGTTTAAAATGTGGAGGTTTTTTGTATAATGTCTTGTATGAGTCACCACCATCCTCATGAGAACAAAAGACTACTACCGGTACTCCCTTAAGTGCTTTGTGTTTCCAGGCAGGACACCATTTCTTAATTTTATGTGACACATAAACTTCCTGTCCACATCCTTGCCTTAACCTCAGCAGTTTATAACAGTGAATGTGCATTGTCATTAATCCCAAATGACCCTCCTACTTTTATATTTTAACGCCAATGTTTTTCACAAGATACACTTCTGGCAGCATAAATTATATCCTTATTTGCATTTGCACGCATACAGCTATTTCAAACCATTTGCATTAATCTATCCAAAATACATAATGGCTAATGCATGAATTGACCGCCACCCTCATTTTGTCTTGACATCTGTTTTCTTAAACACTTGTCTTCTCCTGTACAGAGATTCTTCTTCTGTATTTTACAGTTCTTTTTATGGGAGTTGACAACCGCATGCCACAAGGATGACTAATTTGGTCACTGCCTGTCTTCACTGCTTATCTTTAGTAGATGCGAAGCAGTTACACTCTTCTCGTTGCCTTCCACAGAAAGTGAACCACGGGATGCTGGAACTGACCAAAAAAGTTCTGGCATCATTCGCCTGCACACCATCAAACAGATCATTGACCGGGTGAGAGAAATCCCTGATGAAATATAACAAAAAGCATAACCAAATAATAACATAACATAACATAACTGGCTCATCGCTACCATCTGGTGGAGAACCTCTGTTTACTCAACAAAGTGACGCAAATCAATGTTATTAAAAAAAATAACAGTATTATTTTGTGTAAAAGGACAAACATGCGGTGCTGGACATTACTCCAAATGCAGTGGACCGTTTGAACTACGCCCAATGGTATCCAATAGTGGTGTTCCTCAACCCTGACACAAAGCAAGGCGTCAAGAACATGAGGACCAGACTCTGCCCCGAGTCTCGGAAGAGTGCCAGAAAGCTCTATGAACGCGCCCTAAAGCTGAGGAAGAACAACCATCATCTCTTCACCAGTGAGTCACCTGGGGAGGGTTTAACTAACTACGGTAAATGAGGGGGAAAAAATAACATTTTACGAGGGTAAAGAAAGACATATTTTATGTGCTGCACTGATAGGCTCTACATTTAATCAAACTGCTGTTGTTTATTGGTGATGTCATTCAACCGCACTGCTGCTGTAGGCCTGTTTTGAATTTGTTTTGCGTGCCATGACTCAGAAGCTCACATATAGGTGATAAAAATGATTTCTGCCCTGGGTGGTATTCCATTTCAAGCAATCCCCTCGACAAACACAATGAGCAGCAGGTTTTTGTTTATTTTCTGTGTAGAAACTAATTGTTTTAAAATGTGCCCCTGCCGTTCTTTATGTGTTCAGCAACCATTAACTTGAACAACATGAACGATGGTTGGTTCGGCGCACTGAAGGAAATCATCCAGCAGCAGCAAAACCAGCTGGTGTGGGTTTCAGAAGGCAAGGTAAATAAAGCACATGTGAACACAAACCATGTTTTCTTTCATCAAGCAGTACAGTTCCGTCCGCATATTTGTTTTTTTTAATGTTGTACAAGAATATTAACTGATATGATCTAGCAGCCGATTATGTTTATCCATACACAGTGTGGAGACGCTCTCCTAAGCTAAGAATCACTTTCATTACGGCAAATAAACTGCATTTTTTAGCATCTTAAGTGTCATTATCAAGTATTATTATGACTGGTTATTATGACTGGAGGAAGAGGCAAAACATTTAACACACTCAAAGAGCAAGCCAGGTGTGGGCATGCTAATAGCTAAGCAAACTGCTAAGCTAGCGTTAAACAACACAAGAACTTAGACTTAGACTTCTTAGTAAACTTTAGGAAGTTTAGATGGAACCATGTTACAGCCAAAAGTATGCAGCTATTAACAGGAAAATCCTCTATAGAGGATATAATAACTGTTGGTGTGTCAGCATTATCAGAGGGCACGTAAGAGGAGGGTGGAACAATCCATACATTAGTGATGTCGATACCAGAGGATAGTGTCAGTTTTTGGTGGATAATAGAGTGATTGGGGCGATATTTTATTTTTTAAAGCTTTTTTTTGTAGATGTTTTTATTGTCAAAAAACTCAAATAATATCCCGGACACAGCAGGACTTTGAGTGCAAAATACAAAGGATTTCAACGAGTAGTAGATAGTTGTTTTATTTTTTAATTTATTGTGTACTATTGACTTTTGTTTTGCTCAAACCATTGTGTAAGAGAATAGCCACTAGTTTAAATAGTGTGTTGATATTGTTAAACTGTCAATAGCATTCACAATATATGAATTTAAAAATGTACAGTTAATACATGTGGTCAGTATTGGTATCAACCAGTCTCATTCATGGATGATCGGAATCGGCAGCAAGAGACCATGATTGGAACACTCTAGTTCTAACTGATACTGTTTGTGTTGTGGCATAGTGTACATTTCTATTTCCAAAATCACACCACTGGGGCTCTCCAGTGCCTGTCTTAAAATGTGTGAAGTGAAGTGAATTATAATTGTATAGAGCTTTTTTCTAGAGACTCAAAGCGCTTTACATAGTAGACCCTTTATCTACATCTAAGCTACATTTAAACCAGTGTGGGTGGCACTGGGAGAAGGTGGGTAAATTGTTTTGCCCAAGGACACAACGGCAGTGACCCGTATGGCGTTTATGTAGAGATTAAACAATTTTGGGGTACGCGCAGCATATATTTACCGTTGTAGACGTATGTTCACCTAGCTTTGTGTATTGCTACATTTTAGATAAGTAACTTCTAACCCAGTTCAAGACCAACCCTCTTGATGCCATACTGTTCTAATTTGTTATTGAATATGTTATTGTGTCAAATGCTTTTGTTAGATCCATGATTAACACTGCAGCTGCACACAGTTCATCATCTATTGCATTGGTAATCTCTTGCGTTATTTCGATTAATGCCATCGATGTGAACTGTTAGTTCTGTGTTCGTATTGGCTTTTATTGTGTCAAATGCTTTTGTTAGATCCATGATTAACACTGCAGCTGCACACTGTTTATCATTTTTTGCATTGGTAATCTCTTGCGTTATTTCGATTAATGCCATCGATGTGAACTGTTAGTTCTGTGTTCGTATTGGCTTTTTGCGAGTGTTCACATATTTTTTTTATAAATTTGCCCAATCTGTTGTAAATCATTTTTAATACATTTAGAAAATTGTGGAAGTAAGGGAACAGGTATCTAGTTTGTAAACTGGTGTTTGTCTCCAGTCCTATTAATTGGTGCAACTTTTGCTATTTTGATTTTGTTTGGGAATTTGTCTTGTTTAAAATGATAGGTTGCTGGTAAACATTAAATGTTCTGAAATTTCTTTAATAACCTTTTTTGTATCATTTCCATATCATCCATCCATCCATCCATTTTCTACCGCTTAGTCCCTTCGGGTCGCGGGGAGTGCTGGAGCCTATCTCAGCTACAATCGGGCGGAAGGCGGGGTACACCCTGGACAAGTCGCCACCTCATCGCAGGGCCAACACAGATAGACAAGACAACATTCTCAATTCTGTTCAAATCAATCCAAATTGGATTTACATTTATTCACAATTTTGATGATTTCTTCTTCCATTCAGTGGATCGCATGTGTCAATGGTGTTAATATCGACCTCAGCATTCTTTGATTGCAGAAAGTTGACCACTTGTTGCTCTGTTGAAGCAGCATCCATTTTGTCTGGTTCTTCTCTGACATAGGATGTGGGGGTGATGTGCAGCCCTAAAATGATATAATTCATTTGTGTATTCTGTTCTTATCTTTGATGTTCTTTATATCAGTGTTGTCTTGTCGCATGGCCTTCAGCTTTTGGCACAGTGCTGCATTCTCTTGGCACGCTGCTGCAATCTCCTCTCCCAGTGCCTTCATCTCCTGCCTCATTGCTGTTTGGACCTCTTTAAGATTCTTCTGTTCATCTCTTAACTTCTTTATTTCCTTTATGCAGCTGTCCTTTTCTGATTCTTGACATATCTGACGTAATTGTAGGTCTTCCATTGTTTTTACCAACATACCCCGTTTCGGATCATCTGCCGGGCTTGCAGTTTTGTTCCGTTGAGTGCGTTTCATTGTTGCAAGGCAGCCAACTGAATGGATTTGACGTTGTTAGCTTTGACGTTGTTAGCGGCACATCTAGCATAATTTCAACAAATATTGTACCTTACGTCGTTCAGAGCTTTGTCAGCCTGTCTTGGAAGATCCCTTTGTGTGATCAGAAACGCTTAAATATGTCCAAACTCTCACAGCCTGATCTCTGTGTCGCTTTGAGTTGCTTGGCAACCGCTGTCAGCTAGCGTTTTAGTGACAGGAAGTGACGTATTCTGCCTTTGTTACATCAGCTCAGTGTAGTAGCTATTGGCTGTCCCAAAATGTGCTATATGACATCATCGCCTTATTTGCATTACGCATTGCAATGGACGCTGTAGAAGAGAGGAATAACGTTGTGGGAAAGATTTAAAAAAAAAAACCAATTCCTTAGTGTGCTTAAAACTGCTAATGAACTCTAAATTAAAATGTATTTGTTCTGCATTGTTCAGTGTTAAGGCAACATAGTGGTACAGGGGTTGGTGTGTGTGCCTCACAATAAGAAGGTCCTGGGTTTGATCCCTGGGTTCGGGGTCTTTCTGTGTGGAGTTTGCATGTTCTCCCCGTGATTGTGTGGCTTCCTCCCACCTCCAAAGACATGCACCTGGGGATAGGTTGATTGGCAACACCAAATTGACCCTAGTGTGTGAATGTGAGTGTGAATGTTGTCTGTCTATCTGTGTTGGCCCTGCGATGAGGTGGCGACTTGTCCAGGGTGTACCCCGCCTACCGCCCGATTGCAGCTGAGATAGGCTCCAGCGACCCCGAAAGGGACAAGCGGTAGAAAATGGATGGATGGATGTTCTGCATTGTTCAGTGTTAGGGCAGCATGGTGGTACAGGGGTTGGTGTGTGTGCCTCACAATAAGAAGGTCCTGGGTTCGGGGTCTTTCTGTGTGGAGTTTGCATGTTCTCCCCGTGATTGTGTGGGTTCCCTCCCGGACACTCCGGCTTCCTTCCGCCTCCAAAGACATGCACCTGGGCATAGGTTGATTGGCAACACCAAATTGACCCTAGTGTGTGAATGTTGTCTCTCTATCTGTGTTGGCCCTGCGATGAGGTGGCAACTGGTCCAGGGTGTACACCGCCTTCTGCCCGAGTGCAGCTGGGATAAGATCCAGTACCCCCCGCGACCCCGAAAGGGACAAGCGGTAGAAAATGGATGGATAGATGTTCAGTGTTAAAGTATTACATTTGACCAAAAGACTGGAGGGTTGTGACATTCACGACTGAACCAAATCTATTGGCGAGTTTGCTCATTGACATAAATCAGGGGTCGGGAACCTTTTTGGCTGAGAGAGCCATGGAAGCCAAATATTTTAAAAATGTATTTCCGTGAGAGCCATATAATATTTCTTAACATTGAATACAACTAAATGCGTGCATTTTTAAGTAAGACCAACATTAGAGTATAACACGTCTGTTATTCTTTTTAATAACATTTTTATTCTGAAGCTAACTAATAATGAATAAAATACTTCTTACCATTAATGCGACTTCTTGAACAGGTGCGGTAGAAAAACGGATGGATGGATTAAAATGCATGAGAATGTTTTATATTTTGAATGTTATTTCTAACACCGATTACCAGTGGAATTATTCATTTCTTATCGTGTTAAGCAATGTCAGCTAAGATTAATCTGAGAGCCAGATGCAGTCATCAAAAGAGCCACATCTGGCTATAGAGCCAAAGGTTCCCTACCCCTGACATAAATGATGGATTAGTACTTTGCAGTGATTTATTTTTAGCGTGTCAGTGAAAAAACATTTACATTTCCTCTGTAGAACGAGGCGGAAAAAGCAGCAGCTTTGCACTTGCGTATTTCATTTTTATTCTGGACGTGGGGGGGTGTGGTTCTGACTACAGCTGGGACTGCTCCACGAGGCTACGGTCAACCTGACTACCTGTAAGAGAGGAATTCAATGCAGCACTCGCTCCTCGTTGTGGACATTAACTGCGGCGTGATACATTCTTTCCAAAACATTCCCCCAAAAATTGCTAGATACAGATTACAACATAATTTGATGTAAAAAAAATTCTGTACACAAAATTCAAACGCAAAAAATTAATCTACACAAATTCAGTGTCAAATTAAAGATTTCGTAATTAAGACAGAAAATAACCTCAATACTGACTTTCCAGGAAAGTCACGTAAAGTTCCAACTTATATCTGGCAGTAGACTCAATAAGGAAGCACTAAAAACTACAACATGGCTGACAGGATGGAGATGGAGATGCAGTCGAAGGAGGCATGGCCTGTAAGGGGGCTTTGGCACGTAAATAAGACCGCCCGCAAAACAGCGTATTCTGAACAGACAAAACAGCCGGTTTTACAGACCGGCTTGAAGATGGTCTGTAAAACGACAATTCTTTGACCAAAGCACCATCTTTTGTGTTTTAAATGTGAACAAAAATATCATGTTGTTATCTCTTTAGGGAGAGTGTGATTTTTTTGTGGTAGAGGCATTTATTATAAAGTGGCAAACTGAATTGAAACACACTACTTGAAAGTATTTAATATTCACGTTGAGTGTGTCTTTAGTCATTCTGCTAAACAAACTGTTTGCATTTCCCTCAACTCATAGGCTGATGGCACAGCAGAGGATGGTCTTGATATCCATGATGACCGTCTGTCCTACCTGTCGGCACCAGGCAGTGAGTATTCCATGTACAGCACCGACAGCCGCCACACCTCTGACTACGAGGACACGGACACGGAGGGCGGAGCCTACACCGACCAGGAGCTGGACGAAACACTGAACGATGATGTGGGCCCACCTGCGGAGCCTGCCATTACCCGTTCGTCTGAGCCCGTCCGCGAGGACCCGCCTGTCATCCAGGAGCCACATGGCTACACCGGCTACCCACACGCGTTGCAGCCGGACCCGCTGAACCGCATCGACCCGGCTGGTTTCAAAGCAGCGGCGCCTCAGCAGGTAGCGTTTCTGAGAGCTGTGCGTCTACCCTGTTGTCTGGAGGACGTGGTGTGCGTGAGAAGGGTGTTTTGGAGGCGCTATTGAATGCTCATTTTACTGTCTTTTATTGTTCTAACGCAATATCAGTGTGAAGGTCTAAACTATTGTCGTCAGGTATTATCGCATTACTGTGAAAATTAATATACACAATATTATAGAATTTATTTATCAACCCTTTGTGTGTTTGTTGACTAATCTTTGTGTGTCATTCTTTAGAATCTAAGATTAATTGTTCCATTGTATTCTGTATTACCACAAGTTATCTGTATGACTGTTATTGACTTTAATGGGAAAAGTCACTTATATTCGTGCAAGTGTCTGTAACAGTACTCACCTATGTGCACTTTTTAATTTATTATACTGAGAATTGAGAATGTGTTGATACCAGATGTGTTGTGTGCATGTTGAAAACAGTGTTAATTCAGTGTTGATGTGACATGTATTTACCGCGGTTCGATTCCCAAATCTAAATGTTGGTTGTCTGGTTATCTGTTAATAAGCTAAAAAAAGGCATAGGCTACAAAACTGTACTGCTATCGTAGAATTAAAGCCAAATTAGTGTACTCTAACATTGAAAATGTGTCCTAATTCCTAACTTGGCCAGCTGTTGGTTGATCAACAGCTACGGCTAAAAGAAGGCGAGGTGATTGGCTGAATCATTTTAAGCTGTAGAGCACAAGTAAGGAGTAGGCCGTTGTAGAAAGGTCATCACGATACTAACACTAGTTTGCACTGCGCCGTCGAGTGTCAGCACGTGTTATTAAATATTTTGAACCACTTCACAGAAAGCAGAAGCCACTGCCATCCCTAGCAACCCTCAGCAGCCTGAGCCCCTGGCTGAGACAGTGACCCCTGCTGTAAAAACTGTAGGGGGCCCGAGCCCCACCGAGGCTCCTGGAGCTCTCCGCAGCCAGCCAAGCCCCAACCCAGAGGCTGGCTCAATAAAGAGGCCCCCGCCTGAGCTAGCCCCTCAGAGTGTCACGTCCGAACCCCGACAATCTGGACCGGGCAGTTCAGAACCAAAGGTATCCGACTGACCTGCCTGCGGACGTTCCGTGACCGGGCCCAGCTCAGCTCGATCTGACATGACCGACCGCCTGTGCTGCTGCTGCCTGTCTACTTGCCTACCTTCTTCTACCACGCTTATCCGTCTCTACTTTTGCCCCCCCCTGCATGTCTGCTGACCACAATGCTGCCCAGATGAATTAGTTGTGTGTGTGGGCGTGTACGTGTGTGTGTTTTTAAGATTATGCATGGGCCAAAGTGTGAGAAAATGCTGTTAAGCAACAGTGGGTGTGGTAGTGTTGGCTGCATTTGAAGCAGTGAATGTCTCGCGGCTCTCACTGTTACTTATCCTTTTTGCATGGCCGCTAGAAGTATGTGATGTTCTTCCCAATGCCGATGAGAAAGATGTTTGTTTTTGTAAAAGTAGCCGTTGATTTTCCAGCCTCTATCTCTGCGTTGTTAAATTGAACATCATAGTTAAAGCTCAAATACGGGATGTGTGAATTGCCTGGAAAATTGAGGGTTGCTTCCTAAATTTTGAAGTCTGTATCTACAATATGCTTGTTTTGTTAACAAATTAGACAGTGGGTGTCATTTTTCAAACTTACTGTATTTCCAATCATCCCATTATCTAGTCATATTAGTGTGTAATCACTAATTCTATACATTCTTTACATCTGGATACCAGGAAAGGCTTAGTTGAAAAATGAATCCCATTTTTTTGATGTTAACATTTGTTTGCCCTTTTTTTGGAGTACAGTCTAATTTGTGATACATAAAGTCGCAATTATTGACTGTCTTTTCTGATTTTTCTCTTTTAATATATATAATCTGATCATTAACCCCTCCCTCTCAGTCTCTCTATTGCAGGTCTTTCCCCACTCGTTTCCTCTCTTGTAATTAATTTCACAGACTTGTTTTGATATTGTTCGTTTCGCCACCCTTTCATATCTTACATTAACTTGCGCGCTACATGTCTGTGACGCTATTAAACTTGTGTTTTCTTGTGTATTCGTAGATGTATCAAAAAGATCCATACAGTCCGGATGGCATAGGCAGACCTGGTCCTGGAATAAAACCTGGGAATTACAACCCTCAACAGGGATATCACCCTGACCAGCAGCCATACAGAGATTATGACCATCCACCCAATCGGTATGATGTCAACAGTGGAGGCGGTTATCTAGAACCAAAGTACCGAAATTATGACTCTCAGCCGCCCTTTGAGAACAGCGTGCCTCACTATGACCAGCAACAGTGGAGCCCCTACAGTCAGACACACCCTACTGCCAACTCCCAGGGCTACAATCCGGGTCTGCCATACAGCGATGGCCTCGACTCGCAGTACACCCCTCCACTCCGCTATGATGAGCCTCCACCTCAGCCGGGATTTGACGGACGACCTCGCTATGGCAAACCCACAGTGTCAGGATCTGCCCGCTACGATGAACCTCCACCCCTTTCTCCCGGTCATGACATGCACTACAACCAGGATTCTCAGCAGACGTCATACCCTTCAGCTATTCGTTCTCCCAGTGGCCAGCGGCCGGCCTACAACCAGGGGCCAACGCAGCACCTAAAAGGATACAGACCTCAACAGTATGACCCTTCTCCTGTAAACTCTGACAACAGCCCCCCGCACACTTCCAAATCAGAGGTCACCTCACCTTCTCCTCGAAATGTTCCGAAGCCTGACACTGCCAGAAACGAGGATGACCCCGCCATGCGACAGCAGTCGGTCCTGACGAGGGTCAAGATGTTTGAAAACAAACGCTCGGTGTCCGTGGACCGAGCCAAAGATGGGGGGGATTTATCTGGGAACAGGGTAAACTCTTTTACTTTGCATAAGTACTTTGATTTATAATTTCAGATAATACCTAATAATACGGCTCTATTCTTTTGTTTCCACAGGCAACAGATTTACCTTTGAAGCCCGGGGGAATCATCCCAAAAGCTAATTCTTTGAGCAACCTGGACTCAGACAAGAGCTATAATAAGTAAGCTTTTTGTTTTACAAGTTGCCACACTGATATTTTAAGTTAATTTGGCAATCAATATATTGGTTGGTTAGCCTTTATGCCTAATTTGATTGATTTCAAATCATTCTTACGAAGCACTTTTATTGATCCACTGAATATCCCTAACTCCCTTTGCCAGAGTCCCAGAGCCTCAGAAGCCTCAGGCCAAAGTGGCTGATGATATTGTTCGTTCAAACCATTACGACCCAGATGAGGATGAGGACTACTACAGGAAGCAGCTGTCTTACTTTGACAGGCTACAGACTGGCCCCACAAAACCCCAAGCTCAAGCACAAACAACACACAACATCTCCAGGTTATTCTCTCTTTGAATTTTACGAGCATTGCGATTATGACACTGTTTGCCCAATGCAGAGTCTTGGCAGTGTCAACAGCTCACAACACACAACTTGCATATTATAGAATGGATGTAAGCTTTCAGTGATCTTCTGTACAGCAGCGATTACTCTTATTATTTGATCCCTGCTTGTATCTCCTTGCAAATACATACACGGTCCATGCTTACATACATCTTCACTTTAACATATAGAGCAGTGGTGTCCAAACTACGGTTCGCACCGGTGTCTTTAATTTGACCCAAGAGATGTCTGGCCCATGGGATGTTTTCCAATTTCAATTTCTCAAGGCATTCAATCGATTGCAACCAGACTGTTTGGTTTGTCTTAGAATACTTAGACTTACAAAATCTTTATTGTCCCTGGGGCAATTGGGTTTGCAGCAGTAGTCATTAAAAACAAGGTTCAACAGTAAAAACAAGGTACAAATACATAAAATACATACAACATACAAACCATCATGAAGGCATTTAGCTAAAAACTAAAAAGTATTTGTAATACAATAAAAACTAATCATCACATGTTGCTTCCCACTAAAGTGACTGTGCATAGCAGCTAAGCTTGTTTAAGAAGCACATTTATAAAGTCAACAGCTGAGGGAACAAAGGATCTTGTGTATCTGTTGTTTTTGGCCTTCCTATTACTAGGGGCGTACCTGCATCCTGGGGGCAAGAGTCTAAACTCTGAGAGGAGAGGGTGCTGAGGGTTGACCAGAATGGCCGTTGCCTTCTGGATGACTCTGGCCTGATAGATCTGGTTCAGGGAGTTCAAGGTAGTGCCTATGGTCTTTTGGCACACCTTGATTATACCACCTAGTCTGTTTTTATTGGCCGCACTGAGGTTACCAAACCAGGAAGTGATAGAATAAGTTAAAATAGACTTGATACAAAATGAATGGAACATCCTCATCAGTGTCCCCATCAAAACCAAAATACTACTGTACTTTTGTGTGCGTAATATATTGTGTCGATTCATCAATCGCTTGTCTTGCAAATACAATAAAAATAAACAGCCTTGTACAAAATAATGGCTGACACAAAGTTTTAATCATCTTATACTTTACATTTTTTAGTGATGATTTTTTTAAAATGTTTTAGCAGAACTGAATCAGTGGAGAAACCAAGGCCAGCGGAGAAAAGATATGAACCAGTGCCCCAACTGACACCCTCTATGCCACCAGCCACACTGCCCAAGCCCTCAAATGAAGGTAAAATGCTCCCCATGCTGAGTCACACACTGATGGCGTCTGAAAATATACACCACTTGTCTTATTGCCCTCCTCTAGCTAAGCCTCCTGCCAGAGACGACACTCACCAGAGCAACTTCCTGCCTCACAAACCTTTTCCAGAGAAGTCTCCAGTTAATGGCACCAGTGAACAGCCTCTCAAAACATTCACCAGCACCGGGGCTCCACCAGCAACGAGCTATAACCGCTACCTGCCAAAACCCTACACCACCTCCGCCAGGCCATTTGAGCGCAAGTTTGACAGTCCCAAGTTCAACCACAACCTTCTACCCAATGACAAAGCAGATATGGCCACAAAGGTAAGCAGCTTTTATATCGGTGCAAATGTACTTTGAGGTTTTCTTTGAAGATGAAATTGTTAATCCAAAAATATTTTACTATTTTAGTTAAACTAGTTTTCATTAAGAAATTATTGTAACAGTAAATACATATGAATATTAATCTATTATCGCCTCAAGATATTACTCAATAACATGCATTTGATTATTATGTATTTTTCTACGCACAGATTTATGGATAACTTTCTTTGAAATCATTATTTGGGGTGACAAGTGAATACCTAAGTATTTATTTTTATTTTAACAAAAAAGTTTGGAATATACTGTATGTTAATATCAAGCATGTGAAATGTTCGCGTTTTTAAATATTAATTTGGGCGTCAAAATATCACTTCCGCCTTTTTTTTAAATAAAATATTGTAGCGTGTAAGGACGGGAGTCGAAAGAGGAGTGTCAAAAGATGTCGCTATATGTATTGCTTGAATGACGTTCAGACTATTTTCTTATCAGCAATCGAGCAGTATCTATACATCTGTGGCTTCTCAGCGCAACACCGGAAATGTGTCCTGTGAAAATCCGTCCGACCGGAATTCTTTAACAATAACAAAAGTTCTGTGTATGAATTAATGTAACCCACTACAATACAAAAAATTGATCCAAACCAAATTTGTTGAAGTCTTGCCCTAACCGCATATACTTGCTATTCCTCTTGCGTAAATGTTGCACCGAAATGCAGGACAGGGCGCCGAAACAAGCTCTTCAGTTAGCATCAGCTAGCTTTTTTGATGTGACCGAGGTCACAACACCGGAAGTATATTACTTGAGAGGGCGCAGCTCCAGGATGGAGCTGCCAAATGGGAAATGTTATCTAAGTTCTTTCTATGCATGTTAAATAATTTTACATTACATTTTCAGTGATATTAATGTTAGTAAATTATCTACTAAAAAAAAGTAAAACAATATTTGGTACATCACATGTCGGTGTCAAAAAGTAAGCCAAAATAAGTTGATAAGATTAAATCCGAAAGTAAAAAATAGTGTAGAAATGCACCCAATTGCAGGAAATGTAGTCTTGATTTTCAAAATTATCTTTCGGGGCTCGCTTGGCAGCACTTCATGCCAATAGAAATGTTCCTTTTTTTTTCGTCAGTTTTCCGCAAAGGGTGCTCACGTGCCTGTAATATTATGTGTGTTGCATTATCAGAAAATATACAAGTTAAAATACATGCCATTGCTTACAGTACATTCAATTTTTCTGTCAAAATAAAAAGTATATCATTATTTTAGTTAGAAAGATGAAGTGATTTATTGACGCACATTATTTCCAGACCAAATTTTCCGGGCCACATAAAAATGATGTGGCGGGCCAGATCTGGACCCTGGACATCGAGTTTGACACCTGTGCTCTAGAACAAGGTTGTCAAAAATTGTTCCAGCAAAGGCCACATACAGAAAAAGTAAATATTTAGGGGCCAGATTGATACGTTTTTGTTTTAGAGATGCTAAAACCGATCCAATGTAGGGGAAATACCATCGTAGTTGTTGTGTGTAGGTAACAAAACATAGTATAACATCTATTAATATGTCCTAATATTAATAAAATATACAATTTTGCAGAATATGCCAAGGGCCAACAAAAAATTAGCAGTGGGCTGAAAAAGGCCACTAAATAGACACCTCTTTTTCTGTGATTTTATTCAGCAGAAATAACCGAGACTGCATTTTCTAAGACACAACATCACTGCCACTGGAATATGGACTTTTTTTTCTGATGTTACTTTTTTGACTGTGATGATATTGTAAAGACATTGTATTTTAATGCATCCAGTTTTATTGACGTCATTGTGTTATTTTGTTTTGAGCAGAGTCCAAGTGCCAGCCCAATAAAGCCCACTCAATCCCACAACATGGACCATGACAGCGGCCTAGATACGTTCACGCGTACGATGGACAATCGCTCCAAGTACCAGCACAACAGTATCAACGCTGTGCCCAAAGCCATCCCAGTGAGGTAGCGACTTACCTCATCCACAGATGAAATACATGTGCCTTGTATTGAACATCACTGTCTTTCAGCCCCAGTGCACTGGACGATGACGAAGAAGAAGATGAGGGCCACACAGTGGTTGCAACGGCTCGAGGCATCTTCAACAGCAACGGTGGAGTTCTGAGCTCCATTGAGACGGGCGTCAGCATTATCATTCCTCAGGGCGCCATCCCTGAAGGCGTGGAGCAGGAGATCTACTTCAAGGTCTGCCGAGATAATAGCATTCTGCCTCCACTTGACAAGGACAAAGGTAAACACAAATACATGACATTAATGCCCCTACTGACTTGTGAGAATTGTGATTTAGATTCAGTGCTTAAGAAGTTTATATCATTAAATGTATTTTTTTGCACTTTTTGTAACTTGGAGTCACATCACTGCAATTTTTTTTTTAGTCGGAAAAATATATTTTTGAATGTTTTATTTTAGAATAAATTAGATATTTCTGAAAATAGGTCACTTTTTTACAGAAAATCTAATTCACTATAAGTCAGTAATAATTTATAGATGCATAATCGTAAGGCATAAAATGTACAGGGTAACAGTACAGTATACATGTAAGACATAACAACATGAAACACAAGTTTTACACTTCCACACTTTGACCTCAAAACTTGCTGTGATGTCAACACAAAGTAATATGTGATCGTAAGTGCTAACTAAAATTACAACCGAAAAGCAGAGTGGATTATGTTGGCTTGGAAATACGCAGTGGAGAGAAACTACATATACGATGTGTGAGGCGTATTTAGGGGGCTATGCATTTAGCATGTTAGCTTCCTTCGTAGCGAGGCAATTGAAGAGAGATTGGGAAAAATTCCGAAGCTTAATCTAATAATTACAACAGTAATTTTTAATGCAAATGTTGATATAAAATCGAAGAACGTCAACGTTAATTTAGCAGAGTTTTAAAGGGAAGGAGCGAAGCAGCGTAGGGTACTGTGGCACCTTAATGCATCGTCATAGTCCAGTGTCAAAAGCAACTTTTTTGGGGTGTCTCAATCATATGCGTTTATTTAATATTTGTGGATGATCTCGGAACATAATTGCTGCAAATAGCATAGCTTAGTACAGGTAAATGCTACATTGTGCAGTATTTTGTCATGTTTTTTGTTGATTAAATTGCCTGCTACTAAGTTTTCAACCAACCTCCCAATTAATACAAACTGGGTATTTGTGTTTATGGGAAATAAGGATATGTTGTCTCAAAGCAATCAGCTGAATGATCAGTTTATAATGTAAAATGAATCCGCTGTAACGATGATGATTTGTTTTTTACTCATTGTTTTAGGGGAGACTCTGCTCAGCCCTCTGGTGATGTGTGGACCTCATGGCCTCAAGTTTTTGAAGCCTGTGGAGCTGCGCTTACCTCACTGTGCGTCAATGACCCCTGATGGTTGGTCTTTTGCTCTAAAATCCTCCGACTCCTCGTCGGGTATGATGTGCTCTCAGTTCTTCTGGGGTCGTTTGGGATGGCTCTGTGACTATTTCAAGGTTGTGGGTCACTTGACTAATTTTTCCCCTAGATTGGATTTATTTCTTTATTTGTTTTCATTTTTAATGCAATGTGACATTTTGGTGAAAGAATCAGTCTAAGGGAAAAATCTCCTTTTTTAATCACCATTGCTTTAGTTTCATCCATTTCACCATTTATTCCACTTCATTTCTCATTTCTAATTTGTTCCAACTGTTTATGGGAGTAGTTTTTTTAATCACTTTTATTATTAATTTCATTCCTAAACTTCCCCTTTAAAATCACCAGACACACATTAGATATGATCTAATCAGATACAATACTAGGGTTTTATCACAAATTATGCCTTTAGTAAGACAAAAACACTCGCTTTTGATTGACACTGTGCAGAGGGGGTTATTTTACCAATATATTTATTGTGAATTCAAATTTAGCTTTTTTTTTTTTTAACTGCTTTTTCTATGTAGCTCTTTTATTGGGTCTCATTAGAATGGTTAAATCAGGGGTGTCCAAACTTTTTCCACTAATGGTCGCATACAGAAAAATTTAAGGATACATTTGGTGCATTTATTCCAATGTAGGTCAATCTCCTCCTGAAAGCCAACGTCCTCTGCCGTGGACATTTGTTTTTGGTGTATTTTTGTTACACATTTTGTAACAAAAAATCATGTTATGTAAAAGACTGCATAGGACCCTGGCTCTCAGAGGTTACATGCTAAACTGGTGTTTTCAAACTTTATTGAGCCAATGCACATATTTAAAAAAATCTCACGGCTGTGACATACTCTGTTGTATGGATGACAGGCAGCAGTTGGATACACAGGTTAATTTTACTGAACAAAAATATAAACGCAACACTTTTGTTTGTGCTCCCAAAAGATCTAAAACATTTACTATATACACAAAATACGTATTCCTCTCAAATATTGTTCACAAATCCATCTAAACCTGTGTTAGTGAGCATTTTTTTTCTGCCAAAATGATCCATCCCACATCACAGTTGTGGCATATCCAGATGCTGATTAAACAGCATGATTATTGCACAGGTGTGCCTTTGGCTGCACACAATAAAAGGTCACTCTGAAATGTGCAGTTTTGCTTTATTGGGGTTCTGGGGGGGTCAGAAAATCAGCCAGTATCTGGTGTGACCACCATTTGCCTCACGCAGTGCAATACATCTCCTTCGCATAGAGTTTATCAGGTTGTTGATTGTTGGCCTTTGGAATGTTGCTCCACTCTTCAATGGCTATGCAAAGTTGCTGGATATTGGCAGGAACTAGAACACACTGTCGTAAACGCTGAGATACAGCACCCCAAACATGCTCAATGGGTGACATGTCCGGTGAGTATGCTGGCCATGCAAGAACTGGGATGTTTTCAGCTTCTAGGAATTGTGTACAGATCCTTGCAACATGGGGCCGTGCATTGTCATGCTGCAACATGAGGTGATGGTCTCGTGTGAACGGCACAACAATTGGCCTCAGGATCTCGTCACGGTATCTCTGTGCTTTCAAAATGCCATCAATAAAATGCACTTGCGTTCCTTGTCCATAACATACCATAATCACCACCCCCCCCCATGGGCCACTGGATTCACAACGTTGACATCAGCAAACCGCTCTCCCACACGACGTCTGCCATCTGCCCTAAACAGTGAAAACCGTGAATCATCCGTGAAGAAAACGCCTCTCCAACATGCCAGACGCCATTAAACGTGAGCATTTGCCCACTCAAGTCGGTTACGACAACGGACTGCAGTCAGGTTGAGACCCCAATGTGTACGACGAGCAGGCAGATGAGCTTCCCCTAGACAGTTTCCCACAGTTTGTGCAGAAATTATTTGGTTATGTAAACCAATTGTTGCAGCAGCTTTCCGGGTGGCTGGTCTCAGACGAGCATGGAGGTGAACATGTTGGATGTAGAGGTCCAGGTCTGGTGTGGTTAGAAGTGGTCTGCAGTTGTGAGGCCGGTTGGATGTACTGCCAAATTCCCTGAAATACCTTTGGAGATGGCCTATGGTAGAGAAATGAACATTCAATTCATGGGCAACAGCTCTGTTGGACATTCCTACAAATTCCCTCAAAACTTGCAACATCTGTGGTATTCCATCCATCCATTTTCTACCGCTTGTCCCTTTTGGGGTCGCGTGGGGTGCTGGAGCCTATCTCAGCTGCATTCGGGCGGAAGGCATCTACACCCTGGACAAGTCGCCACCTCATCACAGATAGACAGACAACTTTCACACTCACATTCATACACTAGGGCCAATTTAGTGTTGCCCATCAACCTATCCCCAGGTGCATGTCTTTGGAGGTGAGAGGAAGCCGGAGTACCCGGAGAGATACCACGGGTATTTTGCTATGTAATACAACTGCACATTTCAGTGTGGCCTTTTATTGTGTGCAGCCTAAGGCACACCTGTGCAATAATCATGCTGTTTAATTAACATCTTGATATGCCACACCTGTGAGTTGGGATGGATTATCTTGGCATGAAAAAAACTGCTTACTAACACAGATTTAGACAGATTTGTGAACAATATTTGAGAGGAATACCCGGTAGGTATTTTGTGTATATAATAAAAGTTTTAGATCTTTGAGTTCAACTCATGAAAAATGGGGGCAAAAACAAAAGTGTTGCGTTTATATTCTTGTTCGGTGTATGTACCTTCTGCCATCTAGCGGAAGCTAGGATATTTTTTGTTCTTCCTGCCATTATACTGGCTGGCATAGACATATGAACAAAGATAATATAAGATACGACTAGATATTATTTGTAGTGATGAAACAATCATTTTCAGAGTGGCATAAGTTCCCGTTACACAACTGATGACCTCTCACTGCTCACTATGGTGCGGCACCGTTGTTGGGAATCACCATGCTTTGCTATCCGGACAAAACATTCGTACATACAATTTGTTCTAATGTCTATTAATATATCTTATTAATTATTGATTTTTAAGAGCATGCTGAGGGTCAATAAAAAACGAGCCTGACTTTGGACACCCCTTGTGTACATAGTACTAATAAATAAGTACATATCCCCTAACTTGGCTTTGTTCAGCAGCTGCTAGGCTCTAGTCTACACTAATTTCTTTGCCATACATTGTATACATATTAACATGCATGTCGTCACTGTTTTTGTCTTCTCACACAGCCACCCTAATCCTGACCTGAAGAACTTTAAAAGACTACTAAATTATCCAAATCTGTTAAACCTGCTATAATGTTGCATTTCGACTGAAATGAAGCCCTTTTTGGTGTAAATATTGATACATTTTAATATGGTAAGGTACGTTCTGCCTTTGCTGTCAGATGATGTTGAACCAACTCCATGGTTGACTTGTGTTTTGTGCACTTTAAGCGTCTTTATCCTAAAGGTTTCAAAGTAAAGGACAGAAGGATGTTCATTAGTAAGCACAATGCCTTAGGCCTGGTATTCTTCCGCTGTGCCAATGTAACTACCGTATTTTCTGCGCTATAGAGTGCACCGCTATTTAAGCCGCACCGACTAAAGTTTAAAAGAAATAAATATTTTTACATATATTAGCCGCCCTGCACTATAAGCCGCAAATATATACCGGTACCAAATATTTTGGAAATGTTTATTTACATACCTTAACTGTTCCCAAATATTGCCTGTCACACGGCTGATCAAACACAACAGAAATCATTGTCATGGACCCACTAGCTGCGGAAGCTAGCTCTCCAATCAACTTATCAGACTCAATAAATCCTCTGTGATTTGTTGGTGAATTTACAAAACTGAAACAATACACAAATGCCATTGTAAGTTAATAATACTAACACAAACTTGTAAATGTGTTAGCATATTTGCTAATGCTAATGACGCTAGCTTGATTACATTACGATAGCACATACAAATATGCATGAAAACACTCCTACAGACATCACACACGGGACGGTTTAGTAATTATGAATTGTTTTAATCATATTGTAAAACTTACAGGCCTTGCTTGCAGTGATGAATTAATATTTTCCAGCAGAACGCTGTGGACGCTTATACTTCAAGGCATGAAACAGGAAGTACACTTTTAACCTGCAGTAGAGATGCGCGGATAGGCAATTATTTCATCCGCAACCGCATCACAAAAGTCGTCAACCATCCGCATCCACCCGAACTAACATTTAATCAAAACTGCACCCGCCCGTTGTTATATATCTAATATAGACGATGCAAGGCATTAGTGAGGTTATAAAGCTATTGCCTGTTAAAGAAAGGAGACTGATCCAATGCAGCAGAGACATTCAATGCGTGCCACGCTGTCACGGCCCAGACGCACAAGCGCGTGGAGGTGCGATGTCCCTCGCACCCGCGGCGGCTCCTCCCGGGCTCGCGCCCGAGGCTTCAGCGCGCACCGCGGCGGCCATCCTACTCATCGCGGCCTAGCCCTCGCGGCTCTCGCTGCCGGCGACTGCCGGGTATGGGCCCGACGCTCCAGCGCCATCCATTTTCAGGGCTAGTTGATTCGGCAGGTGGGTTGTTACACACTCCTTAGCGGGTTCCGACTTCCATGGCCACCGTCCTGCTGTCTATATCAACCAACACCTTTTCTGGGGTCTGATGAGCGTCGGCATCGGGCGCTTTAACCCGGCGTTCGGTTCATCCCGCAGCGCCAGTTCTGCTTACCAAAAGTGGCCCACTCGGCTCACCTGGGTGAGCCCCACCCCTTTCGTGAGCGCACTGCGCGCGGAGTGACCCCTGTTACGCGCCCCCGGCAACGGAGGTGGCGGGCAGGTAAGCTGCTTACCTGCTGCGCGTGACGCCGGCCGCGGCGAAGGCAGACGAGGCGGGGTGTCGGTGCGGTGGGCGCGGTGGTGACCCTGGACGTGCGTCGGGCCCTTCTCGCGGATCACCTCAGCTACGGCTCTCGGTGGGGCCCTCTCGGGGGAAGGGGCCTCGGTCCCGGACCCCGGCGAGGCGTCCCTTCTCCGCTCCGTAAAAGTGTCCATCTCTTTTTTTTTTTCTTCTTCTGTTGTGGCATATGCTGCAGGTGCCTGCTCGTTTTTCGTATGTGGGTAACAACATTTAACTATGTATATATATTTCCGAATTGGTTTAACTGCCACCCGCCTGAATCTATTTAAAATCTTTTTTTTTTTTATTTCAACCGCCCGACCCGACCCGCGGATAAAATCTATTTTTTTTTTATTTCAACCGCCCGACCCGCGGATAATCCGCGGACTCCGCGGTTGTGTCCGCAAACCGCGCATCTCTAACCTGCAGCACCCGCAGTGAGCGAACTTGTCCAAAACATGGCGCCATAGCACAAACAATAACACACCTTTTTAGTGTCTCTGTCTGTTATATGAAAAGTTTTTGAATACAAAACATTATGACCGTCAGCGAAGAAAAATCCATAAATGTTAGCCGCACAGTTATATAAGGCGCAGGGTTGAAAGCGTGGGGAAAAAAGTTGTGTCTTATAGTCCGGAAAATACAGTAGTTCTCTTTTTGTTTTTGTAAATAATAAATTCATGAGGAATCCACAAAAAACAGACCTGCCAACATGTACACATATTTTGTACTGGACACGCGTTTTGACCCTTAAATACTCTTCGCTACTCTCCAGTCATGCATGTTTTTTGCATTTAGCTCGTTTCAGTTTCAGTTTCAGCCTGTGAATTCTGCTGTTGTGTCGATACACCAGTGTACGCTACACGGCTCGCTTCTCATCCTACAAACCCTCTTGCACAGCGTAATGTGAACCTTCACCCCCAAAAAAATGTACCCATGTCTGTGATTGGTTGGTTTGCAAAACATCATTTTCTGAATTTGCGCAGCCATAAACGCCTGCTCCTCTGATTTCGTATCAACGTTCATAAAGAAATGTTTATTGTAACTCATTAATTAGTTCCAGCTGCAACAACACTCTTGTTCTCCCTTTACTTACTACTGTTTGCTTGCGACAAAGGTAGATAACAAGCTAAATAGTGAACAAGGGTTGTGGTTGCCCACAAAGTTGACGTCACATCACCTGCTCAACCCTGACAAAGGGCTATAAAGCCGGAATGTCCATAAAGCAGCCCAGGTGATTTATGCAATATGTTTTAAATAGGGCTGGGTTCTGTAATTTTAAAGGAAACCGACTGAATTATGCATGTACTGCTGGGTATTGATTATTGTCAAATCAAACGGTGCCATATATCGATACCATTGTTCACGTGACGCCACGTCTGACGGGCAAATACGTCAAATGGGATGAATTTTAGCGATATTATGGAGATGAAAGAGAGCTGTTTTAGTAACACTCTTAATGTGTGACTCAAATGAGAGAGTTGGGTCGAAGATAATATCGAGATTCTTTACCGAGTCACTTTGTGTAATTGTTTTGTTGTCAAATGTTAAGGTGGTATTATTAGATAGGTGTCGGTGTTTAGCAGGACCAATAATCAGCATTTCTGTTTTCTTAACGTTAAGATGCAAAAAGTTGCTGGACATCCATTGTTTGATTTAATTTAAACACGCCTCCAGGTGACTACAATGTGGCGTTTTGGTCAGCTTTAGGGGCATGTAAAGTTGGTATTGACTCCAAAGTACCTGGAATTGGTACCCTATCAAATTCAAATGCGAAAGGTACCCATCCCTATTATATAATTAACATTTTACTGAAAAAAACAGCAACAATGGGGAAAAAAAGAGCAAAAGGCATACTGTAACGTGAGAAAGCTAAAATGTTAGCGCTATACCACCTGAACATTTCTGTAGCTATAACTCCTGCATGGAAGTAAAGAGAGCAAAAGGTCACTTATTCCCTCCATCTCTTCAAGGAGAGTGTTAATTTTAGCAGTGGTTGGGATTAGCTGTTAATTAGCCTCATATTAAGGATGAGACGTGTCGGGCTGAATGGGTTGGGATGTCCCGCTGAATAGTGGGAGGATTATGAGGCTGTGTGCTAATCCTCTTATTGCAAAGCAAGGCCACTCTCTGGCCTGCTCCTGTCCCCTCTGTGACTTTCTTCTTACATCGTAACCCCGCTTTTCTTCCCCTTCTTTTACAGCGCTAACGGAGGCTCCTCCCTTTGTAGCGCCTGATTGAAAAACACGTCTGACACGTTGACTTGAGGAGAGAATATTAAGTGCGTGAACAAATTACCTCTCGGTGGTTCACTACAGGCTGCACACATCTCGTGATGGTGGACCTTTCACTGCGACAAACACAATCCTCGCTGTGATTGAGTCAACAAGAGCCTGGGGACATTTATTCAAGTCAGGAAATGACTGGAGTGTTGCAATGCTGTGATGTAGTCACAGGCTTGTAATAGGCACATCTACTGCTGCTTCAACATTTGAAATGTGCTGCAATATTGCACTTTGTTGTTTCACACAGCCCGCAAAATATACAGTTGTGATCAAAAGTTTACATACACTTGTAAAGAACATAATGTCAAGGCTGTCTTGAGTTTCCAATCATTTCTACAGCTCTTATTTTTTTGTGATAGAGTGATTGAAGCACATACTTGTTGGTAAAAAAAATGATTATTATGGGTCTACTGAAAATGTGACCAAATCTGCTGGGTCAAAAGTATAGCTACAGCAATGTTAATATTTGCTTACATGTCCCATGGCAAGTATCACTGCAATAAGGCACTTTTGGTAGCCATCCACAAGCTTCTGGCAACCTTCTGGTTGAATTTTTGACCACTCCTCTTGACAAAATTGGTACAGTTCAGCTAAATTTGTTGGTTTTCTGACATGGACTTGTTTCTTCAGCATTGTCCACAAGTTTAAGTCAGGTCTTTGGGAAGGCCATTGTAAAACCTTGATTCTAGCCTGATTTAGCCATTCCTTTACCACTTTTGACGTGTGTTTGGGGTCAATGTCCTGTTGAAACACCCAACTGCGCCCAAGACCCAACCTCCGGGCTGATGATTTTAGGTTGTCCTGAAGAATTTGGAGGTAATTCCCCTTTTTCATTGTCCCATTTACTCTCTGTAAAGCACCAGTTCCATTGGCAGCAACACAGGCCCAGAGCATAATACTACCACCACCATGTTTGATGGTAGGAATGGTGTTCCTGGGATTAAAGGCCTCACCTTTTCTCCTCCAAACATATTGCTGGGTATTGTGCTCAAACAGCTCAATTTTTGACATCACATGGACAAAGATAAGACCTTCTGGAGGAAAGTTCTGTGGTCAGATTGTCAAGACTTGGTCCTGGGGTTTAGTTTTTCTCAAAGGCAACGGAAAGTTGGCTCGGGCGAGACGGGAATGCAGGTACATTTTTATTTAAACACTATAAATACAAAACAAGGAAGTAAACAAAAGGCGCGCACAATAGCGGAGAACAAACTATGAAACCAAACACATGCACTAAGGCAAAAACTATGAACAACAAAAAACACTAACTGTGGCTTAATAAACAAAAACTTATTTGGCATGGAACCGGCATGAAAAAAGAGCAGCAAGGATCATAAGGGTGTGGAGAGTGTGCAGAAGCATAAATGTGGGGATGTCACCAGAAAGACAAACTGAAAACACTGAACTTAAATACTACAGACATGATTAACGAAAACAGGTGCGTGACTCAAAACGTGAAACAGGTGCGTGACGTGACAGGTGAAAACTAATGGGTTGCTATGGTGACAAACAAGAGTGCACAATGAGTCCAAACGTGGAACAGGTGAAACTAATCGGTAATCATGGAAACAAGACAAGGGAGTGAAAAGCCAGAAACTAAAGAGTCCAATAACTAAACAAAACATGACTTAAAACAAAACATGATTACACAGACATGACACAGATGAAACAAAAACGGAGCTGTTTGGCCACAATACCCAGCAATATGTTTGGAGGAGAAAAGGTGAATACTAAACCAGTGGTTATCAACATGTTTTGTTGTTAAGTTTATTGCGAACATGCATACAGTTACAATATGATACATTACATATTTTATATATTTCCATGTTCTCATTACAACATGGCTGAAAAGAAGTAGGAGGAATGTGAGCTTATTTAATCCTACCCATTTTCCACTTTATAGCAATTACTAACACGTTTGTTCACTTTCTGTTCTCAATTTGTCACACAATGTAAATCAATTAATGAGAAATACCACAGCACTCATTAATGGAGCTGGACTTGATGAGTTGGTCGACATAAATCATAGAAATTAACCCGTCTGGGTCTCAAATTTGATGTCGACATAAGCGGTCGACCATGTCTTTTGAATTAAGTGCACACATTGTATTACATTGTATTACATTCATAGAAACGTGTTCGACTGTAACCTAATGAGTTATTAACATGAACAGACTTACCCTTTGTCTCAAATTTTTATGTCGATTTAAGCGGTCGACCATGTTTGTTGACGTAAGTCGGCACTTTTTGGTAATAATAAGAACGTGTTAGACAAACACATGCACCTGGGGATAGGTTGATAGGCAACACTAAGTTGGCCCTAGTGTGTGAATGTGAGTGTGAATGTTGTCTGTCTATCTGTGTTGGCCCTGCGATGAGGTGGCGACTTGTCCAGGGTGTACCCCTTCTATTGCCTGAGTGCAGCTGGGATAGACTCCAGCACCCCCCGCGACCCCGAGAGGGACAAGCGGTAGAAAATGGATGGATGGAATGGTACTTGATGAACTGGTCGGTATAAACAGACTTTCATAAAAATTATTATTTTGGGTCTCAGATTTGATGTCAACATAAGTGTTCAGCATTGACTTGAGTGGGTACTTTTTGGTAATAATAAGAACACGCTGAGATAGGCTCCAGCACCCCCCACGACCCCGAAAGGGACAAGCGGTAGAAAATGGATGGATGGATGGTTGGACCAGGATTTGAAGACTCCGTCAACATAGACAGACTTTAATAGAATTGACCCTTTTGCATTTTAAATTTGATGTCGACTGAAGTGGGCACTTTTTTGTAATAAGAACATGTTGGACTGGGACGTGATGAGCTGGTTGACAAAAACTGACTCTCATAGAAATTATTTTTTCGGTTTTAAATTTGAGGTTGACTTAAGTGGGCACTAGTTGGTAGTAATAAAAAGATGTTCGACCGGAACCTAATAAGTTATCAACATTAACAGACTTTCATAGAAATTCCCCTTTTTGGTCTCAAATGTTATGTCAACATAAGCGGTCGACCATGTTATTGACTTAAGTGGGCACTTAATGGTAATAAGAACAAGTTGGACTGGGAGGTGATGAGCTGGTCGGCATAAACATTACCTTTGGAATTTCAAATTTGAAGTCGACATAAGCGGGCGACGTCGACCTTAGTGAGTACTTTTTGGTAATAACAAGAACATGTTGGACTGGGATTTGATGAGCTGGTCGACATAAAGAGACTTTCATAAAAATTACCTTTTGGTTATCACAATGTATGTCGACATATGCAGTTGACCATGAATGTTGACTTAAGTGGGTACTTTTAGGTAAATTTAAGAACACATTGGACCGGTACTTTATGAGCTAGTGAACATAAAAGGACTTTTATTTTAAAAATGTCCTTTTTGGGTTTCAAATTTGACATCAACATAAGCAGTTGACGTCGACTTAAGTGGGCATTTTGGTAATAATGTTACGATCTGCTCTTTGGGTTGGTTGCGTGACCCCAAGATGCAATGACATAGTGGCAGTTGATGTGAGTAAAGTCTTAAATAAACTAAAGGAGGTGCTCAAAAGTAGTGGCACAATATACAAAAAGGCAAAAACTACAGAGGTGCTTGATAATGCACTCAGGAATATGGAGGCAAAAACGTCCAAGAACCACGGAAACGCAAAAATACAAAAAAACACAAAGCTGTGCAAGAATCAGAAACCAAAAAACTCATGTTTTCCTCAGGAGAAAGCAGCAACTAGAGAACAGCAGTTCTGCAACAAAGAAGCAATGACCCGACAACCAACTAAGCTGAGAAACTTGCTCAGGTTATATATAATTAGTGACAGGCGAACAGCCAATTCACTAATCACCTGGAAGCAGGGGTGAAGCCACTGTAAACCAACATACACAGAAAAGGAAGTGGGAACCAAATAAGACCATAAAACAGGTAGTAAACCTAAACCCAAACCCAAACCCACCCAGAAAGACATGATCTCAAATTGACAGGTCATGACAGTACCCCCCACTTCAGGGACAGATTCCAGACGTCCTAAGCAAAACAAGTCCAAAGTCACAAACCAGACGTGAGCGAACCAAATCCTCAGCAGCCATTCTTGTGCACGTCAACGCATGCAGAAAAGGAAATGGTAACAAAATAAGAGCGTAAAACAGGAAATAAATCCAAACACACCCCCAAAAAAACAAGACATGATCCCACATTGACAGGTCATGACACGTTGGACTTGGACTTGATGAGTTGGTCGACAAAAACTGACTTTGATTAAAAAATTACCCTTTTGGGGCTAAATTTTGATATCAACAGTCGAATTAGGTGGGCACTTTTTTGTAATAATAAGAGTATGTTGTACCGGGACTTAAGTCGGTTGACATAAACTGACTTCGAGAAATAACCCTTTTGGGTCTCAAATTTGATGTCGACATAAAATTGATGTGTACGTCGAATGTTTTAGTAATATTTCGAACAGGCTCAAACGAGACTTCACGCGTTGTCGACATGAGCGGCTACCGCTGTCTTTTGTATGGACCTAAACGGCTGTTCTGACTGCCCTTCTCTTACTTTCCCTGCCAGGTGAGCCAAAAAGCTGGCAGAACAAGACCCTCCCCGGCGACCCCAACTACATGGTGGGAGCCAACTGCGTTTCTGTTCTCATCGACCACTTCTAAACCGGGGCCAGCAGGTGTGATGTTACAGAGTGTGTGTCCATGGCGGATGAGAACACACACGCACGCACACACACACACACACACACACACTGTAGAAGAAGATCCAGTCAGTGTTCTGTCACCTTTCGATGAAGGCGAGGCACTGAAGACGTCAACATGTTCTCCCAGAAGGAAGTGAGAAGATAACATTGCTGCATGCTCCCCTCCCTCCTAAGGGATGGCGATATACAATATATACATATTTATGTACTACAGTAGTATGATTATAAACTCACTTTCACACGAGCGGATGCTTTTCCAATTGGCGCCACCAGCGAACATATTGTCCAAAGCACTGTACACAATCTATACATGATACAGTTGATATAGCAGTCAGCATTCTCAACCTCCCGCTATTCTTCAGTTCTGGTGACTGAACATGAATATAAATATAAATATATATATATACAGTATATATATCCACACTCTTCCACGTTTGAAGGAATTTGATATGAAGGTTTCCGATTATTCTTCCTACTTTTTCGCCTTTTTTTCCCAGCAACGTCTTTGTAGCTCGAGTTCTTGTCCCTTCTCCCATCCTGAGGGAGATCTATGCATGTTCTTCTACTCAGGTGCGGCAATTTCCCCCTCCATCTTTGACTCCGTGCACTCTCGCATTCACACACAAGAAGCAGTGATGCCTTATCTGCCAACATTTCTTTTCCACCAAGAAAACAATAATTCATGACGAATAACTGTCCGCTGTCATGTTTTTTTTCTTGTCATTAACTGGGCACACGGTAACAAGAGGATGTTCCTATGCATTACTACATTCAAACGAGCGCAGAAGAAGAAGAGTGGCTGTAAATAGAGCGAGCATATTGCCTTGGTTCTTTTCTTTGTAAATGAACTTTTTCGTAAGCCTTTCTTTTGTATAGCGAAAGCGTGTTTTAAAAAGTGGAACATGGAAACATGCTTATCTTTGTATTCTGAATATTAACTCCCGAGCCTTGGAACGTTCAACCTGACAACACACCACACCTTTTCTACCAACATTGTTCAACTCGGTTACTGTCTTTTTATGCTTACTGGAGGATTAGTCAAGTACATTTAAAACGGTGTTCTTTTACTCCCAGAGATGTTGCCCCCTCACTGACTTGTGATACTGAATGCTGTATTGTGTGCCCTTTAATGTATTTTTGTACTAAACAACCATCATTGACGTATGGCACACCAGAACCATCTTATTTTGTAGACTTAACACAGCTTTAATTGGTTATTAGCTCTTCACGTGTGGCTGATTGCTTTTGTTCCTTCTACAACACAATTTTACGCATACCACTGTATTAATAAACATTTTTTTAAAGAAATGTTTGCCAGAGGTCTTATTTAATTAAGTATGTGACGTAGCTGTCTCCTCCCCGTTCATCTGCTTGGTCCCTAGAAACCGTTTTTAAATTACACTATATAGCCAAAAGTATTTGGCCACCTGCTTTGACTCACATATGAACTTGAAGTGCCATCCCATACCTAACCCATAGGGTTCAATATGATGTCGGTCCACCTTTTGCAGCTATTACAGCTTCAACTCTTCTGGGAAGGCTGTCCACAATGTTGCGGAGTGTGTTTATAGGAATTTTCGACCATTCCTCCAAAAGCGTATTGGTGAGGTCACACACTGATGTTGGTTGGGAAGGCCTGGCTCTCAGTCTCCGTTCTAATTCATCCCAAAGGTGTTCTAAATGGTTCAGGTCAGGACTCTGTGCAGGCCAGTCAAGTTCATCCACACCAGACTCTGTCATCCATGTCTTTATGGACCTTTCTTTGTGCACTGGTGCACAGTCATATTGGAAGAGGAAGGGGCCGGCTCTAAACTGTTCCCACAAGGTTGGGAGCATGGAATTGTCCAAAATTATTTGGTGTCCTGGAGCATTCAAAGTTCCTTTCACTAGAACTAAGGGGCTAAGCCCAACTACTGAAAAACAACCCCACACCATAATTCCTCCTCCACCAAATGTCACACTCAGCACAATGCAGTCCGAAATGTAGCGTTCTCTTGGCAACCTCAAAACAGTTAGTCAAACAGATAGAAACGCGTGATTCATCACTCCAGAGAACGCGGCTCCACTGCTCCAGAGTCCAGTGGTGACGTGCTTTATACCACTGCATCCGACACTTTGCATTGTACTTAGTGATGTATGGCTTAGATGCATTTGCTCGGCCATGGAAACCCATTCCATGAAGCTCTCTGCGTACTGTACGTGGGCTAATTGGAAGGTCACATGAAGTTTGGAGCAACTGACTGTGCAGAAAGTCTTTGCACTATTCGCTTCAGCATCCGCTGACCCCTCTCTGTCAGTTTACGTGGCCTACCACTTGGTGGCTGAGTTGCTGTTGTTCCTAAACTCTTCCATGTTCTTATAATAAAGCCGACATTTGACTTTGGGATATTTAGGAGCGATGAAATTTCACGACTGGATTTGTTGCACAGGTGGCATCCTATGACAGTTCCACGCTGGAAATCACTGAGCTCCTGAGAGCGGCCCATTCTTTCACAAATGTTTGTAGAAACAGTCTCCATGCCTAAGTGCTTGATTTTATACACCTGTGGCCGGGCCAAGTGATTAGGACACCTGAGTCTGATCATTTGGACCTTATTTTCTTATTTTCAGTGGAGGTATAGGATAGGCAAATATAAGCTTTGGCTTCAGCCTATTCCTTTTTCGGTCATTCTTTTTATTTTATTTTATTTTTGTGTGTAAATATGTATGATTGTTAAATATGTATAATCTGTACTGTTAAACTGGTCACACAAAATGGTTAATGGTTGATGGTTGATTATATGACCGAAATAAACTTATTTCATTAATTCATTCATTTGGATGGGTGGCCAAATACTTTTGGCAATATAGAGTACATTAAAAAAAATACAAGAAAAAAACCTTTTAGTTAAAAAAGAAAAAAATCACATATAGTATTATAACTTATTTGCATCGATTTTGGATTTCCATGTAAAAGGGCCTGAGACTTAAAACAAAAGGTACCACATGTCACTTACAGCAAATCTGAATAAACATTTTTCAAATTATATTTTTTAAAGATGTGTTGTTACAAAGTATCTGTTTGTTTTAAAGGGTTGACCCGATACCATATTTCAATACTTTTCGAAATAAAGTGGACCACAAAAAATGGCATTATTTACTTTATTTTATCAATAAATCTTATGATACATTAAACACATGTTTTTTATTGCAATCGAAGAACAATTTTGGCCTTAAATAAGATAGTGAGCAAACTAGACCATTCATTTTAGTAGTAAGTAAGCAAACAAAGGCTCCTAATTTGTTTGCTGACGTATGCAGTAACATATTGTGTCATTTGCCATTATTTTGTCAACATTATGAGGGACAAGCATTAGAAAATGGATTATTAATCTACTTGTTCATTTACTGTTAATATCTGCTCACTTTCTATTTATAATGTTCTATCCACACTTGTATTACAATTCCCTTGTTGTTTGGATACTTTACATTAGTTTTAGGCGATACTACACATTTTGGTATCGATCCATTGCCATCATACATTGGTCATAATTAAAGTCCTCCTGTGTCCAGGGACATATTTCCAGACTTTAAACAATAAACATAAAAAAATATGACAAAAAAATGTTGTGATAATAAAAAATATTGATTTAATCATTGTAGTATCGACTAGATACGGCTCTTGTGCTTGGTATCGTTACAGTTGATGACGGCAGTAATGTCCGTTAAAAAAAAAAGTACCGGTATTTTTTAGAGACAGTATCGTGCTGTTTTTAATCCATTGGTACCACTATACCATACAACCCTAGTCTCTATAGACCATTTTTAAATTGTGTCAAATATATTTAATTAATATTTTTTTTCTTGGCACATTTAAACAATACAAGAAAAAAAAATGTTCTGATTTATTTCAAATATTTTAGTTTTCTAAAAAAAAAAATAATCATATATACCGCAGTATATATAAAAATTATTTGCATACTAAAGATTACATAGTGACCCTGCTCATCCTCTTGTTTTACCATTTCATGGGAAAGGTCCCCTGACATAAAATATACATTTTACCAAAATGTGTAACATGTTTACACTTGCAGCAATTCTGAATAAAAAAACATTTTTAAGTGATATTTGTCAAGGAACTCCTATTTTACTTTGATTGTCTCCTCCCCTGTTATACAGTTGATCTGTTTGTCCCTATGGATGTTTTAAATTATATCAAATATGTTTGATAAATTTATTTTTACTTGGCACTTAAAGAAAATACAAGAAAACAAATAAAAAATGCTTAAATTTTATTGCTTTTTTTTTTTTTTTAACATTTATTTGTATATTTCTAAAAATAAATCCACATATATAATATACATACACAGTAAATTATTTGCATATTTAAATGTATTTTTGCAAATCAAATAATACAGAGTGACCCCGCTCATCCTTTTGTTTGGAAAAAGTCCCGACATAAAACAATAAATAAAACAATTCTGAATAAATAAACATTGTTTTAAAAAATATTTGTCAAAGACGTCCTATTTTAATAAGGGTGTGTAATATTGCTGTCTCCTCCCTCATTAAACAGTTTATCTGTTTGTCCCTATAAACCAGGGGTCCCCAAACTTTTTGACTCGGGGGCCGCATCGGGTTAAACATTTTTGACCGTGGGCCAGGCTGTGTATATATATACATACACACACACACACACACACACACACACATATATATATATATATATATATATATATATATATATATGTATATATGTATATATATATATGTATATATGTATATATATATATGTATATATGTATATATATATGTATATATGTATATATATATATATGTATATATATATATATGTATGTATATATATGCATATATATACATACATATATATATATATATATATATATATATATGTGTGTGTGTGTGTGTGTGTGTGTGTGTGTTTATATAAATATATACATTGTCTTTATAATCCGTTTTGTCATTTAACATCAATTAACATTGATGTTCATCAACATTTAACATTGTCACTTTATCGATTGGAAAATTCATTTTTAGACAATATGATTTGCCTGAGCGACTAGGAGACACCAAGAGTAACAAGCGGTAGAAAATAGATTAGAAAGGAAAGATTAAAAAAAATAAAAAATTTAAATTTAAAAATTAAAATAAAAAATATATATAATTTTTTTTTTAACTTGGGACTTCCTGTGGGCCGGATCCGGCCCGCGGGACGTAGTTTGGGGACCCCTGCTTTAGACCATTTTTTTTAAATGATGTCAAATATCTTTGATCAATTTATTTTCTCTTGGCCCATTTAAAAAAATACAAGAAAACTAAAAAAAAAAAGATACAATTGTATTTCTTTATTCTTTAGCATTCATAATTTCGCCACACTCCCTGTGTGTGTGACAATCATTGGTACTTTAATCTTAATCTTAATCTTAATTTATATATATTTGTATACAATTTATTTGCATACAAATCGATTTTTCCAAAATAAATAATACAAAGTGACCCTTTTAGAAATGTAGCAATTCTGAATAAATAATTTTAAGTGATTTTTTCAAAGACGTTCTATTTTATTACAGTAAGTGTGTGAAATATCGGTATCCTCCCTCATTAAACGTTTGTCTTTAGACTATTTTTAATTATAACAAATATATTTGATCACTTTCTTTTTCCCTGGTACATTTAAAAAATACAAAGAAACTAAAAATACACGCTATAATTTTTTGATTTTTTTTAATAATTTATTTTAATTAAAAACGAAAAATCACATATATACTATTTATAACTTTTTTTGCATTTTTAAATCGATTTTTACAAATCAAATATCAAAGTAACCCCCTTCATTCTTTTGTTACCTGACATAAAACAGATTTTACCTAAATGTATTACATTTTGTCACTCGCAGTATCTTATTCATCATATTCATCAATTACGTCATTGACTGGTTTTCCTCAGCGCTGTTGACCTGGTGCAGCCGCTAGATGGCGTCGGTGATCTCCAAACAGGTCAAATACGATACCTTTGTTTTCAACAAGGTTTTCCCCTTTGACAACAACTAAAATGACATGACTACCTTCGTATTTACAGCTTGCACTTTCATATTTCCTAATATTCATGATGAGAAAAATACATGCGCTACTCTATCATCAACGCGGATCGATCCAAATGATGATGGTATCGATACCAGGCTTTAGTAGAAGTCAATTTACAATCCAAACATGTCACAATTTTACACATGCCTAATTCAACATATCCTAAAAGAAGTGTAGTATCTATATTGGGCCGATACCGGCGTGATGACATCGATATATTCTATCACAGATATTTTTAATTGGTATTAGAATAAACCAGATGTGCCAAATTTGTTTTGATTGAGGGCTGCTTAACAGTAAATACACATTAATATTAATATTGATTAAGGTTATTGATTAATTGCCTATGCATTTGATGGATAGCTTACTTTGAAAACACATAAGCCTAAAAAGTAGCATTACGTAATCTTCCAAAATTGATATTTAGAATTTGATTCGTTTTCATTAAGCTATTTTATTTGTAAATCAAATATTTATATTTTTTTTTTTATGTATTTAGTTTTTTTTTCATTATATTTGTATTTATTCATTTGTTTAGAAATCTGTCCACCAAAACAAAACAAAAAATCACTGAAAAAAAAATGTATCGGCATACATAATATTTATATACCATTGGATATCAGGAAATGTACTTATTATTTAATTTTTTTCTGTCAAAATGTAAAAAAAATAAATACACAAATACATTTAGGAAAAAATGTGAAATACTTTATAAATGTACATTATTTCCAGGCTTTCGTGTGTGGACAATTTCGACTGCGTGCAAAAATGCATGTGCTTAAAAATTCAGTTTGTCAAAAAAACATTGTTTTGAAATGCAATCCATAAAAATAACTTATAAATGTTCTGTAGGAGAAAAAAAAAGCACATTCCATATTGGCGGACCACCTAGAACGACATGGTGGCCCAGATGTGGCCGGCGGGCATTAAATTTGACACCTTAAGTAAAAAATAATATCATACTGCATCACGAAACATGGCACTCTGCTAACGCTTAAACTAGTCCACCATAACAATGTAAAAGGTTAATATAGTTCGCTCCTCTTTCTTTTCACCACCTTCTTTTGTAATTCAAGCACTAAGAAATCTGCGTTCTGAGAACTGCGGCGTATTAGTGATTCCCAGAACCTATAAAAAGTCTGCGGGCTATAGAGCATTTTCTATTCGGGCTCCAGTGCTCTGGAATGCCCTCCCGGTAACAGCTAATAGAAGCATTTAAGTCCCATCTTAAAACTCATTTGTATACTCTAGCCTTTAAATAGACCCCCTTTAAGACCAGTTGATCTGCTGTCTCTTTTCTGTTCTGGGGGGGGGGGAAGGGCGCAGATTAAGTGACCACGAGCTGTTCAAAGTCGGGACCCGGGGTGGACCACTCATCTGTGCATCAGCTGGGGACGTCTCTGCGCTGCTGACCTGTCTCCACTCAAGATGATCTCCTGCTGGCCCCACTATGGACTGGACTCTCACACTATTATGTTAGATCCACTATGGACTGGACTCTCACACTATTATGTTAGATCGACTATGGACTGGACTCTCACACTATTATGTTAGATCCACTATGGACTGGACTCTCACACTATTATGTTAGATCCACTATGGACTGGACTCTCACACTATTAACTAGATCCACTATGGACTGGACTCTCACACTATTATGTTAGATCCACTGTGGACTGGACTCTCACACTATTATGTTAGATCTACTATGGACTGGACTCTCACACTATTATGTTAGATCTACTATGGACTGGACTCTCACACTATTATGTTAGATCCACTATGGACTGGACTCTCACACTACTATGTTAGATCCACTATGGACTGGACTCTCACACTATTAACTAGATCCACTCGACGTCCATTGCACCAGTCGCCCAGGGGTTGGGGGTCCCCACATCTGCGGTCCTCTCCAAGGTTTCTCATTGTTATCCCACTGGGTTGAGTTTTTCCTTGCCCTGATGTGGGATCTGAACCGAGGATGTCGTTGTGGCTTGTGCAGCCCTTTGAGACACTTGTGATTTAGGGCTGTATAAATAAACTTTGATGGGTGACACCCCCCCCCCCCCCCACACACACACACACACACACACACCCCACCCCACCCCCTCTAGGGCGACCGGTGCAATGGACGTCGAGTGGATCTAGCATAATATTGTGAAAGTCCAGTCCATAGTGGATCTAACATAATAGTGAGAGTCCAGTCCATAGTGGGGCCAGCAGGAGACCATCCCGAGCGGAGACGGGTCAGCAGCGCAAAGATGTCCCCAACTAATGCACAGGCGAGTGGTCCACCCCGGGTCCCGATTCTGGACAGCCAGTGCTTCATCCATGGCTAGCGAACCTGCCCCCCCCCCCCCCCCCCCCCCCCCCCCCCTCCACAAGGGAGAGGGGGGCACAGCAGAAAAGAAAAGAAACGGCAGATCAACTGGTCTAAAAGGGGGGTCTATTTAAAGGCTAGAGTATACAAATGAGTTTTAAGATGGGACTTAAATTCTTCTACTGAGGTAGCATCTCTAACTGTTACCGGAACTTGAGGGTTCCAGGTTCGATCCCCGCTTCCGCCATCTTAGTCACTGCCGTCGTGTCCTTGGGCAAGACACTTTACCCACCTGCTCCCAGTGCCACCCACACTGGTTTTAAATGTAACTTGGATATTGGGTTTCACTAGGTAAAAGCGCTTTGAGTCACTAGAGAAAAGCGCTATATAAATATAATTCACACTCATCAATATTGGTATTTGTATTGTTCTATTTGTAATGCCACCATGTTCATCGTCATTACTGTGTTATTACTCTATACCTCGCTAATTGTTTATTGTATATTATATATTATTTGTTTGTATTATTAGGGAGTAAAAGTAGGGATGTCCGATAATGGCTTTTTTGCCGATATCCGATATTCCGATGTTGTCCAACTCTTAATTACCGATACCAATATCAACCGATACCGATATATACTGTCGTGGAATTAACACATCCATCCATCCATCTTCTTCCACTTATCCGAGGTCGGGTCGCGGGGGCAGCAGCCTAAGCAGAGAAGCCCAGACTTTCCTCTCCCCAGCCACATCGTCCAGCTTTTCCCGGGGGATCCCGAGGCGTTCACCAGGCTAGCCGGGAGACAGTCTTCCCAACGTGTCCTGGGTCTTCCCCGTGGCCTCCTACCGGTTGGACGTGCCCAAAACACCTCCCTAGGGAGGCGTTCGGGTGGCATCCTAACCAGATGTCCGAACCACCTCATCTGGCTCCTCTCGATTAATTAATTAATTAACACATTATTATGCCTAATTTGGACAGCCATGTATAGTGAAGATAAGGTCCTTTAAAAAAAAAAAAATACCATAAGATAAATAAATTAAAAACATTTTCTTGAATAAAAAAGAAAGTAAAACAATATAAAAACAGTTACATAGAAACTAGTAATTAATGAAAATGAGTAAAATTAACTGTTAAAGGTTAGTACTATTAGTGGACCAGCAGCACGCACAATCATGTGTGCTTACGGACTGTATCCCTTGCAGACTGTATTGATATATATTGATATATAATGTAGGAACCAGAATATTAATAACAGAAAGAAACAACCCTTTTGTGTGAATGAGTTTTTTTGGGTTGGTGCACTAATTGTATGTGTATCTTGTTTTTTTTAATGTTGATTTAATAAAACCAAAAAAACAATACCGATAATTTCCGTTATTTCATTTTACAGCATTTTGATCCGATGTCCGATAATATCGGCCTGCCAATATTATCGGACATCTCTAAGTAAAATCATATTGTTGATTTGTCCACAAACAGGCCAAAGTAACATATGTTTTTTTGGTGGGGGATCATAATCACATCAATTAATCGTTCTGTGGTCGGGGGCGTGGTTAAGAGGGGAGGAGTATATCGACAGCTAGAATTCACCAAGTCAAGTATTTCATACATATATATATATATTTATGTATATATATATATATATATACATCCTGAAAATATGCAAACAATAATAATAATAACAATAGTAACAATAGTAATATTGCCGTCTCCTCCCTCATTAAACAGTTGATCTGTTTGTCCCTATAGACCATTTTTTAAAATGACATCAAATATCTTTGATCAATTAATTTTCTCTTGGCACATTTAAAAAATACAAGAAAACTACAAAAACAAACAAACTGTGTTTAAATAATTGATACTTCAAACTTGCATAAATATAACATTAATATAACATAACTTGGCTTCTGAGAGCTTCAAAATGTCATGAATAAAATGCTAAAGTTGTTGATAAACAAGCAATTATTTTAATAATTAAATATCATTTTAAATGAATTATTATGATAATTTAAAATTAATTATTTCAAATATGTTTATTTGAATGTACCGGTATAATTCTATGGCTGGATGTAATAAGGAGTCAGAAAAAATACAAATAAAAAATACAATTAATTTTGATGTTTTTAGCAAAATATAGTAAAAATTTATTCAGGGGACGGCGTGGCGCAGTGGATGAGTGGCTGTGCGCAACCCGAGGGTTTCTGGTTCAATCCCCACCTAGTACCAACCTCGTCATGTCCGTTGTGTCCTGAGCAAGACACTTCACCCTTGCTCCTGATGGGTGCTGGTTAGCGCCTTGCATGGCAGCTCCCTCCATCAGTGTGTGAATGTGTGTGTGAATGGGTAAATGTGGAAGTAGTGTCAAAGCGCTTTGAGTACCTTGAAGGTAGAAAAGCGCTATACAAGTACAACCCATTTATTTATTTATTTATTTTTAATTAATAAATATATTTAGGTAAGATAAGCATAATAATACAATTTATCTCCAGTCTGGATGATTTAGTTCTTGTCACCCTGTTGTCCTCGTCGTGAAAAAAAGGTTGTCCTCACTCAGGTCCGCATGGAGCTGGAGGGGGCGTGGCCTCCAGCTCCGGCTGAAAATCGGGAGATTTTCGGGAGAATATTTGTCCCGGGAGGTTTTCGGCCGAGGCGCTGAATTTCGGGAGTCTCCCGGAAAATTCAGGAGGGTTGGCAGGTATATGCACTATTAAAATCATATTGACGTGGTATCGAATTGACATCGCAAACGCGCCGTATCGTCCGAGCCTGGCGCTAACAAATCAGGTGCAGCTCTCCTGACGCGCGCCTCTCCACGTCCTCCATCCCCACAGTAGTACTCGCGTACTCGTACTGCGTGTATCCCCTCCTAGTAGTACCCTGCTTCGCCATTGCGGATCTCTACTAGTGTCGTAGCCCGGGACGATCCATCTTCTTCATATGCGGACACACTGCAGTGTGTGTGCGCGTGTGTGTGTGTGTGTGAGTGTGTGTGTGTGTGTGTGTGTGTGTCAGCATGGCAGCGGCGTGACAATGGTGCAAGATGCGTGGACACGCTGAAGGAATGAACGCGCTCCCGTCGTCCTCGTCATTGATTTGGAACATCCGGCTCTGACCTCCACTCTCTCCCGTGTGTCCACCCCCCGTGTTGCGGCATCGCCAGGTTCTCTAGTGACTGGAGCGGGACTTCTCTGAAGGACAATGCCGGTGAACGCGCTGCCCCGGGCGGCCACCAGCGGCCAAGGGGGCTCCCTCAGCCCCGCGTCGCTCTCGCGCAGCCTCTCCCGGCTGAGGGAATACCGGACTCGGACCCGGATCATGCTGGCCCTGGGGGTCTCCCAGATGGTCCTGGGCAGCCTCATCCTGGCCGTCAGCTTCGCGGCTCTGGCGCTCACCACGTCGCCCAGGGTCCGACACTCGTGCCCGTTCTGGGCTG